>NC_139229.1:156337210-157537210 GCF_977018435.1 Lepisma saccharinum | reverse complement strand
TTGGACTCTTCGGACGTGGCTCTCCAAGACTTTTCCATACTGGAACCTGTACCCGTAGGGACCTTTTCTATTTATATATTTTTGTTCAAAATCTGTGTTAATTTATCATTTTGAGGTGTTTCTATTGTTGAAATTCGCTTTTCTATTTTATCACAGTTCTATTTCAAGTACAGCCATGGAAATAAAGTACTTCCCCAAAACAGCCTTAATGCCAATAGTCTTATTGGGGAAGCATTTCTTTCCACCACTGTAGATAGCCTCACCGATGTTGCAGTGTTAACGTCGTCACCTTATAATCAAGGTATTCCGAGTTTGACACATCGATGGAGGCATACAGTGGTTCTGATTCCACTTTAAATTGTAGGCCCAGTCCCGATTAGCTCATCTGCGTATAAAGTGTTGTTTATGGTATCTATACTTTCAGTGAATCATTGGAAAACAAACACAGAAAAGCATAATATTTTCCTGGAACATTAACACTACACTAGACACATAAGCGACCCTTGTTTTCTAGCATAAAAATATTTTTGTTTGAACACAATAAAGTAAATCCTTTACAAATTAACAGAAAACACAAAAGGGTAGAAACCCTGAAGGAATCCCACCTTTCCCGGATTTTAGGTGGTTTCCCCATTTTTTACGTTCCTTATTTATTTCATATTAGGAAATGTACAGATATTATATTACAAATTCATATTGACACTAATGGAAAGATTTTTAGGTTTGCTAGTTCTGGGAGCATAACAGGCCCGTTATGTTTTACTTGAAGTAATGCACCTTTCGATTATTTTGGTTGTACAGCATTTGTTTTTACCCCATTTTGGTTTCCGAAGTATTTATTGAAACATATTCGAGGATATATACGTTAGTGTCGTACTTTGTGGTTTTAAGTGAACAGTATTTTGGAAGATACGTGTTATTGGGGATATATTTTTTCAATCAAGTTGTATATAAAGGTAAAACAGAGAAGTAATAGTATCTTTTTTGACTCATTTTTAGTTACATCACCTACTAACAAAATATATTAATGCTAGGGCCAGTCTTCAGGTGCAGATAGTAGTGTATTTATTTTATACACGCCCAGATCTTCAACTGAATTCTCTTCTGCATATGTGCCGGCCCCCGTGACGGAGTGGTTATCACATCGCGCTACGACGCCAGGGGTCTCGGGTTCGAATCCTGGCCTGGGCATGGTTGTTCTTTTTCAGAGTCCCTTCATCAATTTCATTACATTATCACTCATCCCCATCTTCGCAAATTAGTCAAAAGTGGCACAAAAAGCGAAGAAAAATAAATCAAGTCAAAATCAAAATTCGAAAATGTCCTACAGTTCTTCAACTTTACAATACTCTCTGCCCCATCGGAAGTTCTCTCAATACTTGCATATATACAATCCCGTCTATCTGTATTGTAAGTTGGGTTGTCTTACCACACGGGTACAGATTGAGAGTTTTATTTTCTGGGACAAAATTGCAAGCACATGTTTTAACATTTGAACGTATATATGGAGTTATGGTGGTAATCAAGTGGCAATTTCTTGTAACAAAAGGGTGCTGGGTTCGATACTAGACGGAGGTACACAATAGTTCAGATCCCACTATAAACTGTAGATCCAGTACCGATTATTCTACCTGCGCATAAAGTGAACTTATAAATAAAACAAGCAAACTCAAGTGGCAAGTGTTGGACTTAGTAGCTACGAATACAAAGTATATGAATTAACCTCGTTATGGTGGAGAATTGGTACAAGTAATTATAAATTGTTCGATTCAAATGCAAACAGGTAATCCACATAGAAGAGTTTCTACTCCGTTGTATTCTATTAATTAGCGTCATAATCGCAGCGATGATGATGGATGTTGCACCAGGAAATTGATGATAGGACAAAGAAAGTGATATGGCGAGGCCTTTTCCAGGGTTCGAACGTTCGAACCTGAAACCTCTGCCTTTGCAGTGTGTTTCTCTGACCATCGTCTGCGTCCTATATTTTTCGAAGGAAGAGAAATGCACATTATTATAATCACTATTGAAAATACATATAAAAACATTAAAATATCAAAACAAAACACAATTGATCTTACGTGTACTCACATATACTGTAGTTATCCTGCCATGAAATTTTCCTTCATTTTGCAAGACGTGTATAATCATTTCCTTGTTCTACGACAAATTTAACTCTTCTTTTTCTTTTGTAGAAACAAAGTTTTAATTAAATTGAAATTCTCTGGACTCATGTATATGCACTACCGAGAACAGTTCATAAACTCTTATTGTGCAAGAATGTAGTATCAAAATGTCGAAATATCTCACAATGGTGTACATTTTCCGTCAAATAAACATCTTGGATTAAATGTATTAAATTAGTAGTCTTCTATAACATATTTAAAATTTTTAAAGGATTTTTGATTATGTGGGTGCATACAGAAGTTCTTCTTCATAGGCAGTACGAACTTTCAAGCGCACACGAACAAACATACAACCCAAGATTAATCTATGTTGAAGGTTTTATTAATTTCCTTGAATGAAATTGTGTATTGTAATCAGTTATTTGCCATGAAATGATTAATTGCTCCTTAAATAAACTTTCATGAATCATGTTACCAAAGTGAGCATTGCAACTTCTCTGTATCCACGCTGCAGTTTCTTGTTTCGGTAAAAAAGGAAAAAAAAACATAATCTGAAGAGCAAACCATCCTTTGTCTACTATCTCACAGACTATATACTCTGCAGCAGGCGAACGAAAGCAAGTGTCTTCGCAAGTAGTGATACGAGAGGGCTCGACCAATGAACATGTGATGAGAGGAAACGGGATTCCGTGTAGGGGAAAAGCGACTGCAGCTACCAGCTGTTTGCATAAGCGTGTACTAGTTCGCTCCGCCAACTCGCCTTCTCCCCATCCATATCGTTATGTGCGACCTTGCTGCAAAGATTCCATGGATAGAGTTTTGTGCGTGCATGTTCATTTCCGACCAAACTCGACTCGTGTGAGATAGATCCAAAGATGGATCAGAGTTGCTCACGGATCGGCCAAAATCAGGCTAGTCCACTTGCACCCTATCAAAATGTAGTTGGTAAATAGATAATGATGAACGTGATTAAACATGAGGATCTGTAGTTTGGAGTGCCCTCCACACTAAGTCCTTGATCATTGAGGTCTGTGGATTTCTATATTTTCCATTAACACCTCATACCAGTGGTTCTTCAAGTGTGCGCTTGGCGGTCTGGGACGCTTTGACTTGCTTACAGCTTCGCCGCGAAATGTTCCAATATTTTCACTGAAATGACACATGTAAGTCAATGATATGATTGTTCCTAATACCGTATACGCCAAAATATACAGTACTGAAATGAAAAGATGAACAAAAGTATAAGACATGTTACAATATAGTGACTGCTCTATATGCAACCCAAATAACAATCGTGCCTTTTAGGTTGCATAACTGTCAGGAAACCTAAGGTTAGGTTAGGGCATGTGGAGTGGACGATTGTCATTTGGGTTGCATATAGACCAGTCACCTTTTTCAAACTCGGTCCACCTTCACGACCGCTTCCGTATGAGCGGAAATAATGCTCAACTATGAATACTTTTTCCTCCGTCGAGAGACCCATTTCCAACAACAACTGCACAACACAACTTCCTTTTCACTACTGCGAACACGTGCAGCTGGAGCTATGCCCCGTCGACAAACGCAACCACGTGTTCGAGATGCGCGAGTTTCAGTACTGTATATTTTGGCGCATACCGTATGTGCTAATTTAGTACCTTTTACACATAAAATGTTTCTCAATTTGAAATATGTGTTTATTTTTTAACTTAAGGCAAGCCACCTAACCACACGAACTAAGCATTGCAAGTGTTAGATTGACTAACATTCTGACTTGGGCGCCGCGGATAAATCTTGAAAGACTAAGGGCGCCGTGAAGCAATAATGTTTGGGAACCCCTGCCATATAATGTTAATACTCGTAGTTTTGTAACCTTTTGTATTGGAATTTTTGTTATTTTGTGCACTTTCCTGCCGCTTTTGGGTAATCACAACGAAGATGATGAGTGATGTTTTGATGAAATTGATGAATGGACACTCTCAAAGTATACCCTTTTCAGGTCAGGTCTCGAACCTGAAACTTCGGTGGCGATATGGAAAGTCGATCACAACCTAAACTTTAATACGTTTCAATTCAATATTTGAATTTGTAACATTTCTTTCTAGTCATATATTTAGGCTAGCTATTATTTTATGATAAATCTGTATATGAATCGCGCAATGTAATATCAAAATATGTTTTTCTTTCAAGATGTATCGCACCCAAATCTTCGACAGCTCTGCAGTGTCTCAGCAGCACCAGTACGTCTGATTTGCTCACTCAGTTCCAACACCGATAGCCAAGTATTATGATATACTTTTAATGAGATATTTCACGTGAATGGACTACAATTTGTGCACCACTCTGCATATTAGGCTTTCCGTGTAGACGTAATTTTCTCTCTCTCTCTTTCGTTACTTCTTTGATCTACTTTACACTGAACTCATCTCTTCCCTTTCTTCCAGATTTCTTGTTCTGGCGTCGCGTGTGTCCTTGTCGTAAGTCGTGCATTCCTCCTTTCACAGGCAAGATCGGATTTTGAACAAATCCATACTTCTGTGGAAATGTTCCTAACCTTGGTAAATAATGGTCTAATAATTCAATGTTTTCCACATTGGAAATATTTTGTCTTACGTTGGTTTCGTGCTACCTTTTTCGCTTGTCCGTGTTCTTGGAAACGGCCGCTTCAAACCGAATAGAAACTACGATTTGGAGGCGTGTTTTACTTTGTAGGATCGAGGTATGGTACCTAACATGTAGCAACACTGCCTTTCGAAAACGTAATGTCATACTCGCCAATCACATCTTAGGATCTATAGGATACTGTGTCTATGCACAAGCTGTCTGTATGTTTAAGTCATCTCACAATAAAATTGAGCCAACCTGATAGCTTAGTAGTTAACACTGTCGCCCCAGGGCGGGCTCAATTTAAACATTAGGTCAAGTTCCATTTAGTCTAGCTGTTATAAAAGTTGACTTAAAATTAGCAAATACATCTTTATTTATAATGATCCAATAAATTTATATTCATTATATATATAATATATATAATTCATGTACATTACGTTTTATTCTATATTATAAACTCACACATCTTCAAATTACCGGCACTTACCAAACGGGCTTTGTTTCAATAAAAATGACGTTCTTTTCCTTGAACGCCATAATTAGCAAATGAAAATTGTGTTTTTGCTTTCTTTTTTTGTCATTGTTGATGCGTATGAAAAGGAAAGAAGAGATAATAATGTAACATTTCTCTCTCTCTCTCTCTCTCTCTCTCTCTCTCTCTGTGTGTTAGTTTGTAAAGCAATTCAGTTTGTGTGTGAGAGAGAGGGGATATATGTTGCTACAGCAGCCAGTGAGGAAAACAACGCAGTAAAGAGAAGTTTAAAGTTAAAAATCTGAGTTTTCCCTGCGTTGTTTGGGAACCGAGATCTCGGGATCACAGGACTGCAGGCAGCGTTGCCAACTATAAGGTTTTGACCATACACGTACGGGTAATTTGATGTTCCAATGCCAATTGATCTGAGATACGAAAGTTCTGATTCTGGTCTCTGAATACTTGTGGATAAGCATCAGAATTATCTACCAATTTCAAAGCAAAACGACCTCTAAAAATATTAATATTAATATTCTTAAGATTAGGAAACACTTGTCTTCCTGCATGCAAACACAAATGTAACAACCAGCAAAAAACACAAAACTTTGTAAATGTAAAGAACTTGAAAAGTTCTTAGTGTAGTTGATTTCGTAGATATCTATATATTGGGGTTCAAACTTGATAACTATACCTTCAGTACGTGCATATAGTATATTAATGGCGTATGTAAGTCACGCACACACGTACAAGATACTCTAATATGCAATGTGTGGTCGATGAAGCAAAATTATTGCCCCTTTAACATCTTTGTGTGGTCTTGATGTCTTGAAAGGCTGTCTATTGCAGAAAAGCAATTATATCTTTATTTTCCTCACAGAGACCCCAAGATAAAAATCAGCTCCGCTTGCTGAGCTAAGTTTCTTTCCAATCACGACTTGCTACCTTGTGTGTGCAACACTGTTAGAGATTACCGTCAAAATTTACAATATTAACAATTTAACATCCTGCCTGTTAATTTATAGAACGGTACACAACTATTTTCTTTTCAATTTGAATATTTTATTATGCTTAAGTTAAACTTAAATATATTGTTTAAAACTGAATAATTCAAATTAAATTAATTATGGCAACTAGCTCATGGTTGTTACTAGTTTACAAACTGTCATAATTTTTTAACAGTTATTGGATAGCAACGAAAATTGACGGTTTTAGACAGTGGTTCTCAAACTGTTATACGCCTGAAAAACCAAATTTGCTGACCAAGGCAGTAATTTATTTTATTAAAAACATAAACTAAACGTAACGTTTCAACCTTCTAGCAAGGCCTTCTTCAGACTCTGTACCAAGTACAAATGTAACAAGATACAAAAACAGTATATGGAAGTAAATATGTTTAGCCTTTTAGGTGAAAGTACAGTTGACAAGGGAAAGTCACCTGCTAAAAAATTCCAGAACAACTTTCTAATAGTCTGGAGGGAGTAATGTTTGTGTATATACGTATAATGCCCTGTTTTTGTATCTTGTTACATTTGTACTTGATACAGAGTCTGAAGAAGACCTTGCTAGAAGGTTGAAACGTTACGTTTAGTTTATGTTTTATAATAAAATAAATTACTGCCTTGGTCAGCATATTTAGTTTTTCATATCATGGAAACAAGGCTTAATGGTGTTATGTTGTACGCGTACCTCTAGGGGTACATGAACACCTTGAAGGGGGTACGCGATCAGCTCGGAAGAGAAATGTCGAGAATACCCACAATATAGCTGCAGGTGTGTAGAGCAGACTTCATAGTTTTAACACTCAACAGGAAAATAGGCTGATTGTGTCACTGGCACTCTTATCTTTGTTTCATATGTTTTAAAACAAAATAACCATTCGAAATCTATAACAGACTAAATTTGGAGCCGAATCTCGGAATGAAAATTTCAAGTGCACAACCAGACATCAAGAAACTGCCAGACCATGCAGGAACATCCTTCTCACTAGAAATTCTGAGGATTTACAATGAAACTCCAAAATCGTGGTTGACAGTTTGTTTACAAACTTATTTTCGTTCTTTATTTTTTTTAAATTAATAACTCTGAAAAATATTATTGAAAATTAAAGTCTTCTTAGCATACATTTTTTTTAAAAAAATAATCATAATGACTGTAAACGTAGGAAAACCCAATAAAATTATAAACGTAGGATTCTAATGTTTATTTGTTCACCATCTTTCCACATACGGGCCGGGCCGAATGCCACTTTGATCTATTGCAGATACACGCCTCCAAAATACCAAAAACGCCCCACTAATCAGGCAGCCAAAAAATCCCCCAAAATCCACGATTCGGATAAAACCTATGGTGGGGATACATTAGAGGGTACAATGAGAAAAATGTTTGAGAACCACTGGTCTTAGACCATAATTCTTTCAGTGAACGTTTTACAGTAATGTTGTGACATACTATTCTTTTCACTGTTCGGTGTAACATTAGATTTTTTCTGTATTCTCCACATAAAGAATGTTAAAGATACCTAGAAAAATTGAATAGTTGCATTCAGCTCGCATGGCTAATGAATAGGATTGTTCATGTAAAATATGACCAACCTAAAATTCATATCAATTCACTTGGTTGCTAACTTAAGCATAATTCATCATAAGTGTTTACTCAACAACAATGGAAGCTTGATACTGCAGCTTTGTGTTGTCTATTGAACAGACGGGAACGCTAAAGGAAGGCGGAGGCATGGCAGAAGCATTTCTGGAGGAGCCATTCCAACTTCATGAAACTCCATCTTCCCAGAATTACCCTCCGGGGGTTACTCGCAGCTCGATTCACAATCAATTGACGTTGCGATTAGATGGGGCAATGGCTTTGATACAGGAACATGGTGACGAAATGATTTTCGCCTTTCCTCCTTATCTCAGGAAAAGTAATTAAGGTTCTCGTATTAGCAGCGGAGTTTCTGAACTTTCCTCCACAATTTTTAATTAACACGACCCGTTTTAATACAGAAAATGAGTTTTGTACAAGTGATAATAGTAGAAGGAGTAATATTAATATTATGGTAATCTTATTTCATATTTCACACAAAACTAGTACCTGTTAGGAAATCATTTACAATATGATTTATTTGTGTTTTTGGTTATTTTAACGTTAGTCGGGTTATTAATAACACTGTTAGTATTATAAATGATTCACGGCAGGGAGCATCTGGCCGGTAGACAACTCAACGCGCTCGGCCAGCAAGATGGATCATATTCCGGTATTTTACCAAGTCTTGTAAAATACTAAACTCCATGGCACAATAGCTCTCTGAGGGCTAGGACCTTCGAAGCGGTTTTTCATTGGGTGGCACGTGGTCATCACATCGAGTCCCATTGGCGCTGTTTTATGTCTTTCGAGATCGTAGTCCTCTATATCTTCTATTCAAGTAGCTCCCAATTGTCTCTACGAGGCTGGATCAAAACTGAAATTTTGCAGACTCTCACCACAATCGAACCTTGGACCGCTCGCACCAATGGCACCATTTAGCGAAACTGGAACCTCACTTAAATCCTCATTGCTAAAACTTTCTTATGTGTGAATGGCAAAAGAACTGGTGTGTGTAGGTGGAGTATACCAAGAACACAAGTTTCAATGTAACTGTAGAGGAAAAATTAACACAGTAAGCGCTGCAGATGATGACCAGTCATTGTCGTCCCGTTCGTATGGCGTTTGACTGCCAAGTGGAAAAATCGGTTTCGATACTTTGGGTAGGTGTTCCCAGTTGGACATTTTTCAGACCATGTCCTGGATAAAGGTGATCCTGGTGTTCAAATAATTGGATAAGTGGGGGAGGGGGTAAATGAGGTCAGAGAGCGCCTTGCTAATCACATCATCTCCACTGTCTAGATCGAAAATGTTGGGTCCTTACCTCCACATTCTCTTGTGCCTTCATAGTACGGGACGGTCTCCCGGATGCCGTTGTAACATTGCCGCCTTGTAATCAAGAGGCCTCGGTTCGATACCCGCTGGAGACATATTGCACAATGGTTCAGATCTTACTTTAAATTGTAGGCCAAGTCCCGATTAGCCTATTTCAGTACAAAGTAGACCTAAAACAAACAATTGTCAAATTTTTTGGCAATGCACTGGTGGTATATTTACTCCTACATTTTAATCAAAATTTCTAACTTCTCAAATCTCCACCCTGTATTTTTCTAATTTTCTCTTAATTTTATCCTTCTGACGAAACAGAAAGAAGGGAAGGTTTCCCTGTATCCATTTAAGATTAGCGAACAATTCCTGCAAATAGAGCGACATCTCATCCGAACGCCCCCCGCTCCCCGTCGCCTCCCTCGGAATGAAAGACAATCTGCATTAAGATCTCGTGGTTCAGTGGGCAAGAAAGGAATCGCTGCTTCCCGGAGTGATTCCGGGAGTTAATGTGGACTCCGGGACCATCCGGGCGAGAGCTAAACTACTTATTCAGGGGCGGAAGTGACGTCGCTCCGAAGTTCTGGATATCGTGCTGATGTAAAAATCACTTCTGATGATTCGAAAGTGCTGCAGGATCGCCTCGTATTCCTTTGGGAATGGCTTTCCATTCTTTCCCTCCATTACCGAGCGCCATTTTACCTTTACAGTCACGGCTGTGGATCCTGCGTAATAAGAGGCGTCAGCAGATTTCCCTGCAAGAAATAATTTCTTTATTTCTGCCCCTCGTACCGCTGCATATCACCATTATCAGAATTACGATCTTTATAAAAAAAAAATTCAACAAGCTCGTCCTCATATGGCCCTTTGTACCTTTACATTATGGCGAATTGATAACTTAAACGGGCCTCCATGATAGTGGGGTGGTGTCGCCTTGTTATCAAGGGGTTCCGAGTTAGATCTGCGTGGATGCACATGGTACAGTAGTTCGTATCCCCCTGTTAACTGTAGATCGTGTCCCGATTAGCCTATTTGAGCATAAAGTGAGCTAACATCAAAACATCACTAACCTAAAGAAATATGTGCATAAATATTACCTATTGTCATTAACATGCTCAACGCTTTGTTTTAGCAATGTGAAGTTCACGAATTGAAATATGACAACGAAGCATTTCAGTACCTCTATAGTTATCTGGATTTATATATGTGGAGGTCCGTAGATAACAACATCGTGATACTTCCCTACACACAGCTGATATAGACTATGCAACTTTAGTTGTAACTTTTAGGTCGAATTATGTCTGATGGTTAGTTATATTTCCAATACTTCTTAACATATTTTACTACATCTTGAATATCGTGATTTTCAAAGCATTTTCCCCAGCAAGCCCGGTGATGTAGTCCCTTAAATGCGGACTTACTTCTATACCAGCATCAACAAAACCTAAAGAGACACAGGCTGTAGGACAAAAATTATTGAACATTTTGATGAAGAATTTGGCAGGTTCTCCTCACAGAAGATTCAAAGTTCGAGTCTTGGTGTGGTTATAGGTTCTTATCGGTGAACGTCTCATCATCAAATAATGTAATCATTCATCCGCCGTCTCCCGTGGCGGAGTAGTCAGCACGCGCTACGACGCCAGGGGTCCAGGGTTCGAATCTCGGCCTGGGCTTGGATGTTTGTGAGGGTCCATTCATCAATTTCATTATAACATCACTCATCCCCATTTTCGCAAATTAGCCAAAAGTGGCACAAAGGGCGAAGTAAAATAAAGCAAATCAATAAGCAATAAACAATCATCATTCATCCTCCTCAGCGTGATTAGCCAAAAAGTGGCCGGAAAGCCAGGGTAAAGAAGATAGAACGAAGCATATCGAAACATGGTGATGACAACTTCAAAGCCATACTTTCAATTCTTTTTTTTTTTTGCTCTGGCTGATTCAACAGCTAGTAGCAAAGTTTGTAATTAGAAATTTCTCATATAAAGTCACTTATCTCCCACTTTTAGCTCCTTGCGACGAAAGGGATGAATGATGAGTACATGAATTGATAAAGGAAAACACACAAAAGACCATTCAACACGCTGAGCCACCGAGGCGGCTATAAACTCATAAGGCTGCTCTTCAAGATGTAGTCTCACCACGACGAAATGCAGTGTCCCGTTAGACAGCAGTAATGTGTAGGAGAGTAACAATTTGAAGCTTTGGATCAGCTGGTACCACTGTGTCTCACACACTTGTTCTATGATGTCTGTCTTTGGAGGCACAAAGCCAGAATGTATTTCTTTCCAACCCTCTTCTCATACACACTCACTTTTATTTTTTTCCGCCGCACACACAGAACCACCCTTAAAGACTCTGAAACCGTCGTGCTCACCGTGGAGCAAAAACTTACCCCTTACTCCGCTGAGGCTTTGGGGGGAAGGATCCTTTCATTACTTGTCGAGGCGACCGAAATGAACTCGTGGCTTTGTCTTCACGAAGGTTATTGCGTAATTTCTTCCCTTCTAATTGCGCTTCCCCTACGCTAAGACTTCTCTGTTTATTGTCACTCCCTTCTCTTCGCCCTTGTCTTCTGTAATTAAATATGTTAATGGGCGTTCAATTTTTCACAGCCTCTGTGCGTTTTCCTCCATCTTCCACCCACCTGTATCATGACGTCCACATTTTTAATGGATCAACTTTTACAAGAATGGTGAGGCATACCATGTCCCATTAGGTGTAGGACTCTTGCACACGTCTGTGGAATTTTAAGGTATATTTAACTGTCGAATAGGGGACGTCTTGTAACATGCTTGCTGGTGTATAATTCTGATTATACGCCACTTTACTTCAAAGATAGTTACGAAAGATCAATTTCCCTCCGACAACCATATGTCAAGTCCACGTGGAGTCCAGAACACCCTCCCCCTCAAACCTTTCCCACCAATAGCGTCTGTTTTAGGAACTGACAACTCTTGCCAAGTCCACGTGGAGTAAATGAGATGTTGCCAACTCAGTTTCTTTAGAGATTTCATAACGTAAGGTTGCGATTATCTTTGCTAGGTTGTGTTAGTGGGCTGTGCTTTTTCATATATATACATACATACATACTTACATACATACATATGTACATACATACATACAATGTGGAGACCTTGGGAGTGCAACGTCGTCGCAGTTCGTTTTGGTTGTCTAAACACTGCACGTAAAAGTGACAACAGCGCTTCTAAGAAAAACAGGTGCTGGCTTGAAAGCAGATACTCGTCCGGTCTGTTTCCTCTCAAGGTACCGAACTGGCGTTTGAATCAGGACTTCAACTGTAAATGGATCGTTAAGAACGAGTCTTAACATTATCTGCTCTATGTTTATCTTGGAGGCTATCGTTCCAGAGGCGGTAAGATGACGGAAGATAAAAAAAGGCTCACAGAGGACCTCGAGATATTGTTGTTACAGCACGGCACTCGGCTTGGGGGAAGTTCAGGATTTCGAACAAGAACGAAACTTCGAACAGAACAAACCTTGCTTTGTTCGAAAAAAATGATCGGCAATTTAAACGACCTTTAGACAGACGAGACAGGCCTTCTCTCACCATTCTCGCCATTTGACCAAATCATTTTAAATAATTTATTATGAAATGATCTAGGAAAATATTAGTACCTGGCTTACATGGCCTCGATTCTAGAACTATTTTTGGGCAATCCTGTTTCTGCAGATGGCTACCACACTTTTTTAAAATGAACTATCGAATTATTTTAACATGACTTTGCAAACATCATAAAATGTTTCTATTCATTTTGATTGTGCTAACCATGAAAGGAAATTTTAGTAGTATGACATTTTTTTTCTTCTGTAATAAATGCGTTTGTTGAGGAGTGGGTGTTAAAAGATAACTTCCTATGAAATCCCGTCTAAAAGAAAATTAACTCCCACTCTCATGTAAAAATAGTTCTCCCCGTTGGCAGTACTGGTCACTTTCTTGAGATTTCTTGTACAAGTGGCTGTGATGGTTAAATACTTTGCCGTATCGTAAAGCTATTGATTACAAATGGTACTTTGTTCGACTCCTACTGGAAGCTGTGCTGAAACCTCCCAATCGAAAGAGCAACGATCAAGCCGTGGTGCTGATCACACCACTTCCCTGTGGACGCAGATAGCTTCGCTGAAAATGTAGTGAGAACTTTACCTTTACCATGCAAGTAACTGTTAAGTAAAAAGAGGGAAGCTCTGCTCCTGAAATCTCCTCCTATGGAGGGAAGAGCAAAGGGCGTGAAGCCGCCGCTGACTCAACCCCCATCTGGCGGGCGGAAAGAGAGGAAATGCGATTGTCTTAATTCCGACCGCCTTTTCGCGATCTTTCATTACGGGCGCCCTCCGCAGCGACCCTCGGGGGCTGATAACAACCCCCGCGCCGCTTATTCGGTTACAAGGTCCGACGCAGCAGCCCATCATCTCCTCTTTCCGTCTCCCCTATCCTGTGCGTCCCTTGTCCTGCTTTAAAAACGGATTCACGGACACAATAAAAGCCCGCTTGAGTGTCGGGTGACTGGGTCGAGAATTGATCCTTCGTATAATGATTGCCCGCCCGAAGAGGGAAAATGGCTTTTAATTTTGTTTCCATTTCCCCTTCCTTCGAGACAAGACAGAGGGAAGCTGGAATAAATAAGATCTTTGAAAGGGAGACGGGTGAAGATGCAGCTGCGACTACGGTGGTAGTTTTCCTGACGAGCAGATAACTTCTCGAGATCTGTCGTGGTTCTCTAGGCAAAGGGCGTCGAGATATCGATCATCCATCGATACAGATCCACCAATATATCTGTAGCTCTAACCTTGGCGCTAGTATCGAATGTTTAACCCTCGTGAGAGGAGAGCTCAGTGTATTTATGACGTGGGAATGGGCTGTTGGAATAGGCTATTTTTCTCTTTTGCGTTGTTAGAGATTGCATTTCGATTTCATGGGGCACTATATGAGGTAATGTAAATATCAAAATCCTCTGCCATGCTATAGGACGAACTCTGTAAAATTTGCAACAGTGTATCCTTGGCGTCAAGGTAAATATATAGGGGTGGGAGAAACAGGAGGAGGTTTGTTTAACACAGCATATTTTCCAGATACCTTGGTGGCATCATATTTTACGATGAATTTTTGACCCTGATCAGGTCGACTGGATTTCTGAATCACATAATTTCAGTGAGTCCATTCATGCATGCCATCAGAACCTTCTGCCTCATTTCTGTATATTGTCAGGTTTTTATCTCCATTTCTGCGCCGTCATATTTTCCGACCTCATTCCTCCATGCGGTCATGTTTTCCGCTCCCGTCTCTCCATGCGGTCGTGTTTTCCGTCCACATGCTTGAATATGGTTATGTTTTTCGTCCTCATTCCTGCACACGTTCATGCTTTTCGTCCCCATTGCATATTTCTCGCTCTCATTCCTGCATAAGGCCATGTTTTCCGTCCCCATTCCTATATGGGGTCATGTTTGTGTCCCCATTCCTGCATACGGCCATATTTTTCGCTGACATTCCTGCACGTGGTCATGTTCTCCGCTGACATTCCTGCCTGCGGTCATGTTTTCCGTCCCCATTTCTGCATGCAGTTATGTCTTGATGGTCATATCTGCATGCGGTCATGTTTCAGCCCTCATTCCACACAACTCCTTTTATAGGTATTTCCCTCCTTTCTAAAACACGCATCATATTACAAAGTTATTACCATCAAATTGGAGCACAAAGGATGTCATAAAATTTATTTGATCTTTTCTTGTAAATTTGTAAATACTAAGGTTTGTCGAAACAGAATCGGGTTTGATACCCGGTAAAGGCACATTGTGATTCTGATTCCACTTTAAACTGTAGGTCCAGTACCGATTAGCGTTTCTATGAATAAAGTGGACTTAAAAAACCACAAAACTCAAACTCAAATATCCATATGCCTGGAAGCTTCTTAAGTGTCCAATCTCCTTTAAGTACTCGGTATCGCTGAATTTCTGTCCATGAATTGGCTATTTCTTGTTGTCAAACAAGACGCAATCAGAGGGAGCAACGTCCGGCGAGTATGAAGGATGTTTGAGGATTATATACCCGAGTTCCTAGAGTTTTGCTCTAGTCTGTGTAGACATGTATCGTGTAAAAGGAATATATATATTTCTCCGATAGTCTTTGCTGAACTCTCCGAAGAATATGACGGAGCTGGTCACAATACCTGTCATTTCTGAACAATTACAGCAGCAGGATGACGTCGGTCAGAATTCAGATGCCAGCTTCCCACCTGGTAATACTTTTTTTTTGGTCACAGGTTCCTGTTCTGCTGCTCGGCTAGCAGCGTCATTTCAACACACTGTCCGTAACAGATTCACAATCTCTGATGTCGTTACATCCTCTTTGCACAAAAACAAATGTTGTCCACTGTTGTTCCTGGGAATCAAGTTCCATGATGACACAGCAGCACGAGAGCACCTCAGTTGTCAAGGTGACGCTCAACACTACTAGGAAATTCAGCTCGCACCGTGGCACTAACTCACGGGAAAACTCTGCACTACCGCTTGGCAACAGGTAAGGCCACTAGTTATGTGAACTACACTGGCTTGTCCCTTAACGCGAAACATATTCCATTCACACTGTCGGTCTCATTTTCTTCCGACCGACCTAATTTGGAGAGCTCGAAATATAGGCAATTTAAATATTTCGTTATCCTTCTTCAAATGTCTTTGGCTGTTGCTGATAAATTGCAGGAATCAAAGCAGACCTCAAAGGTGTCTAGCTGTTATTAAATTTTAAAGTAAAAAAAAATAAAAAAGTATTAAATTTTCAATTACCGTGATCACAAAATTTGTGACTTGCATTCTCCAACCCTCCTGCAAGGGATTTCGGGTTCGATACCCGGTGGAGGCACATTACACAGTGTTTCGAATCCCACTTTAAAACTGTAGGTCCAGTACCGATTAGCCAATCTGTACATAAAGTTGACTTAAGACAACATTTCCAACCTTCCTGAACGTCACAATATTTTCAACAGTTCTTTTTGGGTAATTGTAGCGAATGTGATGCCTTCACATTGCTGAGATTTGTTCTCTAAGCTCCAAAACAATGTTGTGTGTCCAGTGCTTTGAAAATTGAGAAAGGAATAGAAAAGTGGAAATCTCTCTTTGTATGAAAGGATAATGGAATCTGAAGAGAAGATGCTCAGTGCTCAATGTTCTCGTGTCTCGGTGCGAGTTTCCATGGCAGCTGCAAAAGGTGTCCTCCGCGAGTGACAAAATATTCCCATCCCGTCGAGCGACCAGCTGTCGGGTGGATTTTCCGAAGAGGGGAAAAGTGTTTTTTCGACGTTTATTTTTATTGCTTTATTCTCCGCCTCGTATTGATATGTTCTCCCTCCCAGCGGAACAGTTTAGCGGGATGTGGTCCTGGCCCGCCTTTCCCGGAAAAATGTTATGACAGTTGAAGATCGGAGGGAATCTACTCCGGCGCCATCTCGTCAAAGTGTCTTCCAATCAGCTGCATCGTTCGGGGAGTGTTTGCGAGGGAAGGGCAGTGTAGTGTTTCTTTTCCATTCCCGGCGGCTCCCGAGGGAAAACAAAAGCAATGCAGCGACCGAATCTTGGCTGCCAGATGATTGTTTCTTCCGTCTCCCGGGAGATGCCATTGTAAAACATGCGCCGCGGACTTTGGTTACAACGCCAAACGTAGCTCCGACTCCAAGTACTGGAGACACCGCTGCGATGCAACAATAAAAGATATAACAATAACGTTTAAAGCTGCACCAAATGAGCGCGCAGGGACAATATTTAAAAACTGAGATTTTGTTTGTAAGCCTCTTCGTAAAGACCAAGCTAACTTCATCTGCCTAGAGGAGGACGAAGAATTTTTTAGAAAGCGCATTCGCCTGAAAGTGCCACATGTGTCGAACTGACTAGTTACCATAACTACGAAACAACCTACTAAATCTGAACAAACCAGAACGCTGTTATCTCGAAACAATGAGAAAGACTACCATTTGATTTAACTAAAGGTAAGCCAGTGCTACCAATTTTGTTACGCGTTTATAGTAACCGAAACTGTGCCAAAGTATCACTTCAGAATTTCAGTACTCGTTTTCAGGGGCGTACTGGCCATAACGAGGAGAAGGTATTTGATCCCCTAAAAAATAATCAGTCATTCTGAATTATTACCACAATATTTGAAGTAGGACGTAGAAATAGTTCTCGAGTTGAAGTCGTAAACGATATCTATCTGATTATATATATTTATCTTAATTGCAAAATTAATAAATTAGTGCCTACTGCGAATATGTACAGCTTGGTTGCTTGCCTTAAGGATGAAATTTCATTTTCTTGAGGGTTTGAGGGCCTCCCCGATGGCGCAGTGGTAGCGTTGTTGCCTTGTAATCAATGGGTTCCGAGTTCGATACCCGGTGGAGGCACATGGCATAGTGGTTCTGATCCCACTTTAAACTGTAGGTCCAGTCCCGATTAGCCTTACTGTGCATATAGTGGACTTAAAACAACAATTCAATCAATCAATCAATCTTGAGGGTTTGTAGCATCAAAAGCTTTCCAAAGTTTGTTTTAAGTGCAGTGTATTCCCCGATAGGTTAATCGGGACTGGGCCTACATTTCAAAGTGGAATACGAACCACTGTGCAATGTTCTTCCATCGGGGCTCAAACCCAGCCTCCCTTGATTAGAAGGAAACTGTGTTATCGCAGAGGTCCTCGTAGCGTAGAGACGGGTCGCAAAACAGTAAAACGGTTATCAAGAGAAGTCGACCTCCATACACTGTGGAACTTTATACGGTGACACACACTGCATATTGTTTATATTACACACTTCAAGACTCGATTTTGATTTGATATTGATTTGGTTTATTTTATTTCGCTTTGCTGCCACTTTTCGCTAATCACGACGTTGATTCATTTGATTTACTTTGCTTGTATGCCACTTTTGGCTAATAGTGAAGATGAGGATGAGTGATGATATGATGAAATCGATGAAGAAACATCCACAAAGAACACCCATGCCCAGGCCTGGAATTTGAACCCGGGACCTCTGGCGTCGTAGCGCGCTGTGCTAATCACTCTGCCACGCTGGTTGGCAAATCAAGACTCGAGGCGTGACCGAGAACAAGATAAATCTACATACATGCGCGTACGAGATAGACGTGTCGAGATCTCTGTCACGTCTTGTCTCATCTCGATAACATCTTGACAACGAATCCAGGGACTCTTGATTACAAGGCGACTGATTTAGCCACTACGTCGTGAGGAAGTCCGACTATTTTCAACAGTATAAATAACTGAAATCTCTAGTAGGTACAAGGGAAGGAAGGGACGTGTAGTTTCTGAAATGTGAACACTACTCCGATGCCTCACTTGTATGTGAAGAAGACAGGAGGACCTTGAATGAGAACAGCTTCGGGAGAGATGACTCACTGTTTCCCGAACTTCGCTTCATGAATTTTACAGCGTGGTTGGAGGCGTTTTCAAAATGATATCCTGCTTCTGCTAGCTGCTCCCCCGCAACAAGAATGAATTACAAGGGAGGGAGCTCGAATAGATTGACACCACTTGCGTTAAACTTAAAATCATCTTTGGGGCTCTGGAGGCTGGTGGGCGCGTCATTCACAACTGAATATTTAATGTTTTGTTTCTCTTTTGAGTAAATTGACACGTTCCTCTTGGGTATGTGATGCTGGCAACAGCATCGTCTTTTTACACTTCGGATTTTTTCCCTAGGAAAATCACAAAATCTAGCAGTAATGGCCAAGGAAGATTTTGAATGCCCTTTTAGGCTAATCGCGAGGATGAGATTGGGTGCATGAAAGGATACTCACACTAACGCCAAGTCTGGTATTTGAAGCTGGAACCTTGGGTGGCGAGGTCATTAGTTCACAATCATTACTTACTTATCCGACACTACAGTTCTGGATGAACCTTGGCGTCCCCAATTACAGCTCTCCATTCTTCTCTATCCTTTGGAGCAATTCTCACTCCTAGGGTTTTCATCTAGCCAGTGGTTTCGTGGTCTTCCTCTTTCTCTCCTCCCTTCCATCTTGGCAAGGTCGAAGCTCTTGGTATCCTTCCTTCTTGCATTCTCTCAATATGTTCCATCCATGATAACCGATTTGATTTTACAAATCTCACTATTTCTTCCTTTTATAATATATTGTATATTTTCATATTATTGCGTATTCTTCAGGTATTTCCCTCTCTGACGGATCCATAAATTCTTCGTACTATTTTCCTTTTGAATACTCGTAATTTATTGACTCTTCAGTACTAATGTTCCAACTTTTTTGATCCATATACTACAACTGGTCTTATTTGTGTTTTATATAATTTCATTTTTGTTGATCTTGATATTAATTGGGATTTTAATAGTCTGAGATTTGCAAAGCATGCTCGATTTCCTACCATAATTATTTTTGTATCTCTTCACTAACTCTATTATTATTTTTAACTGTTGATCCAAGATAGACAAAACTTTTATCCCCTTCAAAGTTATAGTTGTCAATTTTTAGATCTTGTACACGATTTCTTCCTTTTCTTGCTGTCATTTTCAGATATTTTATTTCACTTTCATTAATTTTCAAACCCATTTTCTTTCCTTCTTGAATAAAATTCGTACCAATTTCTTTTATGTTATTCACATTCCTTGCTATTAGAACTATGTCATCAGCATACGCACAAACCTGTTTAGTGTTGTAGGCAATATTCTCCTTCTCTTCAAAGGATTCAAAAACTGCCTTCAGAGCAATATTAAATGAAGTAGCTGACAATATATCCCCTTGACGTACACCTCTGTTTTGTTGAAATGGTTGTCCAGTTCTTCCACTTACTTTAGCACATGTGTTATTTATGGTCATTTTTACGAGGTTTAATATTTTCACTGGAATGCCTTTATTTTTCATATAATTAAGTAAATTTTATTTGGATATGCTATCGAATGCTTGCTTAAAATCCACAAATAGCATATATAAATCTTGCATGTACTCGTCGAATTTTTCCATTGCCTGTCGTATAAGAAATATTTGGTCTGAAGTTCCACGATCTCTTCAAAATCCGCATTTGTTTTCACCTATTATTTCTTCAGCATAGACTTTCAGTCTCATAAGGAGAATGTTAGAAAATATTTTGTAGGCTGTATTTAGAAGGGTTATTCCACAGTTGGCACAGGTTAGTTTGTCTCCATTTTTATAAATAGGGCATATTATGCCTACTTTCTACTCTTCAGGTATTTCTTCTTTCCAACATCAGTTTAATCAATTTGTGTATCTCTTCATGTAATTTCTTCTCTCCACTTTTTTTATTCACTGACGCTATTTCGTCCTCGCGAGGTGCTATCACATTCCTTGGTTTGTTTATAGCTTCCTTTACTTCTTCAATTGTTGGTTCTTCGATCCATGGTCCTCCAGTTGTATAAGGTTGGTGTTCTTCACTTGTATCTTCTAGAATTTCCTCATTTAGTAAATCTTCAAAATATTAATTATTTCATCTCCTATTATATTCCCAATCTTGTCTCTACATCCATTGAGTCTTGGTTGATATCCCTTTGTAAACCATTCGATTTCTTTATAATACTTCTTGACCTCCTTTTGTGTATTTCTTGTCTCTATGTTTTTAATCTTTTCTTTCATCATTTCCTTCTTTTTGTTGATGCACAATTTTTTACTTTCCTTTCTCAGTTGTTCATACCTTTCAGTTCTTTGTCTAGTTTCCCTTTGCATCATTTTCTTTCTAGCTTCATTATTTAATTTTAAAGCCACTAGACAGTCTTCGTCAAACCAATCGTCATTTCTTTCATTTTTCATTTGGCCAATTACCTTATCAGTTACATTCTTTATTCCTGTCTTAATTTTTTCCCATTTTCTTTTAACATTCTCTTCTTCCTTTTCTACTTCTAGTGTTTTCTCTATTTCATCTTGATACTGTTTAAGGCATTCTTTACTCTTTAGCTTCTTTGTATTCCATCTCTTCCTTTTCTTAGTTTTAATTTGCTGTACATTACATTAGAATCATTACACATTCACAATCAACATATGTATAATTTCGATTCTGATGGGTAGGATGAACAGATGTATTGGTTGAATAAAACTTGCAGCATCGCAATTAAATACTTGGCAAATGTATTTTTAAAGCAATACCAAGTTTATTCAATCACGGGAATTTTATTTCTTCTACAAGACGTTGAAAAGAATTCTTATGATTTAGCATTTTGATGATCACAAACCCGAACGCATGATAGCAATTCCAAAATTTCCTAATTACTAAAAAATATGCCCATTTGAACAAGCGTTTCATGTCCAGTATCAGTATTGGGCTATTCCATAGATATTCTGATTCAATTTATTTCTAAACTTGTTAAAAACGAAAGGAACGAAATTCTCATCAAATATACCAATCCAAATTTCAGAAAGATGATTTATTTGCGACATGGAATTAGAAACTGTACTCGAAATAAGACATAGAGTTGATTAATATGTGTGGTAGTTTGATTATACAATTAGAATTAGAAATTCGTTACTCATGAGTGAAGTTCTGCTCTAGCACATAACCCAAAAAACTTGTACAGTCAAACAGAAATACAATGCTACTGTGACAGATACAAGTATACAAGTATACATTCATCCTTACTAAACAATAATGAGCTTTACAAAAATTGATAAAGATAGCTCAACCATTCAAATCAAAAGTTGTTCGTTTGTAATTCAAGACTTCTCATGTATATCTTGCTTCTTTGATTTCAACGCAAGCATACTGAATGTTGTCACATGTACGCGTCCCTGCTCATGAGAAAATACTTTTGTTACTGCCTTTTTAAAGCTGTTGTATAAGGTATGCCCAAATGAAAAGGAGACTACGGTTATATCCAAAGAATATTACATTACAGAATATTTGCATTACATAATATGTGAAGTACAGTTAATGTGTAATATGATACCTACACATAATTACCATTGATATTGATGCACTGATCCCAGCGCGTAGGAAGGGAGTGGATGGCTTCAGTGTAGAAACTCCTGGGTTGCTTACGGATCCAGTTTTCCACGGTGTTCTGCACTTCCTCGTCACAGGTGATTGTCTTAAGGGGCCAAAGATATGGGAGTCACATGGGGAAATATCGGGGCTGTACGGAGGATGTGTGAGAATTTCCCATTGAAACGTTCTCAGCAGGTTGGGGTCTTCTTGGCCACATGTGGCTTAGCGTTGTCCTGGAGCAGCACTATCCCCTTCGAGAGCTTACCTCTGCGCTTGTTTCTGATGGCCTGTTTAAGTCTCAACAACGTGTTGCAGTACCGTTCGGAATTCACTGTTTCACCCGTTCCAGGCAGTCGATGAGTACAGGTCCTTCATCGTCGAAAAATAAATTGAGCATCACTTTTCCGGCCCTCATGACAGAGTGAGCTTTTTTTGGACTTGGGGAGTCGGGATGGCGCCACTCCATGCTCATCCGTTTGGAAGCAGGGTCGAAATGATGACACCAAGTCTCATCACATGCCACAACCTTGGCGATGAAATCCGTACCTTGCTCCGCGTACAGCAAAATATGGGTCAAACACACCCATTCTCTCCACCATCTGCCCACCAGATGCTTGGGCACCCATTGTGCACAAACTTTGCCATAACTCAGCTTCTTGTGGATTATGTATTGCACAGTTCCTTTGCTTATCGACAGTTCAGCAGCAATTTCACGTGTGGTGATCCGACGATTCTGACGAATGAGATTATCCACAGCAGCAATCGTGGCAGGGTTGATGACAACGTGTGCTTGCCCGGGTCGTGGCAAGTCCATGGTGCTTCCGCGTCCCGCCTTAAAACGCTGACACCAACGGAATATGGTGCAACGTGCGAGACACTGCTCTCCGTAAACGTCCTTCATCCTGCTATAAATTTGTGAAGCATGCTCGCCTTCTGCGCGAAGAAATTGGATTACAGCTCTCTGTGATGATCTGGAGGAATCCATAATTCACCCGCCCACGCAAAACAACTCTCGCCAACTGAGGAAACAGCAGGCGAAGCCGTTCGCTACACTTGCAAACTGGGACAAACACCGTGCCATCTATCGGTAAACATATTTACCTTCTTCGATTAGATAAAACGCCGTTACAGCAAAGGTCTCCTTTCATTTGGGCATACCTTATATGTAGACGCGTGGTAACATCTGGTACTACTTTTAAACAAATCAAGAATTCTCATATATTTACTGTAAAGACGTTCCAATTTTTGTGTCTATGGTATGAGGGCAATTTTGAAAGCAATGTCCGATGGGCTGAATAAGTGATCAAAAGAAAAATCTTGTATTATATGCATCTTCTCGACGTGATGACCATCGGAGTTCTAACTCATGTCGTATTCCCTGAACAAAATAACTAGCTATTAGCGGAGACACGTAGCTATACCATCTTCTTACCGTCCTGTGATTTCCGAATATGCCTCGTATTTAGGCAGGAGTTGTCTTAATCCAATGGGTATTACTTTCGAATTTCAAGTGGAAGACCACGGTTCGTTTTCCTGGGTAGGTGATTTCAGTTGGAATTTTTCCAGTTCATGTTGTTGCACATTGTCTCATCATGAAGTACCATCAGTGGGTGGTGTTTACAATATCAACAACAGGATGCAACAGACCTGTGCAGAACAGTGTGTCCTGTGCATCGTGTTCGCGCGAGGAGGGGAGGGACAGACTAGAACATGCTTCCTTGCGGACCGAGTTGAACGGATGGAGGGGAAGATGCGCGAAGGTTCTTTTGCTTGTGCTCGCTTTATGCTTGCCTTCAAAGGGTAGATTTACCTCTTTTTTCTGTACAGTCCACTTTATGCACAGATAGGCTAATCGGGACTGGGCTTACACTTTAAAGTTGGATCCGAACGACTATATGTCTCCGTATTATGTATTCAAACACATGTAGAATGCATTAAAGGTGTTGAGTAGATTTTAAAAGATATGCACTGCACAATCTTAACATTCCTTATTTAACACCAATATTCCAATAAACATTTTACAACGAACTCCATATACCTAGGTAAATAGAAGACAAAACACAATCTGTTAGTACAAATATATATATATATATATATATATATCTCCATTTCCAAAGGTCTTATAAACTGTATGTTCATTTACACTCTTTGACGATCGCAGCGTCGCACACGACCCCTTGATTGCAAGGCGACTACATTACCATTACGCCATCAGGGAGGCCATAGCTTTATCTTTAAAATGAGAGGAATTTATATGCAAGATTTTTCTCAAAAAGTCTTGTCGTTCCCAACTATGATCCCTTTTTGAGTTAGGGATTATTCCGGAATTGGTAAAACAATTTGGACCCTTAAATCCTGACGGCAGAAGATGGCATCCACTTCCTTACGGAGGGTGTTTACGCCGAGCAATTTAAACGCCTTCAAATATTTGTTTGTTCGGAGCGGAACGCGGCCGGGCAAATTTACGAGCAATGCCGGGTAATTTACGGCGGAAAAGCAGAGAAGCAAATTGAAAGTTCCGTCTGCCCCGCGCGTTTAATAAATGTCGTTCCGGGGGCAGGATTACTCACTCGACAACGCTCCTCCGCCGTGGAACGCACAGAGACTCACGCACGTACGCAGTAAACTCGGTTGTTTCGCCAGCCACTCCGACGCTAACGGTCTCGCCGAATGGGTTGTTTCGGGATTCTCGACGCGAGAGCTCCTTTCCGTCCGTCCTTCTGTACGACGAGCCGCGAAGGTTATATCCATCTTTCTGTCAAGACGAACTGGCCCTCGAGCTCCTTGCATATCGTACCCGAGTCGTTACACAGAAACGTGCAGCATTGTTGCATGGCTGTATCCCATTATGTGGGTTGCATTCTTACCTATTCTCAAAGTGTAGATGAAAATAGCTGTACATGCGAATACTCTCTAAGCAATTTCCACTTTTGGTCCCAATCGCAACGCAGAAAGGATGTAAACCGATCAATTTTCTAAAAACAAACCCCAGCTACTTTACGTACACTGTTTAGAAGAAAAGTGATAATTAAAAGATTTCTCCCCGATTATCATCATGATCATAATGCTTTTAGTCACAGGGCGAAGTTTAGAATATTCTGTTCTCCCTCCTAACCTTATTCACAATACAGATTACACATATTTACTACGAAATACAGTTAAAGAACCTGACTTCCGTGGCGGAGTGGTTAGAATATCCCGAGTTCGAATCCCGGCCTGAGCATGGGTCTTGCTTCATCAATTTAATCATCCTCAACAATTATAAAAATTAGACATAACGAAATATACTGTATATGTGGGGGCTCTTCATCAATTTCATCCTATCATCACTCATCCTCATCTTCGCATTAGTCAAAAGTGGCAGAAAAGCGAAGTAAACAAAAAAAATAGACCTAACGAAATATTGTATATGATAACAGTATCATGATATCCTCTATACACAGAAGAAACATTGTGTAGTATATTACATCACTAAACCAAAGTAAAAATTGAAAAATACACTTCATTACACTACAATAAAAATAAAAACACATTATCATTGTTGCATGATTGAATTAAGAATACAATTAAAATACATATTGTTTAGTACATTGGCCTTCTATTGTCTTGTTCCATGAATTCTCTGATGCTGTAGAGAGCTCTCTCTGTAAAATATATATTTATTGTTTGTATTTGTTTATTTTTGGAGATATCAGTTTTATGTC
Source organism: Lepisma saccharinum (assembly GCF_977018435.1). Lineage (NCBI taxonomy): Eukaryota > Metazoa > Arthropoda > Insecta > Zygentoma > Lepismatidae > Lepisma > Lepisma saccharinum. The sequence continues at coordinate 157,511,461 of NC_139229.1, read as the reverse complement.
ATGGGGCAGCTGGTTGTAGAATATTTTCCCGGCATTCATTGGTGATTGTTTTGAGATATTGAGTCTGTGTTGGTTCTGGTAATAATTATCTTTCTCCCTTGTATTGTGGTTGTGTAATTGGTTATTTTTAGTCATGCTTCCAGTATTTAGAACAAGCGTTATAGCCTTATAGATGTATAGGGAGTATATTGTCATTATTATAGTTTTTCCCTGAATAACTCTTTTCAAGATTCCCTACAGCCTAGTTTGTACATTATTCTAAGTGCTCTCTTTTGAAGTCTCAGTATTCTGACAGTATTATTATATAATGATCCACCCCAAGCTTCGGCCAATTGCCAAGGGGAAATTCCCATCAGTTCTCATCCTGCGTTTCACAGATTGTACCCAAAATCTTTAATCTAGGTGACAATTGCCCAATAAATGAGGAAACGACGGAATAACGTGGCTCGAAGTAGGTGTTCTTTAAGAGTTGGTTTACAGGACGGTATAAAGATCGAGAGAAACGGACAATGTCCAAGTGAGATTTCCCGCTTGCTAAACTGCTCCGCCAAAAGCAGCAGCCGTGAAACAAAGATGGAAGAAAGGAAGGAAGGGCTTATGACGTAACAAATGGCTGTCGAGGGCGGAAGGGAAAAACAGCGTCGGTTTACAAGTTACGGCGCGTGCCTTTGCAGTAAGGAATGAATGGGACTTAATAAGATCCCCCAACGCCGTAATGAACGTCGCTCAGGGCTCGTCTCCTCGCGAACTAACAGAAACTTTATCACAGGTAATAAATTACCTTCCTGCATCCACTGGCAGGGTTGCCAGGTCAACTTACAAATAACGCCTCTCAGGAAATATCCCGGGAAGTGGCTTTTCATTCGCCGAAAGACAATCCACTGCTAACGTCGTTTCCACGCTAACATTTCTACGTATAATTCGGTGTAAATTTAATTAAACACACTGAAAAATTATGAAATTAAAATTTGTTCTTTGCCTGCAAGAGCATGGGTATCTTTCCTAGTTTAATTGTTAATTAGCTGCTTTGGCAATGGAACTTAATGCCACTCAAGTTCATAAGAACTCATTCGTCTATTAGCGGGAATCTTGGTGCATGAGTACCGGAAGAGGAAATTACAGCAGCATATACACAGGATGTTCCAAAATAATGTATTCTCATTTTGAAAAATTGAGAATCTGCTAAGATGCATCTACATGTTAAAATCGAAATGAAAGATAATTTTAGAAACTTTTTAAAAGAGTATGATAAGTGTACAAAGCTGTGTCTGTTCTGGTTCATGAACCTTCGAAACATTACGAATGAATAAATACATTTGGTATTTAGGCACCTAGTCTCCCAATGGATGCTGTCAATTCATTGATTGTTGCAGTATTTGTGTCACAAACCTTATTAATATGTCCAGTGGCGAACTCAGGAGTTGCATCGCCCAGTACGTCTGTTCCTCAGATTTTCCTTCAGATAAGCTCCCACATCACGATGCTAATGTAGAGGAGCTCTTTCTTGCTTAAAGTGAAAACTCTTATCCCCGAACATCTCTTGAAAACGTGGCTTGATTGGCAATGTATACATTTTTTGGGACACGCCGTAATAGACTAAAACAGTCCGAAGAATACACATTTTATAAGTTTTACCCCTAATAACTTGTACAATTCAGCATCCTGTGAAAATGTTCATGTAGTGAGTAAATGGATAGGAAACAACATATTGCTGTTGGAAAGGTGTCTAGACCCAGGACTGTGCGTTGATGACGAATGCATTATATATGCTAAAGATTAAATTACTATAAGCTTGCTGTTTCGTGAATCATAAGTTGTTAATGCAATTTGTTCAATCCCGATGATTTATTAACTCACCATAGTTGAAGACAAAGGGGTAAGAACTTTCGTCTTATCTTTTTTCTTCATAGACTAACTCTTCCGCAATATTCAGGAAAAGAGTTGTATTGCAATGCTTGTAGTTTTCTTATTTAACGTTGCTTTTCTGTCCTTATTATACAGGGTGAGTCAAAAGTCCCTGAGGACCTCCCCGATGGTGCAGTGGTAGCGTCGTCGCCTTGCAATCAAGGGGTCCCGGGTTCGATACCCGTTGAAGGCTCATAGTGGTTCGGATTCCACTTGAAACTGTAGGTCCAGTCCCGATTAGCCTTCCTGTGCATAAAATGGACTTAAAACACAAAATCAATCAATCAAAAGTCCTTGACTCCCCCTTATAAAATGAATGGGAGTGTAGAATGCAGCAATTGGTCATGGTAGTAATATGTTAGGCCTAGGGGGAAACTTTTTGGTGCATGTATTGACAACGTTCGCCATCTTGGTGACCGCCATCTTGGGTCCAACTTCATTTCTTTAAATGGGAAGGGGGGCATGTGGGGTATGGTTTTGGGCTAGAATTTCACCAGTAATTCAGTTGTGAAGTCGGATTTATGAAAACTTTAATATACTAGGACGATGAGTGATAGGTGAGGTTGACAAAGGGACAGTGATGCCTAGGCCAGTACTCGAACCCGGAAACTTTGGCGGATATATCGGAAAGTTGTCTACGTTACGTACGGTAATTGAGACGGCTAGGAAAAGGCTTGTAATTGAATATATGCTGATCTGTACGGAATTACCTTACGAAAGAGTGAATGCTACAGTGTTCATGAACGGAATTCATTATGTGTGTTTTTAGTCTTCAGGGAGGTGGAAGAGAAGTGTGGGAGATCAAAAGACCGCTGATGCTCTTTGGGGACGAATGGCAGGACAACAAAAACGACGCAAAAACAGCTAAAAATTTCACAGCGAAGCTCAGGATAAACCAGACGCTTAAGAAGAACACAGAATTGGTGCAATTACTCGTAACATACAAAAAACCAAGGCTTTGCAAGGCTTTGTTGTTAACCAAGAATAATACGCCGCAGTAAACTTTCATTTTGGAAACTTCCGGAGAGACTAACAAGAGCATGTATCTCTGGAGAAGAGGGTAAAAAAACCCTCCCTTCACTTTGGGAACTTCTGCATACTACGAGGGCGAGGGTGGATTCTGAAGACCTGGGGGTAGGAGGGGCCTTCCCCCCGCCTGTTAGACACGGGTCTGGCGGGGCTCCTCGCGTATTAAAGAAACTTAACATCAAAGAGGCCGACCCGGGTACCAATTTGCTTTATTTATATTGCCTTAAGTGAGTTTAATCATCTCCTCCGACGCGGCCTAAAAACTAAATATTGATGAGATGGACCATAAATAATAGCATCACCCGTATGAACAAAGCCACCCCCCTTTTTCGATTGGTAACTGTGAATTCTCGAACAGGAAGGCTCGGACATAAATTACACGGAGCCCGCTTGAAAATCAAGACCCCTGGAAGCGCCGTTCGCCTCCCTGTTTTCTTTACAATGTGCCATCTTATGACTCGCCCCCCTCCTCCCCCGGTTGGCAGAGAGGGAAATGCAAATGGAATGCTATTTCTGGGACAGAGACCTTTCTCATTTGTTTTTCTCCCAGGAGACAATCGCGGACGGGGGCGGTGGAAGTGTCGGGCAACCGCCCAGGGCGTCGATCTGAAGAGGGGCACCAAAATGTATAACAGAAATATCGTCAAACGCAGTGAACGAAGATAATAGTAATTTTAAAAGTAGAAGTGAATTATTTAATTTATGTCCTAATGTAAATAAAAATAACGAGCTGCAATTGTTTATTTATTTAGTTCGGCTTTGTATACATGGTGATTAATCGTCTATTTCGATATTATCTTACATCTGTTTACTAATAAAGTAGAAAAGAAAAACTAAACGAATCAAGAAAATAATACAAGAAAGTAATGCACTGAGTAACAATTTTCTAAAAAAAAACTACTGTTTATTTGTATATCAAACTATATTTACGAAACGTAAACCATAGTAGCGTGCCAGACACTCAAAGCTCACATAAATTTGCAAACATTTCAGCTGCGCAGTGCCGTAGCTAAAGACCCCACAGGCCTCGAGCCGCGGGGTCATTCCATACCAGAAAAAATGAAAGGATAAATGATAATAATACTAAATCTTATTTTTTCTTCATATTTTACTTACATGCCACGAATTTTGAGCAGCTGCTTTTATTTGCTTCTCTTAGGTTTATGAAACAGTTTTTATTTTTATAATGTAGTGTTATGCATAAGAACATTAAATATCCGAGAAAACAGAACTGGCACAGCTACAAAGTACTCGCAAGAGCGAGAAACAAACACAGCTTCACTTGGCAGTGGCAAGATGTAAGCTTATTGCTTCAGTGAGCACGTTATTACGTTTTCAGACATGAAAACCCAAGGGAAGGCCTCAAGTTATTTTTTATTGTGGGCGCCTTAGAGGTGATCACTCTCTTTCCCATCTTCTTTAATCCGCCTATGACTTTCCGGAAAGATTTGCCGGTCCAGTCCGATTGAGGAACATAAACCTGAAAAAGCCCTGTTCGAGCAGAGTATCCTGTCACCTTAATGCAATAGGCTAACACCAGGCTCTTCTCTGCAACGAACCCTGAAGCCAGTTCCTGCCTCCTCTTATTCTCTCCAGCGGCAAGACCCGCTCGGTAGTCTCCCGGAGGTTCTGGAACTCTCCAGTAGCCCCGTTTATCACTGGACCAAGCGCCGTAAACTGGAGGCTTCCCGAAACCGTAAGGGAAGGTTGGGGGGGAAGGGACTGCTAACTCACATCTGCACCACCCTTGGCCCATTTGGCCTCCTCGCTCCCCTCCCCGCGAAGCAACACTGACCCATCGCCGACGGAAGCGGAGACAATTAAATTCGCAAGATTGGGTTATGAAGGCGCACGTGAAATGCAATTAATATGTGAAAGAGATCCTCCCGCGCGCAGGGGCCATGAGGTTTATTGGGGATGAGTGAAATGGAGTGGAAGCAATGCCAAGGAGGGAGAGATTTTACACGAGAACTTCGGAACGTTAACTCGTAGTAGATTCTCTCCTTGAACGCTAGATCGGCGATGAGCCTGCCATCTTTTGAGAGAGATTGAAAGCATGTATGTCATGCCCTACCCTTAAGACCATGAGATTTTCTTTTCATGGTTATGGTTTCGTTTCTCTCACGAGATCAACGGTACTGTGCGAAACAAGTCCGTGTGAGAATACGTTACAAGTCGTAATTTACACAGACAAAATCTTGCTGGAGGAGTGGTTAGTACAGCGCATTACGACGCCAGGGTTGCGGATTCGAATCCCCACCTGGCCATGGTTGATCTTTGTTAGTGTCCCATCATTAATTTCATCATATCATCACTCATCCTCATCTTCACTATTAGCAAAGAGTGGCAGAATAGCAAAGTAAAATAAACCAAACCAATCAATCAAAAATCTTGATTTATAACTCCGTCTTACACACAAACATGGAATTTTACAGAAGCACGGCACAACACACTAATATTTATCGATAAACCACCGAACAGAATTGTAAAAATTATGTCTTTGTTGATTGATTGATTTGTTGTTTTAAGACCACTTTATGCACAGGAAAGCTAATCGGGACTGGATCTACAGTTTAAAGTGGGATCCGAACCACTGTGCCATGTGCCTCCACCGGGTATCGAACCCGGGACCACTTGGTAAAAATCGGTGCTAATGCATATCATGTTTTCTTTGTTGAAAATTAATTGATTTTCTAATATTTGGAAGATCACATTTAACTAAAGCTGATAGATTTATATAGTACTATTGTGATAATTTACATACTTCTACTAAATCATTAGAAGTTACCTATTATGACGTAGGTGTTTAAGAAGCAAGGGATTTATCAACCTACCTGTATACAGCCACCATGGAGACGTAAAACAATTTCACCATGAATATTCGCACCAGAGAATCAACAGGTGATAGTAAAGAATCCTGTTACTTATGGAGAAAGAGGGCATTTCTTCCTTCCAAGTCGGTATAATAATAATAATAATAATAATAATAATAATAATAATAATAATAATAATAAAAATAGCCTCTTAATATGACCCTCTCCTAGACATCTGTAGAAATATTCACAAGATTCGAACAAATATGGCGCCAATATATTCTAAAGCAGTGACAAGATCACATTTTATAGTATTGGAAGTGCGGAAGTGAGTAGTGCTTTGAAAGGACAAGTCCTGAGCAGTTTTAGCTTTGTAGTATGGTTGACTACTCTGAGAGCAATATTCCTTGTGGATACGATTATCTCCTAAAAGCAGTTTTGTGTTCACATATTGGAAGATGCCTCCAACAGTAACAGGAGACGGCGTTACTGAAGAGTGACCTCAGAAATTACAAGAAAAGTAGCTTGTTGGGTCGAAGATTTGATATATAGGCCCCTGGAGGAAATGGTCATCTGATGGATGCTTTCTTGAAGGGCACAATGGGAATCTCTATTTTCCCCTCCATCTGTGATAGATCCAGAAGCATCATTTTCTTACTTATGTGCTATTTCTTTCACGGATTGCTGCTTTGGACAGTTTGCAAGTTAATTCGATGAGATTCGACCGAATCGTTCCTAGTCGCGGTTTGTTGAGAGTTTGTATTACAGCAGTGGACAATTCGCAAGTTCCTGCTAACATTGCGAAGACAGAAAATAGTCCCTAACGTCACTTTTGTCTCCGGGCAGTGTCGCTAAAACTAATTGTTGGTTTCGCAACAATGGTTTCTAATCTGATGCTGAATCACTGAAGAACCAGAGCGTTCATTCGCTAGCAGCTAGTTGAAAGTACGGGAGAGGGGGGGGGGGGGGGTCGCAGGGCGCTTGTTTAAGTTGGTTACTCCTGCAGGTACGTGTTTGTATTGTGCACGGCGTTGTTTGCACATAGGCCTTCCCCGACTGGTCTTGAGTTAATTCAACTAGCCAAGGCGAATGGCGACGATTTGCGTCTTTGTGGTTCTGTGAACTATTAAACACGGTTCAGGACGTTGTATGCAGACACACACACACGTCCAGAGCAGGTATTCCGCAGAATGCAAGGAAGAGGAGGATTTGGACGAAACTACCTGAAGAGCCTCAATGGAGAGAACCTAGAATCCAAAGCCTTGGTCTCTACGATGCCTTTAATCAGAGTAATTAGAAAACCCTTTTGAATGTCCCTCAATTGACCTCCTCTTGCTTTCGGACGCGCAACACCTCCAGGCCACTAACAGAAACTTTACGACGGCGGGAAGGTGGGGGAAGGGAGTGACCTTGTATTCAGATCAGGCGTCTCTCGGAATGAGATTGAGAGCTGGAGAGCGATTTGCCATTCATCCTTCAACGCTCCATGGAGACTGGTCATCAGCAAACCGACTAGAAGGATTTTGGACTTTTTACCCATAGTGTCTACTTCCATTGACTCGTTTCTATGGAAATCATTAAAGAATAATCCCTGCCGTGTTTTATTATCACAAGGACTAAGATTTCTTATGAGCTAAAATGACCAAAAATATGCAAAATATGATCTAAAATTTCTAAAAATATTCCCTAATATACGTAAAATATGCCTTAAGAACAATATAATTGTCTAATTACTAAATTTTATTTGGTCATATAGTTTACTTCATGCGGTAAACTATTTATGTAAGAATAGAAAACGAAAGAGGAACAAGTAAATTATTTTTGAAATTATGAGTCAGTTATTCAACACATAGGCGGTATATTGAAAAAGGAAACGATAATGGATAAAATAGGCTCAATCTTGTAGAGATAGTGATAACATGAATAAGGTACCTTTACCAAAGGTGGCCATAGTTAAGCTTATGACAATATAATTTTGTGGTGAGAGATACGTTCCTAATAATTTGTATGTGAAACATTGGAAGCATTGGTAACATGCAAAACATGGAATGCAATAATAACTACGTCATAATTTTTATAAAAAATGGCAGCAAGTGGGCCACCTTGGGCACAGGGGTACCAAAGGTGGCCCACTATTAAAAATATGTTTGCTAGTCATGTAGATGGGTTTCGAAAACTAGAAACAGTGTGTTAAACAATAGGATATGTATTATTAGAAAGAAAATACACCTGTTGCTAATGGTTATACAACATATGAAATGATTGCAATGTTTGGAAACAAATTATGAAGTTTAGTCCGAGTCCTGACAGAAGCTGCACACGAATGCGGGTATTTTGTCTTGAACGGTGAGTCCTTTACACTCCTCATGTACGTATCGGCGGCATTGTGTACATTCGGCATTGTGGGCCACCTTCGGGCCAGTTGCATGACATGACATTATTGCCTAACTGTGACTATAAATGCTATGATACGTTTAACTGAGTATCATCGTCTAAAAGATATGTTCATACACTGACAAACAATGTGCAATGTGTGTACTATGTCTTGCATTTAATGTGTTTCAATTTCAATTTTCTACTCACCGTCACTTGTCACTCAAAACAATAACGTCTGCAAAATGGCTCCTGTACACGCTAACAGCTTGTTTTTTGGTAGTGTGCACCAGAGTGGGACTGCATTCAATAAACTTCTGCCATCTTCCCACTAAATATTGTACGAACGCAGATATCGTGGGGTGGACCACCTTTGGCACATGGGCCACCTTTGGTGAAGGTACCTTATATATATATTTCGGGAATATAAAGCACTCACAAAATGACACGAAATCTGTATTGATGGACAGGTTATGTCTCTCACTCACAAAAAAGAAAGACCATGAAAATCCTAGCCGTAATTATCACCATAATACTTTAATACCTTATGAACCCTTATACAGCTCTTTTAAGACTGGGTGACTTTCCTCAATCCTGTGTAAACGTTATGTAGACTTTGATCATGGTTATCTCTATAAACAGGACTAAGGACTATTCTCACAACCCATAGTTTGAAAGTTTGAATTATCGCATTTCCTTCCCGGAAAATAGATAATTCATTTTACTGTTAAAATAAAGGAATTTCTCCTTTTCTCTGGTGAGGGAAGTCCTGCTTTACTCCAGCAAACTTGACACAGTGGCTATCTAATGATCCATTACGACAACATAAAGAACTTTCATCCTAGCAGAAATCAAATTTACTTGAAGAGTCTGCTGTATAAGATTCCCAATTCTTGAGTTTTCATAACGAGGATAACTTCTAAAATATTATCACTTAATTATATGTATTGCCACTGCAACAATTTGATATTTTATTTCTATATCAGAGTGGGAAATGTTTCTACTTGCACTAATATTGTAATTTCCTTATTTATTAGAAAGGGCCTGAAAACAAAATAAATCTTTTTTTATATCAGGATATTAACAATGATAAATGAGCATAAGATGTGAAAGATACATATATACTAAACAACAAGAACGACAGTAAAAAACAATATTATGAGTTATTTAGTTGTTTAAAGTTTGTTTGGAGGCATAAACACATGGATGTGGAGAAGAGACCTTTTTTCTAAGGATAGCTTTGGAGCTTTTGTGTAGAAGAAGTTGGTGCGTTTGCCTGCGGTACGTGGGATATGGATACGAAGAAGTGGGAAGAATGTACAATTAGAGAGTTCTTCATTCATGATTCTGAAAAGAATATCAAATATGAATTTTTGTGGTGAAGAGAAATATCGCGTGTGTAAAGATTGAATATAATTTTATGTTTGGAAAGGTTTGCAAGCGCAGGACATCTGTGTTTAATTTACTAACTAACGATACTATCGAATATAAAATTTTAATAGAAAATTTAAATATCATTGGCACAAGGACAACTTATCAAACTTATAGTTTTATTTTTACTTTGTAATTATTTGCTACTTCAATTACCTCTAAGTCCACAACTTAATATTCTGTTTAAACAGCGTAAGCCAATTAAATTCAAGAGAACATTGGATACAAATAAACAATAATATATTTAAGGAAATAAATGACAATACAACAATAAGGTTTCTCACACTATTCCCCCCAACAAGATGTACACACCCTGCTCAATATGGTTAAATATACTTACAGTGTGATAGAACTCCCGTGTGTGGGGACTTACCCGATGGCGTAGAGTTGACATCGTTGCCTTGTAACCAAGGGGTCTCTGGTTCGCTACCAGTTGCAGCCGCATAATGGTATAGATACCACTGTAGACTGTAGGACCAGTTCACATTAGCATATCTGTGCATAAAGTGAACTTAAAAAAACATAATTCATTGTGTGTTATAGGTCATATCGCTACAGATTTCGTCTTCTGTTCCCTCCTTCCTTTTGCACTCACGCTAGGGATGTGTAGCTACCATTAGATGCTTGCCTTCTGAAACCCTTTAAAGGCCAGCTGAGAAGAGTCCTCAGTACTTATCGGTTGTTAAGGTGTGGTGCACGTGGATCAGTTTGAACCGTTATATTATTTTACCATTACTATCGTAGTGGTAAATATATCACAGTTCCTTTATACTTTTAATAATACTTCCACCGTGAAAAATATTGTATAAAACCATAATTCTGATCAAAAATGTTTTAAAAAGTTAAAAAAAGCATCATGTGCAAATAACAAGAGGCCTCCCGATGGCGCAGTGGTAGCGTCGTCGCCTTGTAATCAAGGGATCGATTCCCGGTGGAGGCACATAGTGGTTCGGATCCCACTTTAAACTGTAGGACCAGTCTCGATTAGCCTTACTCCAACTCAATCAATCAAGCAAGAAAGCAAGCAAAGAACAAGAAAATGGACTTTTGAAGCAAGGCGTTACTTCTGACGGCTGAAAGTAGCTTTTCTAACCAGGATACTTGTACACAATAGCCCCCCTCCCCCACATACAAGTTAAGCAAAAGTGGTAGTAGTTCTTCAGTATAAGATATCCATAAAAGTAATTTACTACAGTTACTTTTGAAGGAAAAGCTACTGAGTAACTGCATGTGTTATTTTATTTTACGTGCATTTCTATCATTTATGGATAATCGCGACGATGAGAATAGAAATTTGAGGAACACTGAAGAAAGAACACTCTTGCCCAGGCCGTGACTCGAACTCGGGAACGTCGTGGCGAGATCGAAAGTCGACCACTTAAAGTTCTCGAAACTGGATAACTTTAAGTGTGTTTCATTTACTTTTAAAAAGATACTCTTCGAATAAGTAAGTGCTCTTTGTCGGTATGGAATTATATTTGGATGGACTTCCTACTGTTTGGGAAACTTTATACATTGCAAGTAAATTATTGCAGCTGTTAAAAAAAGAAGATGCTGTTCCACAGCTAAGACCCGTGCGTTGGACAAAGTGGTAAAGTGACTCGAGTGTTCGCATGAAGCAAGTAAAGTCTGGACGCGAATTCAGTTTATCCCGACTCCAATTTAAACATGGGACTCCATTGATTTAGCCGTAAGCTTCGTGAACCACATCAGAAGACCGTGGATGCATTACGTAGGATGCAAAGCGTATCGATTTTAGTCCTGCAATACATGCTCTTCTCAGCTTTCAGAATTGTGGGAGTTCTGCTTTCAGAGTCTTTCTCTTGCATACCCTGGTTCGACTCCGACACAAACCAGTTATCGGGAACTCTGGTTTCGAATGATGGCCTCCAATAGCAGCAACGTTCTTTTCGATATCTATGAATCACAGCTTTATTTCGTTAAAATGATTTTTTATTGGTCACAATTGAAAATGATGCTGTTGGAATTTGCGACCATTTGTAATTCAAATCGTCGTATTGCAGGTAACAACTTGCAGCGCAGAAGATGACCCCAGCTTGCCAGGCGACAATAGGATTGTGTTCATCGGGTTTCGGTCGAACTTTTACACTGACATACACGGCAGAAAACAGCATAGTGTAAATAAATGTGAGGGACCCCATTGGAGCTGAGCTACTCTGGCGTGTGTTACTTGACACAGATTCGCACCATTTTTTTCCGGCTGAATTCGCCAAAAGTGCAGGCCGTGCACTATTTATAGTTGAGTTCTTGCGTTGTTGTCTGGGCGACAATAGTGAACAAGAAAAAAAATTAAATCAACAACAATCACAATCGGAAACCAGAGAAATGTCGCTTAATATTATTTTTTCGTCAATAATAAAACTGGGAGGAGGGGGGGTGAGATGGGATAGGAACGTATTTTTTTTATTTCTATAGCTCCTTACAGTAAAAATTCATTTTCAGTCTAAGTCGGGAAATTTTCGGAACTGGAAACGTTCAAAATTTCTCGACGAACTGAAAAATCTCGAATTCTACACGGTATTACCCCCTCAAGTGATTGTTTTTGCATTTCTGTAATAAAAATGCTAATTTCAAGAATTTTCTGACACTTATAATTGCATCCAACGAGAATTATCCACTTTAAACACGACCATTTAGAATTTTTCAACTGTTTGAGAGCACTAACACACCCATAAATAATAAAACATCTTCCAAAATCTCATAACATACTCCGTCGCCCTCCTCCAAGATTATTTTCAGTAAAAAGTTTTCAAACAGTACCATTTCGATACATTCTCTGCATGAAACTCTAATTGAAAGTGACCACAACATTTCCAGATGGTTCGCGAGTTGGACGAAGACCGGATCCAATGTATCTATATTAAGAATATAAAAGTCACGGTAGAGGCGGTCAGTCTAGTCGAAGCCAAGATGGTGAAGATTGAAGAAGGAAGACAAAGAAGAAAATGTGGCTTTGACTTCTTCTATGCGCATCAATGCAAGGCAATAGCCCCGTTCTGCGAGCCAGACAACTGCAAGATACATCTGAGAGGAAACACGTGACTACCAACTTCCGGCTTAAGATCATCTTAGCTGACTCGCCAGACGATAGAGCAAGTCACAGGCGGTCTGTGGATGAAACTAGTCAATGTAACAACTATCATACAAGATGTAAGGGAAAAATTACGGAGAATAAATATATTTAGGGAAGATTAAAAAAGAAGCTACTATTCTCGAAAAGGGGGTATATATGGTATATCTTCTTTGGCGAAACGTTTAAGTAATTAAAATCAATTTTGAGTTCATTTTCATATTCAGCTTTATAATATTCCGAGTTCAATCAAAATATTTATTCTGAATAGAAAAAAAAAATTACCACGTTAGGTCTCATTATGGATATACGAGGGTCACTATTTATATTTTGAGCCTAACAATGAAAAAACAGGAATTTGGCATTGAAAACTGCTTTATTGTTTTTCGAAGTATTCTCCTTTATGGTCAATACACTTTTGCATTCGTTCGAACCATTTGTCAAAGCAGTTTTTCCAATCTTCTTGAGACACCTCCATAATATGGTTTTTGAACGCATCAACGGCGTCTTCCGCCGACGAAAATCGTTGTCCACGCAATTTATTCTTGACATTCGGGAACAAGAAGAAGTCATTGGGTGCCAAATCAGGACTGTACGCCGGATGACCCATCAATTCGATTTTTTGACTGTTCATAAAGTCGGTTGTTAGACGAGATGTGTGACAGCTGGCATTGTCTTGATGAAGAATGATCCGACGGTGTTTGTTTGGTTTCCGTATTTGACCGAAGACCTCTGGCAAACAAATTGTTGTGTACCATTCAGAGTTGACCGTTCTACGTTCCTCTAAAGGCACAGTTGCCACATGACCAGTTTTCCCGAAAAAACAGGCGCCCATTTGTTTCGATGTTCTTCGAGCGCGAACAACTTTTGTTGGATTGGGTTCATCTTGAAACACCCATACAGTCGACTGCTGTTTACGTTCCGGCTCGTATGCATATATCCATGATTCGTCACCTGTTACAATCTTATATACGTCTTTTGAAGCACCACGATTGTATTTATTGAGCATTGTTTGCACCAATTGACGCGAGCGTCTTTTTGAGATTTTGTCAAATTGTGTGGGATCCAACGAGAACATACCTTTCTCACAGCTAAATGATCATGTAATATTTTATATATGCTGGTGGAACTAATGCCTATGGTTGCCTCAATCTCACAGTATGTCACATGACGATCTTGCAGTATTAGGTTTTGCACATCATCAATGTTTTCTTGAACAACAACTGATTTTGGACGACCTTCGCGAATCTCGTCGGTGAGCGAATGGCGGCAACGATTAAATTCGTTATACCAGCGTTTCACAGTGGCAAAGGATGGGGCTTCATCGCCAAATGTGGAAGTAAGTTGATCGATGCACTCTTGTCTTGATAATCCACGTCGAAAATCGTAAAAAAATCATCGCACGAAAATGTTCACGAGTTAATTCCATTTTATTGTTGTCGCACAATATGCAAGGCAACATAAACAATACAAATGAAGCTATTGACAAAACATTTGAAGTACGTTATGGTCAATAATGCCAGACGATTCCGTGCAAACGTCGAATCGCGCCTAACTTCAATCAGTGTTGCCAAGGCTCAAAATATAAATAGTGGCGCTCGTATACTTGGCATTCATTAAAGTAGATTGTATTGTTCATATCTTGCGTCGAAGTCACGCTCGTTCTTCTTTAATCAGGCGAGATATTCAGTGAACATGGTCTTGATATAGAACAATCAACTTCTCTCTTCTTACACTTGAAACTAATATTTAAACATTTTCAAAGTATCATTAATTTATCTGAAATACAAAGAATGTTGTCAGACATCGCCAAGTATAACTATAATCATACCGCAATAACATTATCCCAAACCGCATGTATCTCCACGGACGCTGCCATCTTGCAAGATCTTGTGCAGACGAAACGAGTCAACTTTTCCTTGACTTGCCCCGGCTGCAAGATGGCTGTAAGCCGTCTGAATTGCCGGACACTCTTACTCTGTAAGACGTGACGTCAACTTCCGTCGGCCGGACGCTAAACGTGCAAGATCTTCAAGAGAACTTGAAGTTGTCTGGCTCGCCGAACGGGGTTATTAGGCAATAGTTAACTATCCTGAAGCCTGACTGCTAGGGCAAGCCACCTGTACAGTCAAGGACACTTCTGGGTTGTTACGAACCCATTGTCTCTCAGTCGAATTATTACAATTCAGCTATGGTCAGTACTGTATCACATTCGCCTAGTGTCACGACGACAGAAAGCGTCGCCTCAGTTAAACAAAAGTTGCACACTGTACAGTCAGAGAAAGTAGTTTGTGTGTCACGTGAACTACGATATCGTAACATCTTAAAGGCTGTTGTCTATGCAACCCAAATAACAAAATGATCGCTTAGATTTGCCTGGTGAACCTGGCTTCTCGGGAACGATTGACTATTGACAGCAGCGTGAGTCATACTTCCAGAACAGCCATAACAAACAACAGCTGGGTGCCGTGAAACCTCCAGGAAAAGTTTTAGGAATTGGTTTCTTAACAGCAACTACTCGTAAGGAAATGTTCTCTTTACTGATATTAGAGTCATTGTCAAGAAAGTTCACTGAAATGGTGGTTTTCATCAAATCATCATCGTGCAACACACATCCTGTCAACCGAGGACTCCTTGAAAAAGATTAGAGTTAAAAACAACTACTTGATAAATTATAAGACGAATCGATATTCATTAGTCCCAACTTAGAATTTTGTGTAAGGCATGGATCATCATGTCCTATCATCCATTTCATAACTTCATTAATCATCCTCATCGCCTTAGTTGACGCAAGTATTAGAAAAGCAATATAATATAAGCAAAATTAAGAAATGAATAAATGACATTTTCAGCGATTTCACGCAGCGATTCAGTTGCATGTAGTAAGAGTTTCTTCAATCGGGAACCAAGGGCCCCCTTGTTCTGCTTCATTGTCATTTTCCCTTCACTTTCCCTGCCGCGATTAACATGATGTTGATTAATGCAACATTAATTAAAACAACCACCCAACGAAACAATCCACAAAGTGCACCAAAGCTGCGCACATTATGAACAAGTAAACTATGCGATTTTATGCGAATTTAGAATTTAATAATAAAAAAATGGGAATTGGAATCCATTTAAGTGGCTGCATGATTCATGCACATCTATTATGTAATCGCGATATCATTAAATTGTACGAAGCGTGTATTTACTACGTAAGGTGCCAGTCTCCGTGATGGAATATGTAGCGCAAAGCCAGGGCTTTAAGATCAAATTAGCTTTGTTATTGTTTTTATTAGTAATTGTCTCAGTTTTCTTCCTCTGTAGTTTAATTATTCATGACGACGATTTATGATTACCTTAAACACATGAATGAGCATACACAATAAACCCATTTTGGTCTGGACTCGAACTCGGAACCTTGTTCGGCAAGAAATGCAAATTCTCCATAAGGCATATTTAGATTGGAGTTGTTCCTCTACTTCCGTCATTTTATCACTAACGTATTGCTTTAATATACTATAATAAATCACAACTACCTAAAAATAAATATTATACTGTATTTTCACATGCATATGTCTTTTGATGGTTAGAGTGTAAACTGGCACCTGCTTATTTAGATTGTTCTTTGTGTTTCGTGTGTAGTTAAAGATAGGAAAGATTCTTGTGGAATGATCACGGCTATAAGAATTCCGACCATGTCGGACTGGTTATCACAGTGCGCTACGGTGTCTGATGTCCTGGGTTCGAATCCTCCGTGGGTACGGGTGTTCTTTGTGGATGTCGCTTCATCAATTTCATCATATCTCTTATCCTAGTCGTCGCGATTAGCAAAGGTGACAGAAAAACGACGCTATATAAGAAAATAAAAAGGTGATATAATAAGCATTCTTATTTCCTGACGTGTCCTAAATTTTAGAGTTGTGTCTGGCCTTCGGAAGGAATTTGAAAAAATCACAAATGTCTTATATTTTGGGCATCACGTAACTTCAAATTAGATGGAGAAACAGAAAATCTGAGGGGAAGTCTGAGATAACGAGGTTCCTTGGAGAAGTATGCTCAAAACAAAGAGTATGCACGATTGCTACTGGATGTTTTGAAAAAGGATTCAGTACCAGCTCAGAAATTACTTCCCGATTTTCTAGATCCGGAAAAGTCCGGATATACTGTATGTATAAAAATACTTACTGTGTGAAGTTTTATCGATACTATAAGTGTCGGTAATTTGTTCGAAGTAACAAGTTTCATTCCAGGAATTACATACACAGTCCTTGGAGAAAGAAGGCACACAATTCTGGTTTATCCCAGTGTATAGTAGTATTTTACATTTCAATAACCAAGAACTTCCCGACTTTGTTTTCGAAATTGTGAACATTTATCCTTCCCGAATTCATGGATTGTTTTCCCTTCCTGGCCCCGTCTCGACGAAAAACGTTCCGTCTTGCATACACAAGTTGAAATCACATACGGCCGTGCTATTAATTAGCAGTTGGGGAATTTTGAACTCAACAGTTCACTTGAACATTAATTTTTGAGATGAAGATGTGCCATATTCTCGTTATATGCTACTATGTCCTAGTAACCTATTATATTTACTGCAAATGCGTTCATGTCCAACATTTTGAGACAATATGTCCTACGTTTGTCTGAAGAGTGATGTGATGATAGCCATATGTATGATGAAAACTGTTCTTACTCAATTTCTAATATCATTTATTCCAGCATTTCCTTCACCTTCTATCTCCTTGTTATTACCTCCAATGCTTACTCGATTCTTTCTTCGTGCTCGACCTTGGGTTCAGAAATGTTTACACCACCCCCATCTCCCGCGTGGAAATAGCAGGCAACAACACTCTGAAGGAAAACCATAATGTATACAACTTGTTTACTACTTGTTAGCTTGATATAACTCTGAATTGGAACAATACATACAGCAAAATAAAAAAAATACCTGTTTTATACGCACACTGGAACGAGCGCAGACATGCTCTGAGTCAGTCTGCCAGTGAAGGTTATGAACGAAAGGGTAAATCACGTGGGTTCTTGCTATAAACACGCGCCTCATCTCTGTTCATATCAAGGAAACACGGTAATCTTCGTTACTTTTTTTTCGCCAGTATCGTATTCTATTGCAATTAGATTTCGTGACGTTTAAAAGATATCATGACAATATATATATTTTATTTTGTGACCTACACTGAACTTATGTTAACGTTTCATTAACATGTGAAAGCGGAAATGTAGAGATCCTTCTTCCTTACGATTTCTAAACAACCGAAGAGTGTGATGAACGTGAAACTACTTATTGTTCGCAACATTGTAATGTGTTACAGTCAATACAGATATGCATCTCAGAAGACGTATTTATCAGATATACAAATGGTCTCTAATAAAAAAAAAAACGAACTCGTATTACATCACAGAAGGTGATTTTTAAGACAATTCTACCAAGTATCCAACGTAACTAATATTCACATTGATTCCAAGCTTCTGTTTGAGTTATTTTCCGTCGCATTTTACCTCTTGCTATAATCGCGTCGATGAAGATGATGCGTAATGATACAAATGCAATACTACATCTAAGCCTCAACAGGTTTCGAACCTGGATCCTCTGGCTTTCTAGCGAGATAGGTACGGTGATTTTGATTTTGATTTTGATTTGGTGTTTTACGACACCTTTATACACAGTAAAGCTAATCGGGACTGCATCTACAGTTTAAAGTGGAATCCGTACCACTATATGCCTGCACCGGGTATCGAACCCGGAACTTCTTGATTACAAGGCGACGCCGCTACTACTGCGCCATCGGGAAGGCTAAGAGAGAAAGAGAGAGAGAGAGAGAGAGAGAGAGAGAGAGAGAGAGAGCGAGAGTTACGGTGACTACGCTAATGAAGAATTGAAAGTAGCAGAACGACTAAGCTATTCTTTAGTCAACATTGGGATTGTTAATGAACATTATGAATGTCAGTTCAATTTGGAAACAAAAAACCTACAAAATTTCCACAATGCGTTTCAAATCGTTAATTTTTCTCTTTCCACACAATACTTTGCTACTAGATATTTGTATGCTAAGATATAGAAAGTGCTACATTTTCAGTGTGTGGAATAGACATTTATTTCTCATTCGAAGAATCGGAGAATGGAGTAGTGGGGAATTGATCACCTCACACGTTTGAATTATACCCCCTCCCCCCCCACACACAGGATATCGGCCGTTCTTCTTATACAAAATATAACATGTACGAGTTGTGTCAAGATAAATTGGAGCTAAATTGGAGCCTACTCACATCCCTACGGAACTTGGAAGAACGTCCACGTAGAGATTGGAAAGTTCTGTTCCGACAAAATCGGGATGTATAGTAAATTACAAAGTAAAGCTTTATCTTGTGCTTTGCACCAAGCCATGAAGGCGTGTAGGGGCTGTGGAGATAAGGCCCCACGCTTTCTTGATCAGGCCGAAGGTGGGGGATGGTGTGATTAGCACCACGCAGCTGAGTTTCCTCCAGGTACCCACTTTATACGACTCTGGGTAGACGCCGGGGACGCTTGAACAGGTGGACAAAATCCCGATGGTGATCGAACCCAGATCTCTCGCATAGTAACAAAACGCCCTACGCCTGAGCTACTGCGGCACATATAGTAGAGTAGCCTATGTAATTAAGGCAAGAATTATTTTATCGTCTCGTTCAACATTTTTAGGCGAATCATTTTCGGACATATAAAGTGTAGTAGCTCCTGTCGGTTCTGCGACCTGGCTTGACGAAAAGGCGATTTTCTGACGAACAACATTCCACCTGACAAGTCACGTCACTTTCCTACATTTCCTGTGTCTGTTGGTTATTGCATGAAAGACGAGTTGCTCTTTAGACAGACAGAATCACCCGATCACCTAAACGTGCAATGTGTGTTGCCTACCCTTCCGGCATTATTTACTGCCATTAAAGTCTTATGGGGAAGAACTTGTTGCCACCACTGTACACGAACTCTAGCATTCCAGCATGCTTCTCGCGCTAAACTACCCCAACCCTCCACCACATCACGACCTAAGGTTGTTAGTTCCTGTTGGTACATGCCGGCCCCCGTGGCGGAGTGGTTATCACATCGCGCTACGACGTCAGGGGTGTCGGGTTCGAATCCTGGCCTGAGCATGGATGTTTGTGGGTGTCCATTCATCAATTTCATCATATCACCACTCATCTCTATCTTCGCAAATTAGCCAAGGCACAAAAGGGGAAGTAAAATATAGCAAATCAAAAATCCTGATGGTACATGAAGGCATTCATATAATTTAGTTTCCTAGCTCCAAAATTAGTGTCCTGTTTTGGATTTGTAAATGTTCACTCAATGCCTCTGCAAAGATAAGTCAGACTGCAGATCAAAGCTTGATTACTCTAATGCACTGGCGTACGTAGAGGGAGCTGATGGGGCTACAGCAGCCTCCGAAATTGTTAGAGAATCAACTATTTGAAATAGCAACAGTGAAGAACTCGGGAAAAACCAGTGATAAATGCACCCCCCTCTTAAGTTGACCGTCGATTGCCATTTTTTAGAGTAGAAAGTTCTACAGAAATGTTTTATTGTGTATACCGCCCCCCTAGAAAGCTATGTAATATGCACCTTTATGATTCAATCCTCTCCCGAAAAAATAATACTGCTTACGCCAGTGTTCTAGGGTGACTGCAGCAAATTGACAATGATGTGAGTTATCCTTGAAGGTGAAATAATACTGTTCGACCGCGGAACACGTGACTAGCTCAAGCGGACGAATCCAAACGGGAAAGGTGAAGTAGGCAGAAAAATGGGTACAATTGCTTTGCGAGTTTAAGATCGGTATTTCGCTTGTATGCGTTCGGTTGTTTATTATCGTTCGTGCTTGTGATGGCTGGTACAGATCGTAACAAACGCGTTCGAAGTTAAAGGAAGACAATTTTCTAGTTTAACTTTCAGCATCCAGCCTTATTTTGCCACCGAACTTGTAAAGTTTGCATAGGCGCACTTGTGTCGACTAACGCAGATGGATTCTACAAGCGAATTTTCTTTCTTTCTTAGGAATTGGCGATAAACATTAATATAGCGATAGAAATGAGAAGAAAGATATGTGTTGGAAACACTTCCCCGCCTTTATTTTGAATATTCTTTAATGGTTCTTCCGATCCTTATATTTTGTCCGTCTGAATTAGCTGTAAAATTGAAATACAATCATGACAAAAAGGAGTGTCGTCAAAAAATTTGGTAAAGGAGAAATCGGTTCTTTGATGTAAAATTGACTAACTACTATATAGTAGTAGTATAAGCAATAATAATATTAAAGAAACGTCATTATTATACGATTAAGGAGACTCGGTGCACCATGAGTAAGCATCTGACGGTACTGTCGAATAGATAAAGGTAAAAAATGGTAAAGTTTCCCGTCAATAAAACACCGTGCCATGAAGAGTTTGTGACCCCACACATTCTCGATCTCGGCCATTTTTGAGGTGATGTGATCAGAACCACGCTCCGGCCGCCTTTACACCCTCAGGGTTGATCAAAGGTACCCATTTCTTTGAGGCTGGGTGAGCCCCAGAGCCGCAAGAAGCGAAAAATTCCGACCTTAGATCACCCACCCCTTGAATCGAACCTTGGTCTCCCGCGTGGTAGTCAGACGCTCCACCGACTAGACCACCGCGTATCAAATTTGTGGAATCTGGAAAATTCTCCCAATGGAACTATTTTTGCTTTGGACAGAAAACATCGAGCTCTGACTTGATTTCTACCTTCTACATTCGACTTTTCTTGACAATAGGACCACTAGCACTAGCGTCAAGACTTCTCAAACATGGGAAAACATGACAACTATAGGCTTCCCATCCATGCCAGGTGGATCTAAATAATACCAATGAACACGGGAGTGGTAACGTTCCTTTTCAACCACCCCCTCCCCACCTTTCGTGATGCGCATGATTTTAAGTAAAATGATAATTCAGTAGTAATTTTTTTTTGTGATTCGAACCAGGAACCTCTTGGACACACCGCGGTTCCTCTGAAATACACCCCCACGCAGGTTCGTCCTTATTGGTGTTGTTATCTTTCGATTCCTGCCTCCCTTTGTTGAAGACCCAGCCCCCCCCCCCCCCGTCAGCAGAGGCCGAGGAAGACTCGCAATTTGCAAGACCAACGTTTAATCAGAGAGCTCCGCGAAGACCATAAGTTTCTTCCTGCCTTCTGTCTGCAGGCTCAACTTTCGGGGACTCCAAGAGACGGAAAAAGGGAGGGGGGGCTCTGATGAAATTGCATTCCAGTGCAAGAGGCGTAAGGGGCATCACTTCCGCCAACTGCCTCGGGAAGCAACAGATACGCTCCCCCCCGCCGACCCCCCTCCCCCTTCAAGAAGACGCGCTGCGCAAAGACTCATGTTGTACTCCGCCACGCTTCTCTTTGGCTAGCGACACGGCGTAACAGCCCCCTCCGCTGGAAGATCCCTCCGACACGCGGGCCCCCCGTTGGTGCGCCCCCTTCACTTGCTCTCCCCGTACCGTCGCCGGCAACACGCACGCTCCACCAGGGGGACTCCTTCGCACGAGTTCAGTGTTTTTCGCATCGCCTGTGAGTGCGCGTGCTGCGGACAGAGGGCGCCCCAAAAGCAGAGCATCGCGCGGTGCGGACTACACACGGGTTTGGTTGTTAAGAATGGTGGCGGTGGTTTTCGACGACTCACGCGGGTTGGTGGCCAGTGCTCCTCTTCTCCTTCTTGGAAGCCGTCACTAAGTGAAGATTTAACATTCTCGATATCAGAAGAACAACAAAATAAATCCGCAAAACTATTCTCCCATAATTTCTAGGTCATTTTCATCTTAAAAGAGATATGAGCAGGGAAAAACGCGAGTCAGGTAAGACGATTCTCGTATGTTGTTTGTGTTAGCAGTGGGTGAAGCATTGGTGGGAACTATATAAGGCAGACGATCTTGATAGAACTTGAATTGACCATTGTCATTGCTTTGAAGCTCAGTCTTTACAAAGAGCTTCTCGATTTCATATCTCTCCACGCAGTTTTCAAAATGCAGCATCGTTGGCCATCTGTTTCTTATGGAGAGGTTAAAGTCGTGTGCATAATTTACTAATTTCCAATAACTGTAAAATTTGCAGTGCAGTCATTGATTCATTGTTAACATACACTTCCTGAAATTAACGATGAAAATTTTAACACCAAAGTCATTTATGGACAAACTGTGAAGCCAGATTAACATTTTCAAAGCCCCCTTCTTCCCCCGTTCAACAATCAGAACAATGGGACATTCTTATTCTCAGAATTGTCATTGTCAATTGTAACAATTTAGTGGAAATAATGTTAAAATCCGTGAAAAAGTTGCGTACTTGCCTTTTAATAATTACCAGTGACGCAGGTTTGAATTTTGTAATTTACAGCACAAAGAAGTTCCAAAACTTGAGTTTCCACACTTTCTACTGAAGATGTAAAGCAAATATCCATCCAATACAACCGGCAAACCAGTGTATATTTTAAGATTTTATGTCGATTTTACTTTCTCGAAAATTTTTGACTCCCTGTAATAATGGTAGAGAAAATAGATTACAAACAATATGATGTAGTTTCTTTAAATTAGTTTTTTAGAATTACATATTGTTTACTAAAAGCGCCCTTAAAAGAAACCCGTACAAATTGTAGCAACAAGGCGTCAACTCGGTTCAACCAAACGAAAGCTGTCAACGTTTTTCGAGGTTCTTTCTGGGAATTATTCCTTTTAAAACTACAAGACAATTTCAATGCGCTCTTTGTTTGCAGGGAATAATTAAAATAATGCCATACCATAGTTGTGTATAATTAAATTCATTCATAATGAACAAGAGAAATTAATTATAATGTTGAAGCGTAAATATATTGTTGCAGTTCGTTTCTCGGTATTTCCTGACTTCCGTTTCACAGCTCATCATGAAAGAGGATTCCTTTGATTATGTGTAATCAAGCTACATTGTATTATTGCTTTCATTGTCAAACCTTACAGGAATAAACTCGAACAATTATCAGCATTCTACCCCATAATTGTAACCGGATCGTAATGTTAATAAAAGGACAATAGCGAATGTAATATTCCTTGGAAAGTTTATGCATTATTTCAGAGGTCAACTAGAAATAAATTTACATTTCTGTGGGACTATAATAATAATAATAATAATAATAATAATAATTTGTATATTAAGCCGGCGAGGTTTAGCTAACCCTTGTCAATAAGCTGCACATAGAACAGTGGGCTACATGTAAAGTAATATGTATTTAGAGAGAAGCGGAGTAGCAAGAGTATAAGGCGATGAATTGTAACCAATAACTTTGTAAAGTATGTTTCTCATTAAATATATCTGGTGATAATGACAAATTCAATATTAGCTGCAGAATGAACATTGAATGATATTGGAAATTTCCAATCTTGGTTAACGTTTTTTTTCTATGTTTGAGTTTTTTTTATCTAAAGTCCCGCGAATTTCTGCTTTTAGATTAACTACAAAATACATGGGAAATGAAGGATTATGATGAAGTTAACGTAAATAAAATGTAAGCAAGACTTTACACTCGAGATTCTATACACAACCCATCATGTATTTGTAATTCACGTACATTTCCTACACGTAGTTTGGAAAAAAATACTAAATATATTTATCGTTAAAATTGCAGACATGATTTTTATTTTTGACTTTTATCGGAACGTTTAATTTGCTGCTACATCACCCTGGCATGTATGGTGATACTTCCCGTGATTCTTGGAATGGAATTATAAGCAAATAAGCAAGAAATGAAATACTGCACGTAGTGTTTCTATCTTTCATATTCCCCAAGGGTTTGCTTACTATGTAAATCATTCCAATCTAGTCCAAATAGTACACTCCTGTTTAAAAAGTGGCACATTTTATAACGTTGAACAGTTGAAGAATGTGCCACTTTATCTGAACAGAAATGTCATACTCTAACTTTTCTCTGTCAGGTACAGTTGTGTTCCACCTTCTACTACAACATAAACTTTGAAGAAGGAAGAATTATCATTATAACTGTTCCTACTTTCGAATGGGGTAGCTTTGAAATACACGATTGATTGATTTGGTTTATTTTACTTTGCTTTTCTGCCACTTTTAGCTAATCGCAAAGACAAAGATGAGTGTTGATATGATGAAATTGATGGACACTCACTAAGAATGCCCAGGCCGAGATTCGAACCCGGGACCTCTGGGATCAAAATAACGAATATCGCAGAACTAACTAGTTGATGAATTTGATGATTATGTATTAATTTATTTTCATAGTTTTGCATTTTTGTCAGACGAAAGTAACAACAATAGTCGATCATTGTACATCCTTGATTCAGAATTGAAGGATGAAACACCATACATGAATGAATATTACTAAACGGCACACATGAAACGTGTGTCTGGATATCCAGTGTTCTTAGCGTATGGTCGTCTTTGGCATCTTATATCCGAAAGAATCGACGCATTTATTTATTTACTTAGAAAATTTCAGATACAGCTCATAGTGTCCATTTCACACTGTATTCATCAGTACTAAGAACAACAAAAACTAAGTTCCAGTTCGCCTATTTGTACATAACAGTGGACTTAGAAGTAAAAAAAGACAAACAATAATATAAAGTAAATCGAAGATGTTATGATTTACATCATTTTGGAGCATTTATTCTGAGGAATGGCCGAAAATCATATACAGGAAATACACTCGTCACAAAAAGTTTGGAATATTGTTTTTAGGCAATAAGTGATGAGCACGGTGGCATATGTTGACAAGAACGACCAGCAGACAGATACCATGTGCTGTTGCATTTCAAGGCTGCAACAATATTCCAAATTGTGAGGAGTGTATATCCCCACTTGAAATCTGTAGGAACTTGAGATAGTTTTGATGTTCAAGTTTTTTTTATGGATAAGAGAGGTTTATGATACGTGTTGTGAGCACAGATACACCAAACCAGAATTTTAGATTCAACGAATTTTGCCATTGACAATTTTCTGTAGATAATTCAAATCGTTCAACAAGCGGTTCTGTAAATCTATGACCGACAGGAGATGCGCATTTAAAATGGTGCGCATTGAGAGAAGCGTGTAACCAACTATAGCTATGGAAAAATTGAAAGCGGCAGCGAAGAAGGGTGAGTGGCAGATGTCGTGCATCAGCTTGGAGAAGAATATTCTATTATTGGGGAAATTAATTATATGAAGTATAAGGTGAGGTTACTGATTTGTGTAAAGCAAGCAAATCAAAAGTACTTGTGGCCGTTTTGTGGCCGAATATATCGATAGATATTTCCTTGGAGACTTAATTATGTCCAAATAATGCTACTCGTCACGAGTAGCTAAAAGTGATAGAAAAGCAATGTAAAAATAAGAACAATATAATACAAATCTGTAAGTTGAGCCGTTCGTTGTCAGCTGGATAAGGGGCTAACTCATAAATATCAGGTGAAAGTACTTTTGGCGAACGACACTCTATTTGATATGCTTTCTCCTTTCTTCGGTGGAAGATTGCCTCCCGGTTTGGAGGAGCCAAGGCAAAGGAGCACCTCTTGAGCTGACATCCCATCCGCACGAGCTCCTCATAAGAGACGTGTAATTAAATTTCTACCCCCTTTGTGCCGTGCCTCCTTGCTGCTGGAATAAAAGAAGAATTAATGGACACAGGCTCTCAAGTACGCTGAAACTGCAATAGAGGAGCGCTCGTGACTTGGGGGTCAACCCCTCAAAACACTCGAGTGAATTTAATGTCAATAATTTATGTTTGATAGATATTCTAAACATTAGGGACGCGCTGCACATTTGGCCTGAGCTTGAGAAAAATTATATCTGTTTTAAAATTTGGCGTAGAGCATTGAAGTGAATTTTCATGTTGTTTCCCTTCGCTCTTGTCTAGATATCTCTGACAATTTTGTGCCGCATTAAGCCTATTTTCTGTCACAGATACAGGGGAAAGTCGCAACACTTTTCAAATAAGTGGGCATAGCTGCAAAACAAGTGACATGACGTAAGTTTTTGATACATCAGCTTGCAAAGGAAACTCTTACCTATCTTCATACATCATTGGAAAATTTTATTCCAATTGGAAGTAACAGAAACATATGAAATTCCAAACACTTGCAAATGATGCGATTTGGTCAACTGGTCCTCTAAATCGCACCACAGGGAGTCCAAATCGTAATGTTATTTAAAAGATTGAGAAAGAACATGTTTCAAAGGCCCAAATACTACACAATAAAGTGTCAAGTTTTCTATTGAAAGCGTGTTCATTTAGAGCCACAATAATTCCAAACATACGTGATATATCACATCTTTAGTATTAAAAATAACAAATGGTAAATAACTCTCTACAAACTTCTTCGTAGAGTTTTAGCGAAATGCTAACTTATTTTCTTCTGCATTCCATTATAGTTTGTGCTTATAGGGACTAAATGTGAACAGTAGGCCTACAGCTATTTGGAGACTTCTAGTTCTACATTTGGTTCCGTTCTGTTCGGTCTTCACGTCGGTAAGGGCTTATTTCGGGTCC
Organism: Lepisma saccharinum; assembly: GCF_977018435.1. Lineage (NCBI taxonomy): Eukaryota > Metazoa > Arthropoda > Insecta > Zygentoma > Lepismatidae > Lepisma > Lepisma saccharinum. The sequence continues at coordinate 157,484,300 of NC_139229.1, read as the reverse complement.
TTTTCTAACCTTGAAGATTTGTCTGCCTCCATTCGAAACGTTGGGACTCTGTCGGTGTGTTTTTCAAGTGATTCTGGAGCGGGACAATTTCTCTAAATGAGGTCACCAACAATTTCGTTCATCTCGATTCTTCAGAATTCCATACGTTTTACAACATGTATTTAATCCGTTTCCCCCTCCTTATATTGAACCAAAGTAGATGTCATGTTCTCAGAGTTCCATTCACCACATACACTTTTCACCTTCTCTTTCATATTTTCTTCTTCCATTGCACTTGACTCTAGAAAAAGAAGAAACGACAGAAATAGCACCGGTGCGATTTGGGCAGATGCGATGTGGTGCGATTTAGGAGCCCCCGCCATTTTGGAATAAAAAAATCCCTGTCTCACTGTGTAAGAAAACTACAATGCGAATGTGGTTAAAATTAATCTAACAGAATCGACAAATGTGACAAATAACTAAAGTTAAAAAATATAACTCACTTGTCTCATGTATCCTTACGAAAATCTGTCAAAAATAACATGAAGGATAGGTGTTTTGTTCAAATGCGCATGTAACAACGCCTTTCTCTTCACCAACAGCTACAACTGACACGCGGTGTTCTTGGGCCTGTCTGAAGTTCCAAATACAGCCACTTGATTGCATCAATGTTCAGCACATTGGTTTTTAGACCAGTGGTGCGATTTGGGAACCGGTGCGATTTAGGCAACTTTCCCCTATAGAGAACATAGTAGGAAAGGAAAGTAATTATTTTCATGTTAATACAGAAATTAATTTAAAAGGAAAATTGTAGGAGGGTAAAAGCTATTTATGAAGGGGATCCTTATCGATACCATATTCGGACCTTACGTTCTTGGAAGTCCAAACCCTATCGTTATTATGATGTAATTTCAACTTTTATAGTGTTTTTTTGTTGTTAGCCTGTGTCTCTACCCTCAAGACCAATGGCGCATCCCACTCAGATCATGTCATAATCCCCGTAAAGTATTAAATTACGACAGCGTGTCTCCTAGTATCCTATCACTGAAAGTATTTTTTTTTAAGCTTTAATGAACAGTTTACTTAATCTGCCTCCATAAATTCTTCATTTTCTTTACATAACGGATTAAATATGCACCTAATAGCAAAAGTGCCTCATCGCACATATTGCAGCATGGTGCGAAGGTTTTTTTACACATATTTTGAAAAATATGTACGTTTCGAATTTTATAGTATTTTAAGGGAAAAAGTCCCGTCCCAAAATATTTGATGGCCCGGTCCGCGCAACTATATCCCCCCAGGCGGGCATCCCTGAACTAGTGCACTTACGTTATAATATTGTAAATAGTTAAGAAATAAGTTTCTCGAAGGTTCTACTTGGCTTCAATAGAAGCTTACTTTATTAATAAAATTGGTTCCTCACAATGTAATAAAAGAGAAAAAAATGAATGATATTTGCAAAAGAAAATTAAAGCAGTGCAGAAAATGAGAACAAATATTGAAACCTTCATGACTAGCGTTTCAAGCAAACTTAGTCTCACAAAAAAGTTGTGCAAATTTGTGCTTCTTCCCTGCAGCATCATTCGTGAATTCAAACCTGTTTGTTGGTTTAAAAATACATTTAGTTAAAATGCTCGTAAAGACACATTAATGCGTTTTAAAGTCAAATAAAGTACATTTCTCGGATAAGGCAGAGCAAACGAGGTCAAAATACATTTTGCACTTAGTGGGATTAATATTTGTGCTAAATGATATGCAAATAAGATAAATCGCATGCCGATTAGTAACAACGACATTCTTGTCCTTTATAAATTACCTAAATCCATAAAAATAATGAAAAAATAATTACTAGGTAAAATATTCATGAAATAATAAAATATTCATGAAATAATAAAGAAAATTAAAACAAAAGTTCTAAATTTATAAATAATATTTTATGATCGAATACATACTTGTAGCAATTATGATCCTTATGGAGAGCAGAAGTAATGAAATTGAATGAAAAATAATTACGAAAAGTTTTATGCATATAATATGCAGACGTTAGATTAAATAAGAGTACTAAAGAAGAAAACTTCTCTTGCAGATAATTAAAGTTATAAAAGAATACTTTACGTACAAAATTACAATATTTCAATGTAATATGAATATTAAATTAAACTTTTTTAGTAAAACATCATGCTTTCGAAGAATGAATTCGGTAGAGAAATAAAATAATACGTAATGGTCTATAATTCTGAAACAAATATCTAAATCTTCTTAACCGAAACATGTCCGTTTTTTTAGAAATAATTTACAGGAACTGAAGTATAAAAATAATTTACAGAATTAGCTGTGCGAGAAACGCAACGGTTTTGAAAAAACAGAGCGTCCTTTCAAGAAACATGTGAAAATTATCGGAAACAGAAGGCAGATTTTGCGAAATTGAACTGACTTTTTCTGGTGATAAGCTAGACGGAAACTCTACACTCCAAGGAAGATGGGTTTTCACCAACCACATTTTCTTGCTGCTACAGAAATGGTCTGCAAAAGTGATCAATCTTGAACGGAAATGAGTACTTTACTGTTTGCTGACGCAACGACTCGAATTGGAATTGTTATTTAAATTTAAGATTACTGCCATTATAACTTGTTTAACAGCTTTATCTAATTTCTACGGCTGAGAATACAGTTCTAGAAGTATTAGGAACATGTACGTGTCTTTCCAGCAGCGGACCTCATACTTCCTTCACACTCACATACCTTATGAAAACTGTAACTAACTGCCTTTATCCATCTCTGCCGATTCTTTTTTATACCACCGATGGTCGTACGTACCACTGGAAAAAAGGAAACTTTCCGTAGCTGACTTTCAGATATGATTACTATTCCTCATAAACATTATCGAGTGAATTACATGAAACAATAACTGTGCGGCACGACAGATAATAGCCAAACTTATTACAAATCATGTACATTATACACATATAAGCACCCGGAAAGTTTTAAGAGAAGGGTCGGATGCTGAAAAGTAAAGCTTTTTGAGTGCCATTATGGGTAGGAAAATGGAGCAAAATATTGACTTAGAATTTTTGTATCAACGAAACTCGAACTTTAATGTGTCTATTTCACAAACACACAAGGATTTGCTAAAAATACTTCAACTGTTCCATTTTAAATACTCTCTCCACCAATGATTTTTTGCATCTAGCGTACGTTTATCACTTAGGAAAATTAAAGAAAACAACTTTATCGATTTAGTAGTTCACTGTATAGCCTATAAGCACACACTGCGATTGTTTTGTTAAGTATGGAGAGCATCCATATACAAATACTGAGAGACATTCCGCAAAATTGTAGTTATGTGTTATAGTATCAGAGCATTTTTTTAGCAAAAAAACTGATTACACTTGTATTTCCAAATTCGTATTATAATCTACATAATAATTAATATATTTTTCAACATGGTGCTACCATACAAAACAGTCAAACTTTAATATGAAGAGGACACCGAGACGCTGAACTTAACTTAACTTAAGCTTTTGGGCCATGTTTAGACACTTCGAGTGAAAGTAAAATCTATTCTGGAAGACTTCTTAGAATATATTTAAGAAATCGAGAGGCAATGTTGTACGTATTCCTGTCGTTAATTTAAATTTATATTTTTTGTTCAATTTTCCGTCTCAGTTTGTTAATCACGAATATGCTGCTCGGTTATAATTTTATGAAACAGAGTTATAAGCAAACTCCATCAAACGCCCAAGCACTGGCGTAGACTGCAAGGCTGATCCTTCCATAATATCATTAATTTAAAGATTACTTTGGTATGTATTTGTTTCCTTAGTAATGATCAACTATAGTGTTGCCAGTGCATATATTTTAAGATAAATATTTCAGTTCGTGAAGATTTTCCCTAAAAATAAATTATTTTAAACAATATTATTTGTGCCAGAGTTTGCTGGCGTATTTTGTATGCAAAATGTACAATTTGTTCGGCTATAATTTTATTTTGGATTTCTCGAAACTTTGGGTTACTGGCCACATACAAGATGTTTAGGTTTTCCTGATTACCGAAAGCGATAAACAGATATGTGGAGATTGTATAGAATTCCTCACGGAGATCAATGATGTGACAACAATACATTAAATTTGCAATATTTTATAACAAGAAAATAACATGCGTAGCTGTTTGGCCTAATTTTTTAAATCAAATATTGTTATAAATATTATTTTTCATTATTATGACAGTCAAAATTTGTCTTATATTCCATTTTATTTATGTAAATTTAATTGGATCAGGCTCTACAGATTTTTCGACAATTTGAACCACAGACATTTATATATATACGTAGGTATTGTGGACAGAGAGGTTGCCAATAGGGTTGTCAATGGGTAGTCCAACAATATTATGCAAATGGAAAATTTAGAATTAGTTTGGAATCGAGATTACGTTACTGTTATTTGTCTATCTTTACTACCAGAACTTTATACCAGTTACGAGTAGGCTTTGTAAAATCTATTCTCCGTCGCACACCAGTCAGTAGCAACTAGGAGATTTTATAGATTTTTAGGCATAATAGTTCCTAAAATACTTTTTACGCATTACCAATAATGATAGCAGTAGAAATCTACTTTTAGTCAGATGGTGCGAAGAAATAAATGTGTTATAATTGTGTAGGGAGTCCGGGGTTTGTATTTGTAATTCGTTATTTAGCGCCGCTTCTCTGCCACCTCCGGTAATCGAAACAATGAGGATGAGTGATGATTAGACACCCACAAAGTAAAACACACAGAAGACCGGGGTAAGTGATTTCAAAGTGGGAATTTTTCCGAATATATCTCTGCACTGATCCTATCGTAGTTTTCAGTCAGTGCTTACCAGGGGCAATCAATCCTAGGGCGTAAAGTCGGCCGGAGCGTTGTGCCGACCACTTCACTATGTGGTGGCTTCTGTGCGCAGAGCATAGCTTTTTCCAATGAATAATATTAGGGAATGGGAATTTTTAATCGTACTCGTACAACTGCGGTACATGCATTGCGAGAAACTATTTTGTGTTTTCTGCACAGGAGCGTGTGTAAATTCCTGATTGTTCCCCAACGGGAGAAATTAGCAGCAATCTTCGTGTGGACAGCAGGGGAAGGGGAGGGGAGAGGACGATATGGCCATTCAATTTTTCAAACAATTAGTTCATCCCGCCTTTTGGGGGACGAAGAGTCCGCTTTTCTGGGTTTTTCAGGAAATCCAGCGCTGGTCGACTGCGAGAATAAAACTGCGATCAATACTGCCATAAATCAGAAGTTATATCTGGTTTTTTATTAAAATCCATTACTTTTGTAACCTCTCCGTCCCGCCCCCCGTTAAAGGCCTATTCGAGGCGCAACACAATGAACTACGGCCGAAAACGCTTGTCGGCAGTTTAGGCCTCTCATGAATAGCAAAACTTCCCAGTTTTTTTTTCCCTCCGGGAAAAAGTGTCGCGCGCAGGGAACTGCCAAGGAATGGGTTTTTGCTTTGTTGTTTTAATTATCGTATCGTTGGCTGGAAGGACCAATGGGGAAGCAGGAGTTATCTCGGCGCAAGGGGGCGCTCGATTTATCTTTTGTAATTAAAAAAAAAAAGTCCTGAAACGGAGATCTGTACGCTTGCTAGCCACGGCCGCAAAAATATTGATCCGAGAGCACGAGAATTAACATTGCGTTCGGTAATTACACTCATTGGTTGTTTGAAATTCTGTAAAGAACAAATCAATACGCAGTGTATGGAGATATTTTGTTGTTACAGTGTAATTACCGGTATAGTTCGTAATTGCATTGCAAATATCAGCATTGTCGTTCACTTTGATCTGCAGTGGTCGGGAAAGGCTTCTGATGAGCTCGTCAGACTCTGGAGGCAATTTCTATTTTCCACATTCGCACATTTATTGCTCCGTAATCAGTGTGGATTCGTTTACCTTTGGTGATCTATTTCAGATGCTTGAAACCATGTGTATATGATAGCAGTCTTCAAACTTATTCTGTATGGCAAGAAGGTGAAGAGTTTTCAGAAACAGCAGGCTAGATAGTAGTTAGCGCATGCGTACACACATACACACCACAAGTGCCAATCTCTGTGGCGCAATGGTTAGCACAGCGCCAGAGTTCCCGGGTCCGAATCAAATCAACACACACACACACACACGTACATATCATAGATATGACATCACGTTTAATAACAATTTTAAAGTAAATATTTCACACGTGGTTAGGGATGATATCGAGTCGACACGAGACTTGACGGTCTTTCGGTTGTAAATGCGTGCCTCGTTCTCGGTCTCGTCTCGTCTCGATTTATAAACATCCATCTCGTTCTCGCCTCGACCTCAAGGTGCAAGTCTCGGTTTTCTCTCGAAACAACATAAAATCATGCTCTCTGCTACAGGTCAAGTAATTTTTCTTATCTTTCCCTTGTAAATTTACTTGTAATATGTATGATTCGTATGTGACTTTCAATTTCAAATGTGTATGTTTCGTTGATGTACAATGGTCGATAATGCTTTTGTTTTTTAATATAATATGTTGCATGACACTTATGTATTTGGCGACGCCAGGGGTTGCGGGTTAGAATCCCGGTCTGGTCATGGGTGTTTATTGTCAGTGTCCCTTCATCAATTTCATAATATCATCACTCATCCACTTCGCGATTATCTTAAAGTGACAGAAAAGCGAAGTCAAATAAACCAAATCACTCAACGTATGCTTACATATTTGGTAACATTGATGTTGCTATGGTAGAAAATTACAGTTACCGTTATGGACGATAAATTGAATATACTAATACTTGGTTTGCTGCATTTTCCTTTCTACATTGTACATTCCCATGTAATTTAGTAATGTAATTAACCCACAGAAGACCATCCTCGCATTCGCGTATTCCTGGAATGTTCAACCTGGAGAAAGAACAGTGTGCAAAAGCAGTTCACATATGAAGTATTGTCGATCATAGCGCACATATCACAAAACGTTCACAGCGTTTAGAGATCGTAAGCAACTTTTCTTGATAACATTTTTGTGTTTGATGTCTCGTTTTGACGTTACGGACGGACCTTCGAATAGCAACAATATTTTCATTCTGAATGCAACGCGCAGCACAGGTTCACATTGTCACCAAAGGACAATATTTGACTTCAAGTAATCCGGTAGATATTTTAGAAGAGACCGAGGCTTTTCTTGTCTAGGTACAAGTACTAGCTACATGTGGCTGCGACAACGCTTGACACCAATTTTCAAGTGACCATATTGGCACTTCGTAGTTAAATTGCCTTATATCATTTGTAAGCCAACAAATACGGCAATAGACATTTTGTTTATTTACTAGTATATATTTAACATTTGCATATATGTAACCTTACAGCATTAAAACTGATCTCAAAAGAACAGAACAACAAAATAAAGTTGCACTATAGACCAAAGTAAGCAATTTATACCTTGAAGATCATATTACACGAGTTGAGAATACATTCTTTGTCTGAAGTAGAGACTTTGATGATTTTCAACTAAACGGTTACTTCAAAATTTCACACTTTTTAACTTTTATTTCGAACCTTTTTGATATAAACAAACCTTCTAATAGATGAGTACTAAAACAGCTTTTGGCCGCCATTTTACATTTTTTTTAACAGATTTCACCGTATTTCACCGTATTACTCGCCTTATAATCGAGGGGTCCCGGGTTCGATTCCCGGTGGAGGCACATAGTGGTTCGGATTCCACTTTAAACCGTAGATCCAGACCCGATTAGCCTTACTGTGCATAAAGTGGACTTAAAATACCAAATCAATCAATCAATCAAATTCACCGTATTACGAATGAATAAGTATTCAAAGTAGCGCCCTTTATTTGAGATCAGGCATGTTCATTAAAGCGATTATCAAAACTTCTGTAGAGTATTTTGATTTTGGCATGGATTCGTTTTGGGCAATTTCCTGAATGCAGTATTAGTCAATGTCTGAACTTTTGGACATGACGACTGAAAAATATGAAATGACGGTTTGAACTGTGCACATACATCAGACATTTCGTTTCTTAAAAAAATACTACATCTACGAATCAGTATAATTGAAAAAAATCCATGTTCTGTGGCAGATCATCGCACAAAGTTTTAAAATATATCGAAGATTATGTGGCAACAGAAAAATAGCAACACGTGTTTCTTACGGCTCCATCTTGAAGAGTGAACTAGGGATGGGGTACCTTTTTGATGGCATGGAAAGAACCAGCCACACCACGGTATCTAAATGTATGGTGGTGCCTTGTGAAAGGGCCCGTATAGTGTAGGAAAGTGCATGGAATCATATCCCTGTAAAAGGATTAAAAAAATCATTGATCGGAATATGGTATGTTGAGACCACAAATTCGAAGCGGTGGGATGTGGGTAAATTTCACGGGTCTATCCTCCGTGTGTGGAAAGTATCCATATAAATCACCTAGTCAACGGGCGGATCTTCCTCCTAAAACGACATGAAAGCTCAGTTGCGTCGGTAGTAGATAGTAATGCATTTATGAATTGGTCTTGGATGGCTTTAAAATGATGAAATGTAAAAAATATTACTCAGTTTGTGTGCAATGTATTTTTCATTTTTACTTTCATTATGACCCCCGTTTGCAAATTACCAAATACAAAGAAATACGAAGAGATCTTTTTATTGGAACTTTTCAATGCACACAATTTAGCAGTGCAATATGTGTATGAAATGAAAGATGTGAAGGCGACTTTAGACGCGAAACGCAGGTTTTAATTTCATTTATGAAGTATTGTATTCAAGGCTATCTCAAACTGAAGATTGACTTTTGTTATAATACACGATCACAATTTATTGGTAAATTAATGATTTTGATTTCATTTTCAACGGTTCAGTATTTTAAAATATGGTTCGTGTAAATTAACATAGTATTATTGTATACTGGATTAATCCGCCATTGGTGCATGATGTTCATCGTACCGTCCCTTCCGTCGAGAAGAGGTAATTTTAACTCGACTTCGAATCGGACACAGCCGTCTCACACATCGTCATTTTCTGCAAGGGCTGGACTTTCTGCTGTGCCCTGCCTGTAACGTTGTTTTAAGAGTTCGGCACATTCGAGAAGAAGGTGCCGATTTAAATTTCCTCAGTCAGAGTTGTAGCCTTCCCAACGATTTATCATCCATGTTGGGAGAAGATGACAGTGTTTTAGCAAATGTTTTTATTTTTTGGAAAGAACGGACCTTTTACGTTGTTTCTGAAGAAGTTTACAGACTGCCCTTACTTTTTAAAAAAAGTATTGTGCTTGTCCTGTGCAAGTCCTTTTACAACTTGCATTTTTAACCTTTCTGAAGGGGCTGTTTTAACTTTAAGGGTTTTTGATAAGGGTATATTTCCTCTTATACTTAGACGGGTACACAATGGCCATACGTGCCGAATCAGCCCAAAATTTTAACTCAATCATTCAATAGAATGTAATGTGTACTGCAGTGCTAATGTTGTTGTTCAGTCTTGTTGAATTTTCTTGTTTGGTCTTTTGTTTCAATTTTCTGAAGCTCTCATTGGGTAAAACAAAGAGAATAAACATGGTGATGTACATTTGCTTGGTAATACTTGTGTATTTCAGTCTACAATATATTTCTTCTGAGATTTTCACAACACTCAAACAAAACATTATAAAGACACAAATATGCACACCTCTGAGAGTATTTCAATAAATTTAACAAATTGTCACATAAACCGAAGTGTGGAATCAAAGGTCAACTTTTAATAATATTAATAAAAAAAACAGGATGACTTTTTGAAATACTTGGAACAGGCACATCATTACATCTATATTCAACTTACTGTCTGTTCCAAGAAGTATCATAACTTTAAAATGCGAAACCCATTGTAATATACATGCCAAGTTTTCTAAAAAAAGAGTGTTGTTTTTTAAAATTAAAATAAAATATCCTCTAAACCTTGGAAAAATTTGTTTTGAGGATGGCCACGTGAAGTTACAGGAGGCAGTCGCCCAGCGCACTCCCCTAACGACGTCCCTGTTTATGTGTAAGACACCCAAAACGTGCAAAATTATTTCAAAAAATGCAGACAGATCTTTAATAGGTACGTAAACAAATATACGATCCCCGATGGCGCAGTGGTAACGTCGTGGGTGCGATTCCCAATGGCCCATGGTGATTCGGATCCCACTTTAAACTGTAGGTCCAGTCCCGATTAGCCTATTTGTACTAAAGTGAACTAAAAAAAACGAACATGCAGTAGCGAGTTGTGCACAATATTTTACGTGGATTTCTATTTTCTCCAACGTTCTTTCGAGTTTATTTCCCTCGGTGCTAAGTGTGTTAAAGCTACGTACAAAGAGTACAGTGATCTCTTGCTCCAATTCGGCATTGGCCTTCTCTCGACCTGCGTCAAATTGAACGAGATAATGCACTTTCAGAGGATTTTTTTTTCCAAATCCAATTCACGACGTAAACTTTACCGAAACTAATGATACATTGGGAAGTGACGCTTAAACTCTGTGTATACAATTATTGGTTTTTGCCTCTACCCTTGTGAGAGGCAGGAACAAAAACGTGGCTGGGAAATTCCAAAATCAGTCTGCCCCTCACCGCACTCTCTCCCGCCCCTTGGCCGGGGTGGAGAGCGTGTTTGTTGTTCAGGTGTAGAAGAGTGTGTATTTGGTAATATGTTGATGGAGGGTGGGGACCTTTAACTTTGAGCGCCTCCCTCATTCCAGGGATCAAAGGGCTTTGGATTTCGCCCGGAAAGGGTCTGGAGAGAGAGAGAGAAGAGGGGTCCTGCTCCCCCACGGGCGATCCCCCCTTCCCCAACATCCATCGGAGGGAGAAAGTTAACAACGTGAAGTAGGGGATGGGGCGATTTTTTTTCCAAAAAAAGCGAAAGCCTTGTGTTCCGCTCTGAAAGTGGAATTTTGGTTTCCCTAAAAATCGCCCTTTTTGTGGAAAAAAAAAGTCCATGTCCTGAAGAGTTGTCTCCCTCATAATTTGATTTCTCATCGGTTTCGGGCTAATATGTTGAAAGCTGGAAGATGCACCAATGGAATTTCTCTGTTTCCTTGTTCGTATATTAGGCTCTGTTGTGGCTCGATAGAAGTTTGAAGGAATGAAGTATCTGCCTCCATTTGTTTGCCGTTGTCCCAGGATAATCTCATTTATCTTCGGAGACCATCGTAGAAGACGTCGAAGAGATGATCATGGGTCACCGTCACGTGGGGCGTTGTGGTCGAACAAATCAGTCGCCCCACTTTGAAATGAACATCATGCGTTTAATTTTTTTAAAAGCAAAGAACTTGTTATTTTCATTTTCAATAACGGAAATTAAATCCAGTTAATTAACATTCAAGTAGAATAACCAAAGGAAAAAATGAATTAGCTCCTAACATTGAGTGCAAAATGCAGGAACCAGATCAGAACTCATATTTCAATATTCTACAATCACTTAATCCAAAGCATAAACTTTTTCATGATTTTTCAAAATTTCAAAAATGTGATTTTCATGTGAGAAGTCATACAACATAAGCTTTTAAGGCTTTTTCTTGAATGATGTGCGTAAAGGTTAATAACAAAAGACAATAGCTACTGTACATTAATTGCATGAAATGTGAAAAAAAAATAACAGTTGTGCTGGATACATATCTGGAATATTGAGTCAAAGTATTTCCAAGAATATAATAATAATAATAATGATTTGTCAATAAATAAGAGTATATTAATAATAATTTATGAGAATAGCTGTTGGCATCATTATGAATATTTCTACTTTTTAATTTCATATCAATGATCGCGCCACTCTTAGAAATTTTCTCGAGACACACCTGAGAACATTGGTAGATAGTGGGCGACATGAATAAACTTGAGCACCTAGTAATTTCTCAAGATTGTGGAGCACTTACTTAGAGTTGGAAAAAAACAGTTTTTTTGGCATTTTACCAATTACAGCTAACCTATTTCACTTGAAGTTACTGTTATGAGTTTACAGGTTTGTAGTGACATATTTTACAACTAGCTAAAAGAAATTGACATGATGTAGCAGACAAGAGACAGATATTGGCCAATCCCAGGAGACACATATTGCATAATGGTTCAGGAATCTTACCGAGGGGGGGGGGGGGGCTTGCAGGCCCACCACCTCTATTTTTTAGATTTTTCAACTGTTTCAAAATAAAATCACATTGTTTCCTAGGGTGTTCCCAATATTTATTTATTACTTTTGTTCATAAAAACAAATATAATGTAATTAGGAGGCAAAATGCACTTGGTGCGCATATCAGGCGCCATCTTTGAATGTGTCTCATTCGAGAAACTCATGCCAGTGGCAAACTAAAAAGCATGAATAAAAATATTATGGATTTTGTGAGTTCTAGTGAATATATGTGAAACACTCATGCAATAATTGGTTATTAGTTTTTTATTAATGATAGTAATTTTTGTATTATAATTAAAAAATAACGGCACATATATAACCAGGAAAGGAAGCAGTGATTCAATAATAAAATGTTTTCTTGAATTTTAGTGATAATAAAAAAAGTGTGGACCTATGCATGTACGTTTCTCATATGGCACTGGTAAGCTAGGGTTAGAACTAAACATGTAGTCCTGATGAGCACATCCGACCATGAAATGAACTTAAAACAAGCTTTTACTTGTTTGAGTCTCAATAAATTTTCGTGAAATAGTTTCTAATTATAATTTAATTTAATATAATGCATATTATGTAATAATAAGAACCTCTCTTTATAACTTAAATTAATATAAATGTTTATAAAAAAATATGAAACAAATGTTAATATCAAAATATTCGATGTTTCGGTAGAATTAAAAATCTTTACTGTTCACAACACTCTGCAGAAGCATACGTATTACGTGAATTTGTGTATATATCCTGTTTAACAGAGCTTTTTGATGGAAGCGACAAATGGCTTGCTTGCAGACTGAAGGGGCCTATGTCACTTATCACTTGAATGTGACACCCCCCTTTAACAAGATTGTTAACTACTTCATCAGAGATTAAGATCTAATTTAGCCTGTAAATCACAAGAGAACAAATTGCAAGTACTGTTGATGGAAAAAAGCCGGCTTTTTGATAGAAGGTTCCTCTTATAATCATGAATGACCCCTGGAGTGGAATAAAATAATGTTGTTGCCTTGTAATAATTAGAGGTCTGAGGTTGAATTCTCTGTGGAGGCAGAGTGCTTCGGAGCTCATTTCAAACTATGGGTCCAGTCCACATATCTTTAATAGATTATTTTTCGCCATTTGCGCCATCTTATTTGCTTCTACTTCAGTTTTAGTGACAGTGTTTTTCAACCGCCGAGTCGCAAACGGTCCGTTGCACCCAGGGGTTGACGACTATTTTTTTTAAATCTAATTTTATATTTGACAGCAAGTCTATACATAATTTAACTATGATTATGGCATACTTGGTATATTAATATTAATTAAGGTTGCATATTAATTTTCATATAAACTTTAAAGATCAGAAATGTATTTATGAGTGAAATTGTTGGGATCAGGGCATCGACATGTAAGAAATAAATTTACTCGGCTGTGGTGTCACAAAGGTTGAGAACCACTGCAACAAGCAGCCAAAATACATCACTAGTTGCTCCGTGACCAGGTTTAGATGCCATTTAACCAAATTATACATGTTGTACTGGAAAGCCAGAACACAAATATATATTTTACTGAACGCAAAATTTAGTGTAAAGAGATTTGATACTAGTTTTTCGAAAGGTAGAGCAGTATTTCCTTTTTTGCTTCATGTACATGTTCGTATAACAAAACTCAAACATTGAAAATCATATCATACTATTAGGTTCTATTAAAAACACATACAAAACTACTCTAGTTATGTGAATCTGTTTATATTACATAGATATATTTAATAAGCCTGCCGAAATATGAAGATAACACTCGGAAAGAACCGCCCATTCAAAAAAGCCAGCTTTCTTGAAAACACTGTTTATGTCTAGCTACGAATTTCATATTGTAAATTGTATTATATATTTAGAAATGAGTGTCTATTTTACAGTAGGGAGATAATCGAAAACCATGGAACAGGAAAAATACCGGCAACTCCTGTATTTTCATTGATTTGAGACACTTTTGTGAAAAAAGACGAAAAATAAAAAACCTCCGGTTTTTTTTTTTACAAAAAAGCCGGGTTTTTCGATCTCTTCCAACTCTACACTTACTTCATTTCGAATGAATAGAGAGGCTGCGAATCTGCACACACACTGAGTACCTACTCAGCGATTGATTGATTTGTTGTTTTAAGTCCACTTTATGCACAGGTAGGCTAATCGGGACTAGACCTACAGTTTAAAGTGGGATACGAATCACTATGTGCCTCCACCGGGACCCCTTGATTACAAGGCGACGACGTTATCACTACGCCATCGGGATATACTCAGCGAGTACTTACCCCAGTGGTGTGCAAGTGCTCAGTTTATGATCTCTGGAAGATCTCCAACTTGGTGGTGATCGTTGGTTTCAGTTGTATGGTTGAATTTTGTCGCGGTAGAGTTCGAAATCAAGAGCGAGGAGGAATAAAGGCCACACACGCATTGAAACAAGATCAGGCACATTTCCTTGAAGCACCTGCTCCATTGCATTTGGGTTGAAATGTAATGTCGAGTACGAATGATTTTGGACACTTGTGGTTATGTGATTTCGGTTCCTTCCATCGAACTGGTGTTGTCGACGTTAGCAAAACTACTAGATTCAAGAGCTTCATATTCTGCACCTTTGAGGAAGAGTTCAGATTTAAATTCGCTTTCTTCGATATCTGAAGCCGGTGTAGAAGATTTGGAAGTAAAATCTAACTGAGAAGTTTCCGGTAGCATGCACATTTTTGCCTCTTCTGGTTGCAGAAGAATTTGGTTTGCAGGTGCGAAGGAATCCAGTGCGGAAGGATAAAAATTTACTCTTCCAGCTAATCTGGAAAGTGCAAGAAAATTGTACGTAGCCTGTTGTTGCCAAAACATACAGGAAATACGTTAAATAGAAAAAAAAAATGTAATATTTCTAGATGACCCATCGTAAAACTCTTACACATCGCGAATGGCAGTATCCTTATTGTAAACTCGATTTCAGCTCTCGTAGGCGAGTGGTTGACTTAGCATTCTGCTAAGCAAGGCATTCCAAGTTCGAATCCTAGGAAGGCATGGACGTGTCATTGTGTTTCTCTATGATCTATTTCAAAAGTCCATTATTCATCCTCATCGCCGCGGTTAATGCAGTTAACGGAAAGTAATGTAAAATAACCACAATAGTAAAACTTGCATGATTCTAAAGGCTGTATGAGAAATTAACTGTCTCCACATAATAAATGTACAGTTTTTACTTTAGAGCGAAAATACATTATTATTTTCGGGAAATACTACGAAGCCATATTTACAATTGCAGATGCTATTGCATATGAATCCACCTTTGTAATAGCATTTCGAATGCATTGTAACTTTCTAATTTATTACTTTTGGAATCAAGTAATTAGCAAACGCTAATTCGCAGCAAAACTAATCAAATTCTGCTGCTTATAACTAGATTGATTGATTTAATTTATTTCACTTCGCATTTCTTAAAGCTGAGATGGATGAACATAATCAAAAACACACATGAACAACACAAGTTCTGCAGAGGGTTGTCCTGGCTGCAGGTCCAGGCGCCAGACTCTCGTTAGCCTGCAAAATGCAGTTCGGGGTGTACTACATGGTTGACGTTTGGGTGTCTTCAGAAGAGGTCACCCCTTACTCTTGTATCTAGAAAAGGGATATAATTACAACTTATTGTAAATACCTGTAAGAAGGTTCGAAGAGAACACTGTTTTCTAAATTGTGCATTTCCTTGATGGTGAAAGACCCTATAATATTCTAGCAATATATTCTGACGAGTAAGGCCCGCTTAAGACGAAAGCATTTCCTTAGAATTTTTCTTAACATTTATGACATGACCAAAAAGCTACCGTGTAAAGTAAGAAATGTTATGGCATTTCAGAAGCCATGGCATATTTCATGGCATTTCTCAAGGATAGGATCCATCCTATTTTCGTAGCATTTTTCGTAGCATAACCAATCAGAAGCGACCTCATGGTCACGAGTGCAAATGTAATGGCGATCGCGTGAGATGTAAATAACGTATCACTTCATACTTTTAAAAGACAATAACTATTCAACCGAGAGGAATATCGCTTCGTATTAAATGGTTTTAGGTAGAGAAGAATGGCACTGATTAAATACATACTTTACAACGTTTACTGTACACGTATGGAAGAATGTTTTAGCTTTTTCAATTGTAAACACCGTGCACACAGCATTGACGGTGTAACTCGACGTGACTTTCGTGCTGTATGTACATTGTAACTGGAACAGTTAACCGAAATGTTCCATAAAATGCTTTCGTGTAAAGTACTATCTAGTATAAGATTTTTGGAAACATTTACATAACATTTGTGCTAGAAAAAATGTTAAAGGAATGCTTTCGTCTAAAGCCGGCTTAACTCAGTTTCCAATCAACATTTATAAATTCAATTTTGTAACCGAAAGATTACGAAAATAAATTCTCTGAATAATAAAGTGCGTCTAAAATATTATATTCTAGTTCTAACATTATGATATCTACTTCCTTATGCCTGCGATGAGTATATTAGCCATCTCTGGCAATTGACGTGTTGACTTTATTGAGTATCGAACCAACATGGACAGAACAACGCATCCGAATCTGTATCTGCGAGTCGGTTACAATGATTATGATCCGTGTCTCGAAAGCTGGAGCTATTAATGTCTGCTTCAGGCTCACTGATTAATGAACTCGCCCGGTGCATTGTGGGATGGAATTCGAAACATTACGTGGGCATTCGGGGAATCCAATTAGCGATTGCTTCATTGGGTGATCACATCTGCAGCAAATGGACTTCACGGATTGGTTATTTCCTTTCTTCATCGCGGTTAGCTACAAAACTCCCAAACAAAGCAGGTAGAAGAGCACGAATGCAAAATAGGAGAATGGCATTCAGAATTTTTTGATTTTGCTGTGATAATGATAATTCAATATAGCATGGACTTTAACGATATCGTGGATTTCTGTCTTTACAATACAAGTGCGATACCAAATTTTGGAACTTTGATACATTTTTCACTTTTTAATGACATTGTGTTGTGTTTTTTTCCACTCATTGTCACTGATATGGTTATTATCTTTTAGATATTTGTGCTTATTAATTTAATATTTCATGTTTTAAAGAAAAACAAAATTATTCATATGAGAATACATAGAAATGTTGTAGGTACACACATTAGAAAAATGATTACGATGTGGTTCTAAAATTACGATGTGTAAATATAAGGCTTTTGTAAGTGACACTGTTCATTTGAGATATACACGTATAATTTGATTTGAATTAGGCTAGTTCACGTCATTTTTCTGCCACTTTTGGCTAATCACAACGATGGGGATGAGTGGTGATGAGATGGATGAGTGGACAATGACATACATAGTGTAAAGTAAGTTTCACAGAAGGTAATCCTGGCTGTGGCCATTCGCCAAAGCATCGCCAGCCTGCAAAAAATGCAGCCAAGGGTGTATCGTGTGGAAGAGAGATCGATATGTGAGTGCATTCAGAGAAAATCTTCCCTTGCAACCCTCATTTGAGATGTTCACACAAATTGGGCTGTAGGTGTGTGCACATTATTACTATGTTGTTGATTTTAACTACATATTTTCTTCTGAAAATTGTGAAATATTAATGAACTGTTCCTTCCTGTAATTAAGGATAAAGCTGTAGCCTGTTCAATGGCCGAGCGCGTTAAATGGTCGACTTTCGATCTTGTCACGGAAGTTCTCAGATTCAATTCCCGGCATGGGTGTCCTTTTTGAGTTTCCCTTCATGAGTTTCATGTAATCATCATTCATTCTTATCGTCGCGATTAGCTAAATAACACACAAAACTGTAACTGTCCACAACGACAACTATAATATTGCAACTTTTTTGTGTAGGACTATGAACATATGGTGGGCATTCAAATGCAATTGAACTGAATGCACAGTTTTAAAAAATATTATTTGTACATACGTACAGTGAACAAGTTGTTTTACTTCGCATATGCTTAAAGAAAGACTGGCATTGCTATTGGTCTGATTAATAACATACGTTCATCTTCCACTGTCATCGTTGCAGTTAACATAGAGAGAAAATTCTGCGTGAAATATTCAGATTAATAAAAGTATTATCCGTACCAGTTAACTGTAGACCAGGCGAACGAGAACAAGTCTTTGCGCAAGTAGTGACGCGAGACTGTTCCACCAATGAACAGTGAGAGAAACGGGATTGTGTAATGGGCGACGGGAGTTCTCCCGATTTCCTTCTTCGCCATGCAGCGTTGCAAAATTGTGAAGAGGACAATTCCGAACGCACATGGCAAACGGGCCGTATTTTTGTCGCTAGGTCCGTACCATTGGTTTAAGAATTTCTTAGGGAAATATTAGGGATAAAACTGCAAGAGAAAATCTTGACAAGCCGTGCATTTAGCGTACGGACTAAGGTGTGGACCGTACGTCCGTACATGTACGGTCAGGACCGTACGGTTTGCAACGCTGCGTTTTCACCACTCGATTTTCCTCCTCCTCCTCCTCTGCTGCTATGCGCGGCCCTGCTCCACAGTTAGCTGGGACAGGGTATAACAAATATTCAAATGTCTCAAAATGAATTATGTGGACGTAATCATGTCATTTTATCATGAAATTTAAATTACCTTCTAATGTCGGTTACATAATTTATCTGCAAAGTATTATTTGATGCAGGTACTAAAGTGATATTAACATATTTGTGTCTAGTATGAAAATAATATTCCTTTTCATTCATGAAATAAAATGGACTTTTCTCTCTTTACAGGTAAGTTTTCATTGTTCTGCTACTCTCTTCTTCTGGGCTTCGGATGTTCTTTCTTGCAATCAGAATAGTAAAGGTAAGCATAGTTATAACATACACACACACCCAAACAAATGACATTTTGTCATTTTCTTACTTTTCGTTTCTGTTGCGGTTAAGGTGTACATACTTCTTGTGGCTATTTGAGTTTTCCGGTGTTTTTTGTTCCAGTGGATCAACAAATTATCTGAAACTACGTACACACAAAATACTGCCTCCGGATGTTTAATGTTTCAAATCATCAACATAAATAAGTCTTAATAGACGCCAAGGCTGATTTTCCAGATATTTGCGCCGAGTGTGTTTTCAACGGGAAATTTGAAATTCTTCATGCTTCTAAATGAAATTTTATATTTCCGGGACTAAGAACGTTATAAGTACAAATGATACCTCGTTTTGTTCAGTATACTGTTTGCTATAATTATGGTGGAAAAAATAAATTTTCCTTAATCAGTTAGAAGAAGAAGGAAAAAGGGAAAGTAACTATTTTTTTACACGAAATTTGAAATTCATCGGACCCCCACGCAGGCTACGCCAGGACGTGAATCTCCAAAATGTACCCGCATAATACCTGGTATGTTTGCCATTGATGTGAAATAATGTACGAACTTATTGCTAATACTTGCGGAGAACTTTTTTTTTCAATGAACTAACGCCGAGCGTGTTTTCAGCGGGAAATTTGAAATTCTGCATGCCGTGCTTCTAAATAAAATTTTATATTCCCTGCCCAAATAGTAACAACGAAAATAAACTTTCCTAATTGTTAATTACATACCTCTAGACTCATGCAGAACTCAAAACATGTATCTCCGATCATTATTATTACAGTATGTTAAAAATGTAACATATTACGAGAAAGAGCTGCTTGTGACACCCGTGTTACGGCCCGTCCTTTAAGGGTTTTAAGTATATCCAGTGTACTACCAGTACATACAAAGTATTGAAATAGAGCTACTTAAAGTTTGATTATAAGGAATGATTTTACAGAGCTCCATATAAAAATGCAGTTAATATGTTCATAGCAGAACTCACACGCACATACACACAATATAATGTCGTGACATTCAAACTATGGAACGGTAGATGAAACGACTCTCCCTTAAAGAGCGAAGAATTAGTTAAAGTCTTAGGGAGATTTCACATCGAAGTGACAAGCGCCAAGTGCCACATGTCGCTTGTGATCAACTGTAACCTTTCACGCTGTTGCGGTGTGCCACTGTATAAACCCTGTCTTCGATTAGTGTGCCTTCAAACGACATGGGACATATGTCGTTTGCCATTTTGGTGTTAAATTTATCTTTAAATTGGATTTAGTAATCAGATTTACTATCTCGTTGTGAATTATAATTATAAAATGTAGAAAATGTAGAGCAACTTCATTAGATTTGCATGTTAAATTAAAACGTTGCCTGTATGCATATTAGAAAACTCGACAATGAGAAGCTCCATTCTGGAGGTGGTTAGGATATACCGTGCGTCCATTTCGATCTGCAGCCGAGAGATCGGGAGAAGCGTGGCAGGCGGAGATGCCGACATTTGCGGCCTGAAATGCCCGCTTATTTTTATGGACATATGCAGACATTTATATAAATATTACAAAACGAGCACTAACCTGTGTTATAAGAGTATGGTTTTAATTTTAGTAGCTTAGTGACTGTATGTGCCGATGACACGCCCACCTCTTGTGAAACACGGCGTAGAGGTTTGTTTGGAGAACGTTCTAACGCTGCACCAATATCATCGAGTTTTGCTTCGGTTAGAATCCGTCGCTTTTGCTTAGGTGTTTTAAAATTTAACGATACAGTTTCTCGTAATTTAAGGACAAGATGTCCAACCGTATCTCTGTGTGGAGTTGAAACGCATGGGAATTTCTGTACAAATTACCTACACACGTCTCGACACGAGTTTGTTTTCACGTAGGTACGTGTCATACATAAAAAAATCTTTGTTCTAACGTGAATCTTGCGGCTGGCATTCCAATCGTCTCACTGACACGTCACACATACACACTACAATAACACAAACAAGTAACTGCAAGTAACCAAGAATAACACTCTTGCGCACAGTACGAAATTAACACGCTCTTGGTTTACATTGCTCGCCACTATATTTACAACTCTGTCTTCATCTAGTCGCGAAGGAACAAAAAACTCGATCTCTGAGATTTCGGATTGCAAGGAAGCTCACGAACACTATTGACTTTTAACGGTTTCTTCTACAGCGTAATCTTGATACAGTGTTGCACATTCAAAACCTCCAAACGATCCCCATTGGCACAAAACTCTTTCAAGGATATAAAGTTAAGCAGGACGTTACTGGTCAAAACTATGATTAAAATGTTTTATTATCTGTGGCTCTTAACATCGTTTCTAAAGCGTATTTTTTTTGTGTATATAAGAGCAGAACTTGGATGAATTACAGAAGAACTTTTGCGTGTTATAACACAGGTTAGTGATCGTTTTGCAATATTTATATAAATGTCTGCATATGTCTATAAAAATAAGCGGGCATTACAGGCCGCAAATGTCGGCATCTCCGTCAGCGCCGCCCGCCACCCTTCTCCCGATCTCTCGGCTGCAGATCGAAATGAACGCACGGTAGTAGCTACGTGAGTTAAATATAATTATTTATGGAGCAAAAATGTAGGTAGGTAAATGCAAAACTTTTTAGGAAGCACTGGCAGAAACCACTTCTTGTATACAAGGATTGTGGGAAGTTTGCAGTTCTATTCGATTAATTATCATGTGCGTTACGCGACCTTAAAACATATTTTACCAAATATTTTGAAGGCTACAATTCGTGGCAACTAGAACCAGACCTTAAGTCTGTGCTTGATCTTTTTGTAAACGCGAAAGTTGAGATATCAAGGCCGGACATTAAGTCTGTGCTTGATCTTTCTGTAAACCCGAAAGTTGAGATATCAATGCCAGACATTAAGTCTGTGCTTGATATTTCTGTAAACTCGAAGGTTGAGATATCAAGGCCAGATATTTAGTCTATTCTTGATCTTTCTGTAAACTCGAAGGTTGAAATATCAAGGCCAGGCATTAAGTCTGTGCTTGATCATTCTGTAAACTCAAAGGTTGAGATATCAAGGCCAGACATTAAGTCTGTGCTTGATCTTTCTGTAAACTCGAAGGTTGATATATCAAGGCCAGACATTAAGTCTGTGCTTGATCTTTCTGTAAACTCGAAGGTTGATATATCAAGGCCAGACATTAAGTCTGTGCTTGATCTTTCTGTAAACTCGAAGGTCGAGATATCAAGGCCAGATATTTAGTCTATTCTTGATCTTTCTGTAAACTCGAAGGTTGAAATATCAAGGCCAGGCATTAAGTCTGTGCTTGATCTTTCTGTAAACTCAAAGGTTGAGATATCAAGGCCAGACATTAAGTCTGTGCTTGATCTTTCTGTAAACTCGAAGGTTGATATATCAAGGCCAGACATTAAGTCTGTGCTTGATCTTTCTGTAAACTCGAAGGTCGAGATATCATGGCCAGACATTAAGTCTGTGCTTGATCTTTCTGTAAATTCGAAGGTTGAAATATTAAGGCCAGACATTAAGTCTGAGCTTGGTCCATCTGTAAAAGCGAAGGTTGAGATTTCAGGAGCAGACTTGAAGTCTCTGCTTGATACTTTTGTGAAAGCGAAGGTTGGTATGTAGAAAACAGGAATAGAAGACAGTGCTTCATCTTTCTGTAATATTAAATGTTGAGGTATTTAGAACAGACATGAAGACAACGGCTGAGCGATTCTAAAAGTGTAATGTAAATGTGATGTAGCCTTTTGAAGAACTGACATGAAATGATATAAAATGGACCTATGTATATATATTAAAATCGCGTTCACTCCAACAGGTTATGGAAAACAAAAATCTCGAGGAAAGAGGAACATGCATAAAATGAACGCAAACCTTCATTGAAGGGCATGGCTTCAGATGTTCATGCAGTCATAAACTCAGAATTTCCTGAAAGCATTCCGGCCATGCATGAAGAACAACAGGAGCACATACCCCTCGACTCGGAGAGGCCGCCCAAGTTATTTTTACTGGAAAGCATCCTTTTCTTCTGAGCGGCAAGTGCGTTCTAATAAACGCGCGGAAGCTCATCTGCAGAGCAAAAACGTAATATTTGATTCAAGCGTCAGAAAGCAAAACGGCACCTTTGCCCGAAGAAACAGCTATTTGCGCGCGGGGAAAAAAAGAGAGAGAGGTGAGTGGCTCAAAGTGAGAGCTGGAGGGGGAGGGGAGGAGGAGCGGAGGAGAGAGGGGGGAAGGGAAGAGAGATATGAAGTGCCGCATGCGACCGAATCCTTTAATCCCAGGATAGAGCGCTCTTGTATTTAGAACACTGGTCTTTGCGTAACCCGTGAAAGGGCCAGGAGATACAGCATTACGCTGCCGAGCGTAGTGTAGTTGAATTTCTGCGGAGGCCTTCTCTTCATGTTGGAGAAAGTCAAACAGCATCGGGGAAACTCACTGCAAAATAAAGGGAATATGGTGAAAGGTTTTTCGGTACGTAATCTTTACCTTCCTCCAAAAGCGAAATAAAATCAATCTCTGGATTAGTCACCAAAAGGAAATTTCTGATAGATGTTTGCAGACTGAATTCCCAGTATGTACTCACGCACTGTGTGGTTATTGGAAAACGATGTAAGAAAAATCAGGTTCTGTGTATGAGTTAATTAACCTACGACCATTCCGGAGTTGCGCGCGTGGTTCAGAGGACGTGTCTGATATAATGTTTGGTTTAATCGCAATCAAAGCTATGGCCTTTGAGTTGTGTCTCGAGCTTGGGAAGTTAAACTATGTCCGCCATCAAAGGCGTAACGAAGAGTGGAGCCAAAGGGGTTTGAATCCTAGAAATCCATGAACAAAAAATGTAGAATTTTGAAAAAAAACATTGGAGGTAGTTACATGCACTTATAGAAATGTTCCTTTATTGGAAACATACGAAAGTGATTACTAAGAGAGGGCCTCCCCGATGTCGCAGTGGTACCGTCGTCGCCTTGAAATCAAGGGGTCCCGGGTTCGATACCCGGTGGAGGCACATAGAGGTTCGGATTCACTTTAAACTGTATGTTCAGTCCCGATTAGCCTTACTGTGCATAAAGTGGACTTAAAACATCAATTGAATCAATGATTACTAAGATATCTCTCTGGAGGAAAAATATTCGATTCATTTAAGTGACACTTTTGTATGTGCTGACAGAAACTACTTTTTACTAATCTACGTGGTCTGTATTAACCAATGTTTAGATTTACCTCTGTGCTTGCTTTCAGTCGTAGAACACAATGGACATGAGTTAGACAAAGGTTTATGAAGAGTATCAATTTTCTGTGGGCATGATATACCAGGGATATGCCAGATGGGGACAAGGGGCGATACTTCCGATGATACTTACCTCAACTAACAGGAAAAGAAAAGATTGACAACGACCTTTAAACATCAGAATGTACTCAGATATTGTGTTTAAGTCACATGATAATGAACATAGAAGCAGTTGAGACAAACCCGTATTAAATATTATATAATATGGATAAATTCATGTAAACTAGACTGTGCTCCAAAAATATATTCTTTGTTCGCTACTGTCTGCCACATTGAACTAGGTCAAGTTTAATGGTAGGTGGGTGAAGCAGGCTTCGGTACATAAGAAAATGTCTTCAGAGTCCTTTGTCATATCTGTTAGGGTATTTTCTTTACTGATTGTAGATAATTTAAGATGAAATCTGCATTATGTGGATGTTTGGAAGCGCAAAAAATAAATTAAAAACTGTTCGCAATTGAAATTGGCCTTTTTCTCGAGCATATATGCACGTGTATCCCCTAACATTCTCTTGCTCACGTCATAGTTTTTTTTGTCTTGTTTCCTGTACTTAGGGATAACTAGATTGTATGACGTTGCTTTAACCGTATTACATTTCTTCATTTGTTTCCGTTTACCACTAAATCCTCATTACTTTGTAGCTATCGTAATTTGTATTGCTACAGATCTGTTTGATGTACTCCACCCTAGAACTATAAATATTCTTTCCCTTTTATTGTTACTTCAAACATTTGGTATTAGTTTGCGTCTCAGGATACGTGTCCTACAATTCTGCATCTTTTTTCCCCCGAACGATTTTCACGAGCCTTTCTTCATATGTTTGTGTCTCTAGACATCATTTGATCTTCAAACATTCTCTCGTAAGATATTGATCCTGTTTTATATATTTTTGATGCTTGAATACCAAGCAGTGATTTTCTGTTTTCTAGTGAATACATTTTCCCTCCTTCCTCCCCTACATAACGCTCAACTAACGCTGCTTATGTTTTACATGGAAATATTAGTTTAGTTTGATCCAGTCTCTTTGATTTACACCGAAGATTTCAGCCTTACTTATGCTTCAGAGCAAGTAATTCATATTATTGCATAATTTCTACCTATACGAATAGGAAACAAGAGTATATTCAGGAGTAACATATGTTTTCGTAACATAGCCGATCTTTTGGTTGAATTTTGTCGCAAAGAACAACCGGAATCTGTTGCGAGGGAAGCGAAAAGCTGTAAAGAGATTTAAAGAAGTCAAAATTACGTTAACGTTCGTTAGAGCTGACTTTTTATGGGAACAGCAAAGCAAAGCGTTGGTATCACGGATATTTTGAGCTAGAGATTAGAGATCCTCCCCCACACTGGGCGGGAAAAAAACGAGCAAAAGCGGACGCGGTTTCACGCAAGGCGCATCTTCCAGTGGATTAAATTCACACTCGTCGTTGTGTATCTCTCTTCTCACACTGTTTACGCTGCCGAGAAAGGGAGAGATAGATACACACACACACACGCACACACTTTCACATGCACGGAGAGCGAGCAAGAGAGAGAGGGAGAGAGAGAGAGACAGAGAGAGAAATGTAGACGGCAACGAAAAATAATAAAATAGTTTCTTTTTATATAGATTTCACACAGGGATGTCCCTGCAAGGGGTTACGTGTGTTTCATAACTCTACGGCGGTGGTAAGTGTTGGCATTGAAAATTTGCTATTAAAATCCACTTATCTCCGTAGGGTTATACAACACACATAACACATTGCAGAGAAGTGTGTATTTCATGATCTAGGTGTCCTATTTTTTCCCCCGGTGAATGTACACCGTTAGGAGTTATCGTAAAATTTACAATATTCTACCGTTAAATTTACAGTCTGCCTGTTAATTTACAAAAACGGTACGCCACCGTTTTTTTGCGCGAGTGCATACGCATTTTTGCCATCATCTCTCTGTGCTGTTCCTAGAATAAGAAATCAACAGGGCGTTGGTAACCGCTCTGATTCAGAGACACACACTCATACATGTTTTATTCTGGCGCATGGTACAGTGTTGAGATACACAAGAAAAATAAAGTTTTCAAATTAAAATCTGAATAATATATCTTCCATAATTGAGCTTTTGTACACCATGCATATATTTTTAAAAACGGAATTATTAAAACTGCATTAATACCATTAATTATGACGTAGCCCTTTGTACTTTCAAAACTGTCACATTGTTTGTTTTACGCTAGTTCGATGGCTGTTCTAAATCTATACTTCTGAATTCTAGATATCATTATCGACCCTCGATTATTCAATCGACATTATTCAATCTGATATCTCCAATCTCCACTCCTGAATGTGATATCCAAATGTCGATTCCTTAATTCGATATCCCAAATCTCCACTCCTGAATCTGATATGTTAAACTACACTCCTAAATCCAATATCTCAATATACACTCCTGAATTCGATATCTCAATCTACACTCCTAAATGTAATATCCCATGTCGACTATTGAATCCGATATCTTAATGTAGACACCTGAGTCCGATATCTCAATCTCTACTCCTGAATATGATATTCGAAGGTTGACATCCCAATCCCCACTCTTGAATCCGTTATCCCATTGACGATCCCTGAATCCGATATCGAAATCTACACTCCTGAATCCGATATCCCAAAATCGGTTCCCGAATTCGATATCTAAACGACTCCTCAGTGTGATTGTTATGCGACACTCGAATCTTGGATCTATTAGGTTTCAGAAATCTGAAGATTCAAACATTCAAATCTGCCCATACTTACTCCACACTTCAAATGCTTATTCTCGCATAGATTGTATTCGTCAGAGCCTTGCTACCATGTACGTAGTGAAAAGAGGACAAGCAACAGTGCTCAATAAGTATCAATGCTTATCAGGAAGATGAGCCCGTAGGTGTGTACCGAGTAACTCCCGGCAGTCCGGAGAGCATTACAATTACGAGGCGTGCGAAGGCTGATTTATGCCGAGAGGGCGCCGTTGCTGCTTAAGTAAACTCATAAATCATGCCCACAGGCATGGAAGATGAACGCCACGGATTGCGATTTCGGCAGCGAAAATTTCACTTTCAACGACTCCAGTCCCCCGGAGTTCATAACCGACCTCGAAACAATCGAAAAGCTGTTATCCATTTTGGACCCTTTGCGGTGCATTGTCCGTCAGTTCTCCCGTCGTCAGGTTGGTTAGCGAAACGTGTAACTAAGCTAACAGTCCTCCTATTTCCTGTGAGGGTCGTAAGGTACAATGTGGAAAACTAAAAGTTTAATGATTTAAGTTCTTTTAAATGTTGATTTCTGTTTATGAAGTAGTTGAAGCACATCTACTTTCTGCAACCTGAGAGACATATCGTCTATGCTGTGGATTTATTGTACGTCGCATTTATGCCATTTGTGACTAATCCCAACGGGTCAGCACGAGGAATGATTAGATGAAATGAATGAAGGGACGTTCACAAGGAATACCCATATCCAGGACGGGATTCGAACCTGGGAACTTCGGTGGCGAAATCGACCGAAAGTCGACCATTTCAAGTCCGCGTGGAGTCTCATGTTTATGGTTGTGTGTGTGTGTTTGTGGTGGGTGTGGTGGTATTTTGCAAGACGAACGTTGCAAATCGAAAGAATCCTGACGAAACTACTGTATACATACTCCTTCAGGTTCGTCTAATGAGAGACACATCCAGTTGCTAACAGTCACTAAAACTAATTGCTAAGAGTTCTAAACCTGGCCCACCTTAACTAAACACATATGCATTATAAGAACTGAGCTCAATTGTAGGTTAGGAGGACCAGGCTTAGAGCTGTTAGCAGTTTTAATGATTATTAGCAACTGCATGTATCCCGCACCAGACGTGTCGCCAGAACAACCGAGAAAGAGATTAAGCGTGAAAGTGAAATTTTCGCTGTTAATTCGTTTCGCGCTTAATCCTTTCGCTCTTATTCCGTTCGCGCTTAGTCGGTTTTGCGCTAATTCCTTTTGCGCTTACTCCAGTACTGAATTATGGTTTCTCGATTAATCCGTTCCGCGATTGTTCCTCTTGCGGTTATTCCGGTGTTCAAAGTTGGTTTCGCGATCAATGCGTTTCGCTGGAATTCCTATAGCGCTTACTCCATTTCACACTAATTCTTTCGCGTTTATTCTGTTCGCGCTTGTTACGTTTCGCGGTTATTCCACCAGCCCAACCAGACCCCTTGTCAGATACGTTCGAAACCGCGACCGCCTTACCAACTGTTCTACCGAGCAGATTTAAACTATTCGAATGCCTCGTTCCAGAGAGAGGTTCCGCTCGATGTACAGCTCGGTTGCATACGACGCGCTCAGCCAAATCGCCGCGCTGCAATTGCACAATTAATTCGGTCGTCGATTAATCACGGGAGACATGGAATGCCCTGCTCCCCCCCCCCTTCCTGAGCCTCTGTCCGCCGGAACAGCTTGGGACGGACGGCGGCGTCCGGGATATGAGGCGACGCTGGATGGACAAACTTTTCCTCCCGTCAGCTGACGGGTTTAATGCGAAAAAATCTTAGCCGAGCCAAGTTTTGTGGACATCACCGCCAGGCGGTGTCAGCTGCCTCATAACAGCTTGTTTTGGAACTTGGGATCTCTTTTGTTACGAGTTGGCGTCATCGGGTTCTTCCCGGCAGCGTCTGCCCACACATGTGGCAACCACCTTGTGTCTTGAACTCGGATTTTGCCCCATAATGCCTATTTTGTACCCGTGCACAGATTAGGTGAGTCTTAGGGTACAGTATGTGGCTAATATAACGGTAGGCAAATTGCCCAGCGTTATTTTCGTTATTTTGGTCATTGTACTTCATGTGTTGCTTTCAAAGAAAAGAATTCTCATTGTGGGCGTTTATATTTCAATTCACGACCCTCACATCACAGGAAACAGCATGAGCGAACTTGGTGATGAACAATTCGCTTAGTACTACTTTTGCTGTTGGCTGTAGAACTCTAATTACATGCATTACGAGGATACGTGATATTATGACTGCAGACTACCGCTTGGAATACTTGCTGATATATGTACGATATAACGCTTCTATTATTGGAGAACGATAGAACATTGAATTAAACGTGAACAGATTCTTTCGGGCTATCGACCATGTGAGTTCTGGTAAAGTTTCCGACCTTTCGAGAGCTTACGTCAATCTCATCTTCAGGGTAAAAGTGAAGAAACCAATGAATATGTTTAAAGGAATATATTCTGGTAATCAGATTCTTGATACAGAGTGTAGTGATTCCTGATGCTTCTATTTTGCGCTCTTTTACTGTACTCAATCCCAGGAATCTGTGGAGCAAGGCTGCGCATAGTGGTAGAGAAAGAGAGAAAGCGAATCAGTACACGCTGCTGCAAGTAGCTGGCAGCTGCAGTCGCTTTTTCCCCTCCGCACAATCCCGTTCCATCTCACGTGTTCATTGGTCGAGCCCTCTCGAGCTACTACTTGCGCAGCTTTCGCTCGCTCGCTCCAGAGATTTCCGGGACAGAGTATAGCAAACAACGATAATGTCGCCTTGTAATCAAGGGTCTGGGGTTTGAGTCCCTGTTTTCACAGTGGCTATGATCCCATTTTAAATCATAAGTCCAGTCACGATTAGCCTATCTGAGCATAAAGTGGACTTACCAGATAATAAAAAGAAACCACTGTATCGGATAATTTGCCAGATTCCGCAGGAATTACCATTATCCAAACAGATTCTTCTCCGAGAGGGAAGATTGCCACGAAAACACCGGTTCACTGTTTTCCCTCAAAACCGAAACGCTCTGTGATTCAAATTTCACCTTGGCCTCCTCTACCTTTTAATTGTTGCCAGCGGCTGGGGGAAGGGGGTGTGGCTGGTGGGCGGTGCCGCCGGTGGTGTTGGGCGGGGTAGGGAATCTCGCTGAAGTCGGTTTCCGGTGTGTGCAATTAGAACAGCGGAGGAACTCAAATCGCGAGTGACACTTAGAGGGCCGGGTAAATGATCGGCCTCACGGAAGACTCCCGAAAACAAAGGAAGCGAGAGATCCGATCTGAAAAGTATATGGGCCAATCTGAGTGCATTCTCCGAATCTCACTCGTATCAAAGGTTTTTTTTTCCAGGTGCTGTGTTGCTTAAACAGATGCTACTAATGCATATATGTACAAGGGCAGATCAAATGATAAGGTATTTTATAGTGGGATAAGCAACAACATTGCTTAATTTCTCTGTTAATATGCACAGTAGTTGAACTCTGTCAAACAGAAAAGGGCTTCTACTTTACCAGAGGTGCCTAAACTGTTTCTACATACAGGTCCCAATAACTACTTGAGTAATTAGTCGCTGGTCATATTACGTGAAACAGAATGCCTGTAAACAAAGTTAGAGTATTAAAGGGGGGCACATAAATTGACATGGTGGGCCTAATCTGTCCCCCGGACCTTATTAGCTTAGGTGGCCCGTTCCGTAACAATGTAACTATTTAGTGCAATTGCCGAGTGTGGAACATCAGTTGACAATGTAGCAGCCATGTTTGATTGATTGATTGATTTAGTTTATTTTACTTCGCGTTTTGTGCCTCTTGGCTAATTTGCGAAGATGGGGATGAGTGATGAAATGATGAAATTGATGAATGGACATTCACAAACAACCAAGCCCGACAGGGATTCGAACCCGGGACCCTTGGCGTCGCAGCGCGATGTGCTAACCACTCGGCTGATATGATCCATATTTTTATGTGACGTCATCAGTAGAAAATATGTCACTAATGTATTTATTTTTGTAAAAGAAAGCGTAATTTCTTTGTTATTATATGTAATAACGCACCTGGTTTGTAATGCATATCTTTTTTTTAATGTTTATTGTATTTTATGCTTTGTTATGAGTAGTTTAATGTATATTCATGTTTGCAAGAGTGCACTATACGAATTTGTATTTCTAAAGATGTATAGATGTCAGTTTTGTTGATAGTATCCTTTTGTAGATAGTGAATGATTCATCTGTACTTTAATCTGTGTTCTCGAAAATAGTATAAAAGCGAGGATATCACGTAAGAAATATCACACTTTCGCCACGGATCGTTAAGCTTTTTAACTTAAAAAGAACTCCTCGGTGTTGTGCATACATCCTGGTATGGTAGTTCGGGGCGCAAGCTAGGCCTATGTGAACATAGGTACGCCGATAGCCATGCATTGATGATATGCACAATACTGCAACCATTCTACGTTAAATAATAAAGCTAGCCTAAAGATTAATTTGGAAATAAAAGGCTAAAGAGCAAATATTGGCTCAGTTATCATTGCATATCTCTTGGTGTGGTAGTTCGGGGCGCAAGCTAGGTCTATGCAATCATAGGCTTGCCGATAGCCACGTATTGAGTTTATGCGTTTTAGTTGAGTGAATTCATCGACAAAGCGAAATCCTCGCTTTCATCTCAAGTATATTTGCATTATAATTGCAATGAATAAAGAATAAAACCTTTCAGTTTATATATACTGCAATAATGTGATTTTATTTCTCTGTGCTGTGAATATTGTCTTTGCCTAACACTACCCCTGTACCTGAGAGGAGTCTGTGTACTTCACCGAGTCTCATCGTTCACCGCTGAGTATTATTAAGTTAATATTAATAGTAAAATAATACGACGCGTCTAAATAATTGTGCAGTAGAACGTGTCACGGCCACAGGGTCGGGCGACAGCCATGTTGCTTCCCAACTTCAAGTCAAGCTACTAGCTGCAAGAAAGAGTAGGGGTTAAACGAACTGCTACCTCACTTCAAATTACAAAGTTAACTATACAGTCACAGCATTAAAAATGGGACACCTAGAACATGAAATACTAGATTCCCTGCAAGGTGTTATGAGTGTTGCCTCTCTCTACGGCGGTGGTAGAAGTTGCCATTGAAAATTTGCTATTAAAATCGACCTATCGGCTGGGCAGAATTGCGCTGGTGCCACATATGGGAAAAGCAAAGCGAGAGCGGGACAAAAGTTGCTGGTTCCCGCGCCCTGTGTGGCGACGTCAACAGAGCTGCGTTGCCTAGATCAAGCGTCAGACCGACCTCTCTCGGGGTCACTTTCGAGTCCCATTCGATACAGAGCTGGTGATCTTGTGAATTGAAAGTTCGGTACAGGCCACACAAATGGAGTCTCATATGTACACTTTGGAATGCTCTTAAACCTCCGAACACACGGGGTTGTGCTCTGACGTGGCAACAGCGCGAACTTCTGCCAGCCGCCTAATTCCATGGCCGTGCGTTTAGTTATCCCATTTTTATTGTCGGGGATAGTACATTGAAAAAATGATATTTTCATCAACTTCCAGTTAGCTCCTGAGTCAAATAATAAAGTACACAATTTTGCAAATACATTGTACTCAGAATAACATATAGGCCTATATACATTACATTTCAAACTTGTGCGCTACAATACCGCTACTACACTGTTAATAATTATCACAACTGTGCTTTGACCCTTCGCCCTTCGCCTTCAACGTAGCTAGCGGTCATCCAAGAATTTGCGAATTTTTCACCGATTATAAGTGGCTACTCCCTAAGGCGCACGAGTGCTCCGAGAGCTTCAATTTGCACCTCCTCTTCTGGAGGGTTTCCCCCAGGACTAAACAAATCAATGGTCTCACCTCGTACCCACGCACCTCAGGTTTCTCAACTTACAAATGCCGCTATGATTTATTTCGGGGGTTCCCTTTCCCCCTTTACAATATTTGGAAACGAACCGACGTCACCCTGAAAGGAGGAACCGGGGGGAAGCGCCCGACCGTCTCCCGCGCGGAATGCCGATTCGCTCGCTCATTTCCAGCAGCTACGTTAATTAACTCCCTTCAGACCATGTACACATGTCAATAATTCATGTCACGAGTTCGCTTTGACTCGTATTTGTGTTGCTCCGGCGAAGTCGCAAAATGCTCCTGACTCGTTGGAAATTGGCTTTCGGATTTGTTCAGCTAATGCCATTATGCAGCCATAATGGAGAGTTCCCTCGACCCGGAGGGGGTTCGTTTCTAAAGCGTAAACTTGCTAGGGTAAGAAACGCGCCGATGTCCCTCTTCAGGCGCGTCTGTTATTTTTTAACAGTTCTCAAAATTCCTTTTGATATTTCTACTACCCACCAAAAAAACAGCGATTTTCCTATGTGCATAATTTAAGTCTCAAAAAATTTCCGTCATACTGCGTTTGCAACCCCGCGAAACATGAAAGAGTTAAAGAATAGGCAGAAATGAGTATTTTGGAGCACAAGCTCTGCAGTTATGCATGTTTCAACATAAGTGGCGTTAAAGTTTTAAAGCGAGGTCGTTGAAAACTCCTGTATGATTACCCCTGTCTGTCCTCTACCTCTCTTTTTTATAACTCGTACACTTTCATTATTTACAACTTGCTTGCAGGACCACGCTCGGTGGAACAAATTGGGGAGAGAGATTGAGAAATGTAAAATTCTGTGTTTGGGTCTGAATACGTACGGTTTGACGTTGAGGACACTTGCGTTTGCAGTAAATAAATGATTTTGGAAACGACCAAGAGTGCTAGGTTTTCAACAATTCATACAAGCCAACAGAAACCTGCGAATGTTTTGTCGACGGATCCATTCTGATTTCAACGATCATATTTAGTTACGACAATAGTCATCGCGTCAAACTGATTACTGTTAAACCAGTTCGGGCTTCGTTAATTTTTCCCAACTATTTTCAGCACTTGTCGACGACTTTCAATATTTTTATCCTCAAATAATTCGTCTGACACAGTTTTCTTTCAACCATGCAATGGAGAATCTTTAAACTTTAAAAATTCCAACCAATAAATCATTCATGAAGATATTTCAGCCAGTCTTGCCCTACGGAACATATTCGCATTGCCTCAAAAATAAGTTTGTCCGTCTTGTTGCTGTGATTACTTCAGAATATTTTCACATCAGAGTTTATACAATTCTGCCCTTTACAACAATTTACCCTAATTAATTCTCCATTTCAAGTTTTGGCGAATTGGATCTTTAGGTTAGTTTAGCTAACAATGTACCTTTTAACATACGTATATTACAGGACAGTTCCGTTTCCAAACTATAGAAATAAATTTAAGTCAGTTAGAGTCAAACTTTCTAATTTTAACTACCTGCCCACAAGTTAAGGAAGACGTACAAATCTTGTTTCAAAGTTGGAACTATATTTTATAGATGAAGAAATTTTCTCTGGAACCAGGGGATTTCCGGATAGGTTTCCGAGCTTTTGAGAGCTTACGTTATTCTCATCTTCAGGTATTGAAGTGAGAGTGACGTCAGCTCTTGAAAGTTCGGAAGCCTATCCGGAAATCAGCTGGTTAATATTCCGAGAACCTCATCATTTGCCGACAGAAAGCTTCAAGAATTATATTTTATACAATTTCGGCTATGCTCGTAATTGCTAGAACTCTTTAAACTTCCTTGTTGAACCAAAGATGGATATTTATTTTACAAACTCTTCCCCGCAATTAAATATCATTTGGAAAATGTAGTGAAACTGTAATTTTCGGTGTTGACATTAAAAATTTGAAGGCGGTTTAATAAATTTGATTATCGAGAAAAGTGAAATTTACTTATCATAGCACACCCTGTACACTCAATTTTATACACCAGACAAATAATTGCTGGCCCTCGTGGTGGAGTTTCTAGCACATCGCGCTACGACGCTAGGGGTCCCGGGATTGAATCTCAGCCTGGGCATGGATGTTTGTGAGTGTCCTTTCATCACATCATCACTCATCCCCATCTTCACAAATTAGCCAAAAGTGGCACAAAAGGCGAAGCAAAATAAAGCATATCAATCAATCATACACCCGAGCTATAATTAGTACTGAATGAATGATCCAAAACAAAAATTATGTCTACTTTGTCTAAATATCATCGCGAGTGCAGGAAAGTGTTATATCATATTACAAAGCTCTTGTGTTAAGCGAAAATAAGCTTCTTAATTAAACCTTACCCTTTGTTTGGTTTGGTTTTTGTTTGGTTCTGATTAACTTATTTACTTCATTTGCAGATGGCAGGGGATGACCCTATCATGAGCCTACCAATTACTGTTAATGTATCGTAACCACACAAAACTTGAGATAGAGATAGTGGCTACCGCATTGATTCAGCAATTATACATAGGCTCGTCTTAGGTTTAATTCCCACCATTGGCAAAAACAATGGTTTGTTCTCTAGTGTTAGAAATAGTAACGGGCTAGGCAATGGATAATATTTAATCAAAATTGGATACTAACAATGATTTTTTGTCACTAACATTTCGACAAGAATTAAATCGCCATGATCTAGAGCCAAGTGCTCGAAGTGGCTCTGGTGTTCTGGCTCCGAAATCTGTCTCATCGTTTGTTTTAGGAGCAGAAGTGCCGATGCGGCGGTGGCGCAACCTTGTGACTGTGGCCGTCATTAATCATCCGCATATGACGCCGCCCTTCGTGTGTTTTGCATACACAAGTCTTTTTTAATTAATCTTCTCGATGAAGAAGATATATTGTTTTTCCGCCGGTCGCAAGGAGAACGCTGCTCCGGCGTCAAACATCAGCCCGACCGCAACGCCGGAGTCAAATTGAGACGACCCGAGTTCTGGGATGTCCGAGCGGGCTCATAACACATCATGCGGTGTCCTACGAAACTCGCTAATTGCGTCACTGATTTCATTTGCAGAAGTTTAGAATCTCCACATAACTCCTGTTTTGGTTTGCCAGATACTACAATATCTAAAGTAGAGTTAACCTTTAATTACTATGGACGTTGATGATCACTTTTAGAGGGGTCGGTCAGACCGCTGTTTTGATTTTGAATTGTGATGTGAACTAGCGGTTTAGTTATTTTCAATTTCTGAAGCGCTTTACGTGACTTGATATTGTTGTAGAAGAATATTGTAAAGCAGTTTTGAACTATTATTTTTTAGTTAAAGAAACGTAACGTAATGTATGAAAAGAGAAAGAAAATACAGCGACTCCTTTACTTTTTTTGAAATTCCAAATTTTTAAAATTTCTACATTTGTATGTTGTC
Source organism: Lepisma saccharinum (assembly GCF_977018435.1). NCBI lineage: Eukaryota > Metazoa > Arthropoda > Insecta > Zygentoma > Lepismatidae > Lepisma > Lepisma saccharinum. The sequence continues at coordinate 157,448,071 of NC_139229.1, read as the reverse complement.
ATGAGAGCGATAGTTCAAAGTACTATGCAATATTTTGCTGAAATTGAAAATCAGTTTTGGGCAATTTGAAACACAATGTAACAAAAAACAAAAACAAACGTAACTACTACGGTATCTATCAGACTGCTCGCCGAAAATAAAATTCAATAAGGTTTGGAAAAAAACAAAGGGAAGACCCTGTGACCTGACAGCGTGTAGCCAGCATCCCAAACTGAAAGGTATTCGCGATTAAAATAACCGCCTGAGCGCTAGCGTCCCTTCCAATATGGCCGCTCTATGTAGGATAAATCTTTGTTTACATTCAGTAAAAAGCAGCCTGTTGTCATGCCTGGTATGGAAGAAACGTTTAAATTACGCGATATTTTTAAATATTGAGAATGCGATGTGAATTTCAGAAACTATAACGAAGGTGAAGCTGAGCTGAGAATAATGCCTTTAATTATGATAGGCAAAAATAACACGGAAAACGCAGACGTTCTTCAAAGCAGTGCTGTTTCATCTGCACCTCAGGTTGTAACTGAGGCTCTCGGAAATGATTTTAAAATAAAGCAATAAACCTGTACTTGAAAAGCTGGCTCAGGAGAAAATTGACAACATATCGTTGCAGTTCTTCCTCCAAAAAAGGCAGGCTGGTTTAATAATAACACTGGCTAATAATAGAATTCACAATTTCATCGAGGCTATTCACTGAAAAAGGACGTACTGAATGAAACAGCAACATTAGCATGTCGATTTTCCTTTTCTGGTTACCTTTATGATTACAGACATTAATTAATTCTCAAACTATTTTCATCTTCGCACTTATCGACTTTCACCTGTTCCAAATTTCATACATTATACATTGTTTATCTGGATGCATTGGGCAAGACACTTCATGACGATTCGAAGAAAAATGTTTTATTCATAAAGTACAATTGGAACTTTACTTTCATGGTAATAGAATCGTCTTTCGGAAAATAAAGTGAACAGACTCCCACATTCTTCGCAATTTCCTTGATAACATTTCAGTGTTATTGTTATCCTCCATGCCGATCTTCTGTCAATCAATTATTTATTTTCAAATTTTATTTGGTGGATTCCATGGGGTGGAAACACATGTATACTTTTCACTTGTTCTGACCGTGAAAAGTCAAAACGATTGCAAAAAACTGAACAGTAAAGTTACTCTTTCGAACATTTCCCATGCTTTGAACGACTTCAACACAACATAGTATCCTACATAGAGTAGTTTCGGAAAATCCCACCAGATATCATATCAGATAATTTTAACGGCGAATAGAGAAGGGCTCACTTGCAGTTGGAGGGATGCGAGAAATAAAGTAAAAAATGTGTGTTTCGTGTGCGTGTGTATTACATAATTGAAGTGGTCCGAGAGGGAGATGTTGCCAATGTTCTGTTTATGACACAGTCACAAGATTAGTTTTTAAGTAGTAATTTTCACAACAGGTTTATCGTATAAGAATTGATATTGTAATGCATTTCAATCATATCAGTAAAGTTGTTTCAGTTTAGTGTATTTGTAACAAATCTTAACAAAACTTTGGAAAATACATTTGTGGCGGTTGAACCGCGGAAGAGGTTTTTCACTTTGTTAGGGCTTCATTGCACAAAGGTCGCAGAACCTATTTGAAAAATGTAAGTAAATACATACGAACATATGAAGAAGAATATCTTTCATTAGATGTTGCGAAAATTACGGTTGACCATGTCAAGAATGTTGTTTATTTCACATTGTATCAACTGATAAACCCACAAGACAACTGCTCCAAAATGCATTGTCGGGCTTAATATCGAAAGACAGGGGCCTGGAAAGAGAGCGTGTAAATAATCACGTGATATCAATCGCAGTGACATAATTCGGAGCGTGCTAATGGAGCCGCCAGCTGGGGCAGTCATTCGTCCCCCCGGGAGCTGACCGAGGCGCAACATATTTAAACGCAGCTAAACACAATCAGCGCCCGTAACAAACAGGTGCCACCAACGAACTAAGTGTCGGGCGTGATAACAGGAACAAAACCGCTCAAAGCTTTGCACTAATTGAACGCCGGTCTCCTTTGAAATGACGGAGGCGGTTGCCAACTGGCGCCATTGCTTGCAAATTCATTAACAAAATCTACGCGGTTAAGTTTCGCAGTGTGTGTGATCTTCCGGAGAATCGTGAACATTGTTTGCTCAAAATATTGAATATTGTTCAAGAATAAAGTTATCTGTGCATTGGCTTTGTTTTTGAAAAGACAATAATGTCTGGGTGCCAGTGTGTATTAGCTTAATAGGATAGCGATTCTTTTAAAATGAAATGAAATATCTTTAAAGGGAAGAGCTACAATTTTGCATAAGGTACGAGGGTCACTATTTATATTTTGAGCCTAACAATGAAAAAACAGGAATTTGGCATTGAAAACTGCTTTATTGTTTTTCGAAGTATTCTCCTTTATGGTCAATACACTTTTGCATTCGTTCGAACCATTTGTCAAAGCAGTTTTTCCAATCTTCTTGAGACACCTCTATAATATGGTTTTTGAACGCATCAACGGCGTCATCCGCCGACGAAAATCGTTGTCCACGCAATTTATTCTTGACATTCGGGAACAAGAAGAAGTCATTGGGTGCCAAATCAGGACTGTACGGCAGATGACCCATCAATTCGATTTTTTGACTGTTCATAAAGTCGGTTGTTAGACGAGATAATAAGTTGTAATATGCTGAGTAATTTATCTTCAGAGCTTCTACCCCCACACTTTAAATCCTTTTCATGGTAGCTGCTGATAAGGAACGAGCCCCCCCGAAATAAATTCTGGCTACGGGCCTACACATAAGTGAACAATGATCCCTAGTTTATGGATTTATTCTCACATTACAGTTGTAAGCGAATCTTCAAGTTTCTTATTAAGCTAGACAAAGCTTATTAAAATATCAGTAATAATTATGTTTCGACTCCTATGCGTTTCTTATGGAGAATGGAGAGTTCAATATTTCACTAGTCAGAATAATATCTTGCCGTTTGCCCGTAACAGTCAGACCTTCTTGAACATTTCATCTCTACGTTCATGTGCTCTTTGTGCAATTATCTTAACTAACATGTTCCTAGAAGACGTTAAACAATAATACTTTGTAACTACCCATGTAAAATTCTAGCTTCAATTCCGCACCAACTCTATAATTGCGCAGGGCGAAGCAAACTGTATCCCTTTTTCTTAAAGTAGTTCAGTTAGAAAAAATTATTAAACTACGCTGCAACATTTATATTCTATTTTTGTATTTTTGTGGTTTTGGATATGTCTTTCAATGTTATACGAAAATACATTCGCCCTAAGATGTAGAGAAGAAGCATACTTAAGGACAGTACCCCGAACAAAGAAATAATTGGCTAAAAAAACTACATTTTTTAGTGTACTGGTATAGTAATATTTTTAACCCATCCCTAATTTAGTCTTGTTTCAATGGATCATAATACAATTTCTGCAAATTAAATATAACCTGAAATTTGAGCCATTTCTTAAAACTATGCGTTTCGTCATCTCTCCTGAGAATTAAAGGTGAGATCCCCCATATGATAAATATTGTTTAAAGTAAACCAAAATATTTTCCTCTCAGGCCTGTTCATAGTTTCCTCTTTTCTGTCACAAATATTACACCTCTCACCATACAACGTGTGCATGTTTCGTGCATACACTTCCGACATTTTACTCTGTATGTTACCGTTTCTCAATCTTTCAAGCATTGTAAAAACTTGAATTTTTTTCCTGATTGTGAGCCCACATTTTCTTCGTCAGATGAGGATTCTAGAGCATAGGTTTCTAGGTTATCGGAATCATTTATTAGCTCAACTGTATTCTTCATCGTGCATATTTTCCCTTTATCGATGATTTATTACTCTTTGTAATTTCTTGGATTTTTCTTTGATTTTAGAAATATATTAATTTATTAATTTCTTAAAATTATTACAATTATTGTTTAAACTTAAATTATAAATGAATGTAGATGGGGTATCTCTCGTCCCAACATGAAATTAATGGGGCATCTCTCGTTTCTCTAAAACGTTATTTGTCAAAATTGTTATTTTGTCTAAGAGAGAGATGTCCGGCTCTGTCGTGCTCCTTGAGAAGACGGCATGACGGTGAAATCATAGGAAACAATTTCTTTTCACATTTCTTGCACCATTTAGCATAAAACGAGGCTAAATTAACTATATTTGTAGAAATACAACTACAAATAAAAAAGTTTATATTTTCCTCTGCAGGTAGAAAAGTGATGGAACTTATCTTTGCCCAGATTATTTAAATAAAATAAATGACACGTTAACTCAGATTTCGCACACGATAACGTTGAAGCTGCACCTGATAACAAGGAACAACATATCGCGAAAATTGCCTGAATTATAGCACGAGACATCTCCCCTTGGTGGGGCATATCACCTCAAATGCCCCTACATACACACACATACACCATGCGACCACTATATATACACCGAGTGGTCCAAAAGTCCTGGAACGGTCACATATGGTGAGAAATACACATCGAATCGAAAAACTAAAAAATACGTGTTCAATAAGTGAAAGAAAGCTATTCAATGATATCACACTTGATTCACCATCCCCGCCCCCTGTAAAATTGTAAAACTGTGAAATTTTGTATTGTAGAATCGGAAAGGGGACTTCATTCCGAGTCCAACGAGCTATCAACCATCCACCTAGCTCAATTAGAAACGGAGATATGGCGATTTATATATATATAAAAACATGGAAATTTCATAGAACCCAAAAAAATTTCAAAGGGACGTATCTCTGCCTCTAATTGAGCTAGAGTGAAAGCGATGCAGATTCGGAATCTGCATGTGATCGTAGACCCCATATACTCTATTGAAAGGTCTTGACGTGCAGATTACGAATCTGCAATAGCTTTTACTCTAGCTCAATTAGGGGCAGAGATACGTCTCTTTGGAATTTTTTGGGTTTTATGAAATTTTCACTTTTTTCCCCCCTCTCCTTCGAAAATTTAAAATCGCCATATCTCCGTTCCTAATTAAGCTAGGAGAATGGTTGATAGCTCGTTGGACTCGGAATGAAGTTCTCTTTCCGATTCTACAATACAAAATGGGAGTTTACGTTGAAAATTTTACAGGGGGCGGGGATGGGGAATCAAGTGTGATATCATTGAATAGCTTTCTTTCTCTTATTCAACACGTATTTTTTCGTTTCCGTTCTCACGATATGTGACCGTTCCAGGACTTTTGGACCACCCGGTATATATATATATATATACACACACACACACACACACCGCTTTGTATGTACCGCCGATTCCCACCGATGCCGATACTTGAAAATCGCAATAATTAAAATATGTTCAAAATATTGATCAATATTCAATATTAGTGTAAATATTCTTGTCGAATTATGTGCATCAATTCAGCAAGAAATTTGCTTTTGAATATTCAAAGAATTGCATCAGAATGTTATAATAGATGTTATATAATATAAAAGTTAGTTTTTTGTGCAAAATTTATGCAAAATAAAACAAAAGTTTGAATTTTGCATAATTTCCAGGATAATTAGACTTCGTGAAAATGTCCCGTGGCATTTTTTGTGAACCTGTGAAAGGCCAACATGCCGGAAAAGTATCGGCTGATATCGGTAGATGAATTCCAACTGATACTTTTCGATACCGATACCGATATATCGGCATCGGTATCGGTTCAGCCTTAATATATATATATATATATATATATATATATATATTGATGATTGATTGATTGATTTTATTGTTGTTTTAAGCCATCTTTATACACAGAAAGACTAATCGGGACTGGACCTACAGTTTAAAGTGGGATCCGAACCACTATGTGTCTCCACCGGGTATTGAATCCGGAACCTTTTGAGTGTGAGTGTGTGTGTGTTTGTGTGTGTGGACGCACGCTCATTTTCTATTTATATTTATGATATTTTTATTTTCTATTTTACGTAACATTTGCCCCTATTAGGCTAATCGATACAAGGAGGATGAATGATGATTAGTTTAAATTTATGTCGGCTCAGCCATACCCTAGAGAGATTTCGAACCTGAGACTTTCTGTCTCGAGATCGTGAACACACTCCTCATCGTGCTCGGTCACGTGCAACCACTTGATGACGAACATTCTTCGAACACCAGCACATATCCCGTTGTGCGCCGGACGATCCAATGAGCATTCGAAACGCTTGGCGCGGACCATCCTCCGCCGTGAGAGAGACGTCCCATCGCAGCATCCGCGTTCCCCCAGGAGTCGCCTCTGCCGTTATTAAATTACCGCGCTGCAAGTTGCGCGATGCCATTTTCTCTTCTTAATTGAGGAACAATGGGGACGCCGGGGCTAACGAAGTGACCGACCAATGAAGTGACCCGCGGATCGCATTCCCCGTGTCACTAACAATGCTTCTGCTTCCGTTGTCAAAGCAGAGGGGAGTTCATTAATGTACGAGTTTCTCGCCCCCCGCATCATAATATACCGAGCGGTTACAATAATGAACCAGCATGTTGGAATTCCATAACCGGCTACCTGGACCCGATGTTCACTAAATGCGCAGAGGCCACAACTCGAAACTGGATTTGAACTAGCAGAAATCGAAGCCAGAACTCTATCTTGAACTAGCGAAAATCGAAGCCAGGACAATCATCTTGAACTAGCGGAAATCGAAGCCAGAACTCTATCTTGAACTAGTGGAAACCAAAGCCAGAACTCTATCTTGAACTAGCGAAAATCGAAGCCAGGACTCTTATCTTGAACTAGCGGAAATCGAAGCCAGGACAATCATCTTGAACTAGCGGAAATCGAAGCCAAAAACTCTATCTTGAACTAGTGGAAACCAAGGCCAGAACTCTATCTTGAACTAGCGGAAATCGAAGGCAAAACTCTATCTTGAACTAGCGAAAATCGAAGCCAGGACTCTTATCTTGAACTAGCGGAAATCGAAGCCAGGACAATCATCTTGAACTAGCGGAAATCGAAGCCAAAAACTCTATCTTGAACTAGTGGAAACCAAGGCCAGAACTCTATCTTGAACTAGCGGAAATCGAAGGCAAAACTCTATCTTGAACTAGCGAAAATCGAAGCCAGAACTCTATCTTGAAATAGCGAAAATCGAAGCCAGGACAATCATCTTGAACTAGCGGAAATCGAAGCCAGAACTCTATCTTGAACTAGTGGAAACCGAAGCCAGAACTCTTATCTTGAACTAGCGGAAAACGAAGCCATAACTCTATCTTGAATTAGCGGAAATCGAAGCCAGAACTCTTCTTGAACTAGCGGAAAACGAAGCCATAACTCTATCTTGAACTAGCAAAAATCGAAGCCAGGACTCTTATCTTGAGCTAGCGGAAAACGAAGCCATAACTCTATCTTGAACTAGCAAAAATCGAAGCCAGGACTCTTATCTTGACTTAGCGGAAATCCAAGCCAGAACTCAATCCTGGACTAGTGAAAATCTACGCCAGGACTATATCTTGAACTAGCGGAAATTGAAACACAACTCTATCCTGAACTAGTGAAAATCGAGGCCTGAACTCTATCTTGAACTAGCGGAAATCGGAGCCAGTACTATATCATTACATGACATTAAATCATTATGATCCTCTATATTTCTGGATTTATATGGCCCTATTGTTGTCTCTATCAGTCTTCCCATGGTTTGTGTGTAAGTCCACTTTATGCTCAGATAGGCTAATCGTGACTGGACGCACAATTTGAAGTGAGAACGGAATCGCTGTGCCACCAACGAGATTCAAACGGAGTTGCTACTACGCCATCGGAGTAGACTATTTTAGTCCTTGCATTGCAAGAACTAAAAGCTAACTACAGCTACCCATAGTTTAGATCGTTACCTGAGTCTTTGTAATTTCTCTTTTGACTATCTTCCATATGGTTGTTATTCTATGCATTTTTCTTTCACCTAATTCGCTTTGGAATGTAAACTTAGGTAATATATTTCCTGATTACATGGATATGACAAAAGACAAGAAAGCTTTTCCCGTGCACTCAATAGAAGCTTCATTATAGTTTCAGAACTTTAAAAACATCATGATTACATATACTTATGTACTGTGTATATTAAGGCCAAGAGATGCGCTGAATCTGCAACATATGGGCCGTTTTAAAAACGGCAGCAACGTTACACATTTCATGAACCTAGCTATATCTGAAAATTCTGCAAGAATATAATCAATTTTTGTTCTATTGTATTGAAATATATTTCGAATGTTATTGTTATGTAAACCTGCGCCATTCACATTTTATCGGAGAATATGCTTGAATTCATATGAAGTCTTTTGGGGCCAAAAGTAAGTCCTTGTAAGCATGGGCGTATATATAGTTCACGTAAGGGAGTGAGGTATGATTAGGGTTGCTATATTTCATAAATTAAAATCTGGGACACAGTTAACCGGAAGCTTGTTGGTACATATCCATTATCATATTCTTTACACTTCTTAAAAAACAAAGACAGAAATCCACTTCAAAGTATATCATTAATCTTGCAATTCCTTTTCGGTGCCATAATGAACTCAGCTGCTATCTCACACTGTCGAAACTTTATTTGAGAACTGCGGACTGAACAGTGCTGGCACCCAAGCACTGATTGCTTACAGTAAACAGCTTACTAAGTAATGGAAGTGATTTGCAACTGAAATTCAGTGCTGCTAGTAGACGGCGGCGGTATCGTGAAGTCAAATATCTTTGCAGAATCTTCTTGTAACTCGATAACTCTTGTATCGTCGAGAGGAAGCGGTTCATTGTACAGTTAGATTGTTTAGTAAAATGAGCATTATAATATTACGCATTTAAATATAAATAAAGTTCAGGAAAATATAGTCTTAATAATTTCTTCTATCCCACCTGATTCCAGGACATTTGCGCATCCCGAAGGAACTATTCGGGACACCAGGACAAATTATATCATTCCGGGATTGTCTCCGAAAAACGTATAGCATGCCTAGGTATGATCAGGCTGTCAAAATCCAATCTATCAACCAGGCCATCCATTTTGAGACATTGTTCCAATGAATGAGGGATAGTCATTTCACATTTTTGGAATAAGTTGTTGCAATTTTGCAATGTCTTGACTGTGTTCAGAGAAACGTGAGTTCAATTGTACTACAAAATTGTTAAAAATTGGACGATAATGGTTTACTTTGTAATATTCTTTTGTGCTCTCAGCTGGTGCATTATTTCTCCTATTTGACGGCTAGGCGTTCTAGGTCTCTTCATTTCTTCATCATAGTCTCTTTGTACTTTCTCTGCTTTGGAATAAATTTCAATTAAAGTTCTCAGAACTCTCTTTTAGTTGTTTTTTTTAATATCTCTGTTAGAATACTGACATGTTCACAGTACCGAACAGTCCACCTTTTGAGGTGCCCAACATAATCTTGCACTACATGAAAACAATTTGGTTAGAAGAAGTGGAGAAATTTCAAACTCACCACAGGTTACACAGTGAAGAAACTGAAGAGCTTACTGAAATATTTATCTTCTACTAGTAAATTGTAAAGTCTGTAATGTTTGCAATTAACGAATACAATTCCACAAGTCACGCTACTTAGTAATGATACTTTTCCGTCAATCTTGTGTCAAACAACTTGAGAATGTTACGGTGTTTCCCTCGTTTCATTGCTCTTTGTTTTTAAAAACCAAATTCCTTTAAGAACACTCGAGGCAAACAATTGTAACTGATTTGACAGTCCCAATGCAGTTTCTTGTCTTAGATATTCCGAAACTATCAAGAAATTGCAGAATTTTGATCTGCAGTCCCATCTGGTGTGTGGAATTACGTAATTTCCTTTCCAATCCGTATCCTGTCCTATACGTCTCTAATTTAGGAGAATAAAATAAGTCCAAATAAATTTTTATGAACATGCAGATAGGACAGGTGATCTGGTAATTCTACTGAACCAAATTAAGGAGATTTGGACCCGTTGAACTCCCCCTTAAATACGCCCATGCTTTTAAGTCAAACTAAGGCAGATTTCATCATAGCCTATGAGGTTAACTGTTGAGTTAGTTCAGACTGAGAATTGAAAATGGAAGTTACCTAACCTTATACGCATCACGTATTATTCAAGCAGTTGTGCATATTTTACTCATTATGTGAATTATGGACAACCTGAATGTACATTTACATTCTCACACAATCTACACGCGGGAGCAGGAAATGACGCGGCTGGTAGAATTTACTCTGTTGCCACATTGTGCCTGCACATTTGCTCACAGCTGAAATTGTTCGGAGGTTAAGGACAATATGTTCTCGTTTTGCACACTGTATTCGTAACGTACGTGAAATAAATATAGCGTCACTATTTTTTTTTGGAAATATCAAAGATGGCAACGTTGGCATATCGTGTGTGGGAACCTTGCTCATCTTGCCTTTCTCATATGTGGCACCAGCGCACTTCTGTCTAGACGCCTACTTGCGTGGTGCCGGCCCCCGTGGCGGAGTGGTTTTCACATCGCGATAACCGGGTTCGAATGCCGGCCTGGGCATGGATGTTTGTGAGTGTCAATTCATCAATTTCATCATGTCATCACTCATTCCCATCTTTGCAAATTAGCCAAAAGTGCGAAGTAAAATAAAGCAAATCAATCAATCAATCAAACAAACCTACTTGCGTGGCAACTGGTGTTTGATAGAACTTGCTATGTTTGGATTAGGGATGGCCAAATCTGTATAAATTTTTATCCGTACATCGGATAATTTTCTACCCAGATTTGAAATATCCGGATATAGAATATTCTGATATCTAATATACGTATTATCCGAAATAACCGTATATTCGGATTATCGGAAATAGCCGAACGAGTGCATTATCCATACAGTCCATTTTCTATTTTATGGGCTATCGACATATTCTTTTATTCGCTATTTTCATATTTCGCTGTACGGATTATCTACAATTTCTTCATCAAATATGTTCTATCGGACATATCCGGAATTCTCCCGATATTCGGATTATCCCGATATCCGTTATCTGGATTTTGTGGTCATCTCTAGTTTGGATAAAATTTGACATTTAAGCCTTACTAACTTTTCATGCCGTTATTGAAGTTAGGTATATCTCTAAGTAACCCTTGCACAATTTCTAGTGTCGTTTCAATCTGGTATTGAAGAGTAAGCGCAGTCTTTCGGAACCAATTATGCGCATTCACAAAAAAACTGACCCTTCAGGTCTCTTCAGTTGATTCCCCGATATGCTAATAAAACATTCCACTGAAAGGGAACCCATCTTTCTTCTTAAAAATGCCCTTTCCTAGTCTCAGCATCCTCGTCTTCGATCTCTGCGCTGTTTCTTCCTCAGCTCCTGTATTCATTGGTGGTCGTTTGACAAGAGGACTTTCTCCTCGGGAGGGAGGGGAACACGCGCAAGTTACGGGGTAGAAGACGAGAATATCTTTTTCTTTCATCTTCGCAATTGCGGATATGAAATGCAGTCGGAATTCCGAATGCGGTTCTTGTTCAGATCGTGAGTGTAAAGTCAATACAAGCGAGTGTTACCAGTCGCAGGATTTTCCTCCTAAATGGGAACTTACCTCAATGGTGCAGTGACGCAGTAGGTCACTCTATTCTCTCTTATCACCAACATCAGTGGTGTGTCCCACTCTATTTCGGAACAAATCTAACACGTGTGCGAAACGTACATCAGTTCACGCAGAAACTTTCAGCAGAACTTTTTCCAAAGTTAACGTAAAACTAAAAGTTTTAACGTCGTCGCCTTGTAATAAAGGGGTCCCGGGTTCGATTCTCGGTGGAGGCACATTGCACAATAGTTCGGATCCCACTTTAAACTGTAGGTCTAGTCCCGATTAGCCTTTCTGTGCATAAAGTGGACTTAAATCAACAATTCGATAAAAGTTTTAACTCTGTTTCTCTCCATTGCGTAGAAAGAGTTGAACAAAACTGAAACAGGTTTTAACATATTAATGAAAAATACAGATCGTAACTGCTAGTAATACTGTATAAGAAAACAATGTACAGAGTGGTGCAAAAAAAGATAACCGAAATTGTACTTTGTTTTTTCTTTGTTTATTTTGTGTTATATGAATTTATACACTCTACTATTCAAGTTAGAAGTCTCTACCGTACAATTACATGTTCTACATGTCCTCCTTCGTTTTGAATAACATATTCCATGCGTTCGGTTATTCTGGAAACCATTCCAGAGTACTGTTCGGGCGTTATGTCAGAGAGAACTGATTCAATGTTTGTGCGAAGCTCGTGTAGAGTTTGTATAGGTGGTGTAAAACACTTCTCTTTTAACAGCCCCCACGTCCTGCATTATGATTATTCACTGAACCAGTTGTTCTGAACATTTCCACCCACTGCAGTATGGTTTTCTTTGGTGGTGCTCGTAAATGGAAATGTTCCTCGAAACCATTGCATACATAAGTCAAAGATGGACCATTCATATGTCCTGTACCATAACTTCGGAAATAATGTTCCACGCTCCAACTGCGTTGTTCCAAAGTATATTGTGGCATGCTTAGACAACAATCTGTGAACAAAGAAGAAGCAGACAAATGAATTAGTGCACGTTTCAGAATTTCGGTTACTTTTTTGCACCACCCTGTATATTCTTGGTACTGCTCGCAAATGAAAATTCTTCCATGAATAATTACTTTCGTTGTTAGTCTGTGAAGATCGTTAATGTTTTGCAACAGTGATTCACATTTAACTAATTAATACAGAGACCATCTGTTTTTAAACAACAACAACCTCCAGCCCCCTTCCTGTCATGTTTGAGAATCACTGCCAACTATTCACAAAACCTTGTACAACTTTTTTTTAAAAAAATAATGCAATATTATGATGTTTTGCAAAGGTACTTCAGTAGGCAGCAAACCACCAATTAGAGATCGCCGTTATAGAGAAACATTTAGGGCGCGAAATCTTTGGGGGAGGGTGGTACAGATGGATTCCCCCACCAACAATCTTGGCCTAAAAATAGAGTTTTTTTTTTTTTGTTGTAACAACAAAAGATGAGCAATTAGTTTTGACTTCAAATATATTTTGTGAAGGATAATATCGAAAACGATCTCTGCCTTTCAAGAGATCATTAACAAATCTACAACAATAGCAATAGATGTAAAATAAAATTAAAACAAGAATGCAATCTGATTGATTTATATTACTAGAAAATTAAACCAAAACAATTATATTTAAACTATTACATAATAAAACTAAGTCAACTGTTTTGTAATTTATTGACATAACTTATTTAAGCAGTAAGTAAAGGAATTTGTTTGCTACTACGGAAAGTAACAAATTAATTCCTTTATATTTATTTAATACTAAAATAATAATGTATTATAAAAAATTAGTAATTTATTTTAGATTTAATAACATTATATATATATATATATATATATATATATATGTATGTATACACTGCATTCTTCGTCCTCAATAAGTACCTTTGTTCATAGCGAGCGTGTATAAATTAAGATATTTCACCCTCCAACAGTCTTCAATGATTTCGCATGCTGGAATCATTATATTCTACATGTATATAGGAGGTCTAATCATTTGCTTGAACTAAAATGTCACAGTATAAAAGTGAATGTCAGTACGATATGATTTCACTTGAAAAATATTTTCGGAAGATTTTAAAATGCCCCCTGATTGTTCGCAGACCAGAAGTACAGCCGGATGTAAACGTTTGCATCCTTTAATTGCAACGCTGGTTAACTTACGAAAATGTACGCGAAACGAACATCTTGTCGACCGGCGGCACGGTTAAGAAAAGCTCAAGGAAAATCTGAAGCCTGTTATCATCGAGTGGAAACACTGCCTTCGCAAGGGGGGAGGGGAGGGAGAAGAGCGTATTCCCAAGTTCTTCGCCTCTTAGCTGTCTCTTCCACGAGTTGCAGCGAAGAGTGCAAAGGACACGAGCGCCCCTTTCCCTCCGCCTCTGTCAGCACCCTCTGTGGTTATGCACATCCAAGCCCCTTTTCAGCCCCCCCTACCCTTCCCCTACCTCCCCGGCACCACATTCCGCTGCATTGGCAAGGAATTCCGCTGGTGACTTGCCTCTGTAGATTACATTCTCCTTCCAAAGTTTCGGAAGACGTTTTCAGTTCGCAGTCGCTGACTATGGAGGCGCTCATAGTCCATCTCACTTGGAGCAATTCCTCCCCGCTCTGCGGAATTTGAATAAAACTCTGCAGGAATAGTTATATAAGGGTGGAAAAACGCAATATTATACGCCCACTGTCGTGCGACTTGGAAGCGGTTATGGTCCCTACCTGGGTCCTGCTTCGCATAATATCCTGAAGGAAAAGCGAGCATAAGAATGCAAAACAAGTCGGAAGGGTAGTTTTAAAAACTCTTGCCTTGTTGATTCGTTTCGGTTCTTCTATAAATAAGGTCAGAAACGACAGACATTCACGATGGCAATATGCACGGATAGAAAAATACAGGGCGTCCGTTCGTCATGGCGCCCGATTTTCAAATTCAGTATTAAAAAAAATCCTTTAATATTTCGAATTCGGTTATGGAAATTTCCATCACGTTTCTTTAAAATAACGAATACAGTTGTGTATTTTCTGTATCACATGTATCATTAAAACAGAATAATAAACATGCCATTACAAATATTTACACTGTTGTTAGCAGCATTTTAAAATCTGTGGGGATATGGTAGAGACGGCCATATATTAAAATGTATTGCATATTTGTTGATGCTGTTAACAGTTGAGCCTTCTGTAGGAAGGCCACTCTGGCCCAAGAATTAATCACTTTTAATACAATCTTCTATTAATAAGTTAAATTCAGGGCCTTCCCCTATGGCGCAATGGTTGCGTCGTCGCCTTGTAATCAAGGTGTCTCGGTTCTTTACCCGGTGGAGGCACATACTGGTTCGGATCCCACTTTAAACTGTAGGTTCAGTCCCGATTAGCCTTACTGTGAATAAAGTGGACTTAAAACACCAACTCAATCAATCAATAAGTTAAATGTTGTAAGATAATATTTTAAAATGGCTTTATCTTAGTTGGATTGGGACTGGCACCTGAATTACTTTTAGTTTTTTCTAACCCTGACAATGTGAATGAAAATAATTCTAGAATTACTCTGGTTTAAGAAATGAAGTACGAAATGCAAACACTACTATTGAATTATTCTTGTTCAGTATGTACCTAATAAAATTTTATATCAAAATGGCGGAAGTTTCATTATAAAATTTAGGACAAGACAAACAAATTGCGCTTTCTATTGGATGATATTTAGCTTTTCTCTTTAAAATTACACAAAACTGAATGTGAAGAAACATTTTATTTTTAAAAATTGAAAAAGAAACCCCAGTTATAATCAGAATTTATCGAAAGTCTATCTATCATGTTGATGATGCCCTCTATGGGAGAACCGTTACGTCTTTCAACTCTGGAGTCATTTCATACATCTCTTAAATTAATTTTAAATCTTCGTAACATTCATGACATGTATAGATAACATACAATCGTTATTGGAAAGACACCAAGAAAAGATTAACGCGAGAATTCGAGGCCAAAGTGTTGAAAAAGTTCACAGTTCATATGCATGGAACGTATCATAAGCAGTGACATGAGCTGCAGTCAGGAAGTCAGCGTGAGAATAGTAATGGGAAAACAAGAGTGTATTGTAGACGTTTGGAGAAACAAGTGAAAATGAGAATAATGAAGTTTTGTTATAACGTTGCATGGAGCATAAACCTGGGCAATACGAAGGAATGAACAAAGGCCAATACAATCGTTAGAAATGTGGCTGTGCCGAAAAAGGGAGCTTGTAGAATGGACAAACAAACTATGAAATAAAAACTTTGTTGTAAATAGTTGGTGAAAGGAGAGCAATGCTTGAAGTGATCAAGAAATGAAAAATAAATTGTCTAAAACACTCCTGACTCAGAGGGAACTGCCTGCGACAAGAAGCGTTGGAAGGAATGGTTAACGGGGAGAAGAATCCTAGGAAGAGGAATATATCAGATGACCACTGGCGTACTGAAATTGGGGAGGGGAAGTGATGGGGGGAAACGCAGAGTGGTAAATGCAACCCATTGTAATACTTCAAATAAGTAACAAAAAAGATGTAATCCATATTTAATTTGTAGCCGGCCCCCGTGGCGGAGTAGTTAGCACATCGCGCTACGACGCCTGAGGTCTCGGGTTGTAATCCTGGCCTGGGCATGGATGTTCTTTTTCAGAGTCCCTTCATCAATTTCATTACATTATCACTCATCCCCATCTTCGCAAATTAGCCAAAAGTGGCACAAAAGACGAAGTAAAATAAAGCAAATCAATAAATCATATTTAATTTGTAGTTTATTACTTACGATTGTTTTATCTTTTGGATAAATGTCACGATGAGAATGAATGATGGTTGGACAAAGCAATAGGACGCTCACAAAGAAACACCTGTGTTCAGGCTAGCACTCGAACATGTAACCCTAAGTTACACTTAACCTCCGATCCGTGAGTTTGAATGCAAAGAAAACTACAACGGAAGAGTAGCAGAAAAGTATTAATTATAGTTGAACCAATACCACTTTGAACCGATACCGATACTCTTACCGATTCCCACCGATACCGATACCGATACCTGAAAAATGCATTACTTAAAATTTGTTCAAAGTATTGATAAATATTGGTGTGTAAATATTCTTCTCCAATTATATGCATAAATGTACCAGGAAATTTGATTTGGAATATTCAATAATTACATCAGAATATTAAAATAGATATTATGGGCCTCGCCGATGGCGCAGTGGTAGCGTCGTCGCCTTGTATTAAAGGGTTCCCGGGTTCGATACCCGGCGGAGGCACATAGTGGTTCGGATTCGTCGGGTCCAGTCCCGATTAGCCTTACTGTGCATAAAGTGGTCTTAAAACACCTAATCAATCAATCAATCATAAAATAAATATTATGTAAAATTTATGCAAAATAAAAAGAGAGTTTGAATTTTGCACAATATCCAGGATATAGACCCGTGAAAGTATCACGTGACATTTTTGCGGACTCCGTGAAAGACCCAAATGCCGTAAAAGTATCAGCTGGTATCGGTAGATGAATTCCAAGCGATGCTTTCCGATACCGATACCCGTGGTATCAGCCGACGTGGCATAGGCATCGGTATTGACTCAGTCCTAGTATTAATGGAGGAGATTGTAATTGTTTTACATCTCATACGAATACAAATGAATGAGTGAGTATATATACATACACGGCTGGACAAAAAAAAAAAAAAACCCGGACAGTTGCATTTTATGTAAAAACGCACAAATTCTGATTCGAAGGCGAACTAAATGTTGCAGAAATTATTAAGAAAACCTGAATATATTCAACACAGAACAAATTAAAATTTACTGTTAATAAGTTAAATTAGAACAAAGACGAAAGTTAAGAGAAAACTACCAAAAGAAAAGGAAATCTTAGCAATATATATATTTTTAATATCGTTAACTGGTACTGGTGGGGTATAATATAAGCTGTCTAGTAGCTGGTGTTACCTCTCCGGGCATCAATTACAGCTTGTAACCGCCGTGGCATACTTCGAATGAGGTTGGCAATCACTTCATGGTCCAATTGCTGCCATTCTTCTTGAATAGCACGTCTGATATGTCGTTTCAGTTGATCCCGGACGTGCTCTATCGGATTTAGGTCCAGACTTTGTGGTGGCCATTTTAATTGCGTTATCAACTTCGTCCAGGTACTCCGTGACAATATTCGCAATGTGAGGACGCGCATTATCATGCATAAAAACAAAGTCCGGGCCTATGAATATTGCATATGGTACTACATGATCTGCCAAACATTCTGTAATATACCTGCGAGCTGTCATTGCCACATTTTCTACAAGAACCAACTCTGTACGTCCTTGTAAAGAAATACCTCCCCGGACCATGACACCACCACCTCTAAAGGGTGTTATTTCAACGAAACAACATTGTGCATAACGCTCATTAGGTCTTCTATACACATGTTCACGCCCGTCTGATGAACGTTTGTTGAATTTTAACTCATCGGAGAATAACATATTTTTTCACTGCTTCACATCATTCCAATGTAGCTAAGTGTTGTGTAGCAAATTCCAGTCTTCGCTTCCGGTGTCGTGCTAACAACCTGGGACCTTTAGCCGGCCTCCGAGATGATAAACCACTTTCATTCAGTCTTCTACGAACTGTTCGTGAAGAAACCACAGCTCTATGAACATTTCTCAAACGCTGTGCCACAATATTTGAAGTCTTACGACGGTCTCTTAAGACTATGATACGCATTAAACGATCTTCCCGTGCTGTTGTGCATCGTTTCCGACCAGAACCCGGTTTTCTACCATAGGAACCAGTTGCATCATACCGTCTGAGAGCTTCATGGATAGTACTTCGTGCTATATTTAGCACCCTAGCAATATAGCGCACACTACGACCATCATCGCGAAGAGCTACTGCTTTTACTACCTCTTCACGTCTCATTTTCAAGCTAGCAAACTTACAGTACACTTGCAAGAAAAATACCAGCAATGACAATGTCAATAATATCTGTTACTATATTTACTATTAACCAAAATTCATGGCGCTCTAGACAATAAACAAAATAACATAAACAGGAATTGAAAATCAATAAATTAAAACAAAATTGCATGAAATTGATTTTGAGCCTACTAGGCGTTCCAAATAAGTAAATACGAGTAAATAAATAAATAAATAATAAACGGAAAAGTATGGAAAATGTTTAATAATGAATGTTCAATTGTTCAATACTTAACTGAGAGCGTAATTCATAAGTAATTGCAATTCAGATGTCAAATATTAAGGTGTCCGTTTTTTTATTTGTCCAGCAGTATATTTTATAACGAGCAAGAAATTGTAGTACCCCCCAAATATTTTTTTTCTTCAACAACAAAATAGATACATATATTAAACATGACATAAGGTAGAATAAGATATAAAATATTATTTTAAAAATAATGCATTGTGTTTTGATTACAATTTTGACATCATATTTTTGTGTCATTTAGAAAAATCGTCAAATATAATGCATCTTATATTCTGCATTATAGTGAAACAAAAATAATCCATAATGTTGCTTGCTTCAGTCTATAATGTTATACTCTGTGCATGTATTCAGACTCAACCATCAGCTGATTGTTGTTTGAAAGTACTCCGCAGCCAATTATTATCTGAAGGGCGAGTCGAGGCATTCCACCGATTAGCGCTCCTGCATCGCTTTGATTCTGCGGCCTCTCTTTGTTTTCCGCAGCTGTGCATTGCAATTCGGGACATATGCGCAGCCCAATGATCACGTCATCAGGGCCGGCATTTATGCGGGGTTGCTGGGCCTGCAAGGAGCAGCTAAGTGATCTGCATAATTACTCAGTGCAGAAGCTTTTCGAGAGCTCTCGGTGGAAACACATACCAACAAAATGTGGATACAATATTCTTTAATTCATTATTTTTGAAGATATATCTACGAGGTGGGTTCCAAAAGTTCTAGGAACTAGGCTGTTACGGTGAGAGAAAGCAGGATGTGGAGACAACTCTGCTCCTCGAGTCGTGCATATGTGTAAACTATGTGGTCCATCATGGCAGCTCCATTGCTCAGTCTCGAGAGAGATACAGAAAACTTAAAGAGTGTTCAGTGTCAGTGTGTCTCGTGGAATGGAGACAAGGACTTTTGTGTAACAATTACGAGCGATTTGTTGATCTTCCCGCAAAAACCTACCAGCTTCTAGGGCAAGTCTGTCACTTCTTCTGAGAACTGCATGCTTGCATACGACTCCCTCCCTCGTAACTGAGCAATGAGATATCTTTCCAGTTCCCATATAGGTGCACAGGCTAACACTCAATGAAACAGGATGCAACCATATCTCATCCCTCCTTAATTACAATGTCAAAAATCCAGACACAGCTATATATCCACTGTCTACTGCTTCTACTTTTCCTTATTTTAAAACTATGTTTCGAGAGAGTATTAGAAATTATCCACTATTTTCTCTCTCTACTTTTCCTTATTCTAAGATTTTTTTGATTTGCTTTATTTTACTTCGCTTTTTGTGCCACTTTTGGCTAATTTGCGAAGATGGAAATAGTGATGACATGATGAAATTGATTAATGGACACTCACAAACATCCACGCCCAGGTCGGGATTCGAACCCGGGACCACTAGCAATTATTCTAAGACCATATTTCGAGCGAGCAGTGGACATTATCCACAATGACTACTGCTTCTATTTTTCCTCATTCCAAGACTATATTTCGGGAGAGCATTGGATATTATCCACTGCCTACCGCTTCTACTTTTCCTTATTCTAAGAGACTATTTCGAGAGAGCATTGGAAAATTATCTACTATTTTCTCTCTCTACGTTTCCTTCTTCTTCTTCTCATGGAGTCACAGCCCTGAATCGGGCCTTAGCCTCCGTGATCATCTGCCTCCACTTCCGCGATTTGCTGCTGGTGCTGCTTCCAATCTTCTTGTTCCTAATATTATTGCAGCATCTCTCTTTATCGCCTCCTGCCAGCGGTCCCTGGGTCTCCCTACAGGCCTTCTTCCTTCAATTCTTGCTTGCATTACTCTTTTGGGTATGCATTGATCTTCCATCCGGATTATGTGTCCTGCCCATTCTAATCTTTTTATTCTGATGGTGCTCGCCCGATCTACCATTATATATTCTATAAATTTCTTGAATATATCTTACTCTCCACTTTCTATTTTCATTCACATGACCTAAAATCCTTGTTAATACTTTGCTTTCGAAGGAGTTGATGATGTTTGCGGCTTGTTTATTTAGGGTCCAGGTTTCACTGCCATACCATATTACTGGTCTTATCATTACTATATAGAGTGTTATTTCCCTTTTATAATGTATCTCTTTTGATTTTAAAATTGATATCAAGGAGTAATATGCTTTATTGGCTTCATGGATTTTCTTCCTCATATCTTCCATTTCCTCATTGTTTTCTGTAATCCAGGCCCCTAAATATTTAAATTGTGTGACCACTTCTATTGTTTGAGAATTGAAGAGTAAAATTGGTAAACGCAGTAAGTGCCACAATAATTCAAACACCGCTTTCCACGTTAAACTGTGAAATGTGCCATGTTTTATAATGTGGTAAACGTGAAATGTCACTGGTAGCTCTCTAAGTAGTTCAAAGGGCGTGTAAAGAGGTCACTAGTGTGCACGATCTTACAGACTGATGTGCGGAAAGATGCAATTTCCCAACACTTTCGCTTTTGGCACTTATAACGTTTACCACTTTTAGTCCTCAATTACTTGTTAGTTCTTTTGGTTTCCTTCTCTTCCTTACTGGTATTTTCCTTATTACGTGCTCCAATACCATGTTGAAGAGAATAGGTGCCAGTCCATATCCTTGTTTTAGCCCTACTTTAACAGCAAAATCGTCTGTTCTTCCATGCATTATTTTACTTGGGCCTTTGTGTGTACCATCGTCATTTTCGAAAGTCTTATGAGTCTCTTGGTATTTTAAAGTGTGACATGATTTCGTAGATCTTGTTCCTGTATATGCTATCGTATGCTTTCTGAAAGTCAATGAATATTTGTGTTAATTCTAGATTATTCTCCCAGAAGGCTTCCATTATTTGTCTAACTGTATATATCTGGTCTATTGTAGTTCTTCCTTTCCTGAAACCTCCTTGATATTCTCCCAGTATATTCTCTATAATTGGGTTTAGTTTGTCTTTTAACAGACAAGTAAATATCTTGTATATTGTACACAGTAGAGATTTTCCTTTATAGTTGTTATATTACAGTTTACTTCCTTTTTTGTGTATGGGTACTATCCAGCTGCTATTCCATTCCTCTGGCACATATTCTTCTTCCCTTATCTTTACTATGAGTTTATGTAAACTTGTTGCAAGTTCCTCTCCTCCTTGCTTTATTACTCCATTTGTTATTCTATCCACACCTGGGGCTTTCCCATTTTTTAGTCCCCTTATAACTTGATTAGTTTCTTCTAGTGTAGGTGTCTCTATATTGATGTTGATATTTTCCTCACTCTCGTAGTCTATATCTACGTCTCTATCAATTTCTTTTCCTTCATTGTCCTCTTTTCCTTTTTCTTCTACGTTCAACATTTTCTCAAAATATTCCTTTCATTTCTTGTTTATTCCTTCTATACTTCCAACGAGTTTTCCTGTATTAGGTTGGTATTCGGTTTATATCCTTCTTTAACATTTTTAATTTCCTTATATACTGTTCTCAGATAATTTTCTTCCCAGTCTTTTTGTTTTTGTGTTATCTTCTCACTCAAATATTTTTTTTTGTTCCGGCATATTGTATCTGCTCTTCTTCTTGCTTCATCATATTCTGATTTCCTCTGTTTAGGTGGTCTACTAATGTACTGTTCATACTTTTCGTTCCTGTTTTTAATTGCTTGTTGGCATTGTTACTCAAACCATGGGTTTCTGTTTTCTTTTGGTCTTTCTTCCAGTATTTTTGTTGCTGCTTCTTGGATACAGTTTCTTATATGTTTACAATTTTCTTCAATCTCTTCTGTCGCACTATCCTTTCCTTGTTCATTTTCCCGCAATTTTTCTGTTATTTTCCTTTTTAGTTCTTGATTTACTTGATCTTCTTTTAATTTTCCTAAATTTAGTTTTATGTGTTTCTGTTTCTGAGATTTACTGATCTTCCATATCTTTGCCCTAAATTTTGATTTAACTAGGAAATGATCCGTCGAGCAACTAGCTCCTCTGTATGCTCATACATCCATTATACTGGATGCAGCTCTCTTTTCTATCAATACATGATCTACTTGGTTAACCGTTCTCTTGTCCGGTGACATCCATGTCCCCAAATGTATGTTTTTATGTGGGAAACGTCTTGATACAATTCTCATGTTTTTGCTGGCTGCAATATCTATGAGTCGGTTTCCATTATCATTCGATTCTTTATGTATGCTCCATTTTGCTATTGTTCCTCCGTACATTTCCTCTTTTCCAATTTTTGCATTCGCATCACCTATGATCATTTTGATATCATTTGATGATATTTTGTCATATGTTCTCTCCAATTCTTGGTTGAAGGATTTTTTTATTTGCTCATTCTTCTCTTCTGTTGGTGCATGAATGTTAATTATACATAGATATGTTGAAGAAAGTTGTTTTTAGTCTTAGTACACATATTCTATTATTTACAGATTCAAAACGTAATATTATCTGTTTTAGTTTTTTGCTTACTATGAATGCTACTCCTCCATCTTTTTGATCTTTTTGTCTTCCACTACTGAAGATTGTGTGGTTTTTGTATCCCATATTTGATTGTCTTTCCATCTTGTTCCTTGTATTGATCACATCTAATTTATATTCCATTATCTGCATCACGATTGCTGCCTGTGCTCCCGCTCTCAATAGTGATCTAACATTCCATGTGCCCATACCATAATCCATTTTCCTTTGCCACTGTCGTCTTTGTTTGGACTTGCTATTCCGAGGGTCGATGATTGGTCTCTGAACAAGGTTATTTTCACATTCCGGAAGGGGAGGGGGTGTTGACCCCGCGACTAACACCCAACCTGGAGAACCAGGGGACTTGATTTTGGAGACCCGACTCCTAGGAGATTGCCTTCACCATGGCTTAAGAGATTCTCCTTAACTCGCAGCAGGTATCCTCACTGTACCTTGGGCGCCGCTGTTATTCTACTTGAGATTTCCGCCGCCTACCCAGATGTGAATCCTGCTGCCGATTCACACCATCCTGACAGGTTTAGTCAAGATTTCCCTTGTACACCCGTCTCTCGTCAGTTTGCTGACCCAGTCCGCCGAAGGGATTGGTTACATCAATCCTGGGCTGGGTTGCTCAGCTTAACAGGGTCCACCAGCTTGAAGGTCAGAGTAGAGTTTGAGTGGAGAGGCTACGTGCTCCCTCTTGTAGGGTCGCATATATTTGCTTCACACTCCCTTGGACCCCACGTTTCCTTATTGTAAGACTATATTTCGAGAGAGCATTGGACATTATCCACAATGCCTACTGCTCCTACTTTTCCTTATTCCAAGATTATATTTCGGGATAGCATTGGACATTATCCATTGTTTACTGCTTCTAGTTTTACTTATTCTAAGACTATATTACGAAAGATCATTGGGCATTATCCATTGTCTACTGCTTCTACGATTACTTATTCTAATAATACGTTTCGAGACAACATCTCTTCACCTATAGACGAGAGAAGAGGTGCTATCCACTCTATGCACAGTAAGGCTATGCTAGTATAGAACCACTGTAACTAACCTTAGGAGAGTAGTAATGGCGACTATGTGGTTTCCGTGTTTTTTTCAAACTCTCAAGAGTAAATTCTTTTATGCTTTTTACTTTATATTGCATATTTACATTTACCATGACAACGCGAACAATTACAATAACAGTGAAAGGCAATAATGAGCATTCACGTTTTAGCTAGTTTTGCGGTGGCTCAGTCGGTAACGCGTCTGACTACCATGCTCAAGGTCCCGGGTTCGATCCCCGGCCGGTTCAAATCCGGGAACTTTTCTAACGGTTGGAAGCGGCCCCGGCGCCCACCCAGCGTCGAATAACATGGGTACCTGGGGGAAACCCTGGGGGGTAAAGGCGGTCAGGGGCGTGGTGCTGATCACATCACCCCTACTCACGACCGGATCAAGAAAGTGTGGGGCGTTACCCCCACACCCCCTATACGCCTTCATGGCGTGGTGCTATGCACAGGGGAACACTTTACCTTTTTAACTTTACCTTTTTAGCTAGTTTTGCAGCATAATAAGGCAATGTCCTTTGTTAGAGTGCAACGCAATGTTTAGTTTACATAATGTAATGCAAATAAGATTAGAATGCGTTCTCGGCTGGTCGAGGCTCCCAACAAAAATTCTACCCCCTGAAGTGTTATGTTTGGATCTACCACTGCTTGTGTGTATGAATTTGTCCGTGTGTGGGAGTTAATGATGTTACATGGATGTGATAATCGTACAGTTCCTATGCCATTGCTTTACCGACCGAGCTACCTGACTAATGACAGAGCAATGCCATGGTATGTCAGAGACTCGAGTTCGAGTCACGTTCGAGCTTGCATTTTTCGTTATTGTCTACGTAACACCAACATTTA
Organism: Lepisma saccharinum; assembly: GCF_977018435.1. Classification (NCBI taxonomy): domain Eukaryota; kingdom Metazoa; phylum Arthropoda; class Insecta; order Zygentoma; family Lepismatidae; genus Lepisma; species Lepisma saccharinum. The sequence goes on along the minus strand of NC_139229.1, from coordinate 157,422,990 downwards.
TTCCGTGTTTGTAAAAGAGATTCCTGGATATATATTTCTATTAAAAAAAAAAATCTCAGCGGCGGCTGGTGGCTCTCGATTAGTAGGAAGAAAATAGGGTAATAGAGAAAACTAGTTCGATAGTTACAGATGCATATTCGAAAATGGGGCTTCTAACAACACACTAAAATTGTTCACACGCTGATTTTTCTAAAATAATACGGTAGAACTTGCAGATTTGGTGTTTAGCGTAATATGCTGTAAAATATCACAAGTTCAACCCTTAGCGCTTCTTGGTGATCCTTTGTTAATTCTTCGGTTGGCCTTAACAATTCCTTATTTACCGCTCTTTGAGTGCATTACTGAGATTGAAAACGTGACCATGAAAACTAAATAACACTTGTTTGTGTTTCAAGCCAATCAATTGATTCCACATAGTTTGTCTCTGGTACCAGAACAACTTTATCGAATTTGTAAGCTATTACCGCGATATTGGTTGGAACAAGGATAACGGATTCATCTACTATACATGAGATTACCATATATTACCACACAGTATACTTTAACCCAACCAACTGAACGAGACTATTTGAGCTGACCAAGTACATTTATGTGATTGGGCACAGCGGCACTGACCTCAGAACATTTGGGGAGGGAGGAAGCAAGACATTTTCTCCAAAAGACTTCATCAGTATGAAGGTATCGTGTTCCTACAATGATATGTACGAGTCCTACACATAACTATCAACTTTTATGATGATTAACGCAAATTAATGTGACTTAAATGAAATTATATGTGTACAATATGTAATTTTAGGCTGACATTTATTTCCAGGAAAGAAAAGAGCAGTCCTCGCCCCCTTCTACGGACGCCCATGCTTTCTCACAATTAATTTTTCTTTCGTTACTTTTATAGTGTTTAATTGTTGCCTTTTCCATCGCACATTGTATCTAAAATATAATTTCAAATATACGTTTATCGTTGATGATGTAGAAATTACCTGACCGAGAAGAATAGGAAAATTTTCTGAAACAGGATTTTCAGGATAAAGGCAAGGACGCTTTAAGGAAGAAGATTGTTTCCTCGTGTGACTCAGAACTAACAATATATCTGTGAGTTATATACCGTTAAGTGTTAATATTTTATGAATGTTAAAAAACTTTACCTACATATTATCTTCTCGTAATTGGAAACTACACGTTAAGTTGCAGACTGACGCTTGTAATCACGGAGGAACTCCCCCCTTGGCGTAGTGGTAACGTTATCGCCTTGTAATCAAACGGTCCCGGTTTCGATACCCAGCGGAGGAACATAGTGGTTTGGATCCCACTTTAAAGTGTAGGTTCAGTCCCAACTAGCCTTTCTGTGCATAAAGTGGATTTAAGAAAACGAACTCAAAGAAACAAAGCTTGTAATCACTGGGTTCTCAATTGGATCCCCGTTGAAGATACAGTGCACAGTGGTTCGATTTATACTTTAAACTGTAAGCCCAATTCCGAATAGCCTATTTGAGTATAAAGTGCGCATGAAGTAAACTTTTTTGAAAGCAGACTACTTGATGGTTAAAATTTCCGAAGTTTCAAATTGCAAACATTTTTAAAAATGATCTCCCGTTATGGCGGAACGTTTAGATTTTATGACAAATGATGTTAAAGTGACTATACATTTCTGAATGAACAGGATTTATTGCACAAAATACAATATGTTCTGAATCACATGTCACAGTAGGACACAAAATCAGGATAACTCAATGTGACCACCCTTCAAGTCTAGGCCCAAATGCCAGCGATCCACCACAGCCTGAAACACCTTCTCCAACATAGCTGGAGTAATCTCAGCAACTGCGGCCGTAATGCGTTGTCTCAACTGGGCTATGCTGTGGATCTTTACCTAGTACACCTTAAACTTGTTAAACCCCAGATGAAAAAGTCTAAGGGGGTCAGGTCAGGTTGGGGGGGGGGGGGCAACTCCCTGTTGCGAGGCAAAACCAATCCATCTAACGTGGAAAGCTTCGTTTAGGTGATCCCGAGAGATGATGGCAAAATGGGGATGGTGCCCCATTCTGTTGATGCATAGTAGGAAGCTTGGTGTGCTCCAATCCTCCGTGCTATAAGCCACAGTTGGTAGCTGATGGAATTATGGATACTGAGTCTCCTGGTTGATGCGGTGGGGCTACGTGTGATCACGTCCTGTACCCTTTGCACAATCTGTGAAGTTATGGCTGGCCTACCAGGACATTCTTCATCCACAACAGTACCAGTTCGCTTGAATTTGTTGACCAGGTTCTTGATAGCCCGCCTGGTGGGAATGGTTTTCTGATTTTCCGAGTGAAGTCCGTCCGCACCTGTTCACGCAGATGAGCACAAACAATGTCTCTTTCTTCTACAGTGAGCATTGCATCACATAACATGCAAAAGAAATGTATTTTGTCGCGATATCACTAAAATGTATAGAGACTTTATAATCACCCTGTACATGAATGAAACGTTACCGTTATTTAATCTGTATTACGCGGTGACCTTTTCGGAAAGGACTCAAATGTCAACCTATCCTTCTCCTGGTATTGTACACCTTGGAACTGCATTACTGCAAATTAACGAGGCTGGTCGTACTACCACAACAATCCTCTGTGTGTTGCCCTGTGCTTCGTTTATAGTCAGGTTGTGAGGTCATCTGCAGAACATGAGCGTTATTCAGAACACTTTATATCAATTCAGAAGACCAGCTCTGTCCTAGGTTTTCCATTTGATACCGACTTGTCTTGAAGGCTGAAAATAACCTAAGTGTTGGCCCATCTAGATACTTAATTTCCATCAAACGTGCCGGGGCGTAAAGGCCTGGTGGATAGTTTGATCCGGGGACACATTTTTCTCTGCGAGGCTGCTATATATTCTCACCTCCTAACTCCTGGCGTTATCTGGATAAATATACGTGCCCTAATTCTTGGTTTAGTGATTTTATCCGTGGAAAACACAAGTAACGTGATGAAGGATTCCAAAACAATCCTTTTAATTAGGGGCGATGAGTTTCGGACTCATCCTTATGACAGTTCCCCTTAAACCAGCATCCACCTCTGCACTCTCGCCCCTTCGTCATCCCCGTAGAAGCCTTTGATTCAGAATCGTAGCCCGACTGCCCCTGGGGGACGGAAGAAGGGTAATCTGAAGATCATCCCATTAGAGGTAATCTTGTGTCAGCGTTCCAGGTATCCCCCGAGAGAGAGAGAAGGGGCTAGGGGGAAGGATCCCTCGGAGAACAGGTAGAGGGACCCTGATCCGTAAAATGGTCACGCGCCTCTTTATAGCAACCTAGAGCAGGGGAGAGGACAATACCTCGTTGGTTACGACGATAAATTAGCTCAAGAATAGACACTCGATTGAGGCGCTCCATTTGGGGAGGTCGAGAGAGAGTCTCCATTCTTTCTACCGAAGTTACTGCATCCTCCCCCCTTTCTGGATTTCCGTATTGCGACGTAGGGTTTCCGCACGTTCGGGTGGAGCTGGGCCTGGTTGGAAATTACACTCTCCGGTAAATGTACAAGTTGGATTCTTGAGCTCATTTTGTGTCTCTCTGGGTGTTGAATACAAATGGTACGGAGCAATCAACGTCTTTCTTATGTGGTAAAGTCTAGAAACGTGTAAACCATTAGATGAAATTCCCCATCTCTACATGTCAGAACACAAAGTGAGAGAGCATTTGACATTATTTGGAAAGGCAAGAAGGGTTAGCTCGATGACTCAGTGTTTAGAGAAATACCACCGTATTCCGGAAACTAAGCCAAAAATTTGTCAACGCTTTGTAAAGCGCTATGCTCAGATAAGGAGGCGTGGTGGCCTAGTCGGTAGGGCGTCTGGCTGTCATGCAGGAGACTTGAGTTTGATTCCCAGCGTGGGTGATCTACTAGGGATGATCATTAAAAAATAATGCAAAGCCTACAAATTCCAGTAGGTATTTATTAGACGAATACAAACGTGATAGGACATTCCATACACTACTTCCCAACATAGTCCCTCCCAGCGCTTCCCGAGGTTCATGATGCCTGTCTCATAGAACTCGGGGTGCGGTTGTCGGAGCCCAACCCTTACGTCTTGGCCTGGTGGGTTTTGGGTGGCATGTGCTCCATCATCCAGCATACTTCCCTGAACTAGCACCGAACCAATATCATCTCTTCGCTACTTTAAAGAAGCATCTCAGAGGACACCTGTTTCGCTCGGATGACGAAAATTATTCCAGCCATGCCCCATGTATTAAAACGGCTCTGTGGTTCACCCATCATAAATAAAATGGGTACTTGTGGACGCAATCCCGTGGTGCCAACATGGACTGAGCGTGCTGCTGATCATAACAACTCAAAAAATGGCCGAGAGCGAGAAAGTGTGAGGCCCTACCGCCAGATTCCCTTACGTGTCTTCATGGTATGCTGCTATGTGCACGGGAACTTTGCCTTATCCTCATAGAGGCTAATCGGGACATGACCTACAATTTAAAGTCGGATCCGAACCGCTGTACAGTGGGCCACCACAAGGTATCGAACTCGGGATCCCTTGAAGCAGAGGCTAGGGTTCGAGTACTGGTCGACATAGCACTCTTCGCTTCTACCATAGAACATCCGCTGTGTTTCAAAGTTGTATGCAGAAGTCCAGTTGCAAATTGTGGAGAAACACGGTAGCATGGGTCGGCAACGATGTTGCCTTGACGACACGTGAGTTTGATATTCATTTATTTACTTGCGGTTCCTGTGGTTGGAAGGAATATAGCATGGAGTACACTGTTGAAATCTAACGGATTACCAATTAATTCCCTGATTACTACTCAAAAGGCTTTTCCAATGGGTTTGGTGCACGCGTTGCTTCAAGTGAACTAATCATGTTCTCCCTCATGCGAAAACTGAAAACCACCGCCTCAGCACCTGAGCTGCAGCGTTTACTCAAGTCTCCACCAAAATCGCTGAGATTATTGAGTCAAGGGTCTGAATACTCGTGTGCGATATGTCAGAGAACAGCAAAAAAGCGGCTGTAAGGACATATAAAGAATATAAATGCTGTACATATATTGGAAAATGAGCTCATGGAGCTCATTGCAAGTCTCTTCGGTGATAATTTCTGAGATCCTTTCGCCGGACTTCTCTTGAGCAGATGTTCCACTTTTTCAGTGTATCGCCAGTTCTAATAGAAAACAAGGAATTAGATCTTCAACACTGAAACCAGGATATAGGACACTTATATCCCGAAATTCTCCCTTCCGTGCAATGCGTTATGTGTGTTGCATAACTCAACGGCAATGACAGAAATTACGATTGAAAATTTGCTATTGAAATCCACTTATCTCTGTAGGTTTAGGCAACACGTATGACGCATTGAACGGAAGAGACAGTTTCAGGATACACGTGTCCCAATTTTATTGCCGGTGACTATACATGTAGGACTTTTCTTTTATCGGTTATACCTCAGAAGTGTTATCTTAGTACCGCTCCTGCCACTCGGTCGCCTGTTGTCTGCTGGAAGACCTTGACAGCCAACACGTCAGTGCTTCCACCCGAGAACAGACAGAAAGTGCTTCGTTTCTGCCAGTCAGAGCTCGCTGTTACCTCGGTGAGGGAAATTTGAACACTCCGTTGTCACATTCGCAGCAGAGGGGAAAGGGAAAGGCAACACACAGTGAGCAGGTATTGCAGATGGCTAGAGATTCTCTAGGGACTCGGAGAGCTCATTGATATTTTAAGGGCGTCCGCAGGATTTTTTCTCAGGGGGGGCAGAGTCACGGAAATTTTATTATTATTATTATTATTATAAATGCTATTATTGTTGTTTTTATTCTTGTTATAATTATTATTACATAACTATTACTACTACTACTACCTCTTGTTTTTTAAAGTACATAAATTTGTAATTTCCACATTTTGTATATCTACTGTATATACAATTTGCATAACTGTATACTTAACATTAATTCATGTAGGACAAAAAGCTGTTTTTTATAGTTACTTCCTGTAAGTCTCAGAAAACAATACGTTTTGTTATAAAATATCTCTACAATTCCACCATTCGAATTACATTAACTCTTTGCAGAAATCTCAGGAAAAGCAAGTGCCCCTCCCCCCTGCGGGCGCCCATGTTGATATTGTTTGCTTCTTCTTTGGAAACGCTCGTGCAACAGCATGGTCAGTCGCGGTGTTTGCGTCAATCTACGTTTTGAAACAACGGCCCGCAGAAGGGAAACAACTTCATGGCTCCCTCGCACACTATTGCCGATACTCTCGTGTCGTCTGCTCCTCAGCCGAACAAACAGGCCGAGGTAGCAAGAGGCAGAGGTCACCTTTCCAGAAGGGTGCAGCGAGCTAGATGTGGCAACTGGGCTTGATCATTCGCGGACCTGATTGGTTCTCGCAGACACACACCCATATTGTCGTCTACTGCAAGTCCGCGAAGCAATCTTTCTACGACCTCATGGAGTATAGCATAAACCTTTTGGCCTATACCAAATACCGAAGCGTGCAGTTCTCCAAATATTATCGCAGCGCTCGAAAACCATTCTATAACATTTCTGCCTTTCAATAAAAAGTTAGCACTTAAGGTTTATATTATTCAGCCTGAATTTTAACTTGTACGCACAAAAACCAATGCTCAGCTCTTGGAGAAGAGGAAGAACTGTTACTTCTTTTGAACAGAAATCGTTATAAAATTTCGGTAACAGGTCTACAGCGGTCGAATTGACCGTTGCTTGTCTGCAGTCACTGGTCTCAAATCGGAACCTGCTCGCGGATTGAGCGACTGGATGAACACGTCACCAGGGATAGAGATCACTGGAGCTGGAATTTCAGCAACGAGACAAGCGAGCTGGAAAATGATCTCCTCAATCACCCAATCCATTAGCATATAGGCAGCTCACCACGAAAAGACTACTGCGGTTACATGATTCCCTGCAAACGACTCATCTGCCTATGAATTTAATTAAGGATTAAGGAAAGATTAGTATTCAAATTCTATATTATTAAGCTTGGAATTCACAGAAAAGCTGTACAGCTGATATTATATTGCTGGCATCCATTTCCATGATTTTTGCAGATCTTACAAACACTGTCAGAGGGGGTAGAGATGAGACCTCAACTTTGAATCAAGTTCCGATCTTCGTGCCACGTGATAGAGTTGCCTATTTCGAATCCTGGTCAAAACATGCATATTTTAATTGTTTTTCTTCCACCACCTATTTCATCTCTTCAGTAACCATTGTTACCACTAACCCAGGAGATAAAATATGACGCAAAATAATTAATTATTTTATTTTTATTTGCTTTATTTTACTTCGCCCTTTGTGCCACTTTTGACTAATTTGCGAAGATGGGGATGAGTGATAATATGATGAAATTGATGAATGGACACTCACAAACATCCATGCCCAGGCCGGGATTCCAACCCGGGACCCCTGGCTTTGCAGCGCGATGTGCTAACCACTCCGCCACGGGGGCTGGCAAAAATAATTAAAACAGAAATACAGGGCGAGCAAAAGTAAGGTTACATAGGTGATATTTTTAGTTTTTTTTGCAGGTTACTGATATGCTATCGAAAGGCGGGAGGGTGGAAGTCATTTTACAGATGGGCAAGCGAAGCTATCGAGAGACGACTGCAGAATTCAATTGATTGTTGAATGGAATTGTTGTTTGAAATCCACTTTTTGCAAAGATAGGCTAATGCCAATTTAAAGTGGGATCTGAACCATTGTGCAATGTGCCTCCACCAGGTATCGAACCCGGGACACCTTGATTACAAGGCGACGGGGAAGGACTCGCAGAATTCAACCTGCAACATCCACACAGAAAGCTAATCATTAATAATGCCGTCGCCAAGGCTGTGGCGGGATTTGAGGAGACTTGTGCTGTGCACAACACACCGCGTTCTGGAAGGCCACGAACAGCCACAAATGATTACATATCAATCATATATATATTTGTATACACATATTTGTTATCCTATCTATCCTTTTACCTCATCTTATAGAAACAGTAAACCAGAACCAGATAATGCCTCGCTTCTATGACACAGGGCCGTAAACCCCGATCGTATTTTACTGTTTTGTGTGTTAATGGCAGATACATAGAACTTTGCTTGTATTATAATTCAAATATCTAAAAATCCACAGGTAAAAGATCAAAACATCTCACTTGATGTTCAGTCACCGGGCAGTAAAAATGGTACACCTAGATCTTGAAATGCTCGCTTCCGTGGAAGGCGTTATGTATGTTGCCTAACTCGACGGCGATAAGTGGATTTTAGTAGTAAATTTTCAATAGCAACACTTACCACCGTCATCGTAGAGGTAGCCAACACACATAACGTCTTGCAGTGAATCGAATATTTCAGGATCTTGGTGTCTCACATTTTTATTGTCGGTGACTGTACCTACACCCTTTCATCAGACATTAAACAGCGAAAAATTTTGAAATGACGCTTACACCTCCACTGTTTTGACATACCGACATATATTCAAATAAAATGGAATCATTCATTAACTCTATCAAGTATGTCAATTTGGTTCATCTGGACTGTACAGTCAACAGCAATAAAAATTTTCGCTTTTTTGCAATACGTTACGAGTGCTGCTTGACTGTAAAGAACTTCAATAGTAATTTTTCAGTATCAAGTTCGGCTATCGCCTTGGAGTTAGGGAACACGCAATGCACTGTAATGCTCATTTCAAGGTCCAGATGTGCCAGTTTTTATTGCGGGTGGCTCTACAGATACAGACTTTCTGGATCTAGGCGTACTACTTTTATGGCCCTGTGACTGTATAAGCTGGCAAGAACATCAAATGCTTTTCTTTTCTTTATACCATTATTCTTCATCCGTGGGCGTGAGAGTGAGAACAGGTCCTCTTTAAGAAGAATCGCTGTTTTCTGTCACCTTTTCCTTCCTCAGTGAAGCCACCGAGAAGGAGATGAGATCACGTGATTTTTGGTCCTGCATCCGATTATCCTCGCATCGTTGTCCCTCATTTCTCGCGAGAACAGGAAATATTAATTAAAAGGCAAGGAGCAGAAAATGTACCAGGGGATCTCCCACATTTGGTATTCATGCGCGGACCCAGCCTCGGAAAGGAGCCTCCGTCCTCACCCCCTTAAGGAAAGAGGGGAGGGTGGCGCAGGTGGCTGACGGGAGGTGTTTCGCGCGTATGGAAACCCAGTCTATCTCTTCAACCTCGAAACAAATTTTCTTATTACTTACAGGATTTGCATGAATCGGACGACACGGCCACTCGGGGGTTTTGGGGGAGGACTTTTGGGAAGAACTCGATGCGGGGAAAATTGTAAGCTGGTTCGATAGGTGGGGTGACGATAGCAGAACCCTCTTGCGGCGAACGGCGACATGAGGCGGGCACTCGAACCTGTCAGAATCAGGCCGCTGCGCTTATTGGGCCCATTTCGCGGGAGGTTGTTTTCGAGATCTCTCTCGTGGCCCCCGGGCCAGGGGAATCCATTCGCCAGCTCAGAAACTGCCGGAGAGGCAAAGTGAAATTCTGAAGAGGTGAAAGAGGGAAAAAAGGATTGTATTTCGTTTATTCTAAGCGTGTTTTAGTAACGGCACGAGATAAAGTCATATTTTCTTTTTTGGTGTGTTGGAATCTTCTACTGTGAAGGTACGATATCTTGCTGTGCGTCTGTTATTGACTTTGTAGCACAGTTAATCATTTGTTTGCTTATCTTCGACAAAACCTTTCCCTTCTCTAGGGGATTTCCAATACATCTTCGCTCTCTCTCTCTTTCTCTTTCACGAGATTCAACAAACGGATGTGCGGGATCATATGAAATGCGTCCTGAGGGAGGAAGAGGGTAGCCCACTGCCTAACATATATTGTTTAACATCCAATCTGAAATTGTACAGTCGCATGTTCTGCATTTCTTTCATACCATTTCAATTATTTTATTTCCCTTTTGTATCTCATGGTTTAATCGCGACGATGAGGGAAAATAATGAACTGAATGAAGTGGATGAAGATACACGCGCAATGCTTTGACTAAGTTTCGAACCCAGAACATCTGGTAACGTAGCGAGGGGAAATTAAATACCCTAAAAGTTGTTATAAAATAATATAAGTTGTGTATATTGATTGTATTTCTTTCTTTATTCTGTGCATACTATATGTATTCTCATTTTCGTAGAGTATTGTGTAAGTTCCCCGTGCATATAGTATCGTTCCATGAAGACACGTTTAGGGAAATGTGGGGGTAGGGCCCGACACATTCTCGATCTAAACCATTTGGAGGTGATGTGATCAGCACCACGCCCTGTCCGCCTTCACCCACCAGAGTTTCCTCCAGGTACCCGCTTTATGCGACGCTGGGTGGGCGCCGGAGCCGGTTCTCCCCCGCCGTGGATCGAACCCAGGCCTCTCGAATGGTAGTCAGACGCCATAACGACTGAGCTACTTCAACACTGAGAATTCCATATTCGAGTCCCGCCTGGGTAGAAGTTCTTCTTGGTAGCACGTATCTCTCCATCAATACCGTCTAATCATTGTCAGTCCTCATTAGGCAAAAGTGAAAGAACAGGAAAATACAAATTCAAGTAAATGTTCCTAGCGGACTTCATCAATGTTTGCGCGAATTGTACCAAATCGCTCGCCGTTTAAAAAAATCAACCCTGAAGGGGGAGAGAGGTTTTCGAAAACGCCTGGGGCCGGAGACTTCTTCTCACCTGAGGCGGTGGCGTGCGACCGGGCAATAATTCTGGCGACTTCGCAATGGCCCATTCATTACAGCCATTACCGCTGGAGGGAATCGATATAACAAGCGGAAACCCGAATGCTCGCCACTTTACCTCCGAACGCAGACTCTTTGTCAGGCGCCTTCCCGAGAACCATCTCGCTCCGCAAAGCATCAACTTCCGCTTCTCCCTCTTTTGGATCCCTCAAGAAAATCAATATGCGGTGCCAAACAGTGCGTGCACTGTAAAAATTGCCGTAAGTGCCCTGTATTTTCTGTAATAGAATCTCGCTGCTAGAAAACGGTATTTTGGAATATTAAAAGGGCCACTGCATGTAACTCGAGAGGACACGAGAATACACAATCATCCTAGACCAGTGTTTCTCAACCCCCAGGCCGGGAGAGGTTCTTCTGAAGTTTTCGACTTGCAGCCCAAGCTGGTAACTACCTTGATTTCGTTCGGTGTTCACCAGCGATAACAGGAAATATTTTCTCGCCAAAGTTGGTGAGAATTCAAAGCCTTTGAGAGAGGACTGTCACCCGTGCAGCATTCAAGTTTGAATTTCAACGGTTGGGTTTTTCTCGAGTTAGATGCTGGAGGGTGAAGAGAGAGCGACTTGCAGCCCAAGCTGGAAATCACTTGGTAATATGGCCGTTCGTTCGGGTTTCCACTACGAAACAGGGAATTCTTTCTCGTAGCCTGGTGCAAATTCTCAGAAATGTGGCTGTAAAAAGTGTAGGAAGCATTTTTGAGGAAAAGCGGACAAACAACATTTTTTGAATGTAATTGATGTGCTGATTCCGAATATTTTGTTTGCCACTCTCGATTTTGATGTTATGTGCTTCAAATCGCTAAAAAACAAAATGGCCGCCATACGAAATGATCTCCAAATAACTTTTGAAGGAACAGGAACAAAATAGTGATCTTGGTGTCAAACATTATGTTTTTGGGTATGCTGAATCCCAATATTATGTTTTGTAATCTGAAATTTGAAGCTATTTGCTCCAAATCGCTAAAAAACAAAATGGCGGCAATATGAAATGAGGTCCTAATAACTTTTGAAGAAGCAGAAAGAAAATAGTGATCTTGGTGTCAAACATTAGGTTTTGGACATGCTGAATCCAAATATTATGTTATCCAATCTGAAATTTTAAGCTATGTGGTCCAAATCGCTAGAAAACAAAATGGCGGCCATACGAAATGAGGTCCAAATAACTTTTGAGGGAGCAGAAAGAATATAGTGATCTTGGTGTCAAACAATATGTTTTTGGGCATGCTGAATCCAAATATTATGTTTTCCAATCTGAAAGTTTAAGCTATGTGCTCCAAATCGCTAAAAAACAAAATGGCGGCTATACGAAATGAGCTCCAAATAACTTCTGAAGGAGCAGAAAGAAAATAATGATCTTGGTGTCAAACATTATGTTTTTGGGTATGCTGAATACAAATATTATGTTTTCTAATCTGACATGTTTGAAAATTGTTGTAATTCTTTCCTATTTTTTAAACAAAAGTGCCACAAAAATGACTAAACCTATGATAGATTTTTTTTCTTTTTTTACTTAATTTCAGAATGATAGAAACATAGAACCATGGATCCACTTATAAATTTGAAAAGACCTGCACCTGTGATCCATAATCTTAAGATGTTTCTTATCAGTTCCTCCAGAACATTGCCACAAACAAAGGATTTAGCTACTTCAGATATTCAAGATACTCTCCTCAAAGCCGAAACACTGTGCCAGGTAAAGCTAGACACCTTCGTGAAGGAAAGGATGATAGCCCCTGGTAAAAGTCACACACAAGTTTAAGTGATTCTCTACAAAATTCAAATGCAAGGACCTTTAAGTCCCTCTATGAAGTTAAATTGGTAGTAAGTGGCAAGGAAACCATTTTGAAAACTAACAGGAATATTCTCCAGCGCCTCGTAACTGCCTATGAGGCAGGTCGTAATGTGGATTAAATCGCATTTTGTGTCATGAACTAATGCCAATTCCAATCTCCCTTGCAAACACAAACGAAAGTCTGAGAACAGGAAACAAAGCCATTCTAGCTGATGTGATGACCAAGGATGTAATTTGTCCACCTGATATATCAATTCCGTCTGCATCATGCCTTATAATAGATGGTCAAGCATTAGTTGTTGCACTTGGAAAACCTACAGGAGTTTTTAAACTTTGGTCAACTGACAGATGCATTTCTTACCCTTGTTGTTTCTATGGGAAGAAGCTTTAAGAAGATTGATGTCAACTTTGATCGGTATAACGCAACTTCAATCAAGGCTGGAACAAGGGATAGGCGCTTGAAACATGCTCATTTAGTAAGGAGAGTAATAGAAAATGGATCCGTGCCAATAACCAACAAATTCGTTGACTTTCTTGCTAACTCGGAGAATAAAAAAGATTTGGCCTGTTTTCTCTCTAATCATTTGATCAACAATGCTCCTGAAGACAAAATATTTGTGGTTTCCGGTGGACTTCACAAGGAGGATGACGTACGAACAAGCAATCGTGATTTGTCTATTGAAGGATTGCAGGCAAACCACGAAGAGGCGGACACGCGCATTGTAGTTCACTGGTGCTTAATTCTGGTGCTGATAACATTGTTGTCTCAGCACGTGATGCAGATGTATTAGTGCAATAAGTAGATTAGATGTACGAAATTGTGGTTGCGAGAAGGACCATACATTCCAGTACATGAAGTCAGGCAGAAGGTTTCATTTACGGATCCTGTCTTCGAAACTCTCATCCCATTCCACGCCATAACAGGATGCGACACAGTATCCTACATTGCTGGGATCAGTAAGAAGACAGCGTGGAAAATATTTAACACTACTAAATCTTGGTGTTGACGAATTGAAACAAGAAACAGCACACAAGGCAGAGAAGTTCATATGCAAGTTGTATGGTGTACTGGATACAAGCAGCTGTGATGAAGCCAGAGTAAAGCTGTTCAGCAAAGGAAAAACACCACAAGCACTGCCCCCCCCCCCACCACTACAGATGCTTTACGGTTACATGTACAACGGGTCCACTATCAAGCCATGGTGTGGAGGCAGTCGGTCATACCAAAACCTGTGTTACCACCACCTACTATCTTGGGATGAAAAATGGTTGATGGACAGCTCCTTCCAAAACTTCAATCGCTGCCACCAATTCCACAACCCTGCTACGACATTGTCACCTGTGGATGTTTGGGTGGTTGTATATCCGCTACATGTTCCTGCAGGAAAGGCTGTATGTACTGTATGTATGTATGTACTGCAGCTTGCAGCTTGCAAATGTGCAGATACTGGCACTAAGGAGTACATGAATATTCGTGACTAGAAAAATGTTATACTATTTTTGTAGGCAAAATAAGGTTGAATAAGGATAACGTGCGGATTTATCATACACTGATACTGTTAATATTTCAATATGGTCTTATGCTTTGAATAATATTATTATTTTGCATCTTTACTAGAGAAATGTTCTATACTTTCTTTCTGTATTAAAAACGTACTGTTACACTGTTTTATTCCTAGTTCAAAAGTATGGATACGAAACATTGCATGGATGCACGTAGCCGCCATTTTCTTTTTTAGCGATTTGGAACAAACAGCTTAAAATTTCAGATTAGAAAACATAATATTTGGATTCAGCATACCCAAAAACATAATGTTTGACACCAAGATCACCTTTTTGTTTCTGCTTCTTCAAAAGTAAATAGGAAGTCATTTCGTATAGCCGCCATTTTGTTTTTTAGCGATTTGGAGCACACAGTTTAAAATTTCAGATTGGAAAACATAATATTTGGATTCAGAAAACCAAAAACATAATGTTTGACACCAAGATCACTATTTTGCTTCTGTTCCTTCAAAAGTTAATAGGAACCCATTTCGTATGGCCGCCATTTTGTTTTTTAGCGATTTGAAGCATATAACACCAAAATCGAGAGTGGAAAACAAAATATTCGTAATCAGCACATCAAATACATTCAGAAAATGTTGTTTGTCCGCTTTTCCTCAAAAATGCTTCCTACAGTCAGAATTTTCGAAAATTGTCCCAGTCTATCGCCACTGCCAGTCAACTCCTTAGTAGCGCCTCAGTTCTTGTTATTTTTACCTTTTGACCATCACCGTCACGTCTCTTTCAGTTCGAATCTTCTGTCCTTTCATTGTCTTCTGTTCAGCAAGTTCCTTTTACGCCTTGAATTGTTTTCAGTAAGGACTGATGTGGGGATATCAGCCTCTTAGTCTTTTGAATTGGTTGTAGCTACGCGAGAGATCTTGCCAATGGTTCATAAGGAGCATTTCCTTTTTTTTACGGACACTTCTATTGCAGTTAATAATTAACTATTATATTATATACACAAAAACTATGGATTCCACACTAATATCGCTCGTTTTATATGTCACCCCTTCCAACCCCCACCCCTATGGGTGCCAGGGGTGTCTTGGAGTTGAAAGGCATTGGGAGAGTCACTATTCATCTTAGCGACCCCGAAAACTATGGATTCCACACTAATATCGGTCGTTTTCGATTATTTTTACATGTCAACCCCTTCCCACCCTCACCCATAGGGATGCCAGTGGTGTCTTACCCGCACAGTATTTCTTTCCAGATTGAAAGTCATATTTGTAAGTCATATGTGTACCAAGGTCATCGTGAATGTCACTAATTAGCTTAGAGACTCCGAAAACTATGAATTCGACACTAATCTACGTCATTTTTGACATTTTATTTTTCACCTCCTCTCACCCTCCATCCTGATAGGTGATGAACTTGGAGTAGAACGGCATTGGGAGTGTCACTATTCATCTTAGCGACCCCGAAAACTATTTATTCTACACTAATATCTGTCGTTTTCGATTATTTATACACGTCACCCCCTCCAAGCCTAGGGGTGCTAGGGGTGGGTTACCCCAACAGTATTTCTTTCCAGATTGTAAGTCATACGTGTACCAAGTTTGTTGAAATCGCTCCAGGCGTTAGAGAGTTATGCCGGAACAAACAAACACACACATATACACACATCCATCCATTTTTATATATATAGAAGATAAAAAGGAATTAATGCTCAAATAAAAAGATTAATCTAAACTTCTTTGTTTATAATTTGAAGTTCACTATTTTCTATAACAAGTGTGAAAGTTAATGATATAAAATTTGAGCACATTTTCTCTACGCCGTATCTTAATAAAAGAGAATTAAGTTTTAGAAATAAGAAAAATAATTTTGCAGGAACATGATAACTTCAAACTGAACGAGTGTTTTTTTTTGAAGGGGTAACGCTATTATGGGGGAAGTATACCCCCGCGGAAAAAAATACCTTGCGTGCCCCTCCCCTGGAAAAAGTCCTCTGGACGTCCATGCTGTGTCACTTTTTAAATTTTAAACAGGAGAGAAAATATTGAATTTCGCTGGCTAGTGTAATCTCCCAGGCATTCTGTTTTCTTCCACGTTCCTCAAACTCATCCTGCGTTCGAGGACCAGTTACACATGACCACCAGTGGTGGCGATTGGGTTCCAAAACCGGGGGGAGGCAAGGTGCCAATACTGGGGGGGGGGCAAATACATTATATTTCCCTTTGTATATAAGGTTTAGCATAGTGTGGAGGGGAATAGTGGCGAAAAGTGCGGGCAACCGCCCCCTCGCCCCCCATATCGCCGCCACTGATGACCACACAACAATACAGAGACAGAATGAGTCCCTGAGACGTTGGTATACATAACCGTGTGCATTGGTTAAAAGTCCAAACCATTCATCATAAATGAACCACCACCGATCAGTTGCAGAGAAGTACGTATAACTTTGTTTTTAAGAAGTACCTTTCCAAACACTGAATATTCTACAGAATTGACGTTCCGCTCCGTTTCTCTAACAAATCACCCGGATCTGGCCCCAGCGCTCTTCTTGTTTCGTTCGCCTTACTTCGGCGCTTAGCGATCTCGTGTTCCGGCAGCTCGAATAACAATGGTCTCTTCAAACTCCTCCACTGCTTCCCCAAACAATTGCGAACTTATAAACGTCACGAGCGCTGAATTGAAGCTTACAGAGAGGCAAATTACTTATCCAACTGACAGGCAGGGTTTAGGCGTTACACACTGCTAACAATGTCTCGGTTTGAAAGATATTTCCTCATCTGACGAAGTTGGATTTTACACGACTCTAGAAATTTAACTACAATTTCAGGGTAGGGGACTTGAGATCTTAACAAGTGCCCCTATTTCTCCTGCCTGTGGTACGGCCACTTCCATGTTGTAACAATCCCTCTGTTGATTGATTGATTTATTTGATTGATTTGTTGTTTTAAGTCCACTTTATGCACAGTAAGGCTAATCGGGACTGGACATACAGTGGGATCCGTACCACTATGTGCCTCCACCGGGTATCGAACCCGGGAACCCTTGATTACAAGGCGACGACGCTACCACTACGCCAACGGGGAGGCTAATCCCACTGTTAAATGCTCATTTAGCCCAAATATTCATCATTTTTATGGTATTTAACTGTACATTAAATGTGACTGCTCCCCAGAAAATATCCCGAACCTACCCACACTACTTTTTTTCTGGAGCCGTCACTGCTCAGAGATGACCCTTACTGTTGATAATACATACTTGTAGCTACAATATCTAACCTGTATTTCTTCAGATTAAAAAGTTGACTCATTAACACCGTCAATTCCGACTGCCATCCAAACACCGTTAAAGAACGACTATGCCCTTTTTAAAAGTATTAACGGCTAAGATAATAACCGTAATTAATGAAAAATTAATTAAAGAGTTTTTGAACTCATATTTAAATTGCACACTACTGCATGATACGAGGACCACGTAAGTAATGGCAACTATATTTTTTCTCAAAGTTAAACGGCGTTACCACAATATGATCGTATGTCCCGGAGAACATGGCACCTGTAGTATGTGAACGCGTCACTAGATGGCAGCGTTATGAACGGTTATTATTACAGAGGCCATTGTTGAGTCAACCACCGTGCCACGGCGTGAATATCGTTCGTCTATCAAAATAGCCGTTCTTCGGGACAGAAATGCCAGAGAATGCCACAGGGAGCTAATGGAGACTGTGTCCTATCGTAGTATGCTTTTCATTCGTTTCTGTAATGCTAATGTATGCTTTCTGACGTGTAAACAACGTGGGGCACGATGATTTCTTGAAGGATATCTTATTCGCTTCTCTATCCTGTACCTGGTACACATGATCTGCATTGTTCATACATTCCACAGCACCATACACTGACCGCTGCCATTTCTATATTTCTCATTTTCTTGCCGGTCCTGCATTTTCGCGAAAAAAAATAGTTGTCATGACTTATGCCCCAACCCTCGTATAATTATTACCTACCTTAATGCAAGATAAAATATTCAAAACTAAATCTAAATGCTTTTAGTTTTCTCATATATACTGTATATTGAGTGTAGATTCTAAAACATACACCTACATACATATAAGATGTATAAGTGCGTGTCTGTGTTTTTATATTCTGAACGTTTACCAACGTCATGATTACTTCTTATTGAAGCCACATTACAAAGACATGACGTCATGATTGCGCATGCGTTCACAAAAAAAGTCGCATCCGTTTTTTTGTAAATTAACAGGCAGGAAATTAAATTTCAACGACAGAATATTGCAAATTTTAAGGTAATATCTAACAGGGCAGATCTGAATACAACCCTCCATGGTTTAACGCCTCTGAACAGGGTCGTGAAATTTATTCGAGGAAATAGTAAGGGACGTTGAAATTTCATTCTTGAAAAAGAAATTGACGACGGATTCAGCTTGTAAGCTTCAGGATTCTGCGAACTTTTTGATTCTTTCTTCCGGAAGCACAGACTCGACGACGGGGATGCATTGTCCATGTTGATGAGGAACTCTAAACATTGGTGAGGAGGCCACATACGCTCCCATGTCTCCTGGCAATTTCTTCAACAACCCCCTTTAGAATTCCCGGACGCAGGTTCCGGGCGTTGTTAAGCACGATTTGATTCAGGATGCTCTCTCCTTCTCTCTCTCAACTTTTCATCATTTTCCTTCCCTCCAGTTATCTGGATTCCTTCTCTCTTTCCGGTTGAATTTCAAGCATTTTTTTTTCCGCTGGAAATTTCAAAAGGAAATTCCTTTTCTGGCATGATCTTTCGTATCTGGACGGAAGTCAAAGGGTTGCTCGTGGAAGTCATCCTGCTTATCTTAAGATACGGCACAAATAAACAGGCTCGCCTCTTTGTGGCACGGCTCCTGCCAGATAACGTACCGTTTTCATTTCGAACCGGTCTTTTGGAGGAGACCGTTTCTCTCTAGCCACTCCATTCTTCTCAGTTTTCAATCGGCCGAGAACGAATGTTTCTCCATGTCTAATGAATTCATTCCAGAAAATATCCCTCTTCTGTGATATTCTGCAAAAGTCTCGTTCGTATGCTATAAAACGTTGACTAGAGAAATTGCGGTATAAGACCGTCATTTTCAACCGGCCAGCCTACTACCGTCAAATATGAAAATGACCGTTTAACAGCCATTACATAGTTGAGTGATTAATATAATAATATAATCCGTGGCGCAACAGCCCTTGAGGGCCATGGCCCTAGGCACTGCCGTACTCACTCCCGTCTGCTGAGGTGGGAGATCATGCAGCTAGTTATGGAGTGACGTGTGGTGAGCACGACGAACCCCCAACCGTTGTGTAGGTGAAGTTTTTAAAATACTATATATATATTTCCGTTGCACACGATTGTAATTCTAGTCATTATCTATATCTATGCAAGATAAAATATCGAAATATAAATAAAGAAAACCAGCCGTGACGGCCTCCGTAGCTGACTGGTTACCATTTCATCATTTTCATTATATCATTATTCATTCTCGTCTTCGCGACTAGCCAAAAGTGTGATCACTTTCACGTAAGAATCCAAATCGCGTCAACCGCTCTTCCACATAGTACACACTGAATTGCATTCTTGCAGAATAACGAGACACTGGCGGATGCAGTCACAGCGGGAATAATCCTCTGTGGAGCTTCCGTTGGTCCTGTCCATGTGTGTTTGTGATTTGACCTTTCTTGAATTTCGTGTTTTCACTTTTCAGAACCATCCTCACGATTAGACGAAAGTAGACGAGAAGCGCAGTTAAAAAAATCAAATAATACAAATAAATTAATCAATCAATCTTTGGTGCAATAGTAAAACTCTAGTCTTGTGATCATGGGGTCCCGGGTTTCGATCCATGGTGGTGGCACATTGCACAGTGGCTCGAAGTCCACTTAAACCGGGGGCTCCTCGATAGTGTAGTGGTAACGTCGTCGGCTTGTAATCAAGAGATTTCGGGTTCGATACCCGGTGGGGGCACATAGTTGTTCGGATCCAGTTTTAAACTGTAGGTCTAATCGCGATTAGCCTATCTGTGCATAAAGGGGACCAAAAGGAAACCCCCAAACTCCATATTGCACTGTAGGTCCAGTTCCGTTTAGCCTAACTGAGGACAAAGCGGGCTTCATACAAACTTCCACATACTTTTCCCATGTGGAAATCTACGTGGAGAAGCACATTTGGAAGTCTTCGCATGTAATAATCCCTTCAGGAAGTGACGCAATCGAGATCGTGCGGAGCCAAATCTCGCACAGACAAGCTCTCCTCCATCACGTGGGCGGAAGACGAAACAGAGCTCCCGCCATTCCCCGGCGGTGTTAGCAACAAGTGGCTGCCTAATGCAATTCCGCCGCCTCCCGCGGGGGGATCGAGATGACAGCTGGAGACTTGATGCTCATAATCTCCGCCGCAGAAACAAAAGTTCTATCAGCGACTGGGAAAGTTGTGATAACATGCTCCTTCGCAGGAGAAAAAGTTGGCCTTTTGACTTTAATTAAAGTCTCGTTTCTATCACCCCGCTTGTCTTTTCATGCTCCTGAGAGAATATTCCTTTTTAGTAAGCTGTGATGTAGCTGTTACGAATGCACTAAAAAGTCCAAATATGTATTAAAACCCATAATATGCACTAAACTTTTAGATTGATTTGGCTTATTTCAGTTCGCTTTTCTGACACTTTTGGCTAATCGCAAAGGTGATGAGTGATGATATGATGAAATTGATGAAGAGACACTAACAAAAACACCCATGTCCAGGACGGGATTCGAACCCGGGACTCCTGGACTTAAATTTTAGGAAAAACTACCTTCATTACATATAATACTCTATGTATGAAGTAAATGACGGACTCATTGAACACAATAGAAAATGAGGTGATTTTCAAGATAGACTCCTACTTGTATTTTAGTTATTTTACGTCGCTTTTCTATCTGTTGATTTAATCGCAGCGACGAGGGTCAAGGATGGAGAGAGGAACTAACAGAAATATGCACACATACCTTGACCGCGGTTCGAACCCTGGACCTTTGGCTTCCCAGCATGCCAGGATGGTTCCTCCGCCATGAAGGCCGACGAGAAATACACGTGAAAGTCACCGTAGCCCACCCTACAGCTCCTCCCGATGTCGTAGTGGTAACGTTGTGGCCTTGCAATAAAGAGATTCTGGGTTCGAACCTCGGTGGACCCGCTCAGTCGTTCGGGTTCTACTTAAAACTGCAGGTCTAGTCCCGTTTATCCTTTATGTGCATCACGTGGACTTAAAACTAGAACAAGAAACGAAGCTCACTCTCCAAACTGGATTAATATTGAATTATACAAGAATATATTTCCTACTTGCAATTTCATGCACGTTAGGCTAAAATATGTATGCATATTTGAGACTGAGACCTTCCCGATGGCGTACTGTTAACCGCCGTCTTGTAATCAAGGGGTTCTGAGTTCGATACACGATAGAGTTCACGTCGTGGTTCGGATCCCACTTTAAATTGTAGGTTCATTCCTTATTAACCTAAATGAACATATACTGTACTTAAAATCAACTTCATCATAATAGTTGAGACATTATGCTAACGTCTCAACTATACACACCATAAACCTTTAACATTGTATTCCAAATGAAGTGATATGAATTAATCTGTTTAAAGCATTTTCCACAATGAAAAAATATGAATATATGTAAAAAATCCGCTCTCCAGCGATGGCATTCCATGCTACTCAATGAGCAATTTCTACAGTAAATTCCTGCATATGATTATTACTACTATTCTGTGTTCCTGCCCCCTCGAAAAGCACCTGCTGCTTCCCACGAATGCTTCCATTATTCTTTCTACACCATTGCTGAGACTCAGGGTGAATGCATCAACTCCTAACTGTCATATCTACTGTATTTACCAAGAAACCTATTCAGTGCCCGACTGGGGAGTGTAGTCTACTCATGGTCTCGCGGTCAAAGATTTCGTGATAGAGTCCTTGCTCTGGTTCTCATTTCTGAGTGTCTTGTCATTAACTTTATCTAATCATCGTTCATCATCAACGTCACGATTAGCCAAAAGTGGCAGAGAAGCAACGCACAATAAGAAAAACGCAAATAAATACCAATATATTTACATATGAATGCAATGTTATGAGAGACGTAACGGTTTTTCCAGTAGATTAGATTAGAAAATAACAAGTTATTGACAAAAAAAATATTTTGTGTTAGTATTCATATGGTAATATTTGCCAAGCGCATGAAAACATTTTGTGAATTCTCATAATATTACTGGAAACATAACTTTGGTGGATAAAGCGTAAATTAAATGAAGCAAGGGTTTGACTCTATAGCTAAATTGGTACAATATTGTCACGGTAAGCCTAAACTAAAAACCGCGGTTCGAGTACTGCTGGAACCTAAATTTCCGCTCTGCGCCAGAATTTAGTACTTATTTGAAATTACATGAAGCGAGAAAAATAAAGGGAAAAAGGCAGTGACGAAAAATGGAACGGTTATTACTCCAGTACTGAGTTGGCAACACTCTGTCTGTTCTGAGCTGTAGCGACCCGGCTGTTTTCCGCTTCTGGCGTTAATCGACTTTTAAAGCTTTGCACATAGACAGTGCTTGTGAGCAGACAGTGGCTCCACCACAGATGATGCGATGTCACCAGGAACTAACTTCGCGGAGACGCTGCTGAGAGACGAAAATTAACCGCAAGCAAACCTTGCAGTTTGATCTTGTTAAATAATTGAGTCTGGAAGGGGGAGGGGGAGGAATTCAAAACAAGGGTCGGCCTGGAAAAGGGTCGGGAACCGAAGGAAACTGGAACAGATGCCGTACACTGCAGAGCGTATAGGCTGAAAGTACATAATTAGAACGCATTATGAACATTTTTGCTCTTAATGACACATTTTTTGGAAACTTGAGGTTGCAGGTTCGATTCCTTCGTGTTTCTTCTTTTATTCTCATCATCATGCTGGAATTGTGATGAATCACGCCGATGACGATGAATGATGAATTTTGTGTCTGTATTTTTCTTGCTTAGTGTCGCTTTTGTGCCACTTTGATGAAATTAACGAAAGGACACTCACAAAGAAATGCCCACACCAAGACTCGAACCTGAGACTGTTGAGTCCTGGTATGGACATTACAATGCATAACAAAAACATTGGTAAGCTATATTTCTCAAAATCGTTTGTTCGTAGAATATACACTATAATCTCAGTGAGGTTTCTTGTATAAAAAGTTGATGAATATAGAATGGTTCCAGAGGCAGGCCTTGCTTTGATAAGGAAGTGGTCGTTCTTTTGTCCCAACGTATAAACGCTTAACATGTGCATGTACTCCAGTACATCAAAGCCAGCAGTGCTACCCCACAGTATTTCAGTTGCAACATACTTTATTATTACTTAGATTTTCTTCCATTATTATTTTCTACCGACTCAAAGGAGTGAACTTCTAGTCTCGTCCTTAGTCACTGCGTTTTTGAGATATCAACCATTAGCACCATCTTGTGGTGATTTGACAAAACATTAAAATATTCTGACTTTCGTTAAAACCTAAGGCTGTAAACAGCCACTCAGCACACATAAGGACAAAAAACAGGACAACAAACACAGAATCATACTGGCCATAGGGCCAGTTGCCAGAGCTTCGTTTGTCTGCAAAATGCAGTCCAGGGTGTACTACGTGGAAGTGAGGTTGACAATTGGGTGTACTAGAGTCCAGCACAGATATTTCTGCCGTGCGATGTGCGACACAACTCAAGAAACAGTGTTGCTAATGGAGCAGATAGAAAAATCGCTGCAGTGCGCCGATGCACAGCTGTTACGTACAACAAGAAAATTAGAGAATTCAGGTCTATCTAACGTTGAGTTTTAAACGTCATGCATTATACCAGGACTAGGATTAATATGTACTAAGAAGTGGCTTTGTATGTAGCTACATACATATGGACTAAAAATTTGCAAAATATGAACTAACACATACGTAAAATTACCAAAAATGCTGCAAAGAAGACTTCTTCATACGATTCCTTATTTGAGTGATTTCAAACAAAATAGAAAATATATATTATTTTTCATTGCATTAATGCACTGGTGGCGTTCTAACTGTTCACTCCCAAAACCCGTATACACTGGTACGGAACTGCAACGGCAGATAATAGCATGCCTACGTGTTAAACCGCGACAATTGGACCACAACACTCCTCCTCAAGCAGTATTATTATTTCATCTCTGTGATCGGCGACAGTCGGTTGCCTTTGTTGTACATTTACAAACATTGCCGGCTTCCACAACAATAACAAGTGCATGTACTGCCACTAGACGACAAGCTGCGCGGATTTTTCTTTTGCTTTGAACCAGGGCCGGCCGGCGCTAGTCATTTTGCCTCCCTGGGTGGTGACGGCAGATGCCGCTCCATTTCGAACCCCCCCCCCGTCATTACGAAGCAACGGGAAATTGAAAATCAATATATTCCTAAGTAAAACATCAAAATATAAAATAAATAATGAGACTTCTTAATGCTATTTCAATACTATTAAGAGCAAAAGAATATCTCGCCCGACCACAGCTCTCAATAGGCTTATTTTTTTCTTCTCTTCAAATTTTGTCGCCCTGAAAATTTGCCGCTCTAGGCGGTGACACGGTTCGCCCTCCCCTTCCGCCGGTCCTGCTATGAACTTGGTCACCCATCAAAGCATGGCAATTGTAACACAGAAAACAATATGCATCGCATTAAGCAGCAAAAATGACAGCCTCCTTTAAGCAATTTCTACAAGAACAAGAACAAGAGCTGTTGGAGCCACATAATTTATTTATTTTGAACATTTCCACAATTATGAAATATGAACAATTTGTGAATTAAACCTGTTGAAATATGTAAAATTAAGTATATTTTCCTTAAATATGTAAAAGTAAGTATTTATTAAAGTTAGAAATATGGAAAAATATTGACAATAAAATGTACCTTAAATCACTACAAACATTAGTATTCGCAAAGATATCACAAAATTTCAGCGATATTTCGTCAAACTAAAAGTATGTATTTACCTATAAATCCTAGCCCTGATTATAATCAGTAGATAACATTGAACACAGCTATGGGTTCGGTAAATTGTCTACAGTTCAGAAGCACCCGCACACAACGTCAAACCGGTCAAATACTTAGTATAAAATAAAAATATGGTGCTTCCAATCCAACAAAACTCACCGTCACATTACCTGCCTTTACCCTTCCGTGACAGAAATAGTGCTTCATTATTACAGTTGGCAACACTAGTTACTAGCTAGCCAATGAACATGCACTGCATAAAAGAAGCAACCACTAAGCCGTGCTATATTGCCACATTACCGTCCCTGCCGAACGGTGTGAACCGCGAGCTGGAGCGCTATTCAATTGTTTTCAATGGTGTTTGCGCGAGTGTGTCCAGGAATGGAATGACAATATGGCAACAATAGCGAAGGTTGGCGACCAGGGTAGAACACGTGATGCTAAGAGAGAGGGAGACGAAACGAAAATTGGTATCTACGCAACGGCAAAGACATGTGTGTTGTACTCTACGTGGAAGGTCATCCCTTACACCTCAAGCATGAAATGAAAACGGTACTCTGCGACCTTGAACCATCCAATAACAGGCCACCTTCTATTCACCATACCTTTTCCTCACAATCAGCAGAGGCTGAAATAAAACTGCAATTCCATCAGTAAGATCTGCTGGTGTAGCTACTGTTGTGTTGCGAACTGTTTGGTTATGTATCTACGTACAGGGAATTTTGTTCCAATGCCATTGCCAAAGTTGTGGCAGATCAGCGAAGTACTTTTTAAAAATATATGTAGTGAAAAGCTTTGTAGCACAGTAGACACACAAGAACTATAATTTTTGACAGAAGAGTAAACTATTGTGTATGAACGTGATCGTTTGAAAAATATTTTGCAAACATTGAAAGTAAAAGAAAATTTTTATCAATACATTTCATGGGTTTGCAAAGACAGAGAATGACTGACTAGTTTTCATATTCAAATAGCCACTTATAGAGCTTATAGAGCGTTTTGAAGGTAGAAAGTCCTTAAATATTCTTGAGTTTCTTAATTTTTCTGGAGCTGCTTCCCCAAGGATAAATGCCACCTCACGCGACTTATGGTTAGTATAAATACTTTCGAATACACATTTTTGAGCACTGTTAGAAATTACCGTAATATTTTCAATATTTTACCTCTACCTGTTAATTTACATCGGGACGCAATTGTTTTTCATGCTCCATAATTATATTTAAAAAAATTAATTATTAAAATTACATGTTAGTGTAGCTATGCACTGGCCGTTAATACATTAAAAATGGCAAGGTTACCCTTTTTTGATCATTGATCATATTTTGGTTATTATTATGAGTGTGTGTGTGTGTGTGTGTGTGTGTGTGTGTGAATACATATATCCCATTTATATATAAACTCGTCAACTTATTTTACAGGTTCCCCTTTAGGCTAAGTTTACTTACGTCGGTTATGGGATTGCCTGCCACGCCCATTTCATTGGTTGATTGATTGACTTAGGTTTTCTTCCACTTTTGGCTAATCGCGAAGATTAGGATGAGTGATGATTGATGAAATTGATGTAGGCATACTCCTAGAAAACATCCATTCCCAGGCCGGGATTCGAACCCGGGATCCCTGTCGTCCTAGCTGTGGTAGCAAATCTGCCAGGAAGGTCGGCCCACGTCGCTTTACCAGGGATAAGAATATTGAAAAGTACGAGTATTAAACTCTAAAACCATGAAATTAACAATATTGAACAGACACTGTTAAAATTTAGCAGTCTGTCTCTTAATTTACAAAAACGGAATGATACTGTGCTGTGGCTAGAAGGAGAAGTGAACAACACGTCGGTAACCGCTTGGAATATTCAACCCCCCCGTACCACAAACACACGAACGTGTTACATGCACAGGACTATAGAAAGAACTTTTAAATTTAATTGTGAATATCTTGTGACGTTCCTTTTGTTGGGAGACAAAGGATTACCACGTCACGGTAGTTGCCCAATCTCCTTGCTCTTTAGGGTTATGAGACTGTCCTTTAGGTTGCGGTTACGCTGAGCCCTCTCATCGAGTGATATTGAAAAACATTAAAACATCACCTATACCAAAGTTAAATGTCGTTTTTTTCTTATTAAGATCAGTCACAGCGATATAATACCACTATTGCCACAAACTCAATTACAACACAATGAACCTATATCTGTTAACTCGCATACCACATCTTTTTACATCTCACAATCAACGTTCTGTTTTCATCGCACATGAGAACATGTCATGAGTCATGGCAAATGATTCAACAACAGATTATGAAAAAATATAAACATGCTGACCAAGGCAGTAATTTATATTATTAAAGACATAAACTAAACGTAACGTTTCAACCTTCTAGCAAGGTCTTCTTCAGACTCTGTATCAAGTACAAAAGTAACAAGATACAAAAACAGGGCATTATATATACACAAAACATAACTCCCTCCAGAATATTAGAAAGTTGTTCTGGAACTTTCTAGCAGGTTGCTTTCCCTTGTCAACTGTACTTTCACCTAAAAGGCTAAACATATTTACTTCCATATAGAATGTGGTTGGGCTTTATATCTCACGCTCTTTTCCTTCATTTTCTTCCTTCTCCTCTCCTCTTTCTCTCTTGTCCTTTCCACTCTTTCTAACACCTTCTTCCATTCTTTTTTTAACTTCAGTCCCCCATTCCAGTTCATTGTGTCTTCTTCACCTTTCTTCTCTATTTCCTTGGCTTCCTTCCATTTTCTCACTAGCATTCTCTTCTCCCTTCCTATCTGCTTAGCCTCATCCCACTCTATGTCATGTCCTGTGTCTCTCTTATGTTTAAATATCGAATTTCTCTCTCTCTTAAGTCGTACATCATCCCTATGTTGTTTCAACTTATCTTTCAGTCTCTTTTTTGTTTCTCGTATGTACACACTCTGACATTCTTTACATTTCACTTCGTAGATAATCCCTTCCTCTTCCTCTTCTCTGTTTTCCTTTTTCTTGTTTGCATTCTTCGCTATTTCTAAGATGCTTCTCCCTCCCTTCCTGTAAGTTTTAATTCCCGCTTTCCTAAGCACTTTGCATATCTTTTCTGTGGTCTTTCCCATACTCCTTATTCCAAACCTTCTCTCTCTTTCTTTCTCTTCCCATTCTCCCCTTACTCATTTCTTCCTTCTTCTGGACATAAACAGAAAAGATATGCAAAGTTCTTAGGAAAGCGGGCATTAAAACTTACAGGAAGGGAGGGAGAAGCATCTTAGAAATAGCGAAGAATGCAAACAAGAAAAAGGAAAACAGAGAAGAGGAAGAGGAAGGGATTATCTACGAAGTGAAATGTAAAGAATGTCAGAGTGTGTACATAGGAGAAACGAAAAAGAGACTGAAAGATAAGTTGAAACAACATAGGGATGATGTACGACTTAAGAGAGAGAGAAATGCAATATTTAAACACACGAGAGAAACAGAACATGACATAGAGTGGGATGAGGCTAAGCAGATAGGAAGGGAGAAGAGAATGCTAGTGAGAAAATGGAAGGAAGCCAAGGAAATAGAGAAGAAAGGTGACGAAGACACAAAGAACTGGAATGGGGGCTGAAGTTAAACAAAGAATGGAAGAAGGTGTTAGAAAGAGTGGAAAGGACAAGAGAGAAAGAGGAGAGGAGAAGGCAGAAAATGAAGGAAAAAGAGCGTGAGATATAAAGTTCAACCACATTCTATATGGAAGTAAATATGTTTAGCTTTTTAGGTGAAAGTACAGTTGACAAGGGAAAGCAACCTGCTAGAAAGTTCCAGAACAACTTTCTAATAGTCTGGAGGGAGTAATGTTTTGTGTATATATAATGCCCTGTTTTTGTATCTTGTTACTTTTGTACTTGATACAGAGTCTGAAGAAGACCTTGCTAGAAGGTTGAAACGTTACGTTTAGTTTATGTTTTTAATAAAATAAATTACTGCCTTGGTCAGCATGTTTTAGAAATATCTAGAAACTAGAAATGACTTCTATTTCCTGTATCATCTATAATTTACATATAAAACTACAAATTTGATAACACAAATAAATAAAACATAATAATGTGAAAATAACAAACAAATAAAACATATAAATATTAAAAATAAACAAGGCGTAAAAATTTTGTATTGCATAAAGGCAGATAATGATTATAAATTGCAGTTGTGTGGGCGCTAAATACATTCTTAAAAACAGGATCGTTACAATTACATTAATTACCATTTACTATGTAGCAGCATAGCCCATTGTCGTCGTCTTATAGTAGTTGAATGGCAGCCGTCTTAGAACGTCATTTTTACAGCCAATCTGTTACAGTCACGTTGTGCATGGACTGTAATATTTCTTGATTGTAAAACCACTTGTTTCTGTTCACAATCACCATTTTCTCAGTAGGTGTCGTCAGAGATAGATATTAAAGTTCGCTCGCTGTCTACTTGTATTTACCTTACCTGCCACAGTAGGCGAGTCGACACCTGATTACAACGGCCATTCGCTTATTAATCCATTTCATTCGTATTGCAACAATATCTGGGTGATTATAGCGCTTGACGTTGTGGGCACCAATTGACATCAGCTGCTCTGCGGTGATGGATGAATTGGAAACGTGCCAGACACCTAAAAATGACCCAGATGATATTGACATATTAAATCGATTATTTATTTATCTATCAGCAATTTTTACTTGCAGCACATTGGTCATTTTACAATCATGAGTAGACAGGAAAGAGGATTATACTTGTCTATTGTATGAGGAGGAAAGGAGATCAAGCAATGAATTCAGGATCATGTCAAATTTTGGTTCTTAATTAAACTTTTTTTCTGTGCAAGGAACGAGACAAGACGAGAATATTTGGGGGGTCGTCCTCATAGCTCCTTTTCGGTGGCGCCACTTGATGTGTATATTTTTTCCATTTATATGTGTTTACATGCTCAAGTAAAAACCGATTGTATGACATTTAAAATTTATGGAGGATTTTGATCAAACTTTTCCTCTTTTGGTCGTGATTTTTATTCGCGATGTTCAAGATTTTATACTCGAATTTTTATTGTTTTATACACAAAATTTTCCGGTCATTATATATATATATATATATATATATATATATATATATATATATATACTCTTTCAATAGTATACATTTGAGTATTAAACATACAATTTGCTGATTTGATATATTATTCGTTATTAATAATTTGATTCACGTATGAGTGTTTACCGGAGTGGTTAGAGTAGCGCGCTACGATGCCATTAGTTCTAGGTTTGACTCCTGAGTAAGGCATCTATGGTTGTTCCTTTATATATTATCTTTCCTCCCACAGTCATCATTGCAATTTATGTAGAGAAGTAGACGATCGGTGCAAAATGAAAAAAATAGGAATTTTTCTATTTTAGTCATTAGGAGTAGCTTTTCTAACTCTTTGATTAATCGCGACGACGAAGGGATGAGAAAGAAAGCATAGAGAAAACGGGCAAGGATTCGAAGCGAAGATCTCCAACTAATTTCATTTTGATTGTATTCTTCTTTAAAAGTTAAGCTACTCCGCACAAAGGTCAGCGAACCTGCATTATATTTTCTGAACAGTAACCATGGAGTTTCAGAGTATCCGGCCTTTTCTATGCAAATTGTCGTTCTTGCGCAGCCGAAAAATTGGTATTCATGAATATCTGTTTTTGCCTGGAACAAAACCAATGAAAAGTAAAAGTTTTTTTGCGAGGCCAACTCAATCGAACTTCCTCGGAAGTCCCATGTCCCCATGCGCTGGGCTTAGAGCCGTATGGCCGAGTGAATCCGGAGTAGGCCCTATTTGAAGTTTCCGCTATGTTAAGCGGGGGAGAAGGGGGTGGGGGGGCTGCTGACTCGAAACATCTGCGTTTATTCTCTTTATCCGTCCGCACAAATGAACCGAATCAATGTCTGTGTCTGAGACTGAAACACGTCCGCATTCTTCCCACCTGCCGCGTCCGGGTGTTCAAAGCGGTGAAATTGCGCCCGTATGCCAGGAGATGGAGACGACAGGGTTTTTGCGGATGTCAAGAAGATTGCTGGCAAATGTCATTACATTGCTGTTCATGTCAAAGCAACCTAAACGAATCTGGATAAATGAAGTGCGCAAATAAATGGGGGTCGATAGCTCGCAGTTAGGAGGGACGGAACATTGGATCCTCCGGTACTTTTCAACTAATCAGTGTCGTACTTTGCCTCAGTAGGACCTTTGACAAATGGTAGGTGACTCACAGGCATTTATAGCTACAAATTTTACTAAATGTATGCCTCTCTATCTCTTGCGCTGTGTACACTTTGTAACATGAAATGGAAGCATATGGAGGATGGGGGAGGGGTGTGTGAAGGTAGAGCCCCACATATATACAATTTAGGCCATTTGTAGAGGTGACGTCATAAGCACTATGCTCTGGACAGGTCTGTACCCTAGGTACGTACCGTCCTTTTTATTAGAAGCTGGGTGAACCTCAGAGCCAATCAATGCAAGTACACTGCTGGAAAATTCTGACTTGAAATTTCCAACTCCGGAATCAATCCCGGGTCTCACGCCTTACCTCATATTGACCTCAACTGCTCTCTCTCGCTCTCTCTCTATGTACTTTTTGGAGTCACCACTTATGACTCCACTATGCAACTCTTGGAGGAAAAGGTAAACACTCCCAGTGAAACCAGGAACTTAGCTGAACGACCTTCTCGTGTTTTTTTCTATACTCTGTCCAGGGAATCTCTGGAGCGAGCGAACGAAGGTAAGTCTCTACGAAAGTAGTGATTTCAGAGGGCTCGATTAATGAACGCGTGCGTGGGAACGGGATTGCTTGGAGGAGGAAGAGCGACTACAGTTACCAGCATTTCCAGCAGCCTTTACTGATTCGCTCCGCCCACTCGCTTTCTCCCCCACTCTGCCTTTATGCGCAACTTTGCTCCACAGATTCCCGGGATAGACTATAGCCAACCTCGAATCGGATAGGTCCAAACTCTGTTGGCGTTAAACAGGTTCCTCTGTGGAGGTAACCTGCGACTCCTAGTGGCCTTGTAGCGGAATCAGTTTCTACGATGCTGCATCTCCCTACTTGCATTAGCAGCACTCACACTCCATCCTACAGTACTCCTGATGAACTGTCAGTGCAGGTCGTTCAGCCGTTTTGTAGGCGTCCAATTTATTGGGGATTGATTGAGGTTTGTTTGTGCACGAAACGTTGGACGTAAATGTAGACTTTACACTTGTTTGCATCACGTCACGTCGCTTCAATTCGTACTTCACCTTTCTAAGAAAGCTTTGTTGAAAAAAGGTTAATTTTACTCTTACACATCGTAGCTTGTGATGAAAATTCTTGATTTGCATCCACACCCATAGGTCACAAAGTTTATCCTGATACTGTTCCCGCCAGTCAATGATCAGTCGTCTGCTGAAATACCTTCGCAGACATCACATGAGATCTTCCACGTACTATATCTCTTGTCCAGTCTTACGGCGGGCGGCTTTCATGCTGGCAAGGGAAGTTGGGATCGGGGAATCGGCCAATCCAGCGAAATAAGAAACGCCTGTGGAAAGAGGTGCGCGCAGCACATCCTCCTGTAACGTCGTAACCTTGTCGCCACCGCTGTTGTCTGCGCCGTATTCCTCGCTCCCCACTTCCCTTGCCTGCATGTAGGCCACCCGCCGTAAGATTAGACAAGAGATATAAGAATAGCGCCGGAGACATCGCATGTTTTGTTCTTTGCTAGTCAGAGCTTGCAGTTCCATCTGTGAGGGGAATTTGAACTCTTGGTTGTCACATTCTCAATTGAGGAGAGGAGAAGAACATCGATGCCGAGTTCAATAATGTTCCAAATGGCCTGCGGAAAAATAATTAGGTCTCTAAGGTATTGAACTCATTGATATGATTTTCTTGCCCTTTCGAAGGACTTCTGCAACAACACACTCAGTCACCATGTTTGCCATGAGTACCTAGTGGCGGGAATTGTACCAGGGCTATAAAGTAAACACCATTTGCGATTGCAGGCTTGTCGGGAATCTCATCTCCAGAATTTTTAGCGATACAATACACGACAGGTCATTGTAGAGATACAACGTAGGGACGGCAGAGAGGATGATGCAAGTTCATCTGCAAACAAGAGTGGCTTCCTGTGATACAATCCTTATCTTGCGGTGTCTACCACCTGGAGACAGATTGCGAACGATCTGCAGCTATTTTCTCTAAGCCCTGCACGGTTGCACTGAATGACTTGGGCTTCCATCGTCACAAGTTTGCTTGAAGAGAATATTGCGGTTGTGTTGGGGCCGAAACAAACCCATACGGGAGCTGGATAAAAGAAGCCTGCAGCGTGACACGCACTTAAAAGAGACTTTAAATGCAACGAATTGCTTCATCTGTGGTCAAACATGTTGAGTGCTCGACTTACGTTGATCTTCTATGTACCAGTCCCGGTCTATATGCCCGGAGAAACAACGTTGACACGTAAACAAGCAAGGCGCTCGCCCATGTGAAATAAGAACAACACTTAAACATTAGATTTTAACACTTCGATGGTTGATTGGTCTGGCAAGGTTTTGAGAATGTAAGAAAAGGGGATAAATGAACGTTCGTTTACCTCTGGTGTCCTGTTGTTGAAGATCACGTTGAATCTGTAGACAGAACGAATAAACTTCTTCACTTAGCGCAACTCCGTGGTAGATCTTTAGGTATCAATTGCAAATTAGAGAATTCGGAGGCAACGAACGTTTACGCGATAGATTTCTAATAATAACTGGGGTGAGAAATGGTCTCTCGGCCTATTTATGTGGAATTCAAACTTTCGATAGTTAAAACCGTTGACGAGACCGCCTCCCTCGATAACGGTGTTTTTAGCGTAAGGCTGAGTATGCATGATCTTTCCTATGATTTCTGGAAGAATTCGTATCTGCGGTTTTTTACATCCGCTGAAGATCGCTGGTGCAATTTGCTTGAAGGAAGCTCTTTCCAGCTTCTTCACGGGGTCCTTTTTATGAAGTGATTAGACTATCAGGTTATAAAGCCCGGGGTCCCGGGTACGAGTCACGCCTTCGACGTGATAAACTAGTAACGTGTAATTGTAATGGTACTTCACGTGCGTTACCTTAATGCATTCAGAGCTAGGATGATTTTTATGCCATAACGTAACATGCTTTATTGTCTTGTTTTAAACTTGTGCATATAAAATTACACTTCTGTACCTGTGTACTGAAGAGAATAAATGGGATACTTGTGAAAACAGTTATAAGTGTTCATATTGTATGGCAAAGTAACGGTAACATGTTACTTCATTCAGTAAATTCTCCAAAACTGAGCATGAGGAGGCAGGATAAAAGACGTATTGGTTTTTGTCTAATTTCACATGGCTTTTCTATCACTCTGGACTAATGTTGATAAGGATGACTGAGGGTTAAATTAAACTCATGATGGAAGGCTCACTAAGAAGCACTCATGATCAGGCAAAGTACATTGGTGATGATGATGACCAGACCGAGGCCATGGAAGGGTCGTGAAGAGAGATCTGTTGTCTCGAAACTAAGTGTCTGCCCGAGTTTAGATAACGTATAATGCCCGTTCTAAGGTTGTTTTCTTGAGTAAAATGTTCTCGATTCAATCTACGATTTCGATTGATTGATTTGGTTTATTTTACTTCGCTGCTCTGTCACTTTTGGCTAATCTCGAAAATGAGGATGAATGATGATTGATGAAGCGACAATCACAAACAGCACCCATGCGCTCTAAACTAACCACTGCGCCACGGCGGTCAGAATCTATGGTTTCAAGTACAAATTGTGTGCCTGGTATACCATGTCAAACTGTAGAGCTACGCCCATAAAAAAAACTAACTTTCTTTTTTTAGGAAAGAAACCAAGTAATTACCTAAAAATGATTTTATCACCTTCAAAATAATCACCAGAGGTGGCAATACACTTTGACCAGCGTTTGTATAGGTCTTAGAAACACTGTTGATAGTCATCGCAAAATACGCGTAAGATTTAATTTAATGTCAGCAACGTCGTCAAATCTTCGCCCTTTCATATCCATCTTACGCTTGGGAAATAGGGAAAAAATTAGCAGGTGATAAGTCCGGAGAATATGGAGGGTGATTGATCACTGTCACTGAATGCTTAGCAAGATATTGTTGTACAAAGAATGCGGTATGAGGCCGAGCATTATCGTGTAACAGAAACCATTGGCCAGAATCACAGAGGTCCTTCCTTACCCGCTTCATCCTGTTTCTGGATCGACCAAGCACTTAGTTGTAATACCACTGATGATGGGCATTTTGGGTGGGAATGCCAAGTCCGAAGGAAAGGTCGGCCCTTTTTTGGTTAATAATTTATTTATGGAATTAGTCGCCACAGGTGTTGTTTATTTGCCTGAAGTCAGCTGGGTTTGCAATAAAGCATCATCATCCATGCAATTTTTAGCTAGAAAATTAGATGCCTCACTATGCAACAAATGTTTTAAACTCTGGTGTTTTATACCTTTCGGCATGACACAAATCATTATAAAACCTACCTGAATCAAAAGCCTCTGGACAACAGTAGACGTCATTGTTGTGAATGATCCAACTAATGATTGATTTGGTTTATTTTACTTCGCTTTTCTGCCACTTTTGGTTAATTGCGAATATGAATATGAGTGATGATGATATTGATGAAGGGACACTCACAAAGAATACCCGTGCTCACCCCGGGTGACTTAAGCTCAAGAAGTCGGTGCGGTGACCGCTGCTCACGGGAAAGGTTTGATTCTCCATTTGAAATTCAGTGCAAATGCTAAATTTTAACGGTTTTTCAAGTTTGAACAGAAAATCCAGTTTTGGCGCGAAACTCACAATGTCTGGTGGGAAGGAAGCTGCATCATTCCCATACACGAAAACATGCAGGGCTAGCCTAAAGTAAAGTCGGAAGGGTGACTTTTCTAATTAAATCCGCGAGCCTGCGTCCTTCTCGTCCCCTAAACCGCCATTTCGAAAAGAAGCCGTTAAAGTGTACTTCGGGCTAACCGGGGAACACCAAAGTTGGGATTCTGGTAATTCAGGACCTCTCATTTCAGATTGTAAAATTTGGTAATGATCGAACCACGCAAAGTATGAAAAAGTTAAGAAAGGAAAAGACAATGTCCTTCTCGTCCCCTAAGAAGCGCTTCTCGCCCCCTAAGCCATTTTTTCGATTTCGAGCAATCGAGTTCAAATTTTACACAAACGTAGATCAAGTCAAGAGAACAAAAAAAGGTAAATGCGACTTTGAGATATCTCCAAAAACGCGGCCTCCATCTTGGAAAATGGCGGATTTTGTCCCCAGCGACCAGCACCTCCGCCCCTAAACATCCGTTGAAACTGGCTCCAGCCGGTGGATCGCGCTAACCACTAACGCAGGGTGGTTGGGGAAGATAACGTGACGGTAAAGTAAGCAGTGGGTGGAGTGTTCGAGTCACGGGAAAGGTTTGATTCTCCATTTGAAATTCAGTGCAAATGCTAAATTTTAACGGTTTTTCAAGTTTGAACAGAAAATCCAGTTTTGGCGCGAAACTCACAATGTCTGGTGGGAAGGAAGCTGCATCATTCCCATACACGAAAACATGCAGGGCTAGCCTAAAGCAAAGTCGGAAGGATGACTTTTCTAATTAAATCCGCGAGCCTGCGTCCTTCTCGTCCCCTAAGATGCGCTTCAAGCCCCCTAAACCGCCATTTTGGGAAAAGGCCGTTAAAGTGTACTTCTTGCTAACCGAGGAAGACAAAACTTTGGATTCTGGTAATTCTGGACGTTTGCTTTCAGATTGTAAAATATGATGAGGTTCGAACCACGCAAAGTATGAAAAAGTTAAGAAAGGAAAAGTCAATGTCCTTCTCGTCCCCTAAGAAGCGCTTCTCGCCCCCTAAGCCATTTTTTCGATTTCGAGCAATCGAGTTCAAATTTTACACAGACGTAGATCAAGTCAAGAGAACAAAAAAAGGTAAATGCGATTTTGAGATATCTCCAAAAACACGGCCTCCATCTTGGAAAATGGCGGATTTTGCCCCCAGCGACCAGCACCTCCGCCCCTAAACATCCGTTGAAACTGGCTCCAGCCGGTGAATCGCGCTAACCCCTAACGCAGGGTGGTAGGGGAAGATAACGTGACGGTAAAGTAAGCAGTGGGTGGAGTGTTCGAGTCACGGGAAAGGTTTGATTCTCCATTTGAAATTCAGTGCAAATGCTAAATTTTAACGGTTTTTCAAGTTTGAACAGAAAATCCAGTTTTGGCGCGAAACTCACAATGTCTGGTGAGAAGGAAGCTGCATCATTCCCATACAAGAAAACATGCAGGGCTAGCTTAAAGCAAAGTCGGAAGGGTGACTTTTCTAATTAAATCCGCGAGCCTGCGTCCTTCTCGTCCCCTAAACCGCCATTTCGAAAAAAGGCCGGTAAAGTGTACTTCGGGCTAACCGGGGAACACCAAAGTTGGGATTCTGGTAATTCAGGACCTCTCATTTCAGATTGTAAAATTTGGTAATGATCGAACCACGCAAAGTATGAAAAAGTTAAGAAAGGAAAAGACAATGTCCTTCTCGTCCCCTAAGAAGCGCTTCTCTCCATCCGTTTGACCCCCGCAAAACTATATATATATTTTTTATTAAGTAGTAGAGCAACCACAGGCTGAACTTCTACCACGAGGACTTCAGCAACTTATTTGACAAAGCCTGTGTTGATCTTTTAGTTTTTAATGCACATCGCTGTTCGTGCGATAAATTATACAATGCAGTGGCCATTAAGAAGTGCTATATTTCAGTTTGGTAAAGTTACGTCAGTCAATATTGCGTATTGTAGCAACACACAGCACGTGTGGCAAAAGCGCGAATTCTACCGCTGTCGTCTGCTTCAGAAGGCAGGATGGGTCACGTGAAGCAATCACGTAGCCCTCTGCTCCATACGCTGGCGTAAGAGAGAGCATTTGGGCGTGTGCTTTAGAGATCCATGCTTTCCCTCCAGAAAGGCAGCAAGCCTGGTCGGCGTCCGGCCAGGAAAGGCATTGAAAAAAAAAATGCTAGAACGAGTGTTGTTAGTGGAGCGTTGCAAGCGGATCGCGAGAAATAGCTATGATAATGCCATGAAGGTCAGACATATATGAAATTAGTCAATATTTATTTATATTTACAGCATTTACGCATTTTTGAAATTTTAAATCTGGGAACGCCGGACGTACGGGCGTACTATAACGCTACGCCACTGCTGATTGATTGTTTGGTTTTCAGGGACAAAATTCATGGTCTATCACCTCTCACCAGTGCACGAACTTTCTCCACATTGTCGTCATTCCTTGACGTTGAAGGGCATGCTGATCTTGGTTTATCCTCGACACTTTCGCGTCCACCTTCGAAACGATTGTACCAGTCATACACCTGGGTTCTTGATAATGCTGCATCACCCTACACTTCGGTAAACTATTTACCCAATTTGTAACAAAACTTTATCCTGTAACGTTGTTCCATCTTGGTGCGCGTATTTTGTACGTTGCCTGAACACGACCTGCATCTGACGCACGCTTGCCCCGATACCGACTGCCTGTATCAGGTTGAAACATGCACTGACGGGAAGTGTAGATATAGCTCTTTGCAGTGTTGCCAGAATACGGTACCTTTTTATGTAGTTCGGTTCTTTTTTGACAGTTCGGTTTCTTTATGGGCGGACCTTGTACATGACAAGTTACAAAAGACCCGCACTGAAATAGTCCAAGTGATCCAGTCGTATTTTACGAGTGGACATTCAGCATGGAATAATTCAATGGGAACAACTATTTGCTGTCCTGTTTTTTTTAAAAAAAGGAAAGAAAAGTAAAAAATCGAAGGAGTATCCTTGCTTCGCTGCAGCCAGGTGTGACGGGATGAGTCACGGATAGCGGGGCCAGGTAGGGGCAGGTGCCTTGTCCGGCGGCCGGGGATTTATGGCGGCGCTTAGCTTCCCCCTCCGCTTTCACGTCACGCTCCAGGGGGGGCTGCGGTTCGACCACGCGACACTCCGCGAAACATTCGCACTCGGAGGATTTCTGCGGAAGCAGGGAACTCCCACCGCAAAATAGCGTCGACCGTCCGCAGTGACTTAAGCTCAAGAAGTCGGTGCGGTGACCGCTGCTCACATCAAAGGAAATTATTTATGCTCTGCATTAGGCGGCGATACCACATCTGATGTGGGAAGAAGCGTTGTACTTGTTGGGAATGTGCAATGCAAAACAATGCAAGTTTTCATAGCATGGAAGCGTCACGTCTGTTCGCACATCAGTCGATCTACAACTTACCCTGGCCTCCACCATGATTAACCTCCACTAGAGTTACGCTACTCATTCGTAACTCCCCAATTTCACCACGATTGTAGATGACCACCGGTCCTATACACTGGGCGAAATCTCAAGAGAAAAGTTTCAGAAACTTCCAACAACGACTAGGGATTCGTCCAGCTGACCACACGTCACCTTGTAACTGGTTGGAAGATCTCTCACCTCTGATGATGTATGTGGCAGTAAGGCCAGCAGTCGCTAGGTACGCCCTGGCCCTCAAGGACTGTTCAGCCACTCACAACTGGGTGATTTTATAGATTTACAACAATGTATGTTCTCGTTCTGCTGTCCGTCTTTGAAATATGTTGTTCGAATTGTAGGGGAGTAAGCCAAAGGATCCCTCCTTCTACATTTTCTTTTCCAACCTCCACATCTTTTAATTAGCTCCCAAATAATAGGCAAATAATTTCACCCTTCTACACTTTCTATAATTTTTGTTGTTGTTAGAAAAATTCGAATTAATAATTTGTCTTTTACATTTTCAAGTAAATTTTACACTACTAAGCTAATCTAAATTGCCGGGTTTTATACAAATAATGGAAGAAGGTGTTCGAAAGAGTGGAAAGGACAAAAGCGAAAGAGGAGAGAAGAAGGAAGAGGAATGAAGATAGAAAGGATAAGAAAAAAGAACGTGAGATAAAGAGTCCAACCACTTTCCAGATGAAAGGAAATGATTATCCAAATCGCCTGTCAGGTGAAAGTACAGTTGACAAGGGAAGGCCACCTGCTGGAATTCTCTCGAGAGAAAACAACTTTCTAATAATCTTGTGTCTGGAGGGGAGTGAGTTCTGTGTGTATATATATCTTCCTGTTTTGTACCTTGTTTCATTTGTACTGGGTGCAGAGTCTGAAGAAGACCTTGTCAGAAGGTTGAAACGTTACGTTTAGTTTATGTTTTAAAAAAAATCTGCCTTGGTCAGCATAATGAGGTTTTTTTCAAATTTGATGGTTTGCAAAAAAAAATTGTTCAATTTTCCGGCTTTCTCCCCTCATTAAACATATGTATCGCTCAGAGTCAAGTTTATTCATTAATATTATTGTTAGTGTGCAACTGTTAGCAATTTGAAAAGATTCTATTGTCGAATTTGCCTTCCCCTAAAAAAATGGTAAAGGAAATAAAAGTTTGCTGAGATGTGTATGCATAGTCACGGACACTTCTGGTCTGCAAAGAAGCGCTTCAAATTCGGAGGTCACAGATTCAAACCATGACTAAGACACAGATATATCATTCTGTTGGTTCCATCATCCGTCCTTATCGACACGACTAACCTAAACGGTAGGAAAGCGACGTCCAATAGCAAAAAATATTTGAGAACGAATCTTGAATGATGTAAAACACGAAGCGAGACTATCATGGCCCGAGAGAGCTCAAATCTTACTTATTTGTCATTTAGAGGGATGTTTTCGGTGTCTTGCGATGGGATAGTGATAATAGTCAAGATGTTTCTGCACACTGCAGAATGGTTCGGATCTCGCTTTCGACTGTATGCCCAGTCCCGATTAGCCGCTCCGAGCAAAAAAGTGGACTAAGAGCTTGCGCATTGGCTACCATTGAAACATGTCGCCACCACAGTACCCACCTGATGCCACAAGTACATCTCCAACGGTTCTTCCTCGTGCAAATTCTGCTTTGAGAGAGATCAATACGCTGTACAAAAGAGAAGAAAGCAATTCACTCCATACGAGGAGAGAGAGAGAGAGAGATTTGCCCAACCGAAATCGCGTGCTACGTCTCACACATCAGCCCTCACACATTCATTAGCTTTCACCCTCTCCAGTTCCTGCTCCCTCTCTTCGCTGCACTTTTTCCCCCCCTCAGGCTTTTCATACTCCAAAAATTTTCTTCCGCGTTTCCTCCCCCACCCTTTTCTTCTCGCCCGGAACCCATTAGGCGAACCTCGTAACGTGCACCTGGACTAGGTGATACGCGATAATGACTCCGGGCACGCCAGTTTCTTCCACCGGAGCCTGAGAATAAAATATATCTCCAGCTGTCAATAATCTTCTCGTCAGGAGCCTCTCGGATGCTGCGCTGGACCAGGAGCGCTATTACGATGATGCAATCAGTTCAACTGAGCAACAAACTCAACACAAAAATATGCCCCAACAACAATTATTTTTAAAAAAATAATATTAAATTATGTTTTCTTCGAGAGGTGTAGGGTTTATGTGGAATTAAGAAACAGGAGGGAAACTAATAACAAGTGAGAAATTTGAAGTATGTGCAATTATTTACTTCTTCGGAATACGAATACAGTATGCTGGGGTATTTTCACATGCTGCCTGGTAGTTGATCTTATGAGATCTGAGCTGCAATGTATAATTAACGTTTTTACTAGTAAACCATAATTTTGTTCATTATTATATAATCCAGAAGAGATTGTCGAAGTATAATTTCATGGTATACGACGTGTATGTCTATACACATCTTTCTACATCTATGCTTTAATATCCGATATATGTAAACACGCACATACACATACACACATACACTCTTATCTAATATCTATTGTATAGGAGATGCGTCAATTTAAGATACATTTTTGGGTGCAAGATCTGCATAAACAATTCTTTATGTATGTAAATATACATAAAATGTGTCCTTCTACGTGAATTTTGGGGGGCAGAATGTGCCTCCCCCCAAAGTCTATGTTGTAAGGGCATGTATGACTTGGTAAAGAGAATCAATGTCATGGCATCGCCGATGGCGTAGTGGTAGCGCCGTCGCCTTGCAATCAAGGGGTCCCGGGTTCGATACCCGATGGAGCCACATAGTTGTTCGGATTCTACTTTAAACTGTAGGTCCAGACCCAATTAACCTTTCTGTGCATAAAGTGGACTTAAAACACCAATTCAATCAATCAAGAGAATCAATGTTGTCCTGAAAACGTTTATAGCTCAGGAAGCTATGCCAGCTAAGACATTCTTTACTTGTGAGGCGGCAAGAAGACGAAAACCTTAACAATATATACTTTCATTTCTTGGAACACATGAAATAGCGATTTTGGCGATAAAAGTACAATATTCTTCTCCCATTTTTGACTATCGTGTATTCTTTCAGCCAAAACATTTTGCAAGATAGCAGAAATATTGCTTAAGGAAAGTTCCTTCCATGCGAAAGCATTTTCATTTTCTTACCAGTTGGTTGAAACGTTACTGCGTTACAGATGCAGTTACTAATTTTGAAAAAAAATAAGTAGTTACAGTTAAAGTTCTTCAAAACTTAACCGGGCGTCCCCGATTTCGTAGTTGTAACGTCGTTGCCTTGTAATCAAGGGTTGAACTTGAACTTCAACAAGTTACTATTATTTAAACAGCGTTAAAATTAACTCGTTACCTCCAAAAATTGATTTCATAAATATACGATAAAATGAGAAGTCACGAAAAGTCTAGCCCATTTCAGTTACTTCAGCTGACGCAGAAGTCAGCAATGGAGTCTCTGGGACACGGTTGGAGGATGCCGATCACCAATGAAGACGAGGCAACCAGAAGTCTGGAGCTTTGTTGCCGAAAACACTCGCGGCATAATTACGGAGCGTGTTTTTTTACTCGGGCCGTTCCCGCCGGCGAAAGAGCTCCCCGGGAGCAGAAAGCAGCATCCGAGGTCCTCCACACATCAAAGCCCTTCGCTCGATCCCTCAAAGGGCCCGTGGAGGTCATCGCAGCGGCCGATATCTCCCTTCGTACGCGGAAATTCCTCCCCGCAGAGTCTCTTCGTTGCTCCCCCCTCCCCCTCTCCGTGCACCCTGCTCTTTGTCGATATGCTTGCCCGCTCTCGAGGC
Source organism: Lepisma saccharinum (assembly GCF_977018435.1). Classification (NCBI taxonomy): domain Eukaryota; kingdom Metazoa; phylum Arthropoda; class Insecta; order Zygentoma; family Lepismatidae; genus Lepisma; species Lepisma saccharinum. Next base: position 157,379,828 of record NC_139229.1, on the reverse strand, counting down.
TATGGTGTCCGACGGATGGAGATTTTCCCCAACGATTAGATTTTCTCGGTTCCCGATTCCAGATGCGTGGGAAACTATTCAAGGGATGGAGACTGAGAAATACCCCGTTTGCCGAAATTAAATATGATGTTGGTATGCTTGTTCCATTTCCTAAGAAAAACATTACCGAGATTTCAATGTTTTAGGTGATATCTTGTAATGGGGGTCTTACTTATCGCACACCGTATTGATCACCATCGTCTGCTGACGTCACGATAAATGTTTTCTGTGTTAGGTTTAGGGCCCATAGCATAATTACGAGGGAGAGTCAAAGGAAAGTCATATATTTTTTTAACGATTAGCTTTCTGCATGTAGGGTTGCACAAATTTGCTGCAATTTAGGATAGACCCATTGCTGCTCCCCATATATTTTCCAATCTGAGATAGTGCCTGTGAACCTCAAGAAGAAGAATATTTGGAATCCATGTGCAGTCCCTTATGCCACTGCGAAGGTGTTTCGACCCCTCTGCGTGCGGACTGAGACCATTTTCGAACTTCCTCCTCTATTTGTAAACTTGCTGGCATGGTAAGCATGCATAGAAACATTGAATTTTCATTTGACGTACACACACAAAACTAAATGCATCATATCGATTGATGCAATAAACTGTCTTTTATGGCTTCTTCAAAGAATCAGATTCACATTTGATGCATTTTGATGCACTTTTGTATGTCGTGAAACAAACACCAAAGTGCATCGTTTGATTCAAGTAAAGATTTAATTCAGTCGAGAAGCACTTTAATTCATCAGTTGATGTTCCTTGATGCACCAGAATGCATCTTTTTTTGATTATGCACTTAAACGTTTGGTATGAACTACAGAGTTTATGTAGCTCAGACGAAACGTTTAAGTGCATCATCAAAAAAGATGTATTCTGGTGCATCAACGTGCATCAAAACGCACCAACTGATGCATTGAAGTGCATCTCGGCTGAAATAAATCATTACTTGAATCAAACGATGCACTTTGGTGTTTCTTTCACGACATACAAAAATGCACCCAAATGCATCAAATGTGAATCTGATTCTTTGAAGAAGCCAAAAAACACACTCTAGTGCATCAATCGATATGATGCATTTAGTTCTCTGAGTGTAGAATGTCTCATAAGTCCCAGATAGCCAATGGTCTTCGCTGTTGCCTGTGTATGCCGGAGGCGCCATCTTTAAAATGACAAAAATGGTGTTGTGAAGCTCACTTGATCAGTGTTTCAGCCTTGATGTCGTTTCGTAAATAACAGTCGATACCTCATCTAAATTTGAGCTGTTTAGTGTCTGTCCTGTAATTTTTGTGGGACTTTTAAGATTTTAATTTGATTCTCCCTTGTAATACCTTTTTTGGTTAAGCCCCGAAATATTGCAGTGTCTTTATGTTAAGAGCCCAAACCCTAACATGCCTAACTCAACAACAAAGCCATTCGCTCTAGCGTCAGTAGACGAAGGTGCTCAATACGGTGTGCGATAAGTGAGGCCCATCTTGTCTATAGGAGGACTAAAAAACTGATGCGTCAAGTATCGGACCAATGTTAAACAAACGTGTTTTTATTGTTGATCAACCGACTGTACCATTTCTTGCACCAATACTTCCATTAGTACACAATTCGTAACAAAGTGATAAATAGTATCCCGCACCGTTATTTGCATGGTTACTCCCAGGTGGTAAAACCATGACATTTTCCTCAGCTGCAGACAGACGAGTCACACGGTTGCGCCATGTTCTGTGGCGCAATTCATTGCTGAGCGAAGGAAAAGCTTGCTCGCGGAGCAAGTGAGCAACGCTTGTTGATCGAAGTCTTCTTGACCATCAAGAATCTCCAGATCTCCCGAGAGAGCCAAACGACTAAAGCTTATCGACCACTTATCCCACTGAAACGCAAAGAAATGCGTCAACAGAACGCAACAGACTCGTTTCCGGCGTCTCAGTGGGCGACAACCTTTAAGATAACCTGTAAACTTCTGGAACGGAAATTCCCTATTCGATTCCGCGCTTTTCCTTCTAGTGGGCGTTACATTATTTGATTTCAATAGAAGCAGACAACAGAAGTTCTATTGTTTTCTGTTGCCACGTTTCAGCGTCTCAATGGGTGTTAAGCTTTAGGCGTACCGAACCTTGCCGCATCGCTATGAACACATGCGGCTTGTGGAATTTCCATGCCAGAAGTCCAGAGGTTTCTAGAGAAGATTTTTTCCGGTTTATGGTGCCTTCAAAGTCTCATTCAGGGCTTCTTCATGCAGTTCTGGCATTTCTTGTAGAGATAAACTAAATGTGACTACTGTAATTTTCAAACAAACTGCAGTTCGGAACGGGGCGGAGCGTCGCAGCCCTTCAGTATGTTCCACACGACGTTTCGGAGTAGCATAGTAGAACACAAAGTGATGCCCGTTAGCCCTAACGCCTATTTACTCGCGAGTAAGAGCAAACTCACAGTTAACTCTACACCCAGTAGCCGGAGAAAGTGGAGCAGTATAGCCATAGAACGATCGTAAATACTACGTGAAGGTAGATATGTACGTGTATATCGAAATCTACTACAAATATTACTATAAAACTACTTACCATGATTTCAAGTTGCAATAATATATCAAAATTCATTCACGTAAATATTTCCCTCCATCTTTATCGCATGGCAGTCACTTGTCACTGTTTACAGAGATTCCAATGTCCAGTTATCTCCAGTTATCTCTATATTTCCGCCATTCATTCACACGACGATAAGAACCACGCCTTCTCGAAACAGGTAACCAATCACGTACATCCATCTGTATAACGTTTAAGTACTTACTCTGAAGCTACTAGCTACTGTCCTGGAGTAAAGCCGGAGTTTTGTGACTCGCACGGCCTTCTATGCCTTTCAGATTGGTGCAATGGAAAATTATCCTAACTCGAGGGTTACTCTGACCCGTTGATTTTCTAACTCGCGAGTTCGTGCAAACTGGCATTAACACTTTCGCCTTCTATTCAGAGGTTACTTGTTTGGTACTCATTATCCTGACACATAGCTTAGCTACTTCACATTATTGGAAGCATTGTGCAGATGGTTTAACAAATAAAATCATTATTTCCCTTACGCATTATTCGCCTTCTGCAGATAAAGTTATGTACTGTTCCATTTCCAGTTGGGAAATAACGTAACGTATTACCGTACTTACAAGATTTATTGTTACTTATTTACTTATTGTTACCTCTTTACTTACTTGATAAATTCAGAACTGGATGGTTTATTTGCCAGAAATGAACATGCTTTATTGTTTTGTTTTAAACTTGTGCACGTAAAGTTACACTTTGAAAACAGATGTGATATTTGTTTAAACAGTTGTCTAAACGTCCATATTTTGATTTTGGTTTGCGTTATCTTACTTCGCTTTTTGTGCCACTTTTGGCTAATTTACGAAGATGGGAATGAGGGATGATATGATGAAATTGATGAATGGACACTCAGAAACATCCATGTCCAGGCCAGGATTCGAACTCGGGACCCCTAGCGTCGTAGCGCGATGTGCTTAACCACTCCGCCACAGGGGCCAGCAAACGTCCTTATTGTATGACAAAGTAACGGTAGCGGTAACTCGTTACTTCTGAAAGCGAAGTAATTGCAACATGTTACTTGCACCGAGTAACCTACCAAACTCTGTTCGTTTCCTTCCATTTCCAGCAAGCGTGCAATTTTACGGGTTTCAACATCAGTTTTCGAGTTTGTCATTTCTAGAGAATCGTTTTTCACATTCTTTTTTGATACTAACTTCATTACTTCAACAATCCTCCAATTCCACCATCCTGGAGGTATCACACAAGGCGCACAAAATGTAATTTCCATCATTAGGCTTTTGTTTCAAATCCCCACAAAAGTAAAGGGAGAGAGGGGAGGGTAAGCCCTGCTAAAATTACCGAACCAAAACTCATTACTCTTTTTCTCCCCCTCCTGATACTTGACCCAATTTGCTTTTAATGCCATCTGTTATCAAAACGATAAAGCGAAATTAGGAACAAAAGAGGAGAGGACGCTGTTGGTGGTTATTTTTATATGATATTCCGCAGGAATTAATTTCCACTCTCTTATTGCTCCAGAGGTTTCGGGGGGGAGGTGACATGTGTGCCGTAAACTCTTTTGGGAAATCGATCCGGCCAGCATGCATACGATTGGTTTTTTACATGTGAATAATGTAAAAAATACAAGATATCGCTGGATGTAATTTTGTTTTGCCTTTTTTGAGGGGGGAGGTTTTGTAACGATGAAAAAACTGGGATTGGCTAGCTGGTAACAATGTCAAACGAGGACGCCCCGTCATTAAGATATCACTGTGAGGGTATATTGGTAATAAACAGCCTCGATGAAGGCCCAAACTCAAAGGTTAATGATTCAATCAAATTATCGTTAGGACGGCGAACTCGTCCGCGATATTTTCATGGGAGCTGTTCCCTAACAATTTTCGGCTTTTTACAGGCCGGGCCGAGCCTTTTATTCGTGAAAAAGCGAAACGAGGAGAGAGGGGCGGGGTGAAATGCAAATCTGGCCTTAGCGCGTGTTGCTTTATGGCCATGTATCGACAATGCTTCTGTGGGTAGATTGCGAGCAAGGAATGTGTAATGAATGAAAATTCTGCGGCGCCGAGAACACGTGGAGGTTGGAAAATCCAAGGGAGTCTTAACTTTGCGTTTCAAGTACTGTGTAGCAGTACAGTAAAGATATTACAGTAAAACATTGAAAACGTAATCGGTAATTTGAATTAGAGCTTTCAGAGTAAGATATGAGGATAGTTCTTGACCCTTGTAGTCGGTAGAGAAATTTATTTGTGGGTACTCAGCGGTGAACGAAATCCTCCCTCTCTCGCAATGTTAGGTGTGCCTCATCCGTAAACATTCAGGTAGTCAGGGGATTTACTCCTCTCTCTCTCTCTCTTTCCTATTTCTATCTTTCTCTTCATTTTCTTGTTTTCTGTTTCTACAGGGTGATTCAATGGTCAGGGATTTATAATATATATTGTACGTGTGCATCTTGAACATCAATGCATTTGGTTCCAGTTCTCCAGAAACTTTTGCAGAAAGTCCAGCGTAATCATGTCTGCACATTGCACAATGAATTCCTTTAGATGCTGGATGTCCTGAAGCTTAACCGAGTAGACGAGCGCCTTTAAATGACTCCAAAGAAAAAAACAATGTTGTAAGGTCTGGAGACAGCAGTGGCCACTCAGGAAAATCACCTCCACCCTTTCGTCTTTTGTCAGCATCTTCTTTCACTCACAGTCAGAAACTTCCTATGTTATCTGAGTTTTGACTCACCCTGTATATTATCTACCACCCCTTCATTTCCTTTATTTGTATAATTATTTTTCTCCCCCCCCTCTCTATCTCTCTCTCGGGATATTAGGTGTGCCTCAAATGTCAACGTCTCTTCCACTTGGTACCCTGTGGACAGAATTCTTGCAGTCTAACAGGGCTCTGGCGTGTGGACTCACTATCAGTGTAATCCTCTCTGGGACTCATGTTGTATCCTTTCAATGAGTGTTTGTCTTTGTACTTTTATCAGTGTCGTCTTATCACTTTTCATCCCCATCTTTGCGATTAGTCAGAAGGGACAAAAGTGTGAAGTAAAATAAGTCGAATCAAAAACATCACAATATGTCTGTCTCACTCATTATCTTCCTTCTTGTTTGATTCTTATCCTCTATTCCCTTTGTCTCCGTCCTTTCTCTCCATTTTTCTGCTACGTTCCTCCTTTTTCTCATTCTTTCTCATATCTTTCAATTTTTCTCATTTCTTCATCCCCTTTCTCTTTACTATTTCCTTTCTTCTTCCTTTGATCACTTTCTCTATTTGTCACGAAAGATACGTGAGTTGTCAAATGGCTTTTCAAAGACAATTTCTTGGTGAGCTAATGCCCACCCTGGCCCATCCGAAGGTGACACCCCCTGATACTGCAGTTAAAGTGAAGAAAAAAACAATTAAAGACTCTATAGGAACACCGAGAGATATATAGCAAGGATAGAACCTCATGCTTTTTGAACTTTATTCTTCTTGAATAAAATAAGATAATGTAATTACTTTGCTCCATTTTCCTATTTGTAGATCCACCCAAAACATAATTTGATTGATTTGGTTTATATACTTTGCTTTTCTGCCACCTTTGATTAACCGCGAAGATGAGGATGAGTGATGATCAGGGTGACAATTAATGAACTAAATGAAATAAAACCGTCATAATTTCTGAACGGTTCGCGTGATGACGTTCAAACTGCGTGGCTGGCCACAGGGCATGATGGGAATTCGTATGCGTATGCGCACGCAACGTGTTGATGTCGGCCATTTGCAAGTGAAAATGTCCTGGAGGAGTATTTTGGGGACCGCATTCTGGCTCTGGGGTACCCGGAGGCCACCGGAAGAGGGCTATGTTAAGGACAAGGTGTACAGAAATAACCCCAAAACCATTGCCGAGCTGAAAACTGCCATTCAGGAGGTCATCGATGTTTCGACACTTCAGCGGGTCATGCAGAATTTTGCTGTTCGTCTGCCCCACATCATCGCCAGAGATGGCAGACATATCGAACATGTCGTAACCTAAATCCGAATGTCTGTAGTGTCGTTTACATGTGCAATACAGTTTGTGTACTACGTGGTTTGTCACTAATTTCCGTTTTATTTCATATAGTTCATTAATTGTCACCCTATAATAAATTTGATGATAGGACACTCACAAGAACACCCATGTTAAAATCGAGATTCGAATCTGGCTCCTCGTGCGTCGTAATGGGCTGCGCTAATTACTCGCCCACGGAAGTCGGGCCTACATATAATAAAGAATCCTGGAAACAAACAGAAAAGGAAAATTAGGATGAAAAGTATAAAAACATTTGAAAACTAGTAAAGAATGTTAAACACACACACACAAGATAAGAGTGTCAGTCAAGGCGGTCTGGATTAGATTCCCGGTAGAGGCACGTTATACACGGTTCGGATCGTACTTTAAACATCTAATCCAGTCCCGATTAGCATATCTGAGCACAATAAATGACAAAACAACACATTAAAAGACAAAAGCAAATGGGAGAGGAATATACATATTAAAACAGGAAGGTATGAAAATGAGAACGTAACTATTTCGGCGGCAATGTTTAAAGGATCATAATAAGAACAGATGAAGCCAGATGGGACAATTACTGGAGGAAAGTTCATGCAAAAAGTTTATATTCTTTTATAAGTGGCATAAATTAAACACGGAGTGATATATTCACAACGTATATCCTTGCTTAATAGCTCGCTATTGTAATAGATGTAGGAACGGCGGTTTGATCGTGGCAAATTTGCATTTACCTTCTTCTTGTTTGTCTTGGGGACCTTCTACAACAGCCCACAGCTGGTAAATCTTTGTCCAGGGAGAACACGACGAAAGGGAGAAGCTCCGTAACGTTAAATCCGACTTCTGGGAGATCAGTTTGTCCCGGAGCGGGTGAAACAATGGAGCCGAGGGAATGAATCGACATGTCACTCGCAGTGGGAATGGGATTGTTGACACGGACGATCAATGGATGCCCTCGCTGGACTTGGCATATTCAAAAACTCCAGTCACCCGCGATCTTCCGATTCCGCGGTTCTAAAACGATTCCTCCGATAGATGTCGCGAGCAGCAGCGAGTGCGGGGAGTGGATATGAATTGTAGAGACGTTCTCAGCTCTGTGGAGCAGCGCTTTTTTTTATATTTTGAGAGAGATTGTTGTCGGGTTTTATTCCATGGATAAAGGGAAACAATCCATTACCGGGATTGCCTTTCTGAAGAGGGCTCACGCATCATTTTTTCAGACTTCCATTTCTTTTTACTCTCCTTAGTTCTTAAATTGGCAGGGTACGGTCAAAATGAGCCTATCGAAATTTGTTTCTTAGAATTTTTACGGAATGACAATAATTGCATTGTTGTCAGGTCTTTATTTTCAGATTAGTGTCATTTGTTACCTATTTTTTTCTAACTCCGCCTTATGCTCAAATAGGCTAATCGAGACTGGACCTACAGTTTAAAGAGGAATCCGAGCCACTGCGGGATGTGCTTCCATTGGGAATCGAACTCCGGACCTCTTGATTACAAGGCGACCGCGTTATCACCAACACACTCACTTTAGTGTGAGACTGGTTACTGTGAGGGTGTGCATGCTTCAACTTGACTCCGTTTCAGAGAAAAGCCACTATTAAGGCCGGTCTACACGCTACGTCTTTAAGTACGTCTTGCTTGTGCAGTTCAAAACTGTACAGGAAAAGATGTTACAGTTCTGGTGCGTCCACACGCGACGTCTTGCTGTACAGTTCTTTCTACTCAGTTCTGCGAAGTCCATTATGGTAGTTTGTCTTCCAAAAAAAGGCAAATTATGAGAACATTCCTGTGGAGTTGAGAAAATTACCACCTTTTTAGCATTTTGTAGTTTGGCTTATTTTACTTCGCTTTCCCGCTATTTTTGGCTATTTGGCTATTGATGGACACCCACAAACACCCATGAACAAGTTGGGATTGGAACCTGTGGCCGCCACAGACATTAAGCTAGGCTAATCCGGGCTGGGCCTATAATTTAAAGTTGATTCGAATAACTGTTAAATGTGCCCCTACCCCGGGATTGAACTCGGGGCCTCTTGATTACATGGCGACAGAGTTGCATGGGAGACTTTATCGGTTCAATAAAATCAAACATTCAATCTTATTTATATTTGCACCACTTTATTCCGCTCTTTTACCTCTTGGATTAATCGCGACGATGAGAATGGATGACGATGTGATTAAATGGTTTCTCGTAGTTTCTTGATCAGTGAAATATATAAAAAATACCTTAACAATGGCTTAAACATCATCATCCTCAGCGCCAGAACGAACTGATTTGTTTGTTCACTTTGACCAACTCTTTTTCGGTAAACAGTCATCATGGAATTGATTTTCCTTACTACTGTATTTCTGTTCGCTGAAGCGTCAGCCTTTTTGTATTTTTGTATTAAACTCTCATAGGCCTGATTCTTCTTGTCCTGGTCACTGTAGTTCTTTGATTTTACTCGCAACAAACACGGACATTTCATTGGAGTTGAATGGACCCCGCTAAAAACTCGCGTGAACACGCAACACTTTTACACTTCATAAATATATTTTCTGTATCGTTCGCTATTCTGCTCGGTGGTGACAACAATTTTCATATAGTTTAAAAACCGTGTGCGAAATTCTAACAGTAGGCTGTTAAACTCAACGTGCGAATTAGCAAGAGGATGGCGTGGGTTCTGAAACTAACCCAAGTTCATTGGCAACAAATATCTATTTCATCCCTGTCAGGTTTAATTCTCCTTCCATAGCAATGCAATAGACGCATTTAATATTGTGATACAAAATATTCCTAGTATGTTTTCTCAACGTGAACTTGTTCGCGATATAACTATAGTCTCTTTCAGTTACCGTTTCAGTTATTGTTTACATAACTTTTTTGCCTCTAAGATTAGTCGTGACGATGAGAATGAACGGATGAAATAGATATTGCGGGAAACAAGGATACATTAATGCCTGAACCAAGGTTCGAACTTGGGTTCTTAAATGTCATCATTGTAATCCATTGCAACACGTACCAATTTCTCAAGAAACACTTAACAATACCTACGTAATATTATAAATTAATACAAATAAATTTTGTAGCTGAACTTAATAACTGAACGAATCATATTTTATTTGCAAATTTACATTTTAGAGCTCATGCATTTGCTATCTTTCCTCTTAACATTATATTTGAAGGTATATCTTACCTTAGAACGCATGCACCTGAAGAAAAGAAAGAATTTATATGAATAATTTCATTTAGGAAGGATTTATAAGGCCAGTAAAGGTGGCACCCAGGGAACGATTGTCATTTACCTGGTATTAATTGCGTTAGGCTTCTTTATATTTTGTTTTTGTTATTTAGCGTCGCTTTTCTGCAACTTTTGGCTAATCGCGACGATGAGGATGAATGATGATATGATGAAATTGATGATGGGATACTCGCAAAGAAGTCACATGCCCAAGGCCGGATTCGAACCCGAGACCACTGGAAGTGGAAGCAGAGGAAGCGTCGTCGCCTTGTAATCAAGGGGTCCCGGGTTCGATTCCCGATGGAGGCACATAGTGGTTCTGATCCCACTTTAAACTGTAGGTCTAGTCTCGATTAGCCTTATTGTACATAAAGTGGACTTAAAACACCAACGCAATCAATAAATCAAAGCAAATTGTTGATTACCTGAGAGGTACACCAGAACGTTTTATGACGGCACGAGCGCAAAATACGTCCCTGGCCGTGCGTCCACGGTTGGAGTGCTTCGGGAGAAAAAGCAACTCGGCTCGACTTTGAAGGTCGCCGCCAGCGCAAAACGGGGCCGTTTTGTCTTCGTTTCGCGAGGCGCGTCACGGTACCCGGGCTCCCGTTGTCTCTCTGTCGAATCTCTGGCTCAGCCCTTTCCGGCTTCTCGGAGGCCTGCATCCACGTGACTGCCCCATTTATTCCGGGCTTGCTCCGGCGTGAAAGCGGAGGGAACAACACCGGAAACGACCGGAGAATTTCCCTGACCTCGATGCTTGATCAAACTTCGCAGCGATTCTGGCGGACGGGCCAAGAAGAGCGCATCTGGATTCCGGGAGCGTCTTCGCCCTCGTCCCCGGAAAGGATAAGGCTTTTACGGACCTGAACGGCATAACGAGCCACGCTTCCATTCCATTCGTTTCTGAACATTGTCGTAGGCTTCGAATGAGTATTAAAAGCCAGCCAGCACTGTATCATTACGGAATCATATCCAACATTTTCAGATGTTGCACCAAAAATTACGATGAAAATAAGTCACCAAAAATTAAGGAAGCTAAAATTTGCCACAAGAAATTAGGAAAGGAAAAATTTGCTACCAAAAATTATGTAAGAAAAAATTTGCTCCCAAAATTAAGGAAACAAAAAATTGCCACCTACAATTAAGGAAGCGAAAAGTTGCCACAAAAAATTAAGTTCAATTTGCCAACAGAAATTAAGGAAGCGAAAAATTGCCACAAAAAATTAAGGAAGTGAAAATTTGCAACCTAAAATTAAAGAAGCGATATTTCAGTACAAAATATTAAGGATGCCAAAATTTGGAACCAAAAATTAAGAAAGTTAAAATTTGCCATCAAAAATTGAGGGAGTTAAAATGTGCCACCAGAAATTAAGAAAGCCAAAATTTGCCACCAAAAATTAAAGATGTTAAAACATTTGCCACCAAAATTCAAGGAAGATAAACATTGCCACCAAAAATTAAGGAAGTGAAAATTTGCTACCAAAAATTAAGGAAGTGAAAATTTACCACCTAAAATCAAGGAAGCGAAAATTTAGTACCAAAAATTAAGGAAGCGTAAATTTACCACCAAAAATTAAGGATCCCAAAATTTTAAACCAAAAAATAAGGAAGTTAAAATTTGCAACCAAAAATTAAGGCAGTCAAAAGTTGCCACCAAAAATTATGGAAGCGAAAATTTGTCACCAAAATTAAGGAAGTTAAAAGAATTTGCCACCAAAATTGAATGAAGATAAAATTTGCCACCAAAATTTATGGAAGAAAAGATTGCCACCAAATATTAAAGACGTGAATATTTTCCACCAAAAATTAAGGCAGTGAAATTTTCCACCAGAAACCGAATAATCGGAAATTTTGCATTAAAAATGAAGGAAGTAAAATGTTACCACCAAAAATCGAGCAATCGGAAAGTTTGTCACCAAAAATTAAAGAATTGAAAATTTACCATCCAAAAATGCGAAAATTTAGTACCAAAATGTAGGAAGCGTAAATTTGCCACCAAAAATTAAGGAAACCAAAATTTTACACCAAAAATTAAGGAAATTAAAATTTGGCACCAAAAATTAAGGGAGTTAAAATTTACCACCAAAAATTAAGGAAGCAAAAATTTGCCACCAAAAATCGAACAATCTTAAAATTTACCACCAAAAATTAAGGAAGCGAAAAGTTACCGCCAAAAATTGAGCAAGTCGAAAATTTGCCTCCAAAAATCAAACAAGCGTATAAATTTGCAGCAAAGACGTATTTGAAACTGTATATCTCATAAAATTATAAAGTAATGCAAATAAATTATAAGGTGAACTTAATTACTGAAGAAGTCAGTCATTTTTCATTTGCACGTTTTCATTATATTTGTTCTCTTTCCTCTTGACATGATATTTGAAGGTATCTTACCTTACAACGCAACCTTACACCTCTAGGAATGAAATAATGTCTATGTTTGTTTCAATTTGCAAGAGTTTCTAAGGTCAGCGAAGGTGACATCAAGGAAACAAATGTAATTTACCTGATATTAATCGCGCCAGGCTTCTACATATTTACCCATGGATGTATCAATATGAAAAATCCGTATTCTATCTTTTGTTTCGTTTTTTAAATTTCACTTTATTCACACATAGGCTAATGGGGACTGGACCTATAATTTAAACTGGGATCCGAACTAATATGTGCCTCCACTGGTAATCTAACCGGTATTTCCTTGATTATAAGACGACAGTCTTAACACTATACTATCGAGGAGGACCGCATAATCTTTCATACATCTATAACTAAAATTCGATACGTGTGTGTTATAAATGTAATATATACACACATTTCAACTTAATTAAGATTTCTCTGATGCAATAATAAACTTTTACAGAATTTTGCACTGTCATTGTGTACGAACCAATCGTTTCTCTTCCGCAGAGATAAAAGCAACTTATGTCATTTTCTTGTGAATGTTAAGAAGGTGTTTGACTTTAAACAGAATTGAATACTGCATTGGAATTTTAAATTACGCTCACCGATGACGATTCACCTTGCATGAGATACGAAGGCCAGGGTAGCTCAGGAATGTGAGGTACACTACGCATTCGAACTCTAGCGAAGGTTGCGTAAGCCTTGTGTACAAGAAGTTCGAAAGGTTAAGCTAAAATATTGTATTAGTCTACAGAAAACGCCCTAGCTGAAGCTTAATGAGGAAACAATTATTTTCTTTGTAATTAATTTATAAGCATATGTGATAGACAGCTTTAAATACATTATCATATCAAATTATCTGTTCACTTGATTTTGGTGGCAATTTGTCAGGTCTGGCTGCGAATTGTTCGGTGGTATGTTGTCTGGGGCAAATTGGTTGACATTATGTTTTCAAGTATCTAAATCGCCGCAGTGAGTATGAAAAATCAAAGCCTTGATGGCTGAACGAGCTGAGTGGTCTATTCACAACATCAAAACTGAAGGTTATGTATTTGAATCTCTGTCTAGGCGCGGTGTTCCCTCGTTTGTGTTCCTTATTATGTTTCACATAATCGTTATTCACCATTACCGTTGGATTAGCTAAAAATATATAGAAACACAACGTGAAATATATTTTTAAAAAGTATTTATCTTTTATATTCGTTATTTCCCTTGTAACAGCTTTTACTTTCTCTATTTACAGCTTTCTTTCATCATTTCATAAAGAGTAGTTTAAATTCGAATGTTTGCAGAAAATACGTCTATAACGGACGGTCGCGATATTTAGAGACACAATATCTTACATCACCGTGTCTCTATAGTCTTCGTCTTAGCTAAAACATGAGAGAAACTTGTTTCGCTTCACGGTAACACAGGAAACCCATTATGAAACGTCGACACGGTACGGCACAGCACAGCACGACTCGGCTCGGCACAGCACGGCTCGGCACAGCCCGGCTCAGCTCGTCACTGCACTGCACGGCAGAAAAGAGGGAATAAGAGCAAAAACACCGTAAACACAGATACTGGACGCATGCTGTATTTATGAAGAAAAGAGAATATGGCGAACTTGGAACGGAGGGATATTATGTGTACTCTCACATGGCTTCTATTAAAAGTTCCTTCGTCAATATTCCTGCTCATTGCCTAAGACAACAACACAATACTGTGTACAGTGAACAACAAAATTTTGCACCAGCGTTACTCAGATGACTTTGTCCGTTCTGTACTAACTCCCGGGGCCACTTTTCATTATCGGCTGTTACGATTATGTGCCGAGTCGAATCGAAGCGTAGCCCTACCGAACTACAACGGACGCTCCTTTGTTTTGCTTTACATAAATTTGCCTCTGCAGGTCCGTGCCGTGCTGTGTGAACCGTGCCGAGTCGAGCCATGCTGTGCCGTGCTGTGCCCAATCCTCCTTGGAAAAAGAAACGTAAATAGAGTGTAATTATTTACAGACATGTTAAGTTGCAGTTTAATCTGGATGTTTGACATACATTAATAGAATGTCCTTCTTCTGTCGGAGTAGTTTTTGTAACAGTGATTTTTTTTCGAGAATTTGTTCCTTGAAACAGGGAGCACTTGTTTCTTCCTTCATCGCTGGAGAAACTTTTTCTCAAAACAGCCAGTAACGGACGCGACACCGCAGCTCGTGGTCTGCCATGAAAAAGCCCATTGTCCACTGCACGTGCGGCGGCACAACAAAGTGATGAAAAGTTCCGGATTCTCTCCTCGCCTTTCCGATTGTTGGCGAAGGAGAAAAAAAAAGAGATACAGGAGAAGGAGGAGAGGCGGTCTCTCCCCCTTTTATTCCATTATTATGTTTCTCTTCTTCGTCACGTACTTGCCGCCAGATGGGGAACAGGGGGGGAAATTGGCTGTCAGTGAAAGCAAATAAGTGGGCAAGAAAAGACGAAGTTGCCATGCAAAGGGAAAATATTGTGCGTCCGTACGGGACCCGTTCATTTTATCGTGTGGGAACTGAGTTAAGAGGCCTTCGGAGCGCACCGTGTGAATCGTGAAGAGAATTGAGGGATATGTGCCCACTAGGATGATACGGAAAGCTTCTTTACAACTTACGAGAAGATTGGATGCGAGTTGTATTAAAGGAAGCTCCGAATATTTACCGCTTTTCTTCTCCTGAGCGTGAGAGGAACTCTAGGACAATACCATTGCGCATCTTCTAGTTCATGTTGCACAGAATGCTCCGGCGATTCATTGCTTTCAGTTCTTTTGCGCATGCGCTACAAACTCCCTCACTAATCACACCAGCATTCTTGTGCTGGTCATTGAATTACAACAAGAAAGTATTTTTGGAGATCCAGTTCCACCATTTCATACTTCTATCTGTTCCGGTTGCATAGAAAGTGATCGGATAGGATAGTCTGAGTCTGATTTTTTGTTTCAAGTCCACTTTGTGCATAGAAGACTAATCGGTTCTGGGACTAGAGTTTAAAGTGGGATCCGAATCACTACGCGCCTCCACCGATATCAAACCCGGGACCTCTTGATTACAAGACGACGAGGTTACCACTATTCCATCGGGGAGCCTCTAAATGGATAGGATAGATGGAATAGACCAATTACGAGATTTTCCTTTATGAGGAACAAAAATTTTAAACCATTGTCATCTGCTCGTAAGCAGGACCCCATAGTATCCTCAACCAACTAACTCTCTGGCATTCCTAAACCCGGAGGTTTATTGCCTCAGAAACACGTGTCTTACAGCTGTCCCTATTTTGAGCAATCCACGCTTGACCATCCTTACGAATTTCTTTCAGGTCCACCTTAATATTTCCGGTCTCTTACAGTTAGGTTTCCTGAAGATCCTGTAAGCATT
Source organism: Lepisma saccharinum (assembly GCF_977018435.1). Lineage (NCBI taxonomy): Eukaryota > Metazoa > Arthropoda > Insecta > Zygentoma > Lepismatidae > Lepisma > Lepisma saccharinum. The sequence goes on along the minus strand of NC_139229.1, from coordinate 157,364,214 downwards.
TATATCCTCTACAATGTGTGTAACGTGGCCTGGTCACTCAAGTGTTCTTCATTTAATTATTAAAATGATATCACGTAATGAGCAGAGAGTACACAGTTCAATACTATGTAATCTTCTCGACTCACCTCTTGTTTCATCTTCTTTAGGTGTAAATATCTTTCTTAGGATTTAATTTTCAAAAACTCTTGTATTCCTCTTTTAGTACAAGGGATCATGCTTCATATTCATACAAGGCTACAGGAATAATTAGTGATTTGTATTTTTAAACTTTCAATTCTTTGATGTTAGAAGAGATATTAAAAGATAAAATAAGTAACATTCATTACCTGAATTGAAGTGTCGGGGTAACCAGGTAAGTCAGTTTTCTGTTTCAAACGAGGTGCTCTTCAGATCCAAGATGAATAGAGGCATTGCTCAAAGGTATGAAATGGGGGAAACAAGCAAGTTGATAATATGTTATATGCTTCTTTTTCCATTCCATACCTTTCAGCGATGCCTCTAATCATCTTGGATTGAAAGACCATCTCGTTTGAAACAGAAAATTGACTTACCTGGCTTTTCCCCTGGTACTTCAATTATCTTAATATCTTCTTTAATATCATTTTTATCCTAGGTTAGAGACCCTCTTCGATTTATTGCGTTCATCTTTAGAACTCTGTATTTCTTTCTTACCATTGAGGCGTCTGAATGTTGTGTTATCTTCCTTCCTCATAGATCTACCACTGGTAATTTCAGAACTCCCCCCTTTTCTCTCAAAGAGAAATCTATAATTTAAAAAATAGGACTAGTACTTGTTCATTTCGCACCCTAGACGACATCCCAACGGTTGCTCGGTACGCCGTATTACTCTATTCCACACAAACATACGCTGGATTACCTTATTCCAACAGGAGCCACAAACTTTCCGTTATCCCGTCTCCATCCCACGCACGAAAGAAAGGAGATATTAATATGTGGAGGTGAGCTTTCACGTCACAGGGCAAGCAGTTTTATATGCATAGAACTAGCCTTTGCATCCAAATACATTGACACGAAGGGTCGCGTCGCGAGAGCATAAAATGCAAATGCAGTCGGAGGAGAGAGAGACGGGCGAAAAAAAATCGCAGAATACTAAAACTTGGAGCCGCAGCGGGCACTGAAGATGCGAAGAGAAACTTTGGCTGAGATGGGAAAACGAGTTTCTGCGTCGGAAGTTTGTAATGACGCCGCGAGAAACAGGTGACGGGGACTGGGGAAAACCATAAGCAAGGGAGCAAGTTGCCTCCGCGACCCCCCTTACCACCTCGCAAACACGGACGATGCATTAAGTGACAACGCGCTGACGACAATCACAAGAAGTCAGGGTGGAGGACCGCACTCCTCTCGGTATGCTTTGCGGCAGAAGGGTATTCCGGAATATAGCAAGCTGTGTTTATAACTAGACATTTCATATATTTGTAAAAAATCACAAACGTTTCCTTACTGTCGTCCTCACATAAGTAGAGTGTATATTATTCTACAAATATTTATTATAAATAAATAATTATAATATATTTTTATATTTTTCCTTTTGGTTGTATGGCCAGTACTTAGATAGAACTTGTCTGCATCTGCCAATAATATTTTAAAATCTGGCCTGCTACCTAGGTAGGTAGCTAAAATATTTCGTTCATAATATCTATATTTCGAAACGCATCATGTGATGCACACGACCTCTCTTGGATGCAAGCCACAGATTTAGCGCCAGTCACAAAACCTCGCATTATAACCCTGTGAGGTAATATCTTGTAATATTTTTGTCCCAGCAATAAGCATTCATTTATTTATTGAGAAAATTCCAGATACAGCCATTTTACACTGAAATTTTCAACAATGAAAATAGAATGATAATAATAATAATAATAATAATAATAATAATAATAAGCAAAGAAATATTAAAAAATAATGAAAGTAACAAAATAACACAGAAATGAATAGCAAATTTACAAAAAAATAAGTAAAAGATGGCACTATTTGATATTGTTTACAAACATTTCTTCTAATCTTGGAAAATAATTTATTCAGACTGTAGCTATTTATTAATTTTTAGATTTTCCATTAAAGTGGATGAGGCTTATCAGAGTTGTTCAACTCTTGAAACACTATGTATGTAAGTAGGCAGGAATCCGCTTTGGTAGCTTAGTAAGTGTAGTTGTCGACTCCGGATCTCGAAACCAAAGATTTCGGGTTGTTCTCTTTTTGCGGCACCTTAACTCTCATCATTTTTTTCTAATCACCATTCATTTTGATTATCCTAAAGAGACAGAAAAGTATGTAAAGTAAGGAAAATACTAAAAAGATTGGATCCAGGTTGATGCTAAGTATTTGTATTTTTCTTATTTTTCATGTCTCTGCTTTTACTTCTGACTACTCGCGACGAACATAAAGATTGCTGATTAATATAGTTGACGAATGGACTGTAGACAGAGTTAAGATGCGGGCACATCAAACTGCACGAATCCCTCAACGTCTTAAGTAAGAAACCCATTATGGAGGATCGGCATGGTCTCCCCATCAGCCAACAGTCCCATTGGAGAGCCAATCAGAAAACGCCGGGGATGGGTTTTAATTTTCGGGTGTGCATTCCGGCCTCTCTTACATGCAGAGCTGAAGTAAAGTGTATCTAACCGAACCGAACGTTCCGTGCCGGTCGTTCATAATGGATCTCCTACCTTACAGCTGCCTATATCTATGTGACGGTAACACTGTTAAGCCTTGTTTCCATGTTAATAAAACATTAAAATGCTGACCAAGAGCAGCCTCGGTCGGCATTTTAATGTTTTACTATGTGATGGGAAGAAGAAGGTAAAACCAGTATAGACTCGCTTAAAAGCAGTCTGGTAACTTTATGATCGTACCTTCCGAAATTACCAATATATACTAATTGCAAATATTACGTTTTCTCGTTAGATACCGAATTGAAAATCTTTTTTGTGGCATTGGGTTCTGGAAATCCTCTCCGTTGGAGTCTGCACGGATCATCCGAGAGAGAGAGAGAGAGAGAGAGAGAGAGAGAGAGAGAGAGAGAGAGAGAGAGAGAGAGAGAGAGAGAGAGAGAGAGAGAGAGAGAGAGAGAGAGAGAGAGAGAGAGGAGTAAAAGTTTTTGCGGGAACGCAGCTATCGGCCTGACAAGATCGAAACTGACAACAACGCGAGCCCCCTTCGTCGCCCCTCATGCATAACTGATGACAACACAGACAAATGGATTCATATTTTAAACAACTGGAGAGAAAGAGGAACCTGACGTTGATGCGGGATGTTCGGGTGTCTGCAGAGTGCGCGGTAACATTGTTTCGCTTTTCACTGCAATTGTTGGATTTTATGAATTCACACCGCTATTTATTTGCTTCCTCTTGACTCTATATTGTCTCCGCAACGAGTTGGTTTCATTTCATTCTTTTTTTCCCTTTGAACGAGAATGGCTTGTTTAGGCGTTATTGCATACCTCCAAAGGCGATTGTGACACACACGCGCGTTGTACATTGTAAAGGACTATTTTTTTCCATATTCGTAGTACAAACCTGCAGAGATTTGCGGATATCATCCTCGTATTGCATTAATACTGCACCAAACTAACTCTGGTATTCTTTTAATTCGATTGATTGAATTGTTATTTTAAGTCCACTTTATGCACAGGAAGGCTAATCGGGACTGGACCTACAGTTTAAAGTGGGATCCGAACCACTGTGCCATGTGCCTCCACCGGGTATCGAACCCAGGACCCCTTTATTTGAAGGCGACGAAGTTACCACTACGCCATCGGGGAAGCCCCTTTCAATTCGAAAGCTCTGTTATGATCATAAAGATTTTATTAATGTGAAGCATTTTAGCAACAGCTGGTTAACTATTAACCTGTTCTATACCTGGTGGAGACACACAGTGGTTCGGATCCCACTTTAAACTGTAGGTCAAGTCCCAATCAGCCTTACTGTGCGCAAAGTGGACTTAAAACACCATCTCAATCATACTCATCTTCACAATTTGCTAAATGTTGCAGACTCGCGAAGTAAAATAAATCAGTCATTCATTCAAGAAAGTGTTAGAAGGCCTTGGCTTAGTTATAAGAACCCTTTTATACATAGATAGGCCAATAGTGACTTCACCTACGGTTTCGAGGGGCATCTGAACCACTATGTAACTCAAACTGGTATCAAACCATGTATCCCTTGATAGATGACGAAGCTACCACTACGCCAACGGGTATACTTAATTCATAACATAAAAATAGATACGGACACTACTGGCAAGTAAAGATCTGAGAAGTCCGGTTAGAAGGAAAGTGTCAAACACACAGAATCCTTTGTACAGATCAGGTACGTGCTAATTTATACAAAGCAACAGCATATAAAACAATGTATAAGACCTCTCGGGTTTTGGGATCGTACCTAGGCTATGACAGCCTAAAGCTACTTGCTTGCGAGAGACGTACGTTTATGGCTTGGGGTGACCCCCCTGAGAAACGAACGTAACACGTAAACAAGCAAAGGGGGCTCGCTCCTGTGAAATAAAGATAGTACTTAAACATTCGATTTTAACACTTCGATTGACTGGTCTGGCAGGATCGTGAGAATAACAGAAAGGGAGATAAAGGAATGTTCGGTTACCTGTAGAACTAGATGTGAAGATCGTCTCATCTGATTGTATATAAAGCACTCCTGAAATGAAACTAGGATAACGCACTGCTCCTCATTGTAACTCCTATCGTATCAATTGGTAACCTGACTCTAACTCGGAGGCAACAACTGTGTGCTCGATAGCTTTCTCGGCTGAGAAATGCTCACTCGAACTATTTATGGAAGATTCCAATTGGCGATCGTTAGAGCCGTTGGCGAGTCCACATCTGCCGTTAACGGTGCTTTTAGCATAAGGCTGAGTTTACTTACTTTTCATACAATTTCCTGTTGAATCTGTGTCAGCGGATTTTTCAATTTTTCATTGCATAAGAATTAGTTTGAGTACACTTTCGCTACAAGAGAGAATAGAACAGAAGATGTTTCGGCACATGCAAAGAGAATTGCCGGGACAGGAGTAGCCGAAGTACGAGTGAAAATGTAAGGACCCAGGCCTAGAGGATGACCTACAAGTGTGTGGAAAGATGAAATAATTAAAAAGAGGAGATTGGAAGTACTCTAAGATCTGGTACCGGACAGAGGTAACTGCTAAACCTTCTGGAAAACATCTACTACTGAAGGCACATCTCAACATTATAGTTCCTATTATGTCCCGGACTTCACCCAAGTTCCTAATCTTGTAGCCATTCATTCCCATGAAAGTTACGTAAATATTCTACTTTAATCAATCGTCGTTGCGATTAACCTAAGATTTAAAAAAGCTGTAAAATAATAGGAGGGTGGATAAAACAACCCTAGCTGGGATGAAAATTTACCCCTGCTGCCGGAGATGCTTGGGTTTAGCTGGAGTTGGTACATAAATCTCCAGGACCCCCCGTATTAATACGCAAACTGGCGTTACATTTAAAACCAAACTGAAAACATTTAATACGTTTATAACCCTAGAGAGAGAGAGAGAGAGAGAGAGAGAGAGAGAGGAAATATGGGGGAAAAGATAAGGGAGGGAAGATGGCATAGAGAGAAGGGGTGAGAGAAGTTCTACAGCACCTGAAGAAATCGGCGCCAAATGCAATTAGTGGAGGAGTTTTGCAAGAAGAAAGCCAAGGAAACGTCTCTTCCTTTGGGAACTTCACACGGGATCAATTCCACGGTGATCAGAGGTCGGGAATCCCGACGTGTGACGTGGCAGAAACCCATTCTCCCCGAGTGTTCCCTCGGGAGCTGACAAAGGGCCTCCTCCGATCCCGATTGCTTCCGCCGCTTTTAAAAGCGGACAATAAGTCTTTGCAAACTTGGGAGGGCGCGATGGCCTTGTGAATCATGGAGGCTCCTCAGGCTCTGTTGCGTGGGGTGCCTCGATAGCTTCGGGGAATCGCTTCCATATTCGGGCTCACTTGTAAATTTTATCAAAAGACCGCGAGTCCTATTTTACAGCTTTGATCAGCTGAATGGTGTGGAAGCGGTTGGTTTCATAAACGAGCCTCGCAGAAGGCATAGTGGTAACGTCAAGTTGGAGAAAGGTTGCAACATGCTTCGGACCTAATTTAAACTCTTGGTCCAGTCCTCATTAGCCTTTTTAAACATAACATTTTTTTTGGCATATGTATATCCACCTACGTGCTGATCACGTTAAGCGATCGACGTACTTGGTCCGTAGCCTAGGGTGTCATTCCAAGATTTTTTTTGACAACAATATACGACAGAAAAGTTTTCACTTAGCAGTGGCGTACGCAGGATTTTCCAAAGGGGCTTTCTTATACATTTTTTTAAGTGTCTTCATTGTCCCATCTTTTCCTATCTTTGATCTTCTTTATAATTTAAGAGTACTGGACCAAAGGTTGGGAGAAACGGAGGTTATGATTCCTGTCCTTGGCAGAGGTATATTCTAGTAAGACACTGCTAGAATTATGAGTTTCCTAAATTAGTATTAATAGTACGCTGTTAAATATATTCTTCAGGCACTAAGATACATCTGAAATATTTTAAATGTACTAATCTTTTTAAAATCAGAAATGGAAATTACGATTCTTAAATATAACCTATGTTGTGTTTAATTTGTTTTTTTGTTTCCTCATTTCAAAATTTGTAGGATATAAACATCACAAACACCTTGATGTTTAAAAGAGGATCTGTGCCGCTTCCAAAGTGCAGATTCCCATGACGTAAGAAGAAAACATCGCAAGACGCACGAAAAATGTCGAGACTTGTTAGTGCGAGAGGGTGTCACCAAATAAAAATATTTTCTAGTGCTCCAAAATATCTAGCTACAGAGCTACGACTTTCCACAAAGCTACTGAAGATCTCGCTCTCACTCTATTTCCGGCGTAGACTCCTTGACTGATTTGCTTTATTTTACCTCGCTTTTCTGCCATTTTGGGTTAATCGCGAAGATGAGAATGAATGGTGATTAGATGGATGAAGGAACAATCACAAACATATATGGACAACACCACACGAACCCGCACAGAACATTACACAGGCTGTGAGTCCCGACGCCAGAACCTCGCTAGTCTGCAAAGTACAGTCCAGTTTGTACTACGGGCAAGATAAGTTGACATTTGGGTGACTTTGAGAAAGGGTCGTCCTTCACATCCCGAGTCATGACCTAAACATGGACACAAAGAAAACATATTATCCCTTACGTTGAAGGAAGGAAGACATGTCCATACATCGGTTCGAGAGCAGATCGCCCTTTCAAAGTAGCTCCAACAGCTGGACGCCTCTTACTGTGCACCAGGAGTGGACAAACTCATTTCACATGCCATGATAAGTGCTTAAATGGGCAAGGTACTAATTTCAACACATCACCATTTCTAGACTAAAAACCGTGTAAAACGTAAAGAATTTGCCCGGAAAAGATCTGAAACTGTCAAAAGAACATTCCCTACTTCATCCAACAGAAGGACAGGGATGCTAACTCGAGGCCAGGTTTACGGCGTTGATATACTTTTCTGTTACAGCCCATCATACCCCCTTCTAAACTTTTTGTACTAAAGTAGCTCCTACAGTGATTGCCACTTCCTTTCGATGTGGATGTCGTTACAAAAATTGGCAGCACCTTGTCAAGATTATACTGCTCTCGTTTCCAGGTGGCGGCTGGGAAACAACGAATCAACGATCAGTTAAATTCTCTTCGACTGATATCGGACATTTTCGAGTCACAAGGCATCGAAAGTTCCTGGCGGGACGAAACAAATGAGCGTCGGATACACCGGATGTTGCCAAACGTACTGTAAACCTGGAGGAAAGAGAGAGTAGATCAGTGCCGTTACAAGATATAACTTGTAGAGGAAAAGGTCTAAATATGGGCTCCCCTTTTTATGTTGTCATTTTCGGGATGGATTAATATATCAAGCACCTGCCTTTAAAATGCATATTTATGAAATATATACTTAAATGTAATATCATGTTAAAGTATAGAAGGTTTCCATTTTTTTTTTAAAAAAGCAATTTCCAAAATATGGTAAAATGATGTATTTCAAAATTGTGGTCTAAATATGGGCTACTAGTGACAATATCACAAAAGACAATTAAAATTTTAAACAACAATAATTTATCGCTAAAACATTACAAAATTTATATTTATGAATAATCTGTTGTTTTGAAAATCACGCGGAATGGGGAAAATCTAAATTAAGAAAAACATCCAAATATTTGTTGAAAACATTAGACCTTGCCATAGCCCATATTTAGACCATCACGATATTTTTCTTCTTCAATTTATTTTTACACTCTGTGGTACATATTTCACAAACAAATTATGGCATTATAGAAGCCCACATTTGTTTTATGTACAGCTAATATCATAACCTATACAAAGCAGACGAGAATTCAGAAAACGCTGAGTTAAAACATACCTGCAAAAAGTTTTCGGAGGTCGCAATTCTATAACAGCGTCCAAGACCGAAACTAACCACCACTTTCTCTTGCGAATTGGCGCCGCAACCTTTGTCTTTGACAGATAACCAGTTCCAATAGCCTTTGCCAGGCTGTAGCACTCGGGAGCGCTGATAACTCCAAAACCCATATTTAAACCTTCGCCCATATTTATACCTTGTACCAAGCATACAAAAGTAGAACACAAAACATGCAAACGCTGTACAAAAATGCCGATAAAAACAGACGTACGATTGGCAAAGTTGCTACGAACGAGCGATATTGCCCCTACAGCTTTTTACCTCACAACTGAGGTTGTTGACACTCATAGAGGCACACACACCCGAAGTCGATTGGTGGAGCTTTAGATCAGTACAGTGAGGTTCGACTTTCTTGAAGTTAGTCTGAACGTGTACTAATATTCATCTTCGAATGATCAACCCTCGTATATTGCAAAATATGAAATCAGGTGATCTCCTGGATTTAGAGAGAGGGAACGGCACGAGAATGGAACGCTTTTGCCCTAGTTTTGAAAGTGGTACGGTTGCATTGGACGGGCATCTTCCCACGAACAGGAACATCGCTCTGTAACCGTTCAAGAACACGCAACAAGAGGAGAGAGGGAACAAACCTTTAAAAAAAGCAGAGGCGATGACTTTTTTACCCGGCTGTTAATAACCGTGGCTGCATCCGGGAATCGACGATCAGGCTTCGGGGCCGGACGACGCCCGCTGCAAGCATTCCAGCCACCAACTACACCATCAATCACCCGCGACGGGGGGGCAGCACCATTCCAAAACTGTTATTGCACCACCGCCACCTTCTGTCGGCCATCGTTTTACTAACGAGCCTCCCTTCAACGATTTCCATTCCTTTCGCTGTTTATTGGAAACTCGGCTGTCGATGGCAGCAAACACCTTCCCTATCGGATCGGCGAGGCGGTCGGTCATTACTCTCTAGGCAGGGCGCGCGCAGAATTCGAAATCAAGGAGCCAGGGCGATAGATAAGCAAGAACTTCTGCTCCAACAGGCGGTAGTTTACCGTAGCAGAACATTTTAGCGCTGTTTTCCCTTGTTAGGCTTGCTTTATACGAAAGCATTTTCCTTAGCATTTGTTCCGATTCGTATTTAAACACTGGATGACTATTTACAATAATTTACAGAGTGTCCACATGAAACCTACCTGAATTCAAATTACAATTGTCATGAAACTATTCGACATAGAGCCTTGAGGTTTACGGCATCATGTAAAGCAAATCAAAAAGTTTTTTTCAGGTGATGAGTAATTAGCAACGATGCCGACAGCGCAAGATAGGACGCAGTGCGTAGTGTGGTGTGTGGAAACGAAATCTCCAATTTCAGTCCAAGGACATTTCAGACGTGCGTTTGAACGGGAGCCACCAGACGTAAAGACTTGGTATGACAAGTTCCTAGTCACTGGGAGTGTTAACCGACAGTCAGGTCGACAGTGGTTTGGTGTCGAGTATCGGCTAGACATTTTAAGGGTTACGAAAGGACCTCACGTAGTAGTGCACTAAATTAAAAAAGGAAAAAAACCTTTTTGAGTTGCTCTATATGATGCAGTAAACCACAAGGCTCTACTATGTCGAATAGCTTCTTCACAATTGTAATTTGAAATCAGGTAGGTTTCATGTGGACACCCTGTACACTAACGCTGGAGTGAAGTCGACCACCGTGTAGCAATGTCGCTCGATGCTCTCGTTCAGTTCGGGTATTCCCCGATACGTAAAATGCCTTCAACAGTCTCCGAAGAAGAGAGTCCGCATAGTCCTGCCACCTGGTGGTGACAAGTTAAATGAACACTTACATGTACAACTTCTCATATATTCATAACACAAATGATAATACATACACTAATCTATCCCAAACAACATTTACGCCATGACCAAAATGCTACAGTGTAAAGTGAAAAATCATATGGCATTTCAAATGCCATGGCATATTTCATGGCATTTCTGAAGGATAAAATCGATCCTAGATTTTTCGTTAGCATAACGAACCAGAAGCGACCTCTAGGTCACGAGTGCAGATGTAATGGCAAGTGCATTTTAAAATCCGATAACTATTCAACCGAGAGGAATAACATTTTCTATAAAACGCTATTAGGTACAGTCACGGACACTGCTGGGTTGTAACAATCCAGAAGTGTCCGTGACTGAACAAATCAATGGCGCTGCTTAAATACATACTCCATAGCGTATGGTACAATAAATTAGTTGTTTAAATTGTAAACACCAGACACTGGCTCATCTAGTATACCTTTCGTGTTGTATATATTATCTCACATTCTCTACACGCTTCATATCGCAATCGCAAATGTCCGCAAGGTTACACGAAATATTTCCACGTAGAGTATTGTCTGCTATAAAAAATCTATAATATTTGTTGAAGCATTAATACCAGCAAAAATGCTAAAGCGGGACTTAGTAAAGACCAGAAACAGTTTCCTGAACTAAATGGTCTGTCGTGACTGATAACCAGCCAAGCTTCAAGAATTTTAATTTTCTTAATTTTAATAAGCGAATTAATGTACTAGCGCTGGGCTTATAAAGGGGGAGATAAAACAATAAGCTCGTTACGAATAACTTTTCATGAACTTATCAAACTAAAGTTAGTTTTTTCTCTTGCAGGTAAGTGACGAAAACCATTCTTCTGTATGCTCCTACCGGCAAGGTAAGTAAGAGCCAGTAGCTGTTTCAATCTTAAAATCTTCGGCACATTCGGTGCTTCGTTGTTCATCTCTCGTTCCTAATGATTGGTTCATCGGGTGAAAATCCTGGCATAGTGTTAGGTTTTCATTGTCAAGGCATTAATGGTCAGGACTACTTCATTTGAGAATTCTTCTTTGAGGTCTTAAAAAAATCATAATCATTACTATTCAACGTAGAAAGTATGAATTACCGGGAAACAAAAGAGGAATTACTTGCATTTCTATTTAAAACTTCCATAGGAGTGGAAATGTTATACATAGGGCCCGGGTAGTTATGCTTTTTGTACATTCCATATTCAAATGCATACTTAGAGCATTTTTAATAAATGCATATTGCATATGCAAATGCATATACGTATGAATCACACGTATATACTGTATTTCGTACGGTCAATAACCGGATTAATGTCGTGAAAAAGCAAAATAAAGTGACAGAGCGATGAAACTTACGGGATATGAAGGCCAGGCTGTGGTACGCCATATGTCTGCGAGACGAGTTCCAGACCGCGTCGCTAGGTGGCAGCACTGGCAGGGAAAGGGAGGTTGTGTATGTGTACTTTGCCTCCAAGGCGCCAGTCAGTCATTCAGTGAGGTGAGTACCAAATACAAATTTATTGCATATTTTAGAGTCAACAATCACTACTAAATTTGTACATATTTTTTTATCTGTTCGTTGGGCGAAACATCTTAGTAAAAGAGCTTCCTATTTATTTCCTTTACTGGTGTTTATTATCCACTTTCTTTTACGAAAGAAGGAGATAATACTTCTTTCATCATCCTTACGGGAAAACTAAACAACTACTCTTTTTGAGAGAGAGAAACGACAATGCAGTGGACAGTATCGAGATGATCTTGAACTAGATGTGCCTGTGATACTGTTGCCTTAAAATATTGTCAAATTGTATCTAGTGAAATAGAGCGAGTTTCTTGTGGGTACAGAAATATTCTTGCCGGAAACAGGAGGAGTTTTAAGATTGAAAATTGTAAGACATCATGCAAGCAAGTGCAATGGTAATCTGTAAGAAATGTAATTTTTTATTCATATATAAAGCAGCAAGCGAAGTAAACAAGAGTGTGTGGAAGAAGTCAGAACTGCAACTTTTACATATATTACATGCTAAATCGTATGATTTCAAAAAAATAACATGTAGGGTTTTTCTAGTAACTGAAAAAAAAGTGCATTTTTATTTGCGTATTTTACGTAGTGCATAACTATCGGGGACTATAATTATATGGTTTTCAGTAAATGAAGCCTAGTTGATGTGGGCTCTGCCCTATACTTTGCTCTTGAGGTGAAAAAGTACTGGATAGTTGATACAACCAGCAGAAGTGCATTTCCCTGGAAATAACTCCTGACATTAAATTCACGAGCGAGACCAGTTGGAAACAATTTCTCTTCTGTTTAACTTTCTGTGAAAAAGTAAACAGCCATTCTTCTTGCGTTTGTCACTTACCGAAGCGCCTTGGTGCAAACAGACAAATGACCATTGTTCCACCTTACACTGCTACGGGTTTTTACCGACAGCGAGAAATCTGACTAAAGGACGAAGGCGTGTAACAAAAAACCGCTAACTCCCCCGCCCCTTTTCCTTCCACTCATTTGTTTTTCTCTTTGGGTGAAACTCTCCGCGCTCTTTCAAAAGGAAGAGGAAAAGTTTCCAAGCCATTAGTTCGCTTCCTGCATACGCACTCACGCACACGCAGGAGGCAAAAAAGGGCGTAACACTTGTTTGTGCTGCGAATAAACCTTTTGAAAAAAAAAGTCACCTTCTGGGCGGGCGAGTTAAAACAGTGATATTCTCGGCGGCTAAAACCTCTTCCGGATTTACACATTGGTGGATTCATCTGGGTAAATGCAGTCTCGCTTTCAGACATTATTTCAGCCACCAAAAATGAAGGAGCTAAAATGCACGCTGTTGGGTTAAGCCTACTCACAGCATAACTTGCTTTTAGACTCTCGTGTAGGAGCTAGCAACGAAGAACCCGATCAGAGCCAGTGTAAATAAGCAATAAGAGCATAATTTGCTTTCAGACATTTATATAGCAACCGGTAAGAAATGTGTGGCTCAGGAAAAGAATAAGCGGAAATACAGTAAAAATAAGAACATGTTGCTGAAGGTTCCTGATTTAATTTGATTTTTGTTTGTTTTTATGTTCACTTTATGCACATGAAGGCTAATTGGGACTGGACCTACAGTTTAAAGTGGAATCCGAACCACTATGTGCCTCCACAGGGCATAGAACTCTGTTCTAGTTCAGGTCCAACATGATTGTTTCATTCTACACGTATGTTCATCAATTTTATCTAATCACCATCGCGATTAACTTAAAGTGACAGAAATGCAACGTAAATTCAAACACGAATTAAAATCATACACCCTAAGTGGAACCGTTACTACCAGGTGGTCATAATAAAGTTCCCTACTTAGAGCCCCCTGGAGCTTGTTAGGAGCATCGGATTGCGTCGATACTTGGTATAGATGCTATGAAGACCATTGGAAAGCGAATGTTGACGAAAAAGTAATAGTTGAAATTTTCACCACCAGGTGTAAATGTGGCGCTTAGAATTAAATTTCCTCACTTAGAACCCTTTGAAGCCCGTTTGAAGCATCGGATTCCGGTGAAACTTGGTATAGACACCATGGGGAAGCGAATGATAATGAACAATTATTTCAAATTTTCACCATCAGGTGGAAATGTGAGGCTGAAATAACAACAACCAGAAGTCTGACATACAAAAATTTAATTTGAGTTTATGTCAGTACAACAGTGTTCAATATGCGCGCCATCAACGTGAATGACCCTTCGGAAGCATAAGACATCACTGGTTGGATGAACGCGTTTCCCGGGAATTTGTTCATTAAGCACCACATTTCAGCGCCACATTTCCAACTGGTGGTCAAAATTTTGAACTATTTTTTCGTCAGCATTTGTTTCCCCATAGTACCAAGTTTCGCCGCAATCCGATGCTTCGAACGGAGTTCAAAAAACCCTGAGTAGGGGAACTTTAGTTAGTACAACAAGGGGTAATGAAATAATGTGTCTTTAGCCGTTATACAAGAAACCATGGTAACGCCATGTCATTCATGGGCTAACAGCTAGTCTTGAGACTTGTCAATCGTCCTCCTAATTTATCAAGTTTCCATTGAAGAATGTCGAATTGGAAAGAGTCTGGAATATAGAATGTGGTATATTTTTGGATACCCAAAGCATGCCCATGCTATTCTTATATGTTGTTACGCCTTATTGAAACTTCTAAGCAAATTTACACTATATCGAAAACACAAATAAAGTAACGTATTTTAAAAGCATAATGCAAAAAGTATATTGAAAGGACAAAATTAACCTTGCAACCGAACGTGGAAATAATTAACAGTGTTACACGCAATGCCGACTTTGAGTAAACATGATGACATATGTTTACCAGCGCCCTCTCTCGGTTATCCAAACGAACCCACTGAACTGTAAACAAGCCGACTTTCAATGTGCACCAGAGGAAAGTGCATTTCCATTGATCTTCCCCGCATTGAACTTTCCAGTGCCATCAGCGTCGAACGATAAATCCTTCCGTTTCGAGTTTATTAGCAGCGCTTGCCCCAACATTTGGTCAGGAATGAAAATTTACAATGTTACACAACTTAGACAAAGTTCACAGCAAACCAGAACTTCGGGGAAAGTTGTTAGCTACTTTTTAACAATGCGGTGGCAGGGAAGGTCGTAAAGACAAGGATGCTTTCGTGGTCGGCGACGGAGGGGGAGGGAGGGATGCCAGAAGGAGGAATTTACGAACTCAAGAGGAGTTTAGATTTATCATGGATTATGTTTCGGAAAACTTGGTACGCAAGAAAGATTGTGAGAAAAGAGTTAGTTTTTAAAAATATTTGCATGGAGTGTATGCAATGAGGAAGTGGTAAAACTAAACCAGATTAAAATCCGTCAATAGTCAGTGATAACACCATTAAGCCTTGTTTCCATGATAACTAAAAACTCAATGTGCTTACCAAGGCAGAAATTTATTTTATTCTAAAACATAAACTAAACGTTACGTTTCAACCTTCTAGCAAGGTCTTCTTCAGACTCTGTTCCAAATACAAATTTTAAAAAAATCATTAGTACTTGGTGCAGAGTCTGAAGAAGACCTTGCTAGAAGGTTGAAACGTAACGTTTAGTTTATGTTTTATAATAAAATAAATTTCTGCCTTGGTGAGCATATTGAGTTTTCAATATTTTCAGTATTAAAAGGGTGTGAATGTTAAGTAGGATGGACGAAGAACAAGCAAAGGTTAAAAATAAAACGAGAAAGCAGAATACCTGTGCAAATATTTCAAAGTATCTCGTATTAGTAGACCAAATGTTATAATAAAACTATGTAACTACAAAATGAATTGACACTGTCGTTATGTAAACGTGAAGCAGTGACGTCACCAGAGAATTCTGTTCTTGTGGGATAAAGGGTGGACGGAATATTATCAAGCAGGCTCCGTTTCTATGGTCGAGTCATTCATTTGTCTTTCTTTCTTTGCCTGTTTCTTTATTTTTCTTTGTCGATGTCTTTCCTTTTTTCATTCTGTATTTCTCTCGTTCATTCTTCATATTCCTTTTCCTCTCTATAAGTTACCGTTTATTTCTCGCGAACAGGGGACAACACAAATAATCTAAGATATACGTTTGAAAGTGTATGGAATGTACTTTCGAAAGAAGCCACTAGATGGTGTATGTGAACAATGGTGGGGTAGTAAGCACGCACCCAAGTTCAGTCGGTGAGTGACAGCATTCGAAATTGGAGCAGGAGCAACATTCGTATGTTAAAATAGCAGTTCTCCGCGGCAGAAATGCACGGAAATGCCATACAGAGCTACGGGATGCACTGGGTGTGAATGCCATAATAAAACACAAGTGGATAACCTGGGTGAATACTTTGAAGATTGTTAAACAGTGTAGCCTTGTGTATTTGTTGCTCATGCCATAATAAAACACTGTTGTCCAATGTCCTGTGTTCTGCTTCTTCCCTACGAGAGTCTCCTGCTTCCAGACTTCATCTGGTGGCTTCATTCGAAGGTACATTCCATACACTTTCAAACGTACATCTTAAATTTTTCGAGTTGTCCCCAGTTCGCGAGAAAAAAAAATAGTTGCCATGACTTATGACTTAATCCACGTATATTTCTATATATTTTTTTGTTTCTCTCTCTCTCTCTCTCTTTTCTCTATCTAATCGTTCATCGTCTCTTTATTTCCTCTCTCTTTCTTTCTATCTCATTCTCTGATTGTTTTCTTTCCCTCAATCATTTTGTCTCCTTTCCATCCTTTCTTTCCTTTTCTCGATTTTTCTTCATTTCTATCTTTCTCTGCCTCTGGGCAAAGGTGGGCAGGGGGTCGGACTAGAGCCTATGCCCAACGTCGTAGCCTAGCCTCGCCCGTCCAGTAAGCAAAACGTCTTCGATTTTTCATCGCACATTACAGGAACTAGCCCCTTAATGAAGACAAACTATGTGACTAGACACTTGTAATGAAACGAAAAATGCTTTTTCTTAAACTCAAACATTCGTTATTTAGAACAAAACGGTGATAAACTGTCTATCGCAAAGTCAAGCCAAAATATCTCTATTTTCTACAAACTCCATATCTTTGAAAATAACCGAGGCTGCCGATGGCACTCGACGCACGCAAGGACATGGAGCACCACACATTCTTACAGATGTTACCCTGGCTGTAGGATCAGGCACCAGAGCCTCGTTAGAATGAATGTGCGTGTGTATTATGTGGAAGAGACTGAGATATGAGTGCCCTTTACACTAGGGGGTGGTAACGAGTCGGGACAAGTCTGTCTCCTTCTAAATATTTGGTAAGCTCTTTTGATGTTTGAAAACCAAAATTTCCTTACAATTCGGCATTTTCAAACTACCCAACGGATATTTAAATGCTTCGTAAATTGCGAGGTTCATCCATTAGTGCCCACACAGATCCTGTGCAGCATGATTGCATACATTCAGAACAAACTTCCTTTTATCGAGAGTTCGTAGCGTCGAAATGAGGCATGACGCAGAAGAAAACTAATAACAAAATTTATTGCAATAATAAATTGCCGCGGTGGCTCAGTTGGTAACGCGTCTGACTACCATGCTATAGGTCCCGAGTTCGATCTCCGGCCGGTTCAAATCCGGGAACTTTTCTAACGTTGGAAGCGGCCCCGGCGCCCACCCAGCATCGAATGACGCGGGTACCTGGGGGGTAAAGGCGGTGAGGGGCGTGATGCTAAGCACAAGGGAGCACTTTACCTTTTCTATTGCAATAATGACCTCTTACACTGTGACAGTTTGTGCTGTTAAGGACTATATATATTGCTTGTAATATTTATTTCGGGACGACAACGAGACAGGGTGTTTATAAAGCAAGACGAGATTGAGAACGAAACAGACATTTACAAGTCGAGATCAGCCAGAAGAGGGGACGAGGTGAGATTCTGTCAAGTCTCGTCTCCTCTCGATACCATCTCTACCTTACACTCCACTACCAAGGATTAAAACATGGATTTAAACAGATATTTATCGCTCAAAATGCTTTCATAATCGTTTATAAAACTTCACACTTCTCTTTAAGTTTTTCGACGTATAAACCTACAATTCCTCAGTGTTCAAATGTGCGAGTTGATAACTAGCGAGTGAAACAAGTTCCCGAAAGTCCGTTCGGAAGCCTTGGGGTGAACACACGTATCGATTGCACCGAAACACATAAAGATGCTAATGAACCATAAAAGACATCATTACAAACTTTTCCCATGAAGTGCCTTTGCGGAACATTGGTTGCGAACTTTGGGAGACTGTTTCCAGCCAATTCCTAAGACCTCAGGGAAATATCGAAAGGAATTCCACCTCCCATAAGCCACTCTCTTCCAAACGATGCTTTCGTTTGCAATAGGAACGTAATATCAAGTAGAAATCACGTCCCCTCTCGCTTGCGACACGCATGACACTTTGTTTTAAACCAATTATAACTGTATTGATAAGGAAGCTGAACGCACAGGAGGATTAGAGTTGCATGTTTCAATACGTTTCGTGCACAAAATATTCTTATATTGCATGTTGGTGCCTTGTAATAAAGGGTTACCGGGTTCGGATTCCAATTCAAACTATAGGTTCGGTCGCGATTAGCCTATCTGTGCATGACGTTAAAACGATCTTCCACAAATTGGTTTTGTAAAGTACGTAAAGGTGCGATGAAACTTGATGACTGATATAAGGTTTGAAATCACAATGCATTATTCCAAAGAGATCTTTTGCCAGTTCTTTCAACAGCAATGGTATTAGTTTTCTAACTGTTACAGAGAGGCAAATCACTACAAAAAGCTTAATTCCTTGAAGAAATGCATAATATTTTCATAGTTAACACTGTTGCCGGCCACGTTGGCGGGTTTTAAAAATATTTTTACTCAATGGGTTAGTACCTTTAACAAGGCCACATGCGGCACACGATCCTGACCTTCCAATCAAAACCCTTTGATGTCAACGTTGCAATTACCTCGGACATATAAATGAACGTCGTTGACTAATTTTCCCTCCTTACACTAATCGCGACGATGAAGACGAGTGATTAGGTGAAATTGATGAAGGGACACTCGCAATGCCACGGCGGGACTCGAACCCGGATCGTGAATCGACCACTTGACATTGACTACATAAACTAACATCTCGTTCAGCTACTAATCAATTAGCCAAATGAAGAATGGTTCTGCAATTAACAAGTAATTTTAGAGTAAAATACTTTACACCACGGTTCGCTCTAAAATACTACCTATATCTCTCGGAGAAGTGTGCTACATTCCTAACAAAAGCTCACCTTTGTCCTAAAAATTTCATAGACTGGGCAACACTGGAAGGAGAGCTTAGAGTGCACGGGCCAATGGGTTCTCTCTGCGACCATGAGAGTGCTGCCATCTATGAGTCGCGGATCATAAAGCATGCCACTATGCAACCTTCTTAAGAGGCATGGACTCTCGAAGAGTTCCCATGAGGACGTCGGAGGGGGAAAGATCAAAGACAAACTCCCGGATCGGCTTTCTTCTCCGGTGAACGATCCAAGACAGGTGAAAGTTCCGGCATTATTGTGGTGCTTGAGTCATTTTCCACCTCCGGTATAAAATGTGACTGGAATGTCGATTGGTCGTACTATGTCCATAGTTACAGGATGCTATTGTTTGCTTGTATAAAGTCGCTGGTTTGTGCCTTGGAGCTCACACTTAGACGAATGGTTAGTGGCTCGCCTTTGGTGCAAATGGTCCTGGGTTCAATCCCCGGGGTGAGTTCCAAGACTTTTTTGTTGACCCAATACCGTGAGGACATCTTAGGAGCTAGTCGAAAGCGACAATTGCGGATTCCGATCTGGGTTCGCTGACCACACGCTACCCAACGAGAAGCTGCAGGGCATGCTCTGGCCCTCAAAAAGGCTGATGCGCCACGTACTTTAGTTGCCATGACAACCACGGTATTGAAAGTGATAGAACATAGCATGAGAATAATGGGAAAGCTATTTGGAAGGAACCGCCTGTAACAGAATGGCCTGTAACAGAGCTGTTGCCCCAACAGAATTGGCACACACAATAAATAAACTAATATATTCTTATAGAAGGTTGCTTGTGAATACACACCCAAGATCAATGCACAAAGGTAATTCTTTACCGCTAAATGGCAGGAGCATTCGATTTTCAACGTTTTCACCTGTTTCAAGCCTCGAACCCAGGTATCACATAAGTGGAGGTGAGCAGTGGAGAATGGTGTATTGAAGCAAAGTGCACCCCTTTTAGTTTGCAATTTCGAAGCAAACACGTAACTTTTAAAATATAAGGTGAGTGCATTTACCACCAGTGGCACAACCCCAGGGGGCCATTGATCCCTCCAATCTTTGAAGGAAATCAATTCTAGGGGGATCAAACATTGACGGCCAAGGGAACAGAGGGAATATTGCCCCCTAGATTTCAAATTTTATGAAAACACACATTTTTCTTGCTCACTTCTCTCCCAATACCCCCTTCTCTTACTCTTATTAAGTTCCGAACGATGTAAATGAAAAAAGTTGTAAAAGGGAGAATGACATTGGGCCCCGTGATATTATTTGCACCCTATTAAATGAATATTGTTTTAAGTTTGCAAAAATTGGATCTGAAAATTTTCTTGCTGGCTTCGCTCGCAGTATGATTCTTTTCTATAACGCATTGTAAATTACTAGATAGAGAAGTAAGACCAAATGTGTACTTCAGACTGTTGTTGCTAAACAGTTTTGTTTTAAATGTATGAACAATCTTTTTGAGGAAAAGGGGCACCCACATGTGAGAGACAATTGACATCATTTTTGCTGTTGGTTTGTTATAAATGTATTTAAATAATATAGCTATATGTATTACAGAAACATTGAATTAATCCACAATTTTGTGTTAACATGTTGCATATGTATTTTCTTATTTTACCTCGCTCCATGTTGTGTAAAGCATATGTTCTACATGAAAGTTACGCATGTCATATGTTCGTCACTTTTGTCTTTCAGAAATACAGTTTGTGTGCTTGTTTTCCATTATTAACTAATGTGAAATTGAATGTGTTGAAAAAATATCAGAAAAAATGTCAATAATAATAATAATAATAATAATGCCATTATCATTATTATTATTATTATCATTATTATTATTATTATCATATATAATAATATGATTAAATGTTTTTATCAGAATGTTAGAGGAATTAACACCAAATTTGAAACATTAGTAAGCAATATAAATATTGAAAATTATGACATAATTTTTCTTACAGAAAGTTGGTGTAAACAAGATAGAGATTATTTTATAGATTTAGATCCAATGTACAGGGTGATAAGAAAAGATAGAAATCTGGATTTAAACAAACAGAAATCTGGTGGTGGTGGTTGTCTTTTATTTATTAAAAACAAGGTTCAGTTTGTGATCTTGGAATCACCTTTTACAGAATTGGATGTAATTTGGGTAAAATTAATGTCAAATAATTCTGATCCAACCATAATAGGATTGCATTACTTGCCACCTGATTTAAACTGTGACTTGTTTGCAAACTACTTTGATTGGGTAGTTCTAGAGATGTTAATGAAACACAATAAAATAATTTTAGTTGGAGATTTTAATGCTGGTGGAATTGACTGGGCTACTGGAAATTTGTATTGCTCTAATTATTATGTTAAAAGAAAGGCTGAAAAAATTGTTGAAATCGCAACACTTTCAAATCTAATTCAGCACAATGTATCGTATGACCCTTCACTGCCTTTTAATGTTTTAGATCTTCTACTTACTAACATTTCCACTTGTAACATTAGTTTTAATGAACATCCTTTATCTAAAATTGATAAGTTTCATCCACCATTTTCATTTTATTTTGAATTGGATAGGTCTAAAAAAGACAATATAGATACAAGGGAAAATAATATTTATAGATGTCTTAATTTCGCCAGAGGTGATTATGTGAATGTTTATAATGAATTGCTGCATTTACCATATATGGTTGAAATATCTAATGATGTACAACAATCTGTTATGGAACTGACTATAAATGTGTATGCAATATTAAAAAACAATATTCCTTCAAAAGTTAAAAGAACAAACAATCAACTGCCTTGGATGACAAGGAAACTAAAGAGAATGATCAATAAAAAGAGAAGGTATCATGATAAATTTAAACTTACAAATAAGTGTGTATATTACACTACTTATTCCCAATTAAGGAAAGATGTTAAAAAGGAATATTCTAATGTAAAGGAGCATTACTACTCCTCCTTAGAAAACAATGTTAATGGTGATAAGAATGCTTTTTGGTTTCACTTTAATAGAAAGAAGAGAGAAAATACTATCACTGAAATTATTTATGATAATGATGTACTGTTCAATGAATATGATATTGCTAATGCTTTTAGTGAGCTTTTTCACAAATCTTTCTCAAAAAGAAGTCATGTAAATTTTAAAAATATTAATCTTCATACATACACCAACTTAATTGATGTACCTGTTATCTTGGAAAAGGATGTAAGTGATACAATTAACAAACTAAAAGGCAGGTCTTCAATAGGTCCTGATGGCATACCTAATTTTATTTTGAAAGCAAACAAAGATGTTTTTGTACCATTGTTAACTAAAATTTACAACATGTCACTTACTTCTGGAATATTTCCAGATATCTGGAAAAATGTGTTTATTGTACCTGTAACTAAAAACAAAGATGGGAAAGCCAATGATCTTAATAATTATAGACCAATTACTATATTAAATTCCATGGCAAAGGTTTTTGAACACATAATTGCTGACTATTTGTCTTTTTCTTTTAAACAATATATTGATGGAAATCAGCATAGATTTTTTAGAAAAAGGTCTACTATCACAAATTTATTGGTTTTAATAGACTCTCTTAAATCTAACATTAGGAAGCAATCCCAGACCGATATTTTATTTATTGACTTGGCTAAAGCCTTTGATAGTGTCAGCCATCAGCTATTAATTTACAAACTCGACCAAATGGGATTATCACCACGATTTCTGAAATGGTTTTCCAACTTTTTAGTAAATAGAAGTTTCTCTGTTAAGATTGGTGAAACAAATTCTTCTAAAAAAGAAATACTTTGTGGAGTACCTCAAGGGTCGCCACTCGGCCCAATTCTGTTCGCTGTTTTTATCAATGATGTTACATTATGTTTTAAATCTAGCACATGTTGATTATATGCAGATGATATAAAAATGTTTAAGAGTATTTTAACAAATAATGATGTCGCTCAACTTCAGGCTGATCTCGATAGAATGACATATTGGTGCAAGATTAATGAAATGGAAATTAACTTGAAAAAGTGTAAAGTTTTAAGATGTACTAAGAAAGTTCATTATATAGTCTCCAACTATTTTATTTATGAAAATAAAATCCAAGTGTGCGACAGTCATAAAGACTTAGGAATAGTAATAGACTCCTCTCTCATATTTGATGAGCACATTTCAGAAATTTGCAAAAGAGCAAAGAGAATGCTTGGTTATATATTTTTCTCATGGAAAGTTTTTAAAAAGGAAGATACCTTAATATTCCTGTATAAAACAATAGTTCGTCCTATTCTTGAATATGCAAATGAATTATGGTTTCTGACTGCAACCAGTCACCTTCAAAAAGTTGAATCAGTTCAAAAACTTTTTATCAGGTTATTATGCACAAAGTTTAAAAAAAATTACTATGACCAACATTACTCTGAATGGTTATCACAGTTGAATATGTTTTCCTTAGAAGAAAGAAGAAAAATGAAAAGGTTAAATTTTGTAGAGAAGATATTAAATTTCCAAGTTGACAGTGAATACTTTTTGAATAATATAGCTTATAAAATTCCCAGATATTCACATAGGTATATCTCAATTCTCACATGCCTAAACAAGGCAAGAGGTTTAGTAGCAGATCTTGTTGAAACCTACAATTTGAATTTATGTTGATGTATAAAATTGTAGGATCTACTGTTTTATTTTATAATTATGTATTCAATTTTTTAATTTTGTATAACATAGTGGTTGTTTAATCGTTATCATCACTTCAATAAATATGATCATTATTATTATTAGAACAATACACAGTTAATTGCACAATATTATATGACAATAAACAATTATTAGTATCAGAGATATAATAGATCTCATTGAAAACTGTAACTTGAAGTGTAAATATGCTAACTTGTTATGTTATGTTATTCTGCAGCTTATGTATTTTATTCGTGTAACTTTGTACTTTTGTATTTGACTTAGTGCTGTATTAGGTTTCATACTGTGCTCAACACTTAAAATAAACTATTATTATTCCTATTATTATTATTATTATTATTTGCACGTTTATTCTCCTCGTACTCCTGGTACTTGCCCCCACCAAACAAAAATTCGTAGTTGCGCCTCTGTTTACCACTATTCCAGATCCTATGGAATACTCAATTACAGAACTCAGTCCAAAGACAAGAAACAAGAATTTATTTATATCCACCGCGTATCGTGTGGGCTGTAAGTTATGTTTCGGGTGCATCGCACATAAAAAAAATATTCAAAAGAGTTAGTCTATTTCGAGAATATGCATTTGTCCTTGAATGTTCTACTTTGTAATATTTTTACCCTGTACCATTTCAACATCAAATTCGTCTTTTCCTCAACGTCTTTCATTGTGAAAGCAAGATACTCTAATTTATGAAAGCAAAGGAACATACATGCTCATAGCAACATGTCATGAAGGGAATGTATAGGTAAGAGACCCACACATTCACAATCTCGGACACTTGTGGAAGTGATGTGATCAGCACCATGTTTCCGGTGCCTTTACAACCCAGCAGTAAGACGCTGTACCGACTGGACCAACACGGATCTCTTTTATTACTGAACATAGTGACAAGAGCTCGGCGGCAAACTTGTACGAAATTGTACACAGCAACCAAAAGATTTATATTTTAAGGAGAGGTCGAATATACAGGGTGTTTCTAAAGGTCGTTTACAACGCTTGGGAGGTGATTCCTCACACGAAAACAAGCAAAAAGTCTAAGTTCCATTTTTACGACTGAGGCTTCGTTTCCGAGATAGGAGCCTCGCAAAAGGTGACAAAGTGAACGTCACACCTAACTGGGACGAATACTATCACAGATAGAGAGGCGGTTCCAAGGGAATCATAAAGGAATCGTATGTGCTCAGTCCGGAAGTCACTATGAAAAGTTCACTGCACGCATGCGCAATGGAGTCCTCAAAGGAATTGGGGATTTCCAGCAACAACAATGCATGGAAAAGGTATGTAACGCAGCAAGAAGGACCGTGACAATGAGAAATGCGTTCAAGACAACACATCCCGACCTCAAACATCAAAACATGACCACCGAACACAAAATCCGAAAAGTTGAGCACGGTTGCATACCCCAGTTACACGCGAGGAATGAACGAATCATGTCATGTGGCATACGAGAGACAGGAGGAGGGAAAGAAAAACACAATATCAGATGATTGCGACAACGTGTATTTTTACACGCGACAACTGCGTAATATCCCCCCCCCACACACACACAACAAACAACAAATGCTACAATATCTTACGCACAGACAGTCCGTGTCACTGTACACCAACTGAAGATGTCACTTTCACCACACAAAGGGGGTGGGGAGCAATACCAAAAGTGTTCTCACTGGTATTTGCCGAGGGCAATAATCACAGACGGTTTTCAAAATGTCTGCCGTTTACTTCTACGCAGAGATGACAGCGACGAATCAAGGATTGTCGAGTACGAGCAAACAAGCCAGGTGTATCTGCTACCGTCGCGGCGGCGACGTTGATGCGAGCAACGAGGTCCTCAGCTGATGTGACAGGTGTGTCGTATACGAGGGTTTTCATTTCTCCCCAGAAGAAAAAATCGAGAGGGTTGAGATCTGGCGACCTCGGTGGCCAAGGCACAGGCTCATCCCTACCAATGAACCTATTGCGAAACACGTCATGCAGGAAATGTCGTACATTACGATCGAAATGAGCTGGTGCACCATCGTGTTGGTACCACATTTCTTGCCGCAGTGCCAAAGGTACGGTCTCCAACAGTTCAGGCAGAACCTCACTAAGAAATGCATGATACGTGCGACCATTCAGGCGAACAGGGAGAATGTATGGTCCAATTAAATGATCATGTACTATCCCGCACCACACATTCACTGAAAACCTGTGCTGGTGATGGGCCACAAAAAGTGCATGTGGGTTGTCAAAGTCCCATACATGACTGTTTCTACTATTGAAGACATCCATCCTGGTGAAAATGGCTTCATCTGTCCACAATACGTTTGCCCCGAAGTGAGGGTTTGTGTCCAGCTGATGCAACAACCATTGGCAAAACTCCATACGAGGGCGAAAGTCACGAGGTAACAGTTCTTGTACTTTCTGCAGTTTAAAAGGGTGCATTCCTTCATCTGACAACACTCGCCAAACATTCACATGAGACGTGTTTCGTGCCCGAGCGAGCACTCGCGTACTGGTGCAGGATGTTCTGCGACCGCTGTTAACACATCTTCTGCAAACTGATGTGTGCGTACACTTCGGGGTCTTCCAACTTCTTGTCGCGGTGGTAACACTGACCCTGTTTCACGCAGTCGACTGTCCACTACCTGAAAGAAGGTGTGAGACGGTAAACGTCTATGTGGAAAGCGTTCTCCATAAAGACGCCTTGCCTCACGGCTATTACCACGTGCCTCCCCATACATGAGATGCATGTCTGCTAGCTGCTGGATCGTATACGCAGCCATCTGTGTAATAGGGAGCTGGAACTGCAAAGTATTTTTTTTGTTTAACACTGGCACACTGCACAAATTGGCCGTATCACCGTACGAACACCACAGACCAATTGTTGCGATACTTGACTTGCCCACTCCACCACGTCAACTTCTTTCAATGCAACATACTAGTACTCTTCAATGCGTATGACAACCTAGAGCGAACTGCTGATCATATCCCAGCACCTGCAACACGATTGGGACGACTGCCGGAGAGAACCAACCCTTCGAGCTCCTCTCGCGGGAACAGCAGTCATGAAGGTCAAACGTAGACTACGAGAGCCAGACTTGCCTGTGCAGCGCTTCCAAAACTGGTCTCTTTTACGTCACAATGATCGCGTGCGAACACTTTTGGTATTGCTCCCCACCCCCTTTGTGTGGTGAAAGTGACATCTTCAGTTGGTGTACAGTGACACGGACTGTCTGTGCGTAAGATATTGTAGCATTTGTTGTTTGTTGTGTGTGTGTGTGGGGGGGGGGGGGGATATTACGTAGTTGTCGCGTGTAAAAATACACGTTGTCGCAATCATCTGATATTGTGTTTTTCTTTCCCTCCTCCTGTCTCTCGTATGCCACATGACATGATTCGTTCATTCCTCGCGTGTAACTGGGGTATGCAACCGTGCTCAACTTTTCGGATTTTGTGTTCGGTGGTCATGTTTTGATGTTTGAGGTCGGGATGTGTTGTCTTGAACGCATTTCTCATTGTCACGGTCCTTCTTGCTGCGTTACATACCTTTTCCATGCATTGTTGTTGCTGGAAATCCCCAATTCCTTTGAGGACTCCATTGCGCATGCGTGCAGTGAACTTTTCATAGTGACTTCCGGACTGAGCACATACGATTCCTTTATGATTCCCTTGGAACCGCCTCTCTATCTGTGATAGTATTCGTCCCAGTTAGGTGTGACGTTCACTTTGTCACCTTTTGCGAGGCTCCTATCTCGGAAACGAAGCCTCAGTCGTAAAAATGGAACTTAGACTTTTTGCTTGTTTTCGTGTGAGGATCACCTCCCAAGCGTTGTAAACGACCTTTAGAAACACCCTGTATATCTCAATAAACATCTTCGAGGATATAGAGTAGCCGGAAATAAATTACCAAAATTTTAGAGATTTACATCAGAGTTCAGGTCTAGTGCAGAGTGACTCGTACCCAGAATCTTTTCTGATGTCGTCGAAAGACTTTCAATTTCTGTGTTCCCAGAGGTTGAGGATTGCTGCGTAACATGAGGCAAACAGGCTAAACGCTGCACAAGGGACGCACCCTGTGTTCACGCAACCAAAGCTTACGAGCGCATTCTCTCCCTCTACCGGTGCCATTTTGAACAAAAATTCCCCGGCTTCAATGGCCACACGCACGCGCCAGTTGGAACTCGCATGCCCCCGTAAACAGTGTAATTACGCATGCATTAAAAGGCATAAATTCTTCAGCGCCCAGGACCAAGGGTTTATGAGTTGGAAATGAGTGTGTGACAGGTCGAAATATGTTCTTGAGCCAGTTGGGCTTTGGCTGTATTAGTGGGCCTGAAAATGCTTTTTCAGGCTTTGGTGCTACGCTGGAAGTCAATTGCGTGTGATGGGATGCAGTGGTTTCGTGTAATTTTATTCCAGCTTTCTAAGTAAACGCAAAATTGCAATGCAAGATCACACCATAAGCTTATTTGTTTGTATAGGGTTTTCCAATAAGAACGATATGATTTTGCAATGAAATAAAATAAAAACTATTTCAGATACAACCAATTTTTATATTATTTTTAAGCATAGTTTATTACATTATGTTTTGAATAACACATCATTAAAAGGTCCACATCGACTTTGTGCACACGAGTGAATTCGATGAACCCAATTTTTGATGACTTTGTGCAATAACTCGGGCCTAATGTCACGAATGCAGCGTTCGATGTACAATCTTAATACACCAAGGGTTCGTGGTCTGTTTGCATAGAGTATAGATTTCAAATATACCCACAAAAAGCATTCTAAAGGAGTTAAATCACAACTTCTTGGAAGCCAGCTAACAGTTGCATTTCTTGAAATTATTCTTTCACCAAACTGTTCTTGCAATACGTCGATAGTGGCATTAGCAGTGTGACATGTGGCACCGTGTTGTTGGAACCACATGTCCTCCAAATCAATTTCATCTAAATTTAGCCACAAAAAATCTATTAACATCAGTCGGTACTGCTCTCCACTAACTGTAACTGCATCTCCTACCTCGTTTTGAAAAAAAAAAAATGGTTCAATGATGCCTCCATGCCACAAACCACACCATACAGTGCGGATGCAGGGGCTTCTCGTGAATCTCTTGTGGATTGTTTTCACACCAAAAACGACAATTTTGTTTGTTAACGTATCCACTTAACCAGAAATGACCTTCATCTGAGAAGATAATTTCTTGCCAAAAATTATGATCCGTTTCAAGTTCAATATAACGTATATTTTCATATTTTTTTTGGATAATAACCAAACGTTCTTGAAGCGTGTATTTAGCCATGATGAATTGTCACAGTATACTAAACACAAATGACAAATAGTGACAGTTATAGCAATTGAAGCATAGTTGCCAGTTCATTTCAAAATCATATCATTCTTATTGGAAAACCCTTTATTTCCAATTTTGCGTCGCTTTTTGCCGAATTTGGATAATCACGACAATGAGGGAGAATGCTGATTAGCTGGGACAGACGCTGAGGCACTCAAAGAGTAGATACTTGGCAAGATACGAAACTGGTGAATTCGTGAGTCGACCACTCAAAGCGCTGGATCATCAATGCGGCGCACCATGAAGTAAAATCAAGATAATATCCAGGATTTTCGAAACAACACGTAGGACTACCAAGGTTCGTTACGTTGTAAATACGCCCCGGGAACCAAGCGGTTTTATTTAAAATCACTTTCACAGATAGAGTGTGCGCAGCAAAGGACAGATGTGGTGCTTGTGCAAAGATTAATATCATTTTTAAAGGACAAAGTAACATTATGGGTAAGAAGTTTCTTTTGGAAGCAAGAAAACAATAACTCGTTACTTTCGGAAGCAAAGTAACAGCACTTTTGCAAGGTAAGTAACGGAAATGCGTTACTTTCGGAATAAATATAATGGTAACGTATTACTTTTGGAAGCAGTGTAACATAACACGTTATTTCTAGAAGTAATGTTACATCAACGGCAACGCACTACTTTTGAAAGTAATGTAACGGCAAAGGTATCGCGTTACTTTTGAAAGCAAAGTAAAAGCATCGATAACATTTTACTTTCGAAAGTAATGTAACGGCAATGGTAACGCGTTAATTTTGGAAGGTAAGTAACCGTAGCGCTTTATTTTTCTAAGTCATGTTACGGCAAAGATAACATGTTACTTTTGTAAGTAATGTCACGGCGACTATAACACGTTACTTTTGGAAGCAATGTATCGGTAACGCGTTACTTTTGTAAAGTAAGTAACGCTAATGCGTTACTTTTGGCATAACAGTAATGGTAACGTATTACTTTTGGAAGGAATGTAACGGTACCGCGTTATTTTTGCAAGTAATGTTACGGCAACGGTAACGCGTTACTTCGGAAGCAATGCAACGAAGACGGTAACCTGATACTCTTGGAAGCAAAGTAACTGCAACGCTATAATAACAGAAACGCATTACCCGTCAGAGAGGAGAAAATTTTCTTTCCCCGGTTAGGATCGATTTCAGATAGCCTGAGAAAAAATCCACAATAGGAGATTTTCTCTTCAATTCAGCCACTGGCCTTGTTAACTTGGTGCTATCTGACCTTGATTTTTAAAGTGAATTGTGATTCAAGCTTTCACTTTCGCTTTAATAGTAAGATACACACCGCGTTGGGCAGTCATTCAGTGACCGTCGACTCCTTCAGCAGGATGGCGCTGGTGCACACATCGGAGCGCCACTATTAGCAGCGAGCGGGCACCGTTTGTGTTTAGCTTTCTGCACGGTCGGAGGGCGTTTGCACACACAAGGGCTGAAATTCATACCGCGATTAATTCAAACATGCATGAACCGCCGCAATCGTGCGCAAAGCTAATCCCAGCGCTCCGCAGCGAAAAAACTCTGCAATTCCCGCTTTTGCGTTGCCCCGCACAAAGAACTAAACGAGTTTGTAGCCGTTTCCACAGAACCGTAGAGACATCTATGAACGGCGCATTGAAATGGTTGACAGTGAATGTGGCCTTAATCAACGCAGCCCGGTGGGAGCGTATTTTACTTGTTCTGTTCATAAAAGTAAAGTTCTCCCCTGTGGTTTACAGGAAAATTAATTACATTTACTTTAAGCGCAAGTTAACAGCAGACAGAGTGGACTCTGGGTTACCCTGTTTGAGAAAATAGCCTGGTACGAAATTGAGTCAGGTACCCGGATCCGAAACCGAAAATCGCGTACCAAAGATCAGGAATCTAAATTTCGGTTCCGGAATCTGGAGCCGAAATTTGGGTACCGGAACCGAAAACTGTGCAACCGAATCTGGAACTGAAAATCGAGTATCCGAGCCGGGAAATGAAATTTGGGTACCCGGATCCCGAACGGAAAATCGAGTACCCGATACCGGAAATGAAAATTGGGTATAGGGAACCGGAATCGAGATTTGAGAACCCAAATCCGAAACTGAAATATATATATATGAATCCAGTACAAAATATCGTGTATCCGGAACCATTATTACCTGGGATCCCAATATTCCATGATCCGCAATGAGTGACCCGTAGTGTCCATAAGCTATGCAAAGCCTATAACCAAAATTGTTTGGAGTGGAGATGAAATAAAACTTAACTAAACTCAGTGGGACAACATACCTTACAGGGCTAAGATCTGGCAAACTATTCTTGATAATGTAATAAGATATTCCAATCTAAACTAGATTCCAGGAAAACAAAATTTAAACTGTACCAATCCATAATAAGACCTTTTGTTACATATGGTTGTGAAACGTGGGTGCTGAAAGAGGATTTAACTCGTAAACTGATGATATTTGAAAGAAAGATAGTAAAGAAAATATATCGCCCAACAAGACAATGTAATGGCATATGGCGAATAAAAACAAGCGAAAAGCTTAATATATTAATAGAATACAAGAATATAAGAAGATTCATCAATGCTGAAGGATTGAGCTGGTTGGGTTACATCGAAAGAATGCCCAAAGAAACAATTGTAAAGCAAATTTACAACTGGAAATTTACAACTACAAGATCCCAAGGAAGGCCCAAGACCAGGTGGATAGACGACGTAAGAAATGACATAAGATGCATGAAGATCCAGAACTGGAAAACATGTGTGTTGAATAGAGAAGAATGGAAGGATGTAATTGAGCAGGCCAAAGCCCATAAAGAGCTGTAGCGCCTTTGAAGAAGAAACGATTCTTGATCGAGCCCGATCATCGCTTGATAAACCGTAGCCTGTTACTTCTGTTCAACCAGCTCACCAGTTGTTCTCGCGATGCTGGGTGGGCAATGAAATTTTGAGCCTCCTTCTTGACATCGACCAGGAACCATTTCGCTACGCGGAAGCCAGAGATCTTAATTTCACATAAGCACTACCATCCTGTTCAGTCACAATAAACAATATAAATAATAAGAGATTATTTTATGTCGTTGCCTAAGGTGGAAACAGAGTCATAGCGTGCCATTCTTCCTAGGTAAGATTATGATGAGGCGAATATACAGCATGCGCATATAAACATGCGCAAGATGTCTACCAGTCAAGGAAAAGTGAAATCGACAAGTAGGTCAAGAAGTTAATAAAAAGTCAATAAATTATACTTGTGGTCAAGAATTTCTGCTATCACAATGACTGATTCATTGATTTAGTTTATTTTAGTTCATTTTCTGCCCTTTTTGGCTAATTACAAGGATAAGGATGAATGGTGGTAAGATAAGATGGATGAAGGGTCAGTCACAAGGACGACCAATGAGCCCCACATAAGATTATACTGGATATGAGTCCAGACGCCAGAGCCTCGCTAGTCTGCCAAATACAGTCCAGGATACATTAATATATAAAGCAAGTCAAATTGAAGGGCCAGGGGGAAAAACGATGAATGTTCATTCGAGACGATTTGCCAGGAAATGAAAAACAAAGTATTTCTTTCCATAAGTACGTTAATAAATGCCAAAATAATAATGCGTTTTTCAGGCACTTCTCATCGTTTCCCAACCAAGGCCGTTCTCATTCTTATAGTACAGCTTCTGAACTATCAGATGGCGTTGCGATCTCAAAATGGGCGAAAAATCGACATTCATCGTTTTTCCCCCTGGCCCTTCAATTGTCTTGTTAAATACAGCAACAATTTTCATCTTAACTGGCTTTTTGGTAAAGTTTTCTCATGAAATAAATATTTATTTTCTTAATAGTTAATTTCCAAATTTACCTAAATAGGGGTCGAATAAATAAGGGTTAAGAAAAGAGAAAAAAATATCAAGAAAAAGTTAAGAAAAACTCAAGAAGTTTGAATTTGTTATATTGGAAGACACAATGTTGTTTTTGTTTGTCCTCACTCACCAAACTCATGAACATACAGTGCAAACCTCTGGACCTAGAAACATGGAAATAAGTATAAGAAAAAGTTCTCAACAGATAGCGTTGTGTATATTATACATCTTTAGATTGCTGTGCTTTAAGGAGATGTGTAGAAACTGATTAATGAACACGACTAGTATGTAAATATAATACAGAAGAAGCTGCGAGGCTGCCATTTTTATTAATATTAGATTGTTTCGTGATCAATTGATTTTTCAAAGCCACATTGCATGCACCAACATATCTCATAATATTAAGATAAAAGCCCATTAGCAAAATTTTAACTACTTTAAATATACATTATGAATTATCACAGGGAAGTGTTCATGACATGTGTAATGTAGAGGCAGAGTGTGTTATCGTTAGGCGTAGGAAACCTCCTGCATCCAACAATGTCTATACGAAGGCGAAATATTCTTGGTAAACACTTAGAGCGACGTCTCCTTCAGAGCTCAGTTAATTACTTTCATTAACATTTCATGGGCTGCCATGATTCCAACTGGAAGCATTGTTATGCAAAAGATGACTGCCTCTGTTGTTCCTTCTACGTCGTGCTACTTCTTGTCAAGAGGAAAGGATTATTTCTTAATTGGATACCGTCTGCCCGGTTTTATTTTTCTTCAGCACGGCGGTGCACGGTCTCATCTTTGACATGAAATCCGACGGCCAATCTCCGGATGTTTTACATACTTAATTGCCCATCTAAGAATTAGAGAAATTTAAACAATCCTAGAGAAGGAGAGGAACCACTGTGGTCCAGTAGGTAGAGCGTCTGATTGTCTAGTGCAACATTTTGTTGGTTTGTCAAAGTTTAAGTTCACTTAATGCTAATCGGTACAGGACCCACAGTTTAAAACTATATGCAATGCCTTTAGCAAGAGTATGTCGTTTTGCTTATATATAGCATTATTAAATGAAAGGAGCTGACTGTGACTTAAGGAAAGGACGGAGAGGATGGAATTCTGACTGATTAGCTCA
Source organism: Lepisma saccharinum (assembly GCF_977018435.1). Lineage (NCBI taxonomy): Eukaryota > Metazoa > Arthropoda > Insecta > Zygentoma > Lepismatidae > Lepisma > Lepisma saccharinum. Next base: position 157,330,218 of record NC_139229.1, on the reverse strand, counting down.
AGGTCACGCACCAGATAAAATTCTGACTTATTAGCTCAAGGTCACGTACCAGATGAAAGTCTGACTGATTAGCTCAAGGTCACGCACCAGATGGAATTCTGACTGATTAGCTCAAGGTCACGCACCAGATGAAATTCTGACTTATTAGCTCAAGGTCACGTACCATATGAAAGTCTGACTGATTAGCTCAAGGTCACGCACCAGATGAAATTCTGACTGATTAGCTCAAGTTGAGTTTCTTCCCCAGTTTAAGAGGACTAGCCAAATGAAACAAGGATAAGAGAGTGTTGGTGTTATGATATTGGTTTTTCGTGGCTTCAAGTTTCTCTATTAGGGAGTTAAGCATCTTTTTGTTAAGCACGCTCTCTTTTTCTTTTCAGTCTAGGTCCGATTGCAATGTTTGACTTAAATAAATCTTGCCACCAAAAATTAAAATAATAGGGAACCTTGGCTAGATTATAGAAACGGAAAGACCTTTGAGAGATTTTAATGAAGCCGAATAGTCAGTCTTTCTCCTATGTCACGAGTGTTTATGATATTATAGGTTATTTCATGATATTACTTTGTTTGGTAGGTTAATGTTTTATTACTGCATTAAAATATGTTTGTTTGTTCGCTACTCAGTATTATGAAGTAAAATAAACTTCTTATTGAATATATCAGCCCTTATGACTTGGGTTTCTACTAATCAGGTTTAAATCTACACATTACTGCCAACTTCCACAGCGTCAATGTAGTTGAATCACTTTAATCCACAAAGGTTCCTGGATGTCTCTAGTTTGTCCCTTCCTGCGTTATTTCTTAATTGGGTAGGGGCTAGCTTAATCAGGTCATAAGCCTGGCCTAACTCCAGTACAATGTGGGTTAACACCATCGGGGAGAACCAAATTTTGTTGGTGGGAATGTGCCTGTATAAAGTGGTCCTGGGATTCAATCAGTCTCTAACCAAGTTTTGTCAAGTGGAAAACCCGGGTTCGTTTCTCAGTGTGGGTGATATAAGTTGGTAATTTTTTTCAACTTTCATTACTTTATGATATTCTCTACGCAGAGAAATAATCTTGTACAGCACATCACTGTAACAAAATTGTATGTTTAATACGCTAGCAAAATCTGGGTGTTTACAACTGGCGGTTGTCAACCATATCACATATTTGACGTTTCTAAGTAAATGTGGCTGTCTGAACAAAACGTGGTATCATCATCTTTGCAGTAATCTGTTTGTAGTTAGAATGCATTAGGTTCAGTCGTCCAGGCAGTATACATGGGCTTGATTACTGGGATGGGTAATGTCAGATAGAAATTGTTTTGACAATGTCCTTGTACGGTGAGTTTCTGCGTCTTACTCAGGCTCCAATGAATAAGAACCTGTTACCAGGAAGATTATAGGAGTCTGTACAATCAATTTATACCCGGAAACAGCCAGGAGAGAGAGTTTCAAGGCGACTGGAGCGTGGTGCTGATCACATACCTCTGCCATTGCCGAGATCGAGAATGCACAGGACATAGTATTTACCTTTTCATCTTCTTTCCTTACGGTTAAGAGTCTGTTTTAAATCCACTTTATGCTCAGATAGGTTAGAGAGGACCGAATCTACAGTTGGATCGAACACGGGATCCCTTGATTGCAAGGCGAGAGCGTTAGCACTACTTTAGAGAAAGGGAGCGAAGCGCTCGTGCTGCGACTGTAAACAAGGAGACGTGGATTCCGAGAGTTGCTGCCAAATCGTGTTAGGAGTTTCACTAGGATGCGAGGGGAGAGAACCTGTTCCGCTCCGCTATCAGGGGAAGGGGATTCCCGAATATCCTCTTTGCTCCGGCGCTCGGGGTTCGTGGCAGAGACCTCGCCTCATTGACGTCCCCGAAGAGAAGGATGGTCTCCGTAGGTCAACCGCAGCGTCATAGGACCCACGTCACGCGTTGAGGGGGAGAGCGCTCTCATGGCTGGAGGAGCGTCTCATGCGGACGCTGAACGTGATTCTGGATGTTTTAGGGACGGAACTGGTAAAATCCGAACGGAGGCAGGATATCAACATAGTTCTCCTCGATATCACAGTGATAACGCTTACGCCTTGTAATCAAGGAGTTCTGGGTTCGATTGTCATGGGGGCACATGGTTCAGATCCAATTTAAAACTGTAGGTCTCCCGATTAGCCTATCTGTGCATAAAGGGGATTTAAAACATCAATCAATCAATCAATCCTCATATGTGTGAATACATTTTAAAACTCTCTCGTCGATTTTAATGTCACGTTTCTTCCTTTTCTGACCTTCTAGATTAAGTCCCATCCGCATGTACTTGATGTTGATGTCTTCTGCTTAGCTCTTTAGGCTGGCCAAAACATAATGAATTTTTGGATGCGCTTTTCCAAGCCACCTATCTATTTTGTTGTTCCCATCTTCAACAGCATTATTAGTTCTATGGCGCCTTTGGTTAGGTTAGGTCCTGATCGTCGCAAGTATCCTACCATTCATTTGTAAAATGACCTTCACCGTCAAAATCATCGCAATTGTCAGTGATTTTGGCTTCACCGCAATTATCTGCCATCGTAATTGTCCGTGATTTTGGCTTCATCGCAATTGTCCACCATCGCAATTGTCCGTGATTTTGGCTTCATCGCAATTGTCCTACATTCCCATGTCCCATGTCCTACATTCCATGATAACTACCTGGAATACGCCGAAAAGGAATTCGCAAATTTGGAAGACCTTATTAGCTGGCTCAGACGCGTGGAGAAGCTTCGAGTCATCGCTAAAGAACGCAATTGGCAAGAAAAAATTAATACAATTTTTGATTCTGATTCCGACACGTCGTCTTCCGATTTCTTCTTGTCTGATGAGGAGAAAATCTTTGCGAAGCCGACGCGAAGGGAACACGTTCACAAGCACGAACTTGCGAGGGCAGCAGCTCCCACGGTGAAACAGCTGCCCGTCCAGTCGAGTCAGCCAGAGCGACGACCGTTCAGGGCGCCTCTTTTCCACGCACGGCCGTTCCAAATAGCACCGCTCAGGATAATGACGACGTTAGCCTTCTTGCAAACAAACTTCACGATATGCAAATTTCACACCAAGAATTGATCAATTCTGTGACAAATAGCAACAAGCTCATACAACAAATGCAAAACCAACCCCCCAGAAACAACTATTGGCCATCTAGAGGTGGCCAGAATAGAAAATACGTCTCTAGTAATAATTGTAGCTTCTCTAACCAAGTTCCAAGCCAGAACTTTTAGAGGCAAAATCAGTATTTCTCTAGAGGTAACAGGGGTGCAGGTAGAGGCTTTAGAGGCAGGGGAGGACGTAACTTTCAACGGCCTAATTACCAGAGATGGGATAGAAACACGCAGACGTCCCAAACACACCAGTGCCATAATAAATGCACTAGTAGTGGTCACGTCAATCAACTTTCTGAACAAGCTGTCCAAAGTGATTCTTTAAACGGTTAACTTCCGTACGTAGAGGGACACCACGTATGGAAAGATGGATACGAATTAATGTCCCACTAATTAAGCAAAATAATTTATACCTGGTCCACGCTACACTTGGTAACTGTAAGGGGAAAACTACCAACTGTTGCGTCGACCTAGGTGCCATGACATCAATTTTCCCAGATCACCTAGTACCTGAAAAAACTAAAAAATTGCAAATAAATTGTGCTATCCGGGGTGTCACGGGAAATCAAATAGCGATAAAGGAAATCGCAATTATTAGATTTCGTCTAGGAAATAAATGGTTTCTTCATCCATTTAGAGTCGTCTACATGCCATCCATGCTGCCATTGTTAGGCAACGATTTCTGGATGACACATGACGTAAGCATAAATTCCTGTAACAACACCATGCAACTCACTCGGTTTGGGAAACCACCCAAGTTCCAAATTCCCAAAGACAAAATTGAGGTGAATACGCTACCCGAACACGTTATTCAGAAAATTGCTGCTGATAATATCCCCCAAGTTTTGTTAGTAAAGAAAGTTCAAATCCCACCCCGTTCTAAAATGTTTGTTCCTGTAAACATTATTAACACTTCGGACAAAGACTGTAACATTTTCGAGCCAGAACCCTCTCTCTTGAAAAGGAGCCTGCTGGTTCCTAGATCTTTATTAAATATAGCAGCACAATCCAGCTTGATGATATTCACGCATGGGCTGCTCAGGGCTACCGTACCCGAGGACTGTACGTGGAGATGGCACGGGTGGAGGAGATGATTGGAACTGACAAACCAGTGACGATAGATAGCACAGCAACTACAATAGGGTGTTCTTCTGGCTTAGCCTACAGCATAATGCATGATATATTTAATTTCCAATGATAACACCATTAAACCTTGTTTCCATAATAACCAAAAACTCAATATGCTGACCAAGGCAGAATTTATTTTATTTTAAAATATTAACTAAACGTTACGTTTCAACCTTCTAGCAACGTCTTCTTCAGACTCTGTAAAAATATGTACAAATGAAATAAGGTACAAAACAGGAAGATATATATATATATATATATAGAAAAGAAGGTGTTAGAAAGAGTGGAAAGAACAAGAGCGAAAGAGGAGAAAAGAAGGAAGAGGAATGAAGAAAGAAAGGATAAGGAAAAAGAGTGTGAGATAAGGAGTCCAACCACGTTCCAGATGAAAGGAAATATTTATCTAAATCACCTGTCAGATGAAACAACAGTTGACAGGAGAAGGACACCTGCTGGAACACCTGGAAAGGAATATTCCAGATAAACAACTTTCTAATAATCTTGTGTCTGGAGGGGAGTATTTTTGTGTATATTTATATCTTCCTGTTTTGTACCTTATTTAATTTGTATTTCGTACAGAGTTTGAAGAAGACCTTACTAGAAGGTTGAAACGTAACGTTTTGTTTATGTTTTAGAATAAGATTAATTCTGCCTTGGTCAGCATATTGAATTTGAGCATGGTTTCAATATGTGCCTAAAGACAATATGAAACATTCTTCGTCGGAGTTGAATGCAGACGTAAAGAGTGGATGAACACGTGATAGGCGACGAAAGCCCTGAGTGGGCACATCCTCCAATTACCGCCAACCCTCACTTCTTGATGGAGCGCCCTTATCTAGGCACCGGGGGCTTTATGAGACATAAAACACCGGGTTCCAACAACGCTCCAGGCGAAGCCTTTTGTGGAGATTGACGTCGGAGGAAGTGACGTAGCGGAAACCTTCCGTCCGTCTTCCTGCTACTTGGTAAAAGGTTTGAGGCCTCAAAGCGCGTTTCAGTTTGCTAAGCTTTGTAAGCTGTTTATTCAGTGTAGCTACCTACATAATTTTAAATCTAGAATAATAACGAGTCTACCGTCAGTAAGTCGGCACATCAACCTTGATACATATAAAAACAACGTGAAATAAATACAAAACGTAGAAGTGATTACGATAATAATACCTGGAACTGTAATTGACACAATTGTGTTACATATAATTTGATTTCATGTTTTAAGTCCACTTTATGCACAGAAAGGCTAATCGTGACTGGTCCTACAGTTTAAAGTGAGATTCGAACCACTGTGCCATGTGCCTCCACCGGGTATCGAACCCGGTATTCCTCGATTACAAGGCTACGACGACCGAAACGCCATCGTGGAGGCCATGTTTTATGCATATGTACCCCAATACACACTCATATATTATATATATATACACGCGCACATATACTGTCACGTACCCGTGTCTGGCTCCTTTGGACACCACATGTATTGTTACCTTTCTCTCTCGGACTAATTAGGCTGAAGGTAACACCTTGTCCGTTGCTAGAAGTTACAGAACAGATTATATTTAATTGACAGATTATTATGCACAATAATTTGTATTGAGTCACTGCCTTTGGAATGTATTTGATCTCTGGACGTCACCAGCTCACTTTCAACCGCTATTCCAGAAACGCACTTCCTTAGCTTGTAGCTTGATTAACTTATCGATGCTGCTGATTCCTATGAATAAATCAAATGTCTCGTTAGCGGTGAGAATTAGGTACCCGAGTGAATGCTATGCAGTATTCATCTGCCTGAGCGTTGCTAAGGCGATAATTTAGATATTAGCTCTTCTGGCTTTCCATAATTTATAAGTAATACTACAAAATTATCTTTTAATTTTTAGAAATCTTCTGAGATTATAATATTTCTTAATTTCTGCAGCGTTATTTTAAAGTGAAATATAATTAATATTCGCTGTTGTAATTTCATCCAGAATGTCATGTTGAGAAAGTGACCGTCGTATAGGACCATCCTGAATATTGAATATGGGAAGGTGGCGTTCGTATAGGAGAGTCCTAACTTGCAGATGACAGGAATGTGGTGCTCATAGAGAAGTACCTGTCAATATATGTGTGTGTGTATATACATATATATACACACACACGCGCGCGCGCACACACACACACTCACATGCACACACATATATGTGTGTGCGTGTGTTTTGTGCCCTTTTTCTATTATTTTCGTACCTGTTGAATGAAAACTATTTCAGAATTTTAAAGTAGTTTCAGATCTCAATTCTGTCCTCAGTCTTCTTCGTATTATTTTGTTGATTATTAGTATTGTTTTATTAATGCAGAACTTTTATGATAAGTAACCCCAATGGCTGCTCATATGTAAAAATGTTTGCATACAAATAATATTTATGAAAGAAGTTGGCATTTTTCAATTTATGGTATGGCAACACTTCCACAGACGGCAGAAATCTCGGTGCGAGGAATCTTTCCAGATGTCACTCATGGCGTGTCGGATGGGTTTTATGAGCGACGCAACTGCCATCTGTGCGACCCCATCTAGTAATAATTTGTGGATAGGCTGACGGCGGAAGAAGTTGGTCGGGATGTGAAAAACGTTCGGAAAGAAAACATCAAGTGGATGATGATGAGTCGTTTGAGAGAGTGGAAAGGCTGCTGAAATTTCCATCAATGTTTCCAACTATGGAGAAACATGCCTAAAACTGGTGGAAAGATAGATTTTCCATGTGCATTTTTCTGTGTAGACAGATGGATTTGTTGAATTTTTACAATGTTTCATATTATTTCGGCTACAGTTTTGTGTGGATCGTAGAACTTTTACTAGAGTTCATGCGGCTTAACACTGTGATCTTCACGCCAAAAGAACAGACACAGGTAGGTCCACGAAGACTGATTGAGTCAGCGGATCAGCCACCACAATTGTTTGACAGACAGGGTCACTCACCCCTACATGTGCTTAATTATTGTTCTTTGACACCATCCGTTTGTTCAAGATAAAAGGCTAAAAGTTATTGCGGCTTAGAAGTGCTATTTTTATATCCATGTTGGTAAAGGGTAGATATAGAGAAATATACGTATTCTCGCGTCTATAAGCCGTACCTTTTCCCCCGAAAAGTGGACCAAAAAATGGGGTGCGGCTTATACACGCGAATGATAAGAAAAGCATGTGCGGTTTATACACAAGAATGAGAAAACATTTGCGGCTCATACACGCGAATGAAAGAAAGCGCAGCTACTCCTAGGATACTAAAATACGTACGTTGATTTGTTATCTTTATCACATAACGGATTCATTAACAGCAAATCCAACAACAATGCATCTGTAACAGGCTTTGCAACAATATGATATCTTTAAACTTTTTTTTTCAACAATATGATAATATCTTATCTTTGAACACGAATCATCCTTACTGTCGTATTGATCTGGAAACCATTCAGTAAAGGGAAGTTGTTAAAGAAGGTTGTGGGCCTGAGGTCAAGGTTGGTACTATCAAAGGGAGGATGTCTGGCAGAAGAATCAGCTACGATGCTCATTTTAAACTTCAAGCGATACGATATGCTGAAGGAAACGGCAACAGATCTGCAGCGCGATATTACGATGTGGACGAGTCTAATATTGGTCGATGGAAATCAGAAGGAACAACTTGCTGCAACAAGTGGCAAGAGAAAGACATTTCGTGGAAAAGGAGGCAAATTTCCACAGGTAGAAGAAGAAGAAGTTTTGGCCTTTGTAAATGAGAGAAGAAGTGCTGGCTATGCTGTAACCGTAGACATGATACGTTTTCAAGCTCGTGAAGTAGCTTCAAAGTTAGACACCAGTCGTCAAGCTTTCCGAGCTACGGTGGGATGGTGTTCACGTTTTATGCGTACGAAAAGTTTATCGCTTCGCCGTAGGACAACAATTGCGCAACGTTTCCCTGATCAGAAAATTGTTAAATTTCACAAATACGTGATTCGAATGCGAAAGTCCAATAATTATAGCTTGTCTCAGATCGGCAACGCGGATGAAACACCTATTTACTGGGACATGCATATGTCCAGCACAGTTGCACCGACCGTATCGATCAAAACTACGGGTGGAGAGAAACAACGATACACTGTAATGTTTGGTGTTCTCGTGGATGGAAGGAAACTGCCACCGTATGTTGTGCTGAAGCGTAAGAATGTGCCAAAGGAGTCATTTCCGCCGGGAATTATCATACGTGCCCAGCAGAAAGGATGGATGGAAGAAGAACTGGTATTGGACTGGATAGACAAAGTGTGGAATAGAATGTCTGGTGCATTGCTGAAGAAAAAGAGTTTGCTGGTGAGGGACAGCTTTCGTGGTCACCTAACAGACAGAATACAGACAAAATTCCAACAGTTGAAAACGGATGTAGCTGTGATTCCTGGGGGTCTAACGTCTGTACTGCAGCCCCTAGACGTTTGTGTAATTCGCTCGTTTAAAGCTGCGTTCCGGCGTCTGTATAATGACTGGATTAGTGCAGGAAACCACGAGCTTACAGCAACAGGAAAGATCAAACGTCCGACTGTCAAACAATTTTTTAAATGGATTCTGGCAGCATGGGAAAGTGTAAAGTCGGAGACAATTGTGAAGGGTTTTCTGAAGTGCGGCATATCAATGCCCTAGATGGTACTCAGGATGAAATGTTGTGGGATGATGATGCTGGTGATGAAGATGACAATACCTCTTGTGCAGAAAATATTTCAACAAGTAGTAGCAACGACAGTGAATAAGGGCTTTGAGGACTCGCTCTGAATGATACGGTAGTAATATGTAAATCATTGCGCTAAAATATAGGTTAAAATACTTACTTGAAATTGGCTACCTACGCAAAAAAAAAAAAAAAAAAAAATCAATCGTGCGGCTTATACACGAGAAATTTTATTTTCCTGGAATCTAAGGCCAAAAAAGGGGGGTGCGGCTAATAGACACGAAAATACGGTAGTGCTCTATGTATATAAACATTGACGTTAAGGTAATAAAAAATTGGAAATAATTTTGTTAGAAAGCCTTTCGCTCTCCCCGATCTTGATTATTCAGACGATGTCATAACTATGGCTAGAGCCTCCACGTGACGTCATGCTCAACGGCGGAAAGAGTTAGAGCAAGGCTCATCAGCGTTTGGAAATAAAGAGTTAATAATGAGAAGGTTACAAATAATTGTTACTTTCTCGAGTCATAATAACAATTTAAGTAAAATTTGTAACAATAACGAAGTTATTTTCTGAAATTTGTAACTTGAACTCAGTTAACTAACTAACTCTCTAGCCTTCTTAAACCCGAAGGTTCATGGCTGCAGCAACACAGGCCTTCCATCTGTCCCTATCTTGAGCAAGATCTATATACTCTTTTCCATCCCTACCGATTTCCTTTAGGTCCATCTCAACGTTGTCTCTCCATCTTCGTCTTGGCCTTCCTACAGGTCTCTTACCATCAGGTTTCCCAACAAGAATCCTGTAAACTCCTCTTTCCTCTCCCATTCGTGCCACATGGCCTGCCCACCTAAGTCTTCTTGATTTAATTATTCTAATAATGTCTGGACATGAATACAAATTATGTAGTTCTAAATTATGTGACCTTCTCCACTCACCTGTCTCCTCATCCCTTTTAGGTCCAAATATTTTCCTAAGGATCCTATTTTCAAATACTCTCAATTTATGTTCCTCTTTCAATGTAAGGGACCAAGTTTCACACCCATATAATACTACAGGCAAAATTACGGTTTTGTATATTTTAACTTTTAGTTTCTTAGATATTAAACGAGAAGACAAAAGTTTACGAAGAGAGAAGAAACATGCATTTCCTGAATTAAGCCTACTTTTTATTTCCTCTTTAATATAATTTTCATTTGTTAATATTACTCCTAAGTATTTGAATTTGGAAACTGGTTCAAACGAGTTGTTATCAATAATTAGACTTTGATTATTACCTAACACTTGGTTTTGGCCTGTAAGCATATATTTAGTTTTCTCTTTGTTAACTTCCAAACCTATCTCTTTAGCACTTTTGAAAAATATTTTAGCATTATTCTTAATTGTATTCATATCATCCCCCAGTAAGTCTACATCATCTGCATATGCTAACAACTGAGTCACACCATTTAATTTTAGTCCTTCTTTAGTTTCTTTTACCTTCCTAACAGCATATTCTAAGGCAAAATTAAAGAGCAATGGAGATAATGCATCTCCTTGTTTTAACCCATCATGAATTGTAAATTTGTCAGACATATTAATACCCACACGAATTTTACTTTCTGTTTCACTGGTGCATATTTTTATCATACTAACAAGCTTCTTAGGTATTCCAAACTCTACTAATATATTATATAATTTATCTCTTTTGACCGAATCATATGCTTTTTTGAAATCAATGAATAGCTGATGGACATTTTGATTATATTCCCACTTTTTTTCAAGTGTCTGTCTGATGTGAAAAATTTGATCTGTAGTTGATCTGTTGCGTTTAAATCCACATTGATAATCACCTATAATTTCATTAGCATATGGGGTTAGTCTTGTTAAAAGAATGTTAGATAATATTTTATATGTTGTTGAGAGTAGAGAAATTCCACGGTAATTATTGCAGTTCATTTTATCACCTTTTTTAAACACAGGAACAATTATGGATTCTTTCCACTGTTGAGGGATTTCTTCTTTATTCCATATTAAGTCCTTTAGCAGACGTGTTCGCCACTCTCTTCAGAGTAGTCGTTAGATCTTCCCCTGTCAAGCAGACTAAAAAGCATGTGCAAGTGAACGAATTCTTAAAATACCTTGCAGTTACTTAAATACAATTTTAAATTTTGCATTCTTTCATTCCATATTTAGTTTTTTGTGTATTATATATTTTGTATTTTGTGTGTTATATTCAGGGCTTTAAGACTTGTGTGTATGAGTATAATGTGTGTGTGTGGACCTATGTGAAATGACTTAGTGTACTTTGTGTATAATATAATAATGTATAATTTTAAATGTATGGTTGAGTGGAAGAAAAGGCATTGTACGGCCTTAACTCCGCCATTTAAAACAAGGCATTAATAAATAAATAAAAATAAATAAATTTGACATATTAATGAATTTCCACCATATTTAATTAACTCAGCTGGTATTAAATCAATGCCAGGTGCTTTGTTATTCTTTAGCCTTTTAATAGCATCTTTAACTTCAGTTAAGTTAGGTTCTGGAACTAAAGGTTCTGCTGTGTGTACTTCATTCACTTCTGATTTATCTCCTACATGGACATTTAAAAGGTCATTAAAGTAGTTCTTCCATCTATTTAGAATATCGCTTGGGTCAGCTAGAAAATCACCGTCTTTATCTTTTATCAAGTTTACTTTAGGTTGCCACCCCTTTCTAAATTCATTTACACCTTTATATAAATCTCTGATATTTTTATTTTTGCTGTTTGTTTCAAGTTCGTTAATTTTGCTTTTCAAGCAATCTCTTTTTTTACTTCTAAACGTGCGGTTAACTTCTCGCTTTATTCTATTATAATTGTTTAGATTTGTATCATCAGAGTTATTTAACCACCTAAGTCTAGCCTGATTTCTTATTTCTATTAGATTATGACATTCATTATCAAACCATGGCTTACTTTTTCTCGGTTTATGGTATCCTATACTTTCTTTAGCTGCTGATTCTATTGCATTACGTATGTGCTCCCAATTCTTATTTACGTCTGTTTCATTTATATTTTCATCATCATTTAAATCCTGCAAAACATCAAATCTATTTGACAGTTTAATTTGGTAATCTTTCTTAATTCTTTCATCAGTAAACTTTCCTGTATCAAATTTTAGAACTTTTATATTTTGTTGCTTATGATTTATCACTGAGAGTCTTTCTCTTAATTTAGCAATTACTAAATAATGGTCACTGGCACAGTCAGTACCTCTATGTGTACGAACGTCAATTATACTAGTATGCCTTCTCTTATCAATGAGAATATGATCTATCTGATTATGAGTTTTACCATCTGGAGAAGACCAGGTATATTTATGGATATCTTTATGTTTAAAAGTGGTACTTTTCACAATTAAATTCTTTGAGGTTGCAAAAGTAATCAATCTTATACCATTATCATTACTTAATTCATGAAGACTTTCTTTACCAATAGTGGGTTTAAATGTCTCTTCTTTGCCAATCTGTGCATTACAGTCACCTAACAGAATTTTCATATCATACTGAGAAAATTTATCAAAGACCTGTTCTAACTCTGTATAAAAATCATCTTTAGTATTATCATCTTTATCTTCCGTTGGTGCATGTATGTTTATTAAAATAATTTTACACCACCTACCCTGTAAAACTGCATATGATATCCTATCATTAATAAATTCTACTGTTTTAAGAGCCGAGATAATTCTATTATTTATGAAAAAGCCTGTTCCAAAATTATGATTTTCAGTACCACCATAGAAAAAAGTATAATTTTTAGTTTTACAATTTCCTTCTCCTGGCCACCTAACTTCCTGGACAGCTACTACATCTAATTTGTACTTAACTATCTCATTAACTGTACACTGAAATGCCCCAGACCGGTAAAGGCTCAGAACATTCCAGGTGCCTAATTTAATATCCTTATTATTGAACTCAGTTCCATTTTGAAATTTATAACTTTAATTTATTTCAAGTTACTTGTATTTTCTTTAATATTTAGGCCTGGAAGCAATTCTTTTCTTTCAGATTTTTTACAATAACACGATACCAATGCTCGCATAAAAGATGAAGGAATTGATAGATATTCAAATTGTGAAAAAATATTCTCTCCTTATCGTCCTAATCACAACTTCACACCCATCACTTGTATTTATCTCAGAACTAATAGGAAGTAAGGGTTTATCATATCCGACACAGGAATACACCACAATTTTTTGGTTCAAAAATATTTTACAAAACACTGTTGTTTGCTACAAAATAAAGTAAATGTTAAACTTAAATTTAAGCCCACTGTGACTGATACAAATATTCACATTTATTTAATATACTAGCTGATTGCCCGGCGTTGACCGGGTATTTATTTATCCCACTCTTCTATTAGACAGGAAAATAATTAATTCTAACTATAGTGTAAAATTAACTTGAAGTTAAATGGCTTTGGGAGTGTCACTATTCATCTTAGTGACCCTGAAAACAACGGATTGCACACTAATATCGGTCGTTTTACATGGCACCCCCTTCCCACTTCCACCCCTAGGGGTACCAGGGGTGTCTTTGAGTTGAACGGCATTGGGAGTGTCACTATTCATCTTAGCTACCCCGACAACTATGGATTTCACACTAATATTAGTCGTTTTCGATTATTTTTACATGCCACCCCTACTCACCCCCACCCCTAGGGGTGCCAGGGGTGTCTTACCCCAACAGTATTTCTTTCCAGATTGTGAGTCATATGTGTACCAAGTTTGGCATCGTGAATGTTACCAATTAGCTTAGAGAATCCGAAAACTATGCATTCGACACTAGTCTAGGTCATTTTTGACATTTTATTTTTCGCACCCTCTCACCTTCCATCCCGATAGGTGAAGAACTTGGAGTTGAACGGCATTGGGAGTGTCACTATTCATCTTTGCGACCACGAAAACTATGGATTCCACACTAATATTGGTCGTTTTTTATTATTTTTACATGTCACTCCTTACATTCTCCACCCCAGGGGTGCCAAGGGTGTCTTACCCCCACAGTATTTCTTTCGAGGTTGTAAGTGATAGGCGTACTAGTTTGGTTGAATTCGCTCCAGGCGTTTGAGATTTATGCCGGAACAGACACATACATTCATTTTGTTATATCTAGAGATTATTTATTGCTTAATTTTGTGTTTAATATGCATGATGATCTATTTATGTTGTTATCAATTTCTATTTTGTTATGTTCGAAAAACGTTGTTGAATTAATAAGATGCATAATTAATTACTAGGTCAAATCAAAAAGTAAGTTACTCCCCCCTGTATAAAACAAACAAAACACATTAGAAAGAAAAGAATTATTGGACAAAAATGAATGAAAATTTAAAACGTTTTTTCGACATAGTCACCAAGGTATTCAAAACACTTTTCGAATCGTGTGACCAGTTTTTCGATTTCTTGTGTGTAAAAATTCCGTCCAATTTCAATTGAGTTGACTTTTGTGTATCGGTTAACAATCGCGGCACCCGGTGAGAGCACAGTTTACTATACACCCGCCTGGTCATGAATCAGCATAGACACACTAGCGTAGGATATGTTCATTTCACTTGCAATCTCGTTTCATTTTCACGTGACAGTTGGCAAGGATGATTGCATTCACACGCTCTGTTTTGTCGCTAGTGTTCACAGTTGAAGGCTGCCCAACACACTGTTCGTCGTTCACGTTCGTTCTTTCCTCTTTGAACATCTGGCACCATTTCCTGATCATGGGGTGTGACATTGCATTCTCACCATACACCTCGACAATTTGGCGATGGATTTCACTCCGATTATGCCTTCGTGTCCACAAAAATCGGACGACGGAGCGCAACTCAATGTTGGACGCTACCTCAGTACGACGCGCCATACTGATACGATGACTACTCTCATTATTAAAGCAGCTGCAGCATATCTGCTTCGGGTATGGGGAGAATATATTCCGGACAGTGTGGCCACAAAGCATAACTATTTTTTCTCTTTTAGTACAGGAACCCGGCTCGGGTGTAACTTACTTTTTGATTCGCCCATGTATGATCACAGTATTGATAATGTAAATTTACGCTGTATAAATTTCTATATACATTTTTGAGCACAGCAACGAAAAAGAAACAAAATACTGTTGTAGATCAATAAGTGACTAATACGGTATGCGACAAAATATACAGTACTGAAACTCGCGCATCTCGAACACGTGGTTGCGTTTGTCCACGGGTCATAGCTCCAGCTGCACGTATTCGCAGTAGTGAAAAGGAAGTTGTGTTGTGCAGTTGTTGAAAATGGGTCTCTCGACGGAGGAAAAAGTATTCATAGTTGAGCATTATTTCCGCTCATACGGAAGCGGTCGTGAAGGTGGACCGAGTTTGAAAAAGGTGACTGGTCTATATGCAACCCAAATGACAATCGTCCACTCCACATGCCCTAACCTAACCTAAGGTTTCCTCACAGTTATGCAACCCAAAAGGCACGATTGTTATTTGGGTTGCATATAGAGCAGTCACTATATTGTAACATGTCTTATACTTTTGTACATCTTTTCATTTCAGTACTGTATATTTTGGCGCATACTGTATATGGAGATTTTAATAGTGACGTCCGAGTTTTCTTTGAATTTATCAAACTGTAAGTAGATTTTGATAAAGGGAAATACTAGAATGTTTCTTGAAGTGTGAGCTATAGGGTTTGTCATATCCGACAGTTATCGGAAACATACCACAAATTTTGGGTTCAACAATATTTAACAAGACACTGTTGTTTACTACAAAATAAAGTAAACTTAAATTTGAGCCTACCTTTGTGGTGGAGTGGTTATCCCAGTGCGCTATAAAGCCAGAGGTCCGGGGTTCGAATCCAGACTTTGACATTGGTGGTGTTCTTTGTAAGTGTCCCTGATCGTCGCAATTAACCAAAAGTGGTACTAAACGTAGCCAAATACCAAAATTGAAGTCAAATTAAACTTGCATTTCAAGTACACTATAGGGATTACTTTGAATTGTATTACCTCTGTATCTTTAATTGCATATTAGGATAATTATAAGAATAATGAAAATGTATGTTAATATTTTTACGGCCGTCAACAAGGTAGAATTAGTTTTCCTCCATCTTAGAGGAAAGAATGATTTAATTATTAATCAGTTAGCGTGTCGTTATCTTGGAAGGAAATATTGTTCAATGAACAATGAATCCGCAGAAGAACTAATTCTGGTGCTGGAAACAAGAAGTTGATACACTGAATTGCTGGGTGTTAGGCTTAGATTTCCCGGGTTTCTAATTTACGTTGTCCGCCGTGAGGCACGGAAACTCCCGCGAGGGAAGAATTTATAAGCGCGGACTGCACTCGCAAGGCGATACCTTGCCGTGGAGCCAGAGATTATTTCCCAGTCCGCAGCCAGTTGTAAATCGGAGAAAACGGGAACCCCTGCTCTTTATGCAACCCAAATTACGCTACCGTTATGTTGGTGGTGTGCGGAGAAGGATAGAAACTGTAGGAAGCAATTACGACTGCGAAAAGAAAGCGATTTACAACACGAGAAGTCTACCTCCTATGTGGCCGAGTGGGTTGGGATGAGTTGGATTACAGACTAAACATTTGTCCTGGGTTCGAGTCTAGTTTTTGGTGTGAGCGTTCCTTTTAAGTGCAGCGTTATCAGTTTTATTTAATCATCATTCATCCAAATCGTAACGATAACACTAGAGTCAGAAAAGGGACGTTAAACATTTTTTTACTCGTACAAAAGCAACATGAAGATAATCATGTAAGACAACAAATTTTAGCTGCGTTTACAGCGTAACTGACATATGCATAGTTCGTTGGTTGTACAATAGCATGTATACATGACGTAATCGAATATTTTCTTTAGCAGCCGCATTTGGGCCCTTACTAACCTACCCTTGATGTTTTGCCTCATCCTCCCTATAATCCAGACTTGGTTCTCTACATTTTTTTTTGCACCATTAATAGACTTTGAGAGCGGTCCAATATTAAAGAAAAATTATGGTAAATGCAGTTGCACACGGTTTAATACGTGGGCAATCAGAAGTCTTCTCCAAAGGATGTAGTTACACAATTCGAGAAAGTTTGCGAAAGTGTGTTCAAGTTGACGGGTACTACATTGAAAAACAGTATGTTATGTATAAATTTATTGTGATGGCTTTGGCAAATTCTCGTTCATACTTGAAGGTTCCTTTAACTGCAGATAGACAGTTGAAAGACAACTCTTTGACGTGCTCCAGTTGGGAGGTCCATTCCAAACCCGACAAATGATGAGTCTGTATTCCTGCTCATTCCATTCTTACTATACTGGCTGCCAACCATCTGGTACTGATCTTGGGAGCTATTTTCATCTACGAACTGCTGTCTATGGCGTCAGGCTTTGGGCTCGGTTTACGGGACTCGTGCCGCTTTCAATCTGAAAACTGGTGAATTAATATGATCCATGCAGTTAATGACATACGTTTGATGCCATTTTAGAAAGTGGTGGAATCTGGCGAAATATATAGTTACTAAGGAGATCTAGTATCAGCGTCAAAATCACTTGAAGTTTGACTTTCCGCCGATGAGGGTTATATGTGATTGTGGTTTCTCGTCTTACTTGTATTATTTTCCTGTCTGGGGGAACAATTTTAGAAATTTAAAATTTTGAAAAGGAAAACATACATTGCGAAAAATTCCATTAGGGCCAATTCGACACAAAGAGCTTTAATGACAGTGGCTGAATTACCAACTTTGATGCCTTTAAAGTGCTGCATTGGAGGTGAAGGCAAAATTGCTTGTCATTTTTTTCCAAGGCTTAGACGTCGATTTCCAGACGAATTTTGCCTCGGCGAGTTTTGATTTAATGAACACGCTCCACATTTTCGGCTTAGGTGTTTGCTTTGGTTACTTTCCAACCCGCAGTTAATAACAGTGCCTCGGTGAGGGCGTCGCGGGGAATCCCTACTTAGAGAATGAAACAGAATTAGGCATCGGCTGAGATCCTGACTGGAGCCATTACGCTCATCTGATTGTGATGCTCGGAATAAAGCTTCCCTCCTAATCCTCTTATCAGAGCGGCATTGGAAGCTGACCGCTGGACCATTGCGCGACGACGAGGCCTATTTCCCGCGCTTCTTCTCTCGCATTTGCCCGAGTAGTTGCGGCGAATTGTTGCATCGAACTTTCTTCACTGCTTTTATCGTTCTCAGGCACGAGGAGCAGCTCTGTTTGGGCCAATAACTATTTACTCTGTAACTACTCGCGGCGCTGTATCTCTTGCCATAAACTCGACTCTGAAGCTTTGCTCTAAAGAATCGTCTACGTTGCAAACATAATACTCTTTAGAGGCATCACGAAAAGACTCCAGCAAGAATATAATGACTCAAGTTGCCTGCGAAATACATAGGGGAATTGCTAGGAATGTCGGCAGTTACTGTGACGTGTGCTAAAGTGGGAGTCAAGGCCTACAGTGGAGAAAAATTCGAAAAATGATTTTCATTCGTATTGAAATTTGAAACATGGTCAAATACAAAAGGAAGACATGGGTCTAGACGCTGCGACGCCAGGGGCTCAAGGTTCGAACACCGACAATAGCATGTGTGTTTTTTGTGAGTATCCCTTCATCAATATCATCACTCAGCTTCATCTTCGCGATTAGCTAAAAGAGGCAGAAAAGCGAAGTAACATAATCCAAATTAATCAACCAATCAAAAGGTAGACGGAACCGAGACGTGAATGGAACCAGACGTTTGAAGACTTAGCGAAATGAGATCAACAGGGAAATGGATTTCTAGATGAGACGAGATTTAGTGTCTCTCGATCTTGTCCGGCACTTCGTTAAACTATGAAGTGTAATGTTTGAATACCAAAGTTACTCTGCCTGATTATTTATAAATAGGTCAAACATTGTTTATCGTTATTCCAAACTTAATTCATTAGTGATAACTGTGAACCATATATCTCAAGGCTTAATAATTTTATTTCATTGATTTGATTTAATTTACTTCGCCACTTTTGACTAATCGCAAAGATGAGGATGGGTGATGATATGGTGAAATTGATGAAGGGACATACACAAAGGATACCCATACCGAGGCCGGTATTCGAACTCATTCTCTGGTGTCGCAGCAGCGTGTCAAGGATTAAGAAGAGACCAAAATTTGCCTTTCGAAATCAAGATTGTAGGACGAGGGCGGGACAAGCATTTACAACATAAAGTATCTTGCACCCGACTATTCACCGCCTATGCCTATGCCTATGTTCCATCGATTCTACATTTGAGGAGAGCCTTTGTGAAATACAGCATCATGCACGTGCAAGTGGCAAGATAGAGAAAACAATGTGAAGCTGCCCCGTGTTCTTTGATAATTGCCATGAAAGCGGTATGTAAGTAGGACTTCGCGTATAGTAGAAGTTATATGTTAAGCACTGCACTCCGGCAGCATTTACACCTCACGTTTGCTTCCCACGCCCTGGTACAAATTCTTTCGAAGATAGAGATACCTCACATGGGGGAATTCTACTTCAGATCATCCGCAAAGGGATTCAAACCCTGGTCTCTCAAGTAGTAGTGAGACGTCGAGTTAAGTGAGCATCGGGGAAACTAGAAACTGCAAAACGATAACGTCCCAACTGAGAGAAAACCTAGGAACGAATCAAATAGAAATTTCCTGGGGAAAAAACCGTGGATACGTAACATCACAAGTGTAATTTACGCGTGCATATGCGAACGAGTTCCGAAACGCGCAAGAACTGCTGGCGTTATGTTAGGGCTGCATGCGCACTTCATCCTCGCGGGAGCCGTGTGCAGAGCCCATCCCCCTCGCAGCCGTTCCAGGTGCGGTGAGTTATCACCGGCGGAAAGATGGGGAGCGGGGTTGATAGCTGCGGAAAAAATGACCAATTTGGAGTCGAAATAGGCCCATAATGTTTTGCTATAATCCACTAATTGACTGGAAAGCTCCCCATATCGCGGCGAGTGGAGTGAATTAAATTCAGCTCGGCCGGAGAACTGCTGCATAGAAAAACTCATGTTCGTTCTGCTTGGGCAAGTATTGCAGTTCTTTTTTTTTTTAATTGAGATATATTGTGTACTGTATACACATGCAATGTTAGGATCGTTCGTTTGTATACGTAATGAAAGTTTTAGTTTTTTTGTGTTGGACCACTGCCGTGCTGTTTCACGCACATACATAAACGTTCATGTACACACATGTATACGCGAAAGTAAAACGTCGACGCCAGGGTCCCCGGGTTCGAATCCCAGCCTTGACGTGGGTGTTCCTTGTGGGTGTCCTTAAAGCAATTCGCGATTCGATTCCTCGATGGCGCAGTGGTAGCGACGTTACCTTTGGATCCCTCTTTGAACTATAGGTTCAGTCCCCATTAGCCTTAATAGAGTGGACTTAAAACACCAACTCAATCAATCAATCCACCATCTTTGCGATTAGCCAAAAGTAGAAGAAGAGTGAATTAAAATAAACCATATCAACCAATCAAATGAATCAAACGACAGCAAGACTGTGATTGTTTAACCAAAATGTTTAGAGATTGAACAAAATACCTCTTTCATTATTTTATGCGTAATGTCATGTCTTTTGTGGGTTCTAATGCTAACTTGTGGATTCCGTCTTATAGTTACAGCTAATCTATCTCATTACCTTTTCAACGATAGAGAACACACACCGTTAAAATAAACACTACACACACACACACGCACACGCTCACAATCCATGTGTTTGATATTTGTCATCACTTTTCTAATACTTTAGGTTAATCACAGCTATCCGGGCGAGTGATGATTAGGTGAGTTTGATGAAGACACAGTCACAAAGAACACCTACTCCCATGCTGGGATTCGAACTCGGTAACTTCAGTATATTATACACACACGCACGCACGCATACATAAGTCTTGACATGGCCATAGGAATCTTGTTTTCGTTGCTTTCATTTTATGTGGGTGTGATGGCGAAAAAACAACAAAGTAACACAGAAGATGCTTGGAAAGCGGTATTGAGAATAAACAGGCTACAAAGAGACGCCGCATTATCACTTTATTTTTTTTTCTTGCATGTCGCCAGCACTTTCTGTACTGCAGTGATTTGCTAACTTTTCCAGCAGAGCGTAAAGCTCATGAAGTTCATAAAAAAACTTAAACAAATTGAAAAATAAGCGACAGATTCTCTGCAAAAATGTCCGCTCTTTTTTCGCCACGAGACGCGGACTGTTTAACGGGAGGGGAGAGGGAAAGAGGAGGGAGAGAAGCAGAGGTGTCGAGGCAAAAACAGTTCCAGGAACAATGGCGACCGTTGACAACGCGTGGTGACCATAAGAGACAACGACACGGCGACCAGTATTTCCGCAATTCGCGTCTCTTTTGTTTTATTACCGAAACAGAGCCGATGATATTGTAGGATTATGCAATTGCGGACAATAGGCTAATATTTGAACAAAACATTTCGAAAGACGAGCAGTGCTTTATGCATAAACATCGCC
Source organism: Lepisma saccharinum (assembly GCF_977018435.1). Lineage (NCBI taxonomy): Eukaryota > Metazoa > Arthropoda > Insecta > Zygentoma > Lepismatidae > Lepisma > Lepisma saccharinum. Next base: position 157,308,842 of record NC_139229.1, on the reverse strand, counting down.
TGTTTTGTGCAGTACTGCCAGGTACCCTCGGCAAGAAGAGTTATCATTTCACATTCTATACCCTATCCCGGGAATCTGTCGAGCAAGACCGCGCATAAAAGTAGAGAAGGGGAGAAACAGAGTGGGCGGAGCGAAGAAGTACGCACTGGTGCTAATGGCTAGTAGCTGCAATCGAATTTTTCTCTTCATACATTCACTTCCCCTCTTACGCATTCATTGGTCACTCGAGTCACTACTGGCGCAGAGACGTTCTCTTGCTCCAGTGATTCCCGGAATAAAGTATACAGTGATTTCGACTCTTTGTTCTGTCAGAGTTGAAGAGGTTAGGTTAGGTAAATCAGCACTGTTTATTACCAAGCTGTTTCCTCAGATTGGGACATCCCTGATGCCGTAGTTTTCGATAGACGGTGGAGACACATGGAGGTTCGCATCCCATTTAAACTATAGGTCCAGTCACGATTAGCCTATCTGTACATAAAGAGGGCCTATAACTAAAATACAACCTGCCCATCACAATATGCCAATTCTGGAGGTTATGTGATCAGCATCATGCTCCAGTAGCCTTTACTCCGCCGGGTTGCCGTTAGCAGGCACATATATAGAAATATGTTACGGGAGGCGGGTTCCGAACCAAGTGTCTCAGGAATCATAATAATAATAATATTGTTTAAATTAAAATAATTATATTAAATCAAATTAATACTAATTACAATACAGTAGACTCGCGATTAACCGAGGCTCCGGGTTAACTGAGGGGGGGTTGGAAAACATCGCGCTTCATAACGCACCTCCTGTTTGTTTACTAGTAAGTTGGAGTCAAGTCACCGTTCGCACTGCACGTGTTCACAAGTGCTCTGCCAATGAAATTAATGTCAAATACATGAATAATTGAATATTTATCGAATAACAAAAATGATGTCACATGTAGTTGGGGAAAAGTAAGTTTCTGATTAAAAAAGTTCAGAGGAAATTAATAACCATCGATTATGCAACAAATGCTAATATTTTCATTACTTAATTTTAGTACTTGGTAAGTCTTTAGGGGGTCCGGATCCCTGAGTCCTGAGGACCAAGAACATTGAAATAACTATAGAAAATATTCAGATTGTTTGTGTTAAGATAATAACTAGTGTTTCTTCCATTATAGTGGTTACAGTTTATTTCCCACCTAATACTAAATTACAAATTTACAATATGTTTTTTACCAGAATGGAAGAGCTATGTAATATACATTCTTGTGGTTTGATTATTGTAGGAGATTTTAATATTCCAGAAATTGTAGATTCTAATTATGACTTAGAAAATGGTTGTCCTCTTTCCTTAACATTATTTAGATTTTTAAGTTTACTGGAATTACAAAGTATAAATAATGTAAAAAATAACAACGGAAAAACGTTGGATTTGGTACTGACCAACTTGTCTAACAATGTTGTGGTTAATCATAACTCCTTCCCTCTTCTAAGCTCTGATGCTCATCATCCTCCCTTATTACTTCAAGTCCACCGCTTTTATGACAAAACTATTCATAATGTTAAGTCAAGTTCTATTTATACATATGATTACCGTAATGCCGATTTTTTCAATATATATAGAAATCTTAATCAAACTGATTGGCATCCTTTAACATTATTTAAGAATCCCAACGTAGCATTGGACTACTTTTATGAAATTTTAGATAAAATTATTGGTAATAATGTACCCATAAGGAAGCGTAATAAGAGAAAATCGTACCCGCCTTGGTTTACACTGGATATTATAAGATTACTTAAATATAAAGAGTATTATAGACATAGACGTAAATTGTCAGAATATAACCAGAAGAAATTTGTTGAATTACGCAGAAAATCAAAATCTATGATAACCAAAGCTTACAAGATTTACATAAAGAATTCTGAAGAATCCATAAAAAATAATCCTAGGTCTTTTTGGAGTTATATTAAAGGTAAAAAGAAATCAACTAATAATCAGTGTAGTTTAACCTATAATGGAGTATTACTTGACAATAACAAAGATATAGCTAATGGTTTTGCGCAATTCTTTAAGAGCGTTTTTAATGATTCTATTCCAACTTACTCAATTCCCAGTGAAGTACCTATGATAGTAAATCAACCATTAGTATTAGATAGTATTACTGAATCTGAATGTAAAACTTCTATTAGAAAACTGAAATCGAAGAAAGCTAGTGGTCCAGATAGTATACCCGTTTACATATTTAAAGGATGTACTGATTGCTTATTGTTTCCTCTATGCACCATATTTAATCTGATTATAACCACCCAAATTTTCCCCGATAGGTGGAAAATAAGTAAAGTAACTCCTATACCAAAATCTGGTAACGCCAAGGAAATCATTAATTATAGGCCTATATCTTTAATTTCAACACCAGCAAAAATTTTTGAACACATTTTATATAATAGAATTTGTTATCATGTTAAACCGTATATAACTCACCATCAGCATGGTTTTATATCCAAAAGATCAACCTTAACTAATCTTATCTCCTTTACCCAATTTTTGGCAGATTCATTTAACAATGGTTACTCTGTTGATACTATTTATACAGATTTTGCTAAAGCTTTTGATAAGTTAGATCATGATATATTAATATATAAGTTAGCAAATTTCGGTTTTTCGTTTCCATTATTAAAATTAATAGCATCGTATTTAAAAAATAGGAAATTCTATGTCACCTACAATTTTGAATCATCCCCTTTATATAATGTTACATCTGGTGTTCCGCAAGGCTCAAACTTGGGTCCCTTACTTTTTATAATATTTATTAATGATTTATCCTCTGTTATAAAAAATTCTAATTATCTGCTTTATGCTGATGACCTAAAAATATTTAAATCCATTACAAATATAAGTGATTTAGCGCAATTACAGAAAGATATAAACAATTGCTTTCAGTGGAGTGTCACCAATAGGTTGGATTTTAATATAAGTAAATGCAGAACTATTACGTTTAGCAGACATAACTTATCTTATACTCATAACTATACTATGAATGGAATAGTTTTAAATAGAGTTAAACTTATAAAGGATTTGGGACTTTTACTCGACTCAAGGCTTACTTACAGAGAGCACGTACAAACATTAGTATCGGATGCATTTAGAATTTTAGGCTTTATATTTAGAACTACCAGAGAAATTAATAATATTCAAGCTATTGCTTCAATATACAATTCGATATTAAGAAGTAAGTTAGAGTATGTTAGTGTCATCTGGGATCCTTATTTTCAATGCTACCGTGATTTAATTGAAAATGTTCAGAATAAGTTCGTAAGATATTTATATTACAAAAAATTTAAAAGATCTTCATATTTAGAAAGAATATCCTATAATACTATTTTATCTGAATTTGGGTTCTCTTCATTACAATCAAGAAGAGAACTAGCCAAACATATTTTACTTTATAAATTTATAAATAACTTAATTGATGCTCAAGATTGTCTTCAGTTGATAGGATTCACAATTAAACCTAGAACGTTGCGTTCTTATTTGCCATTTTCTTTGGTTAATTCTAAGAATATTGTACATCAGAATTCAGTAATGGTTCAAATATGTAAAGCTCATAATGTACTAATACAAAATAATGTTAATATTGATTTTGCTATGTCCTATGAGAGATATTTATCTGTCATTAAACAATTTATTCATAATTAGTATTTTGTCTAAAAAATTGTAATTTTATATTTTTGGTTATTTTATTAATGCTAAATATAATTTTATAATACAATATAATATAACACAAACTGAAAATAGGCATTAATATCATTTAATTATTTGTGTATATGCAATTGGTTTATGTGTTTGTATATGTTAATATTTGTGTTTATGTATATGTTAATATTATGTTTATGTATATGGATATTATGTACCATAGTTTATTTACTTGTAAGCCCCCGTTGTAAGTGGAGCAATAGCTCTGTTATGGGGAGTATGTATAAATAAATAAATAAATAAATAAATACGTCCTTCCTGTCCCTCAAAGCCGAATGATCCCAATATAACCCTTATCTTCCAATAAGTTCAGAGGAAATTATACAACAAATGCTAAACGAGTATATTTTCATTATTTAATTACCGTACTTAATAAGTCTTTCGTGTGTGTGTGGGGGAGGAGGGGTGCGGACCCTCTAAATACTTCCTTCGTGTCTATCAAAGCCATATGATCCCAATATAATCCTTGTCTTCCAATGAGTTCAGAGGAAATTATACAACAACGGCTAAACGAATATATTTTTCATTATTTAATTTTAGTACTTGATAAATCTTTCCGGGGGGTTACGGACCCCCTGGACCCCCTAAATACGTTCTTGGCCGATAGGTACCCATTTATTAGAAGCTGAACGTACCCCTGGGCCGATTATCATTGCCTGATAAATTCCCACCTGAAAACACCCACCTTGGGAATCGAATCCTGGTCTGTCTGTCTGATTGATTTCTCTTACGTTAGTTCGCGTTTCTGGCGCTTTTAGCTGATAGCGCTGATAGCGAAGATGAGAATGAGTGATGATATGAAGCGATTGATGAACGGACACTCAGAAAGAACACTCATGCCCAGGCCGGGATTCAAATCTGGGACACTTGCCGTTGTAGCGCAGTGTGCTAACCACTCCCACACGGAAGGCGGCACGAGGCGTGGCCGTCAGACGCCCTGTGCATGATTAACATTTGCTTCACCAATTTCGTCTAATAATCATCACACACCCTCGTGACTGCGATTAGTCTAAAAGGTAAGGAAAACGGCATACAATGAAGACTTTATTGTAAAAGATAACGGAATACTTGTTTACTCCATCCGACTACCATTACCATGCCTACCTTTCATTCGTGAGACCCATGTTCGATTCATCGATTCCAAGCCCCCCCCCCCCCGATGGCGTAGCGGTAACGTCGTCGCCTTGAAATCAAGGGGTGCCGGGTTCGATACCCTGAGGAGGCACATAGTGGTTCGCATCCCACTTTAAACTGTAGGTACAGTCCCAAATAGCCTTCTGTGGGTATAAAGTGGACTCAAAAGAACAACACATTTGATTCCTCGGTTCCAGAGGTTGATGAGTATCTTAAGTAGGATGTTTTCCGTCGATATCTCTAAATCAGCTACTCTGGAGTGACCCAGCAACCGCATCTATGTTACCCTCATTATGAGCGAGACCGGGGTAGCGTGGAGGTCCTTTCACACCCCGCCATATGCTTTCCTGACACGGTGCCCTCAAGAGGGTAATCTTTAACTCATTTGCCAGTAACTGATATTATGACAATGAATACAGAACCTTCTTTAAAGTGTTCACAAAGTGAGATTGATACAACCAATGGTAAAATGAAAAACCTATTTTCATCTATATTTTCCATCTTTTCGAATTAACGAGATATTTATCTTGAAGCGTACTCAGGCCAAATAGCAGCAAATGGAGTGAAAACAATTAAAAAATAAGGCACAACCATTCGTACCTTTCTGCCTCCAACAAAGAGAACATTCTCACTCCACGACCAAGACTCGGGTGGAGAGGTGAGGGAAGGGGGGAGGGGGAGGAAGTGTAACATTCGCGAGAACGACACCAGAGGGGACGAAGCAAAAACAGATCACAGAACAATGGCGACGGTTGACGCGTTGCGAGCGCAAGAGGTGACGACACGCAAAGCAACATTTCCGCAATTCGCTTCTCTTTTGTTTTCTTTTTTTTCTCTCTCCCTCTCTCTAAACTAAACTGATCAAACAGACCCGGTGTAGGAATTATTTCAGTAGTGCTAATATGGGAACAAAATAATTCTAGCGTCGGTGGCTGGAGCCATTGTGTGTTGAACAATGACATGGAGGAAGGTTAACGAAAAACGAAGCGTGACGCTAAATAATGGGAAAGTTGTCACGTGGATGTTGGGGATGGGACAGCGCAAATAAATCATATCGGCTTAGTAAGTCATCCGAGCCGGTTAAAAATTTTGTTTCCTTGGCAACGAAATGGTCCAGAGGAGGCAGGAGAGGGGGACGAAGGCCGATGTTTGCCTCCGCTCAGAGGAAATTTCCGGATATGAAAGCGCAATTATGTAGTGGAAGGAAGATTCGAATCTTCGTGTTGTCACTCGTGGTTGTTACCGTACGCATTTTTGCAAAATCCACCTGGAAACGGCAACCCTCGACGCTGCCAATAGGAGCGCGTTTCTTACATGACGCAACGGTATGTCAGCTCATGCTAGAGGGCTGTGAGTGAAACTGGTCGTGTCGTGGTGTGTTAAGGGGTCTCGTTCCCCTTCATGAACCTTCCTTTTCAAACAATGAATCTGTTTTTGTTTCTAAGTTAGACGTGATAGGGTTGACGCTGTTAGCAATATTACCTTTTCGTTAAGTCTGAATGCGCTAATTATCTAACTTTTGTTAGGTTAGCTTTGTTAAGCTTGAAGCTGTTAACAGTTTAGATTTTTAAGGTTTCTTGCTGTTAGTAATTCTATGTACTTCGGTAGTTTTATGCTGGCTGCAATTTTAACCTTTAATTTAATTGATTTATTGATTTGGTTTATTTTACTTCGATTTTCTGCCACTTTTGGCTCATCACGAAGATGAGGATGAGTAATTATGTGATGAAACTGATGAAGGTACACTCACAAAGAACACCCATGCCAAGGCCGGGATTCGAACCCGAGCTTAAGGTTTTGTAGGAGACGACGTAGATTATGAACCATTCCATCGTGTAAGAAGCGTAATGGCTGTTGCCATTAGCCATGTAAGGAGTTGCTAATTCCATGTGGGTTTTGTAAATATGCTTCTCATACACCAGCAAGGGCAATGGAGAGCCAATTAAGTTCCTGGCACAGAGGGCAGATACAAATATGCTAAAGGAGAGGGATGCAAGACACTGTTTGTTTGTTCATCCCTCCCTTATTTTAAGCTTCTTACCCCTTTCCGCACCTCCAGTGTTCCACTCATTAGTAGTAGTAGTAATAATACATAGAAGAATCTATATACGGTTAGTGCATCTTGTGACAAAGTGTGTGTTACAATTTTTTGCGTGTCACATCCTTCTCGAATGTATCGATTTTAATTTCTTTAGGCACACTTTTAAGATTTCTAAACATCTGATTTGATTTGATTTGATTTTAAAATTGTGGGTGCGTCAGCACTTAGGCTATTTTGCACCCGTCACATTATACGGGGTCCAGCCCCTTATCTTTACAGAGAACAACTCTAACGTTGCATAAATAAAATCTTAAAAGCTTAAAATGTTCTGACTTCCGTTAAAAGCTGAGACGGTGAAGGGGCACTCAGCACACACAAGGACAAAAACAGGACAACACACACAAAATTATACTGGCCAGAGTGCCAGTCGCCAGAGCCTCGTTCGTCTGCAAAACGCAGTCCAGGGTGTACTAACGTGGAAGTGAGGTTGACAGTTGGGTGTACTACATGGAAAATCACCCCTTACAGCCCTTCTAAACATCTGTCATCCGTAATGGGTGATGAATGATGACAGCGTTTTGACTAATGTTTTTACCTTCTTGAGAAGAGTGGGTCTTTTCCATTGTCTCTGAATAACTTTTCAATGTCCCCCTTACTCTTTTAATGCGTGGTGTTAGTCTTGTGCAGGTCCCATTACAAGGTTGCACATTTAATCTTTCTTAACGGACCTTTTAGAAACCTTTCTGTAACTTTGAAGTAAGGGTTTTAAATATGGCAATTTTCCTCATATAGTCTGAAGTGTGCAAAACAGCCATAATGTGCAGATATACCAAAAAACTAACTCATTCATTAATTCACCTGTTAAAGTAATGTGAAGCATGCAAGAACATTTAATTTATTTTTGTTTTACTTAGCTTCCTGTAGGTGTGTTTCTCCTACGTTACAAACTGTTGGATTGTGGCTTCGAGCAGCCATGATTGAGGCGAGTTCTTGTAAGCATATGGAATTCAAACGGGCGGGCGGGAGATACTAAAACAGATATTCGTGATTTTAAACAAGCGCGAAGTTCGTGCAGATGTAACGACTACTTGGTGGATATTTCCTTGCAAACGACAAATAAAATTGGCCGCAAATATGGCGGCTGTGCGCATCCTGACGTCACATGAAACCCACCTGTATAAATTAGTTACGAATTGCTTCTATTATACTTTTAATAAAACAATTAGGCAAACTGTTATGTGCAATAGCAATACTCTGGCTACAAAACTAGACAGTTTGAGCTTGCTTGTGGAAGCGACAGCGGCAACAGCGGCAACAGCGCCCAAGTGACGTCACGCTCAGTGGCGGGAAGAAAACCGAGGTATAGCAAACGCAGTATAGTTGACGTGTGCTTCACAGCCCAGAGGATGACGATGCGAAATCAACACTCGTAATATGAACAGTAATTTCAATTCTTATTTGTATATGAGCATTATTTCACGAACGTAAGACAACAGATTATACAGTTCTCCTGTTGATAGTCGCATCTTTCAGTACTCCAGACGACACCCTGGGCAGTCATCTAAAGGGTTTGGTCCATAAACACGGGGGAGATCATGACCCTTTTGTCTTTCAACACCGGCGTAATCTCCCTCAGAGTGTGCTAAGTGTTCATTTGGCCCGCGTACAATTACTCCTGCGAAGCTCCACTCCAGGAATTAAAACCCGCTGCTTCTCCCCATCCATTACGGCGGTCCCTGGCAGTTACGGCCCTAGGAAGCCCTTCCTCAGGGACATCCCATTGTGCGTTTCCGGGGACACCGCGGTCCTTCTTACCCGCGGAAAATACGGGAGGGGAACGTTCGCGACTCCCGCGGAAGTGACGTCAGACGCGAGAAATTGCTCCGTCGGAGGCGATATTTTCAAACGCTGGAATGCGGGGGAGCTGCTCGCCCTGACAGACGGAGCTGCATAAACAATACCCTCCCTTGTCACTCCGCGCCGAAGCTGTTTGGAATGGCTTCGTGTCAGAAAGAAGCCGCCTCCTGAAATGATGATGTAAGCGTTAGCGAGGAAATTGCATAGTTTGTTGTCACGCCTCATACGCGACGCTTACGTGGACGTTAGCTTCTGTGCTGTGGGGATTGCTCACATCCCGTTATTACTTTGCCTGGTAATCTCCAGTAAAGGGTTTGTGGATTATACATTTTGCTTTGGAAGGGAGGGTTACAAGTAAGAATTAAAAGTCTCTAATTTAACAAAAATTGAAGTGCAAGGTTGTTGAAATGCCATAACTTCATTACTCATCCTCGTCGTCGCGATTAGCCAAAAATGGCAGAAAAGCGGGGTTAAATAACAAAAACCAAAAGGCCTCCCCGATGACATATTGGTAATGTCGTCGCTTTGTAATCAAGGTGTCCCGGATTCGATTCCCGGTGGATGCACACTGCAAAGTGGTTTGGATCTCACTTTAAACCGTAGGCCCAGTCCCAATTAGCCCATCTGTGCATGAAGTGAACTTAAAACATCAATTCAATCAAATAATTCAAACAAAAATCAAGCTAATTCCTCACTGCTAATTTTATTCTCCTTTCTTTTAACACCTTGTCCTTTTCGTTCTTTTCTTAGTATTCACCTTTCTTGCAATTTTAAAACCTCAAAGCGAATAAATATTGCAATGCGCTACTTCTCTACTGCTCAACCAAGACGAGAAAAACCCTCTGTTGCTGTCATCGAATTTGCAACCGTAAACTAGCGAAGGGAGTGTGGGGGATGCAATCAGATGCGTGCAATGTGATCAAATATCGTACAGAGACTTTTTGTGTCCAGATGTCTGAATCTCGAAGTACAAAAAGCGGTGTTGCTACACTTCTGATTTTTGTCCGGCCGTAAGACACCTTCTGCTGTTAACATAGATCCTTCGCGCGCAGTTCGGGGAGAGGCAGAGAGTAAGAGACTTGTTTAGTCGCGCATTTGAACCCCGAACAGTTTCTTCGAGGCATAAGTTTGGCAATGCAGTACACGACAAGTATTTCCCGTCACTATGACAACTGCACCAACCTGATCTGTTCAAGGCTTGTCATGTGACTCTCCCTGCCTTTCCACGCAAAGAATGCACGACAAGACGTACCATCGACAAAACCTACATACCACCTGGGCGGCTACCTGCGAAGGGTCTTCTAATGAGTCTTAAAATATTCGCGATACGACAAAACGTACCACTTCATATGACGGCATCAAAAATCATTTACCGAAATTACGATTTTACGATTTTCTCTAGTAAATCAGCTGTGGTTAAGCTGTCGTCCACATTTTATTTCTTTTCTTTCATCTTTTAGTCTTTTTTTAGTTATGTCAGCAGCAAGAAAATTGTCTCTTGTCATGTCGGAGGATCGTTCTGTTTCATTTCTGCGTGTAAGCTATTGCCTTCAAACAAGATATTAGGGTTCCGTTTTCTTCATAATGGCGCTTCAATACAGTTCCACACTGTTATTGGAGTTTCCGCGTTTTGCAACAAACTATTCACAAAGTAATCAAAGAAAAGAGTTAGCTTCGCTGATTCTGGGGTTGAGAGTGTATTTCCAGCCATCCATCATAAACTTCAACAGAAACATAAACAACCTAACCTAACCTTTGCCGTGTAGGTTGCATAGAGTAAATCTTGGTAATTGGCGTGTCTTCTTCTCGAACCCTTTTCTTCGCCTCTTGCATACGCGGAAGTGGTACGTTTTGTCGCGGAGTAAATATTTTGAAGTTTAGTTGTTTATCTGAGTGGTATGTTTCGTCGCGAAAACCCAAGTAGTACGTTTTGTCGGGACACTCTACGCAAAAGGCAAAAAGTAGAAATTCAATTTGGTTCTTTGGTAGTGCGGGCTTTAACAACACAAGATGTTCATCATTTTCACTAATTTTGTTCGTTATCAATACCCAGATCTAAATCACTAAATTGTTTTGTGACCACGTTGTCAACATTCAGTGACACCGAAGACATTTTGTTGTTCGGTCAAGATGAACGCTGGACGAATAAGATAACGGCCATTCCAGTAAGGCAACTCAATATAGTTTTGAGGAGTCTAGAGACAGTATCCACATATGGAGACGTTATAACAGATGCCGGGTAAGCCAGGAATCTTCCACAGGGAGCAGAGAACATTATAGGAATTAAGATTTCTTAGTAATCCCGTAAAGTCTTTAGACAGGGAAGAGGGGCGAAGAAAATGCATAAGGAATGAGCGAAATATGATATAGTGGTTGTAAATGATCACTTTTGTTGTTAGAACTCAAGAAACCCAGTGCCTCCCATTAGAACCGAAGTTGTCTTCCAAATTTGGTTGGAACATCGTAAGGTAACAAGATATCGCATCTGCTTGATCTGCCCTTAAGAACGAAGGAGCAACTTTGCCAAGAACACAACGAGCGATCTTTGTTTCTTGGTCGTGTGAGGATTCCGCAGTTTCTTCGGGCTCGAGGGGGGAGGGGGAGGGGTAGTCGGAAGATTTTCTTTACGATCGCTTGGGGAGTCGGAACGAGAATCAAAGCACTTCTCGCTCGAATTGTTGAAGTCTCGGGAAGGGAGGTATAACTGCGAGAACGCCTAGTCGATATTTTATCCCTTACGTTTGCAGTTCCTGAAAATTAAATTGTGATTCGTGGCGGAACCTCTCAAGCCCCATTTCCCTCCCGAAAAGGAAATATTCTCAAAACAGCCTTTTGCGGTTTGCCTCGTAAATGGAACGAATTCATGAAAATAAACCGATGCTCTTCTTCTTCCTCCAAATCACTTTTCTTTTTACTGCCTTCAAAATTTAACAACGATTTGAGGAAATGAGCATTTGTTTTCCCTTCTCTCTGAATTTTATTTGCCAACATGTATGTATTACACACATTCTGATTATCTGAATGTTTGTAAGAAGCGAAAGAGTGACATGGGCGAGTGTTCGTTACAAGAGTTTCTCTGAGAAATTCAAAAGGAAAATATCATTTTTCGTCAGCCACTTGAGATTTCGATGTATCTCTCAATGATGTTATTTTTTTCCCGCAGCAATTGGCTGCTACTATAAAAGCTCTTAATGTATAACGCGACAATTGGTGTTTGTTGTATTTCAGTTTTAAACACTAAAGGAACAAAAAAAAAGAAATGTTGCTTTTTCTGTTCATTTTCTGCTTTTCATACCGTAACGTTTCATATCGGAACTGGGATCAAACCTGGGTACACTGAAAAAAATAAAGGTGTGTAAACTCACCTTTTGGGGTGAGTTTGGCTTGTCACAAATAGCCGTCCCCAAAAGGTGAGTTTCCACACCCCATATTGGGGTGAGTTTTTCTCACCCTAGTATAGAGTGTGTTTTTCCTCCCATAAGGGTGAGTTTTCTCACCCTAGTATAGAGTGTGTTTATCCTCCCATAAGGGTGAGTTTTCTCACCCTAGTATAGAGTGTGTTTATTCTCCCATAAGGGTGAGTTTTCTCACCCTAGTATAGTGTGTTTTTCCTCCCATAAGGGTGAGTTTTCTCACCCTAGTATAGAGTGTGTTTTTCCTCCCATAAGGGTGAGTTTTCTCACCCTAGTATAGAGTGTGTTTTTCCTCCCATAAGGGTGAGTTTTCTCACCCTAGTATAGAGTGTGTTATTCCTCCCATACGGTGAGTTTGAGGGGTTCGTGAGGAAGAGGTAAATGATCTTCGTTTAGTATAATAATGCTTACCTTTAACCTTGAAGAATCAGTCAGATCTTTTCTATCTTATCCAATATGAATTCAGAATAAGATAGAGCAATCATAACTTCATTGTAATTTCTTCCCAGATGGCAAATGTATCAAAGTAGAGAAATGCAATGTTAACTCTTGCATTGTATAATATACGACATCACAGGGGAAACAGTGTTTCTTCATTTAATGCGTTCAGATTTTAATGTGATTGTCTTCTTTATAAAAATAATACCATTCAATTCAGCATTAAATTTTGACAAAGCTTAAAAAACTTAGAGGAAACTAGATGCGGCACGCTCACCAAGGTATTCATGTAGAAGAACAAGCCATCCATAAATTACATGAAGCTTGCAAGGAATATTATGTATCGATTTCTAAATCATACAAAAAAGCCGCAACTTTTAATGTACATACATATTTTCCAATAAGTCTTTTTTGAAACTTCCACTTGATGATTAGAAGCCAATTGGGACTGGATATATGTACAGTCACATACACTGCTGGGTTGTAATGATTTAATTGAAAGTCAATGGTGCTGTTACAACCCAGAAGTGTCCTTGCGTGTACAATATAACATGAAGGGGATTAATCTTCAGAAGTTAATTAAAAAATAACAACTTTTTCTGTACTGTTTGGAAAGCAACACTCATGCTCACATACATTGCTAGGATAAATAAATGACATACTTAACACAACAAAATACTGTATATTTGTATATCCGTAGATAAATTTTATGTATACGTTGGATGGAAGTACATGGTAAGGGGATAATCTCTGAAAAATACTACCTTGCCACTAAATGCATACACATTAAGCAATAATTCAACCTTACCTTTCCTTTGCTTTTGTTTCTGGACACTCAGTTCAATGCCACAATCATTACAATGTGAGTGATTTTTGGTGCTTTTAGAACCTATTTCAGTACTTTAATAAATTAATTAGAAACGAAAATGTACATTCTTAAGAAGGCAGAGCAAATTTAGTAGAAGTTATAAATGTTCATATACATAATTTTTAACCACTCTATTTCAAATACAGAGCTTAATTTTTTTCGCCCCAAAGATTAGGTTGAAGAAATAAAGTTACAGTTAGCAAAAAATTCAACTTTATTTACAATATTCGTACATTTCACCTTGCAATAATTCAACATAGTTCTCACAATTTTATCCAAAAAAAGAGGATTGATTTTTCAGTGCCAATTTTACTTCATTGCTAAAAATATGCATGCTGTATTCCTTTAAAATGTCTGTATGGAAAGGCGTCCATGATCTGAAAGGAGAAAAAAATGTAAGAGTAAATAAGAATATAACCAAGAATGTATTTAGGTCAGAGTATGATAGTTTAGAATGTACTTATAACATTTATGAATCTTAATACTTCCCTGATAAGTATACGAGTGATGTGTGCATACAAAATGATTCAAGCTTAAGTAGCCAGCCTTCGTGGATGAGTGGTTAGGAAAGCACGCTAAAACGCCTGGGGTGTCGAGTTCGAATTCCAGCCTGAGCACAGGTGTTCTTTGTGAGTGTCCATTCATCCATTCCATCATATCATCACTCATCCTCATCTTCGCAATTAGTCCAAAAGTAGCAGAAATGCGAAGAAAAATAAACAAAATCAATCAGTCAAGCTGTCAATTGATAGATTGAGTTGGTGTTTTAAGTCCACTTTATGCACAGTATGGCTAATCGAGACTGGACCTGCGGTTCAAAGTGGGATCCGAACCACTATGTGCCTCCACAGGGTATCGAACCCGGGACCTCTTGATTATAAGGCAACGACCTACCACTGCACCATCGGGGAGGCCCTCAAGCTGATCAGTTTCTACATTGAATGAGGTAGCGCTAAATTGGCAATTTATTTTACACAGCATTTCCCATAATATTTAAAGCTCAGGGGGGGGGGGTTAAACCCAGTAACCCCTCTTGTGTACGCCACTGATTGAATGAACAGGTGGAGAGACTAAGATTATGTCACCCTATTATGCAAAGGTAATATAAACATGCATGCTTTTATTTCATAAGCAAGGAGGGTGATGATGAGGCTATAAACAGGCAGGAAAAAATATCGAAATGAGGGCTGACTACTGGGCACGCCACAGTATATAACTGGAAATTGCACACTTTAGGATAATATTTTGTGCTGAAACATCGGTGTCGGGATGGAGGTGGAACATATCCGTTGACCCCCACCCCCTGGAATTGCCATCGGCCATTTCAAGTCACAAAAAGCAGAAGTTGTTATAACAATAAATAATGTTTAGAAAGCTTTTATTGAAAAGTTAAAACTTAAAGATAAAACAGAATAACTGTGCATTTCAGTACACTAACTGTATAAAATGTAAAAAAAAAAAATATATAATAATAAGGAAAAGTTGTACTTGATATTCATTCATCTAGTAGTCCTCCCAAATGATTTAATAATAGTAATAATAATAATATAATTTTATTTTTTTGTTATAATAGTTATTACTGTAAAATTATTATCATAACCATGATTCTTATTGTTAATATTTGTTCTACTATTAAGTTAAGTCAATGGATTGCCCCCCAATACACACACACAAACACCTTTCTGGTGTCGCCTAAGAGCTCAAACAGTACCATTCAATGTTGGTGTGAAAAATAATTTTTTACTAATTTTTGAGTGTTTAGCTTTAGCTTTCTTGTGTTTCTGTTAGTTCTGCAGGGTGTGAAATCCTGGGGGGACAGGGGGATTTCCCACCACCAACAATCTTGGCCTCAAAAATCCCCCCACCAAAAATTTCCGGGGGGAAGATTTTTTGTTATAACAAACGAAAGATAAGCAATTACTTTTAATTTCAAATATACTGTACTAAGTATAATATCGAACACACAAATTAGTGTAGTTGTGAGTATTGAATGCTTTCTCTCTCAAGAGATCATTAACAAATCTACAATACGCACAATTAAAGTAAGACAAGAATGCAAGAAAATTATAACTATGAAATGTAATTGATTTATATTAACATAAAGCACAAACAAAACAAAAACTTACACATAATAAAAGCACTTCAACTATTTCATAATTTATAACATCTTTAACCAAGTTACTAAAGGAATTAGTTGGCTGCTTTACAATATCTGATATGTATAAAAGTAACAAATTAATTTACTTTTAATAATACACATATGTGGCGGAGTGGGGGAATGTAGATTAAGAACTTTGTTCCCCCACCAGTTTTCAATGATTTTGCACCCTGTAGTTCTGTCCTGTCAAAGTGTATGTGTAAACATCATGTAGCGAAAAGGCAAAAAGATTTTATTTATTCTGTACATTATACTAGCATGTAACAGGCACAGTGCCAGAAGGAGAAGTGAGTGGATGCCTCATTCCATCCCTTCACCCAGCAGACAAGAGACACATACCCTTGACAATTTTAAATATTTTCTATAGAAACAAGACATAGCTATATGAAAGTTCAACTCTCCAAAAATAAAATCATGGATATGATTCTGTTTTCAAGTAGCAGAAATAAAGTTCTATTAAAAGTTTAGTAGGCTACGAAAGAAATACATAAAGATTATAATTTGTATATTTATGCTAAGGTGCATTTTGGAAATGCATATCCAAAGATTATTAATTACAAAATGAAAGGTGTGTATGTATGGTTCGCACACGCAGCATTATATTTTACGTTCCTAGTTCTATTTATGTGATTCTGACATTTTCAGATTACATACAGGTTAATTGATGTATTTACTTACATTTCCATTTACAAAATCAGGATCATCTTCAAACATCAGAGGTGGTTATTTTAGTTAAACAGCATTCAATGCCTGAAATAAGGAATAAATTTAAATTAGATTAATCTTGAAAGTAGCAAAACTTTAACTTCTTCAATACAACAGTTTATTGTACAACTATATTTGTTAATAGATGGAAGACTATTTGAAGCGTTCAAGTAGATTTAACATATAAAAGTTAATTATCATGCAAAGTTAGTATCATTTGGATCCCCCCAGCAATTTAAATTCTCCTAAGGAATGTCTATACATGCAGTGGAAGATTGAATGAAAGAAACCCAGAATGATGAAAGTTTAGATACTTTTCAAATAAGAATTAATTTCTTTATCTGTTTGTTTTCTTCTACATAACTTCTCAAAATGAATTTAATTTCCGAAGACAAAATGTGTATGTAGGCTTTCACAGGGTAACTGATAGCCAATAAATGTAGCATCACAGACTCTCACTTTGCAAGTTGAAAAGAGAAAACAAATAAAATGTATGAATCACTTACTTCATCCCACATCTATAAGAACACTAAATTGTACACAAGCAGCAATCGATTCTCAGAACTTAAAGATGCTGACACAGAAGTATATTTGCTGTGTGGTCTAGTCAACCATATTTTTTTTCACTAATCCTCCATGAAATTAATTGTGTAACAAAGATATTAGGAAAGGTATGTAAAGAGTGAGATGCATAAATATTTCCAGGAAAAGTTCAATGCAGTTCAATTCCTTAAATACACATGGGACGTCAAAAAATATTGAAAATTATGAACAACTTGCCTGGTAATATTTTAACATCTCGCTGTACACATTGTGTAATTAGTATGCCATATCAATTTCAAAATACTTCTTAAGACAGCCACAACAAAGTTTTACACTCCAGCCTACAATGTGTATAACTATGAGTACTGTCCTTCCCAGTGGCGAACACTCCCTTTGAAACAGAAAAGACCGAAGCTATGAGACACCCACCCACCCTTTCCTATTTCCAGATTTGTTGTTTGAATTTGTTTCTAAGACCAATTTAATCACAGAAAGGCTAATCGGGACTGGACCTAAAGTTCAAAGTGAGATCTGAACCATTATGAACCACTACCGAGTATCGAACATCGGACTCCTTGATACATGTATTTAAGTATGCATGTACTTTTGACACTTTCATTTTCTTTTCACACTCACTATGTTGACTAAATGTTCAATACTAGCTGACCACCTCTAGCGTGTGCTACACCTGGGTACATATAGTGGTCGCCACTGGTCTTCCCATCTCAGCATATAAGCTTACTTCCTAAGAGACCTCTGTCATTTCAAGTTCCTACAGCTTAAAACTTATGAAAATAATGAATAATAAATTCCCTTGAAAAAAGAACAAAATTAGATTTGAACTACTCTACTTACATTGCATATCTGTGTAAACCAAACCCATGCAGGATCCTTGAAAAACTGCTCTCAGCAAAGAGTGGCTTAATGTTCAGTGTAGGTTGGAACTAAGGCAAGTGTGTTTGTGGGCATTATCCATATCCACTGCTCTATGCATGGCACATTCCTGAAAAGGAGTTGAAAATTAAAATAATGCTTAAAATTTTATGTTACACAACCATATTTATGTGTAAAAGAAATCTAAGACAACACTCTAAAAGAAATTCTAGCTGCTGCTTGAAATTGTAAGTTTCCTTAACTTAAATTGTTAATGTTTAGAATCCCCCAAGGACCGAAAATTTGAAGATACTATGGACGCACACTACAGAAAACCTCACGAATATCAGCGTCTGAGTGTGGGAAGGCGATCATTGCTCCCGAAAATTAATGTCATTGTCATGGCCGTAGGCAGGAAAAAATTTCGTGGGGGGGGTTAATTCATAATTATTCCCAGGGCGTAGCCAGAAATTTGAATAATAGAAATAATAATAATAATTGTACAATAATAATTAAAATTTCATAATAATAAAACAATTTTATTCCATAATAATAATAATTATTATTATTATTATATTATTGTTATATCCTTGAGGGGGCTTACTCAATCCAGCAGATGAGTGAATATCCAGCATAAGTTTCTTTCTTTCTTTTTCTTTTTTTACGTTTCATACAGTGTGTACTGTAATGCACAATTATTTTACTTCGTCATTAAACTTTAGATACCTTCAAGAAAATACTTTAAAAGTTAGATGGAAATTTTAGTCATAAAGTTTTTGTTGTTTGACTTTAAAATTAAATTTTTGGAATTTTGAAAAGTGTAGAACCAGTTATTCTCTTTAAAAGCTTAGCCTGGTGCATGGATTGTAACCTCAATCGTGAACGTAATGCGCTACGAAACTGGAGGTACTAGGTTTGAACTCCTATCAAGGGGGATTTATTTTCGACTTTATCGGACGGGGAATTTAAAAGCTGGAAAGGGAATTTTGGGACAATCATAAGGGAATCTTCAGTCTATATTCCTTGTGACGCAGGAGCAACACTGGAAAGATGACAGCAGAAGTGATAATGGAGGGGCCGCGGGTGGGCTGCGATTCCGAGAATAAATCCTGTTTCACTCAACTTTCAGAATTCCAAATGTATGAAAATTCAAGCTCGATCGTTTCAACATTGTCTCCTTGTATTTTTGTGATGCTTCGAAAGAAAAATTGAAAATTTGTTACAGATTTTGGTTTCTGAACATCCATTAATGCAACATGTCAGAAGTTTCGGGGGGGGGGGGGTTGAACCCTAGAACCCCCCTCTAAATACGGCCATGGTCATTGTATATTTAACTTTCACGCCCTTGCTTACAATGTGTCTTTTTTCCTTTAAAAAATTGTGATATTAGACGCAATCGACTACAACGAATGAATGAAGTGAGTTTAAGCAGCACCTTACAAATCTTATAAACTCTTACAGAAGCCTGTTTTGTAAATAATATTTCCCATGGAAATTAACTTTACGTCCCACAGTATCCCACTGCATTATTTTGGCCTCTTTACTTAAAAATCAATTACAAATCCCTCTGGGGTACGTTCCGACAGCCAATAACGAAATATTATGAATTGTGTGCAACAAGTTACTTTACAACTTTAGGAACATCACACACCAAACGAAGGTGTCAGTCGCAGTCAGAATAGTCGACACCAAAGCGGGCTCTAGCCCACCACGAAATATTTTTGGCCCATCTCCTCCTAACACAAATAGCCAATAGTTAAAAATTAGGATTGCTTACAGCACAGCGAGAATCACACAAGGTCAGAAGAACACAAAGAGAGAGAGACAAGGTAAAGAAGAATAACGGAAATGGAAACAGAGGAACCAAGAGAGCAAAGAAAAATTGAAACATGAAAAACGGAGAAAGAAATAAAGATGATAGAGAATCCTAGTAACAGTGATAATTGTAGTACGGTCAACATTTGTGACGTTGTCCCCCCAAACATACACATATTCTGTTTAAAGTATGTCATAAGATTATCCTTTGTTTGTACCGGATTGTATCGCATTTACTTTCGTTTGCAACATTACAGCGTTCGAGTATTCACAAATTGAACTTGGGGTGGGGTGGGGGGCTTCGGGAAGCCCGTACAGTTTTATCCCAGCGCATTTTTTCGATTGTAACGTAACGGTTTGAGAGTAAATTAAATCAAAATTTGAAGTTCCCTCGCCCCCAATTTTAAAATGAAGGACAAAATCATTACGTTCTACAATTGAAATAACTAAACTAAACAACTAAAAGCTCCCCATTATGGAGGAAGAAAAATCAAGCAACTTCTTGGATAGAATTTCGTTTGTGCACTTGAAATTTTATTTTTTATCCTTATAGTTTTCCAGTTATTTCTCTCCAAAAATGGGAGTGGGAAGAACGGAAACGAACTTAAATCATGTTTTCTCTGTCTCCGTAACCATAGGCGTAAATTGGCGGGGACAAGGACCCCCAAAATTTTCACATTTGTTAAAATCTTCAAGTTAGGCGACCTGAGGAGCAAAGTAATAAAGAGTAATATTTGTGATTTCGCTAGTTATTTATGAAATAATCCCTGGACTCTATTTTTATGAGATGGAAAATTTTTCGTGACTCTTCCCCTAATCTCCCAAAGTTAAGCCTCAGGTTTCATCCTTCCCCCTCAAAAGTAGGCTCCAGGTTACAGAGCTCAAAGATAGGGACACCATGACGAATCTTAGCACGTCGAGCTGCAACGCCAGGGGTCCCGGGTTCGAATCCCGCTTGGGCATGGTTGTTTGTAAATGTCCATTTATCAATTTCATCATTTCATCACTCATCCCCATCTTCTCAAAATTAGCCAAGAGGCACAAACCGCGAAGTAAAATAAAACAAATCAATCAAATCAAATCAAACCATGACGAATGTCAATCCTCGGACGAGGAATATTGAAAGGGCTCACACTGTATGCTACACAATGTCCTCTCACCGTGTACTGTCATTATTTCGAAATGTGAAACAAATTTTGGTCTAATCATTGCGGATACGACAATCTGAGCATATATGTATAAAGAAAACTTACAGTGTAAAAATATTGAAAACGTTATTGAACTTACTTACCTTTGAATGTTGCTTTCTTATCTCCACTTTCAAATACCCACTCAGCAGACAAACTATTCTGGCCAGCGGCCACCGCACAGACGACCTCACACTGTGGTAAAGGCAAGCCTATTCTAGGATGACTTCCTGCTGGTCCCAGACGTCTTCGATTGGTCCTCACGAAAAGCGCGGGGTATACGACGCGTGACTCGTAACAAAAGACGCTAAAAGTGAATGTCCTTCAAACAAAGCAACGATCTTTGGGGGTGGGGGTGGTTTAGATAACTTTTACACTCTGTTGTTTGTGGGAGGCGCATCCACCGGGAGGGCCATGGGAGCGATCTCCTTTCCCAACTGCCAGTTCTTGGATATGATATTATACCTGATATTTTTGAGACTCAGATTTTAATTTTTTTTATTTGATTTAGTTTATTTTACTTCGCCTTTTGTGCCTCTTGGCTAATTTGCGAAGATGGGGATGAGTGATGAAATGATGACATTGATGAATGGACATTCACAAACAAACAAGCCCGACCGGGATTCGAACCCGGGACCCTTGGCGTCGCAGCGCGATGTGCTAACCACTCGGCCACAGGGTCGGGCTTGAGACTCAGATGTTCCGCCTTTTATCCCCAAATTTAAAAGGCTCGAGAATATTTATAAAATAAGTCAACTTTATGATCAAGATAAGCTAATCGGAAAAGACACTACAGTTTAAATTTGTATTGAATCACTGTGCAATATGCTTCAAAATGAAATCGAACTGAGACCCCTTGAGGGAATAGACTTTTGTGTTCTCTGCGTATTCACTATATTTCTCATATGTGCTCATTCAGTTTACATTGTGGCAATAGGAGGTCAAGAGGAATTATGATACAATAATAACCACCTATTCCACTCCTCGACCTCTATTTTTGCAAATGAATTCTCTATCTTCTAGAACACAAAAAACAGCGTCGTTCCTGTTTACAGTATAATATGTTGTTTATATATAGCAGTGCAAGTGTGTGTTAGAATTGAGGTTCGGTGAGGTGAGGCATTCGAATGAAATTCGCGCCTCCCAACTGTAACTTCTGGATCCGCCACTGGTTTGTGGCAATTTGAAAGCGCTCTGTGGATACCAAAGTTCTAAGAAAATAAAGGACAGAATTTCTTTCCTCCACAAATTGATTGAGCTGGTTTATTTTATTTCGCTTTTGTGTCACTTTTGGCTAATCGCGAAGATGAGAATCAATTGATGATATGATTAAATTCATGAAGGGACACTCACAAAGAAAACACATCCCCAGGCCTGGATTCGCTGCGCTACCCACACCGCCATGGAAATTGGCTTTGCTTCATAAGGTTAAGTACTTCATAATAATATTAAAGTAGAATATAATATTGTAGTCCTCATCCAGAAACAGCCCTATAGAAGGAGGGGGGAGGATAAGGACAGTTGATTCAGGTTCCGCAACAAACAACTTCAAACTTCCCCAGAACTTATTAGTTATTAGTTGACATTGATACTTTCGAATACACATGATTAGTTGACCAAAAATCTAGATTTTTACCACCTAAAAAACTAATGTGAACATGAGAATGTTATTTTTGTCGCTTTTATATAAAGAAAGGTTCAAACTTAGTTTATTGTGTAATGCTGGTTATTATCAGTTCGTTACAATAATCTGTAATGAAAATTTGTATAATAATAAATGAGTATTTAATGTCTTATTGTTGAAAATATTGTCTTTGCATTTACTGTAGTGTCCTAATATACTGATTGGAACAAAGAACTCCAGAAAATGTAACTTATATAGTGGTCGTTACCAAAGAAAATGTACTTTTCCTGCGGGATTTGTAAGCAATAAGTTCTTCTCAATAAGGGGACCCCCATGAACAGAGTGCAGAGCTGTGGTGCAACGCTCTCGCCACTTGGGGTCCAGGTTCGAGCCTGGGTGAGTGACTGTTGAAATAGCCATTTCCATAAGATAAATTATTTTCCTATATTTGTACATATTGCCAATGGACATGAGAACGTTACGAAAAATAACATTTTTTAAAAAAAATCCAGGTAGTTAATAACAAGCGTTAATGTGAAGATATGAAGAACGTATCATCCAAAATAGAATAAGTAACTTCAATTTTTTTTAACTAGTCGTTGCACTACTAATAAAACTGTATCTTAGATAGTGGTAAGCAGGTATAATGCTGTTTTCTTTCTTTCTCACTGCTAGGCAGACACGTCATTCGAGGTATTACATATATCGATTGTCTTCGACTGTTGACTAGAACAATAGAATTAAAGCATGGGCGTCGCCAGAAATTTTTAAAGGAAGATCAGCCGTTGGTATAAAATTTATTATTATTATGATTATTTTGATTGATTGATTTGATTTATTCTACTTCACTTTTGTGCCACTTTGGCTGAAACCGAGCACAATTTAAAATGAAGACAAGACCGAGAGTGACAGCCGTCTGTATAATCGAGACTTATACTGTCCGAAAGCCTTGTATTTTTCAAGGGTTTGGTAAATCGTAGTGTAAATTATTTTTAGAATTCGTTATAATCAAAATTTCTTTAATATGCAAATTGATTTACTTTTTATTTAAAGATGTTTAATTTTCTAAAACTTTCGTTTTTAAGTCCTATTACTAAATGTCTTTAAACATTTTTTTTATATATTTATCATTGAGATAATCTAAACGAGACCGAGGCTTTTCCTTCGGGAAAGAAAGAGCAACGAGAACGAGTCTGCTTACCGCGACGTCTTGCGAAGAACGAAAGAGGCCAGACAGGTTCCTTCATTCACGACTCTCCCGACTCTCGTCTCAGCTTGTAACCTAAATTAATGTTCCACTTTTATTAATTTTTGTAAAAGTAATCCTATGTTCAATTGCATTGATTCACTTCAGTTCACATTTTGAGAAATCTTACGTGCCAGTGTAATGCAAACTGTCTGTAATAAGTAAGCCGTGACAGAGCACGTTGAATAGTAGACTCAAGGATTTTTCTACAGAATGCTTGACGATCAATTAGTTGGCTTATGAACAGGTCCACACATACATACAAACCAATAATAATCTCTTGATTTAGTAGGCGACGTGCGCGTGGATTACAAGGAAGAGGAGTTCTTTATAGGGGTGGTCAGGCCAACAATAAAATTTAAACAGTAATATTAATAACAATAATTATTACCATGCTTATGATTATTATTGTTATAAACTAATTGAAATAAACCAACTTTATTCCAAAAGTATTATCATTACTATTATTATTATTATATCCTCCTTGGGGAGAATTTTCTTCTCGATCCACTTTATAAATGAATTTCCAGCGCAACAGTAACTTGACTGAAATGCATATAGTAATTAAATGTTGTTATTAACTTCTATAATAATAATAACTCGTGACTCTACAGCTCTCGAAGGGCCTTGACCTATCTCCCGGCTGCCAGTCTCCATCCCACAATCCTACCTAGAGGTGTGGAGATCTTCAACCAGTAATGGGGTGACGTGGGGTCAGCACGTCGAACCCCCAGCCGTTATAGGAGATATCCGTGACCGGGTTACACTCCTAACTCGTAGCTCGCCAATTCCCTCACGATGGTGGGTTGCCACCGGTCCTATGCACAGGCCGAGAACCCAGAGACTGGACCCAGGCGGACTCGAACCCATGCCGTCGGAGCCCAAAGCACAGCGCCTTAGACCGCACTGCCACGGACGAGGACAATTAACTTTTGTACAATTTGTTCAAGAAAAAGCTTTCAAAGCTAGTTAGAAATTTTAATCACAGCGTTTATCAGCGGAATATAATCGTGTACCCGAAATAAAACACTGCTTCGACTTGTAATGTCATTTCCAGGGAAGACTTCAGGTTTGGAGCTTTGACGCGTGACGCGCACAGCAAGGGGTTGCTCGTTACAAAGGAGAGAAAGTCCAGAAACGGAACTTTGGAGGATATTCACGTGTGGTATTCAACACGTCGTTGCAAAATTTATTTGTTGCCACATCTATTTGAAGACAGTGGCTCAGAAAGGGAACCAACTTGCCTCATTCAATGTAGCGTATATTTGGAAATGAAACAAGAATAACAAATTGGAACTACGTTTATGGTATTATGTGCTCATTGAAATTGATTAGCCTAACCAAAATTTCTTTTGAATACTTAGAAAAGCGGACTAATTTAGAAGCTTTTATGATTTTTGTTTGTGCTGCTCTAAAGATTTCAAAGATATGGATAAGCATTTTAGGTTGTACATTGACTGTGATGTAGGGGGTGGGGGGAAAATAATGAAAGTTGAATGTCTTCTGGAATTGCGGTCCCTTGCAAGGATAAAACGCAAAGTGGGATGAAACATTTCCTACTAGACTATTTTTTTGTTGGCGTTACCGCACTAAGGCATACCTTTTGAATAAATGCAAAAGATAGTCGTTGGTGTAGTAAACTACCAAGCAGAGGGTTCTAGGTTCAAATTTTGGGTAAAGGTTGAATATGTCCTTTTCTTTGTCTCATCAGTGTTATCCTCATTGTTACAATTAAACCATTCGTCAAATTGAAAATTGAAGTATTCGTCACATGTCATATTGGTGGCGTACATAAGTTGTTTGGCAGAGAACTTTAAAAAAAAAAGAATTTCAAATGCAGGAAGGATGGGAATTCTAGGAACATGACTATAACACAGGCCCGTAGCCAGGATTTTATTTCGGGGGGGCAGGGGCTCATCTCTTATCAGCACAGGCGTCGCCAGAAATATTTGCAGAAAGGGGACAGGCCATTGATAAAACTTTATTGGTAGAAAGAATAATGACCACAATAATTATTACCAGTTTACTACGGTTATAATTATCATTTTACAATAACAAGTATTATAAGTTATTGAAAATAAATTAATTTTAATCCAAATTATTTGTTATTATTATTATTATTGTGTAAATGGAGAGAGACTGCTACTCGATCCACTGTGTATATCCAACACATTGTCCATTTTTTCTTACATTTTGTACAGTTAGTGTACTGAAATTCATAGTTATTGTATTTTGTTATTAACCGTTACACATTCCGTTAGAAAAAGGCTTTAAAAGTTTTTCCCAAATTTTACTCATAAAGTTTATATTGTATGGCTTGTCACAAAGAAAACTACAATTTTTGAGAGCTGGTGGATCAATTTATTCTTTGGATAAAATGATAGAATATAAAAATATAAACTGGTTCCTCTATTATACACTAAACTTTTTTCGATCTAATGTTTAATCCTGCTAAGAAAGAAAAATTAATTACCTCTATGCACTATTTAAATTAGATATTTGTAGGATTTCGGGTGGCTTCAGCCTCCTTAGCCCTCCCCCTGGCTACTTGCCTCATAACAAGAAGGCATAACCCTTCTCTTACTGTCATAATCCTTTACGATAATCCCAGTGACTTCGGAAATATTAAATTGTTAATTGTGGTGGGGTCACATTTGAAACATTAAGTTTATTTTACATCTCGGCACAGAGAATTGTCTTGACGCCTCTCGTTAAACTTACTGTAAAGTAGTAAGGTTAAACAAATTATTTAAACGTTAAAAAATAATTCCAATTACATTGAGTACTCAGGATGTGTACTCCTGGTGTTATATCTGTAATCTGTGTTTTGCATAAGAGCTTCCTAATAGCCGAAAAAAATAATGAAATAAGAAAAGGAGAAGTGTAATGCAGCCCGGCAGATAAGCGTTATGAATGAACACTAGAAATACCGACTCCAAATAACAAAATGTACTTCTCCAAGATAACACTGATAATGAAGGCACATTATATTTTCATGATAAAATAACTACAAAGATACAGTCATACCTTACTGAAGGTTCCAACAACAAAAAAGAAGAAATATTGTAAACAAAAACACACAGCTTTTTATGCCTTAATTTGTATGCACTTGCACAGTTGCATATGTCACACGTTCTTTCAGGCTATAAACATGTATTTCCTTTGTTTAAGTGCAGTAAGAAATGTAGCAGCAAATCTAAACCTCAATATGAAATGTGAGAGGAAAAATCATATTTTTCTTTCGGCTCAAATTTTGTTAATTACTGACGTAAAGCAGTGAAATGGTACTTGAAAATATGAAATGACTATTCAAATAGATTATTCCTGAAATTTACATGTAACATACAGGTATTTATTTCGTACATTTTCTAATTATAAAAACATCACAGGGATCTCAAAACTGATAGGTTTATTCCAAGGCCGTCGACCGCTAGTATCTCCCGCAGGAACAACGTCGACGGACCTTGAGTTTTCGACCTATTTTGAAAGTATTTCATGAGTTGGTCACTCGAACCAGCGCCACTTGCAGTACAGCGCCTCTGTTGAATATTTAGAGAACTGCTACAGGGTGGTAATTTGTTGGGAAAAGGGTTCAGCAGGTAGACAAATTGCTCGGAGAGCCTGGCAGGGGGTCCAGGACCACAAACGTTGTCATGTCGGCAAAATTCTTTCGCTATGACAAGGCCTGTGAGTGGATTTTCAGTGGGAAAGTTTGTACATGTGGCATCACGGTGCAGCCGAAACTCACCCAAAGAGGTGTATAGGAAAGGTTTTCACGACAGATCTGCACTCACCCTAGGGTAGGGAGGAGAAACTCACTCAAAAGGGTGAGGATTCCGAGTATTCTGACCTTCGAAGCCACCAAAGAGCGAAACTCACCCCAAACACACCTTTTTTTTTTGCAGTGTAGCGTTGCTCATTTATCACTCATCCTCAACAATGGCGTACTCCCTATTCATGGAAAACTTAATAATAACGTGCGAGAGGTTATAAACACACATAGGAATGGCAAAACGCAACACTTGGGTTTTATGCCTTCAAAGACTGGACCAGCATGATGAGAAGATATACCTGTTTCTGTCTGCTAGATGAGAAGTTCTACGGTGATAAGTTGTACTTGAGACCGTACGATGCATAGAGAGTCTAACTGAAAATCGTCTCACTCGCTCGTACTGGCCAAAGCTTACTGACCTCACCCCCCGTTGTTCCACTTATTTATTGCAATCGAATTTGGCTAAGCAATGCCGAGTTAGTAACCTGTAGCTTCTTCCCCGATTATACCTGTTTACATGTTAACACCGTTGGTGACCCGGTAAGCTTAGGTACTGTCTGACAAGGTATTCCTTAGATATTTTCTGTTTGGAATACAACGGCTGGTCTGTGTTTTGGAATTTTTTCATACTGATATTTTCCTATTATTTATTGATTTTTACGATATAAGTATTTTCCAAGTTTCAAATTTTTAGTGAATTAGCAGTATTATTTAAGTTGTTAACAATATACAAACAGATAATTCACAAATCCATTATCGACAAGAGAATAAAATACGATAACATGCTGTACTGCAGGCTTTATGTTTAAATGCAAACATAAAAATACACATTTCACATTTTTTATTTTAAAAATGTCTTCTCTAATCTATTAGTATGTGTTTTTTTTACGAGATTAAGCATATACCTTGTGGAAATTTCAACCTTGGCTAACAGACAGAGAGGTTGATTTTTTTTACAGTGCTATAGGACCACTTTTCACATCCATACACAATTTGTCTTGTATATTTGTAAATTCTTTGCAATTAGACGAGAGGATAAAGGTTTATGAATAGAGAAGTATTAGGCGCATCAAGAAAGTAAGTTTCCCTGGAGTCGTGCACAAAAAGGAAACATTATTTCATTCAATGATTTATTGCCACAGATACAGCACTTGTCCAGTTACCTGTCAACATAATTCCTGCCGGAATACAGGCACATGTCATAGCGTGGGACCAACTTCTGTATACCTGCGTCGTAGAAGTCCACCGCCTGTGCGCTGTACCACTGTGTGACAGCCGTCTGAACCTCTTCGTCGCTGTGAATATGTTGACCGGACAGGAACTTTTTCAGGTGCAAAAACAGGTGGTAATCACAGAGCGAGATCCGGGCTGTATGATGGATGATCGAACACCTCCCAACCGAACCTGCGCCTAGCCATATGCTGCTTCGCATTGTCGTGCAGCAAGATCACCCCGGCATTGAGTTTACGGCGTCGCTTATTCTGAATGGCTCGTCGAAATGTCCCCAGTGTTTCACAGTAACGGTTAGCGTTCACAGTCTCACCTCTGGGCAGAAACTTGATGAGCAGAATGCCTTGCCTGACACAACACAACACCGTGCACATCACTTTTCGCGCCGACACAGTCTGTTTGAACTTCGTCCTGCATGGAGATCCACTGAGATGCCAATGCATGGACTGCTGCTTGCTTTCTGGGGTGCTGTATGCAACCCACAATTCATCCCCTGTGATGATCCGGTTGAGAAAATCATCATCATGGTAACGCTGCAGAAATGTCAGCGCCGTGCCCTTGCGTTTTCCTTTGTGTTCGGGCGTCAGTTGTTTCGGTACCCACCGGACACACAATTTCCCGAACAAGAGGTGTTTGGTAACAATGTCGTGCAACAACGACCGAGAAATCTGCGGGAAATGGATGCCGAGTTCCGTGATTGTGACGCGACGATCCTCCAATATGCGCTGCTGCACCTGCTCCACTAGCTCGTCCATAACGGCCGATGGCCGCTCACTGCGCTCGTCGGCATGCACATTTTGCCGGCCTTCACTAAATGTCCTGCACCAACGACGCACCATCTGCTT
This sequence comes from Lepisma saccharinum, assembly GCF_977018435.1. Lineage (NCBI taxonomy): Eukaryota > Metazoa > Arthropoda > Insecta > Zygentoma > Lepismatidae > Lepisma > Lepisma saccharinum. Next base: position 157,279,370 of record NC_139229.1, on the reverse strand, counting down.
GCTCATGACGTCTGGCCCATACATCTGGCACAGCTGACGATGAATTTCGATCGGCAGTATGTTTTGTGCGTTCAAGAACTTGATCACCGAACGAACCTCGCACGCGGCGGGAGATGGAATAAGAGCCGTCATGTTTCATCGCTGCCGCGACGCTACTGAGGACTTTCGGGAGGCGTCTTCTAGGACATTCACTAGCCAGGGCATATGCCTCTCACGCATGCGCAAAATCGGTTTCAATACGCATGACCTGCCACCTGTGGGCGAGTGGGAAACTTACTTTCTGGATGCGCTTAATAATACGCATTAGTAAAGTAAGTCTGCTTTTAGTGGAAGTAGGATATGCATCTAATTTCCTTATAGGAAAAAGGCTCATTTTGTTCATGGAAATTTTAAGGCTGTGTTTATTTCTTGAGTAGCCTGTTCATGAAAACAGTTAAGTCCGTACTCAACACAATGTAATCGAAGCAACGATTAATACGTTAAATTATCAAAATCTTCACGGGCTTATTAATTTCGTTGCTATGCGAGGAGGATGATTTAGGAGCGTAACAATAGCGGGAGATGGGTGTGTGGGGACGAAACCTCCAAGAAATCTGAAGAAAAGGGGGAACAACGCTGGAAGTATTATATTGCGGTGAGCGACAAGAACTTTGTGAATGCTTCGCAGTGAAGGACGGGGCGACGTGAGCGAAGGGTCCCTCATTAAGTTTGAAATGGCCTAATAGGATTACAGATTAAGGTGATTTTCTCCCGGATCCTCTTAAGTACACAATCCGTCTCGGAGAGGTGGTTTAGAATTTGAGTCACGGAGCGATCGTCTTCTGTTTTCTGTTTTCTTACGTCTACTTCCTGTCATCATTTTTTTCTCTCTCTCTCTCTGCCCCCCCCCATCTCTTTTCTTCCTCTCCAAAGCTACTTGATGTTTCCCCGAGACTTTATTCTTCGCAGAAATGGAAGCTGAAATAAACGTGTTTATATCGTTCGGTTTTTCAAGGGGTGACCTGTTCCCTTGGGGGAAGGTGTCGGCAAACATTTGATTTGTCTAGGATTAAATTAGGTATTAAACTAACGCTAAAGAGAAAAATCAAATCAGGCTTAATTAAGATATTGCATGTCGCTTTTCTATTTATGAACGTTTATCATCTCTTTAATCGAAGGGCCTTACCGATGGCGTAGTGGTAACGTCGTTGCCTTGTAATGAAGGTGGTTACAGGTTCGATTCCCGGTGGAACCTCATTGCACAGTGGTCCGGATCTCACTTTAAACTGTAGGTCCAGTCCCGATTGCCCTATCTGTACATAAAGTGAACAAGTGAACTTAAAACTTAAATAATTGTGTAGAATATTTTGCATTTTAATACATGCAATTTTCATTCTACAGTTTAGCGTCTATTTAACTTTTCAACTCAGTCTAATAACAAAGACTCTAAAAGTCAACCGCATAGCAACGGAAATGAATAAACACATCGGTAAATGATAATGCGTCGTGTGAGTGTCAAAAGGTGTTAAATTCACGTTAGGTTTCCAGTGTTAATAGAATTAACAATAACTGTACTCCAACATCTTTTGATATATGCTTCACGTTTTTAAAATATTGTCGTGTTTTTACTGCATGGATTTTTTATGGTAACTGGAGGTAAAGGCACGCGCGAGCCAAAATCGTATTGACACTTTTCTTGAGTTTCGGTACGCATCGTGCGGTCTGGTGAGTGTTTACTGCTGGAGTGTCATGTTGAATAAACTGTCAACTAAGTTGTTTTGTCCGACTAATTCGCGTCCACACAATGAGGGGAAAATGATTTTCTACGTCGTGATGTTGTTTTTGAATTTTGGTACATCCAATTTTCATATCTATGGCGTCTATTTAACTTTTCCGGTGTATGCTTATAAACAATAATCCCTTGATATGTAAATCCAGTCGGTTCTCATTGGCTGATTTGCTGACTAGATATCAGGATCAGAGTAAACAATAGCAATGTTGTCTGAGGTAAAATTACGCATTTGCTGTCGGAGCAAAAGTTTGCGTACCTTTATCCCACTGTGTGTTTAATTGCTTTGTGCGGTGGGAGGGGGAGGGGGAGCGTGCCCCTCTTCGACCCTCCCTTTGCAGTCGCTACGGTTTACTGCTGAATTTCCCAAATCATGTTGGTCTGTCGTTATGTATAGTGGAATGTGGACCATTAGAGCTGTGACACGGTATTTTAAGAAAAATAAAGCTACGCCTATATGTTAAAGAGTGTAGAGTTGAGTTTTTAGATAACTTTGTGCAGAGATAGGCTAATCGGAACCGGGCCTACCGCTTGAAGTTGGATTCTAACCACTATGTACAGTCACCGCCAATAAAAATGGGACACTTAGATCCTGATATACTCGCTTACCTGCAAGGCGTTATGTGTGTTGCCTAACTCTACGGTGGTTGTATAAGTTGCCATTGAAAATTGGCTATTAAAATCCACCGTAGAGTTAGGCAACACACATAACGCCTGGCAGGGAAGCGGGTATTTCAGGATTTAGGTGTCCTATTTTTATTGCTGCTAACTGTACCTCCACCGGGTTTCGAACCCAGGATTACGGCCCGTTTCGCCTTATTGCGTTTTCACCTACCCCAATACAATTTCGCGTGATTTATGCGACACTAACTTTGTAAGGCGAAACGGGACATCCCATTTCGCCTTATCCCACCAGGGAATGTTATCGACATGAAGGGTCATTATTATTAATGTATTATTAACCTAACCTAACCTAACCTAACCTAACCGACAGGACAATGGGAGCCAAGGTAGGCAAGATCACAAGCTCTGCGCTCCCATTATTAATTACCCTTCAAATTGATAATATTCCCAGGTGGGAAATTTTTGTGTGTAAGGCGAAATGGGATGTCCCGTTTCGCCTTAGAAAGTTTGTGTCACACAAATCATTTGAAATTCTATTGGAGGAGGTGAAAACGCAATAAGGCTAAATGGGATAAAGCGAAACGGGAGGACACGCGAACCCAGGACCCCTTGATTACATGATGACGACGTTACCAACACGCCATCGGGAGGCACTGAAGAGTGCAGAGGTTGGGCATCTGCGTTGACGCACTGCTAATGCGGTTACCTGGTTCGATCATTAGTGGGTTCACATTTTGAGGTGATTCGAATCCCACTTTAAACTGTAGTTTCAGTATCGATTAGCTTTTCTGAGTATAGAAATGGACCACACACAAACTCGGATAAATTTTGTTTAGCGAATTTCAAGTTCTTTGTTTTGACTGATTGAGTTCTATTATTTTTACCTAACATCTTCAAGTTGTTTGTATGTTCTAAGAAGTTATTTCAAGGTAATTATTTGAGCGAAGAGTTCTACAAGTGTAGTTAAAGGTTGACCAAGACTTTTGTAAGTGTAAAATGGATGAACAACTGTAGCACGATGGAACGTTCGGAGAATTGATCTTAATTCTTCTTGGTATACAATGTCCTGCTTGGTTTATTTGGCGCATGCGTAGCAGTTGCAGCGAACATGACGAGTATTGTGTCCGTAACTGTGTAACAGCAGTGCATAATCAAATTTATTTTGAAGATTAAGAAACCAACCAAGATTTTAAGAAGATTGTAAGCACAATATGGAAAACAAAGGATGCCAGGGATAGGGGTGTACGAATGGTGTCAACAGTTTGGCGAAAGACGAGAGTTGGTGAAGAATTAACCGTATGAACACGTTCGTACTACTGAAACCACGCGAGTGGATATTGTAGTGTTGAACAAGTGATCTTTCAGAACCGACGAGTGGCATTGCGTACAGTATTGGCAGTGTGGAGACAATCATTCACGAACATTTACTCCCTACGCAAAGTCTGTGCAAGATAGGATCACCGACAGCTGACATTTTATCAGAAGTGGGCACGCACGACGATCCGTGAAGCCTCTGAATTGGTTTCGTGACGAAGGTGATGAATTTTTGCAATCATCACGTGTGATGAAAAATATATGCACAATTTCACCCCAGAGAAGTAGTATGGAGTGGCAATATACGGTTCCATGAAGCCCAAGAAAAAGAAAAGCGCAGCCATCTGCCAGAAAGATTTTGGAAACATTTTTTTTTTTAAGTAGAGGGGTCGCAATTAGAGGGGTCGGCATTAATGTTCAGTATTACTGCACACTGATGAACGGTGCCGTACGAAACGCGAGTTGCAAGAAAAGACCTGGAGTGTTGTCTGGAAATGTTATTCTTCTCCATGACAATGCACGGCCTCACGCGACCAATTTAACAGCAACAATCTCTGGCCGAAATGCACTGGGAAGTTCTATCTCATGCCCCTTACAGTACCCCATAAAGAGCATCTGGGAAGGAAGATATTCAAGGAAAATGAAAATCGAGAAGTCTATAGCAACAACTCAATTGCCGAAGCGTTCGCGAAACACCTTCACTCTGTTTACGTACGGGAACCTTATTCTTACGAGCCACCAACCCCTCTGTCTGAAAGCGATGCCCTTCTATCTTCTCTAAATTTTCAGGATATATAAATCGCTGAAGTAGAAAAAACGGCAGGACCTGATCTTATCCCCCCTATATAATCAAGAGGTGTGGTGAAAGTCTAAAATATCCGCTACATATACTCTTCAACCTTGTAATACAAACATCGAGATTTCCATATAAATGGAAATTGTCCCAAATTTGTCCCATAACAAAAACATCAGATATATCTCAAATTTCAAACTACAGACCAATTGCCATACTCTCTGCGCCAGCTAAACTACGTATTAGAACAGATTCTTTATAAACACTTTTTTGCTCACGTAAAACCAATTCTCTCCTCGCACCAGGACGAATTCGTACCAAAGAGATCTGTCGTGACGAACAAATTACAAACTTCATTTCCACTGAACTTGACAACAGAGGCCAGGTAGACGTCATATACACAGATTTCTGTAAAGGTTTCGACACTGTAAACCATGATATTCTCTTGAAAAAAAATATCATTTTTTAACTTCTCCTCTTCCCTCATAGACTTAATGTGCTCATATCTCAAAAACAGAAAACAATACGTTAATTATCAAGGTTGCTTCTCTCCTGAATTTGTAGCTGGGTCAAGCGTACCACAAGGTTCTAATTTTGGCCTCTTTTGTATTTAATATTAATTAACGATTTACCAAAACAGCTTACAAATTTCAATTCGCTGACGATTTAAAATTCTATAGGAGCATTCACAGTGAAGAAGATTCCATTAAATTACAAGAGGATATCGAGAATCTCAACGCGTGGTGTAAAGCAAATAAAGTTAATCTAAACCATAAGAAATGCCCGGCCGTAACATTTTCCCGTTTGAAATCCCCAATACATTATAATTACGTAATAGCAGACGCACAAATAGATAGGGCTGATTCAATAACAGATCTTGGTGTAGATTTCGATGATAAATTATAGTTTCAGTCGCACACAATTAAGACTTAATGAGACGCATAGAAACCTGGAGTTCATCATGAGAAGTGCAAAATAATTTAATGAAAAGAAACGTTGTTATCACAATTTAACTTATATGTTAGACCCAAATTAAAGTACGCATTCATAGTGTCGAGTCCACAAACCAATAAACAAATTGATATTATTGAAAAGGTTCAAAATGAATTCAACCATTATGTAATTTTTAGGATAGATGGCGCATACCCAAAGATGACACCTTATAACGAATTACTTATTAGATTAGACATTGTCTCCCTTGCAAAGAGAAGAACGATACATCTGCTCCTTTTTCTTTTCACACTTCTTAACGACAAGTTGGATTCTTCCTCTCTGCATTCAAAAATAGCTTTCTATGCCTCCCACCAAAATTGCGATCAAGAAAGCAACTCTTTGCAATTTCCCGCACCCGTACAAAATCCGCAGACATGGCTCCCCTGCGAATATGTGTAGCTTGTATAATGACTGGTTAGAGAAGGGCATTCACTTGGACATATTTTCTACATTTCCTGAGTTCAAACGCAATTTAATGGACAACATTCTTACTTAATATATTTATTCTTCTTTACTTTCCTTACATTTATGTATGCTCATACATCTACATACGTTTATGAATGTAATTGTGTAAAATTTGATTCATGTTTGATACAAGATAATGTATAAGGATGGTATGTGTAACTTTTATATGTACTTTATATGTTTGAAAATGTGTAATTTTTTATGTACATATTAAACACCAAATGCAAGAAATTTACTGTACACTGTAAAAGGGCAGTTGCCTGTTGTGCGCAGCATAATAAATAAATAAATAAATAAAATATGAAGAACTGAAGTAATATGTGCTAACGTGGCTACGACAGTGACCTAGTTCTTTACGCAAAGGATTCAGGGAGCTTCCTCAACGAACGCATACAGGGATTACTTCAAAAATTAACAGTTTGCAGCTTGTCGGATTTTCCTCTTTCTTTAGGCCAACTTGAACTACTCTTGTACTTTCTTTTAAACATTTTTTTTTAAGTTTGGCTTGCTTCATACGTGACAATTACTCCTACATTGTGTTTCCTCTACCTCTCCACCTCTCTGTGCCAGTCTCTCTATCACTCATTTCATTTCTATATATACTCCATGTTTAAAGTATGTAAATAAAATTTCAGGCAACCTCCAATATATTTTAAATGTGGGTTACCGTGCGAAGAGATATGTAAAACACTCTTGATTGTAAGTTAATCATCGTGGGGATTGTGACGTGTCCCTGTTAAAAATGTGTGTCACTCCTGAGAAATTTCTGGAGCTAGGAAGTAGCTTACCTCACCTCTGATGTGTGTAAGATAGGTCCTGCCTCATGTCGTGTGTGTGACCGATTTTTGTAAATCGAGAAGAGATGTAGCACCATTTTCATGACGGAGAATCTGGCGAAGCATCCACCCTATTCGCCTGATCTTGCATCTGTAGACTTTTGCTTGATCCTAGTCTCAGGGTGTGGCTGTGCAGTGATGTTCCGAAGACAAGAAAGCTGCCAGTTTCCAGTCACACCAAAGGAAGCGTTGTAGAAGAGGTTTCAGCAATGAGCGATGAGTGGGCGCATTCCGGGAACTTTTTGAAAACACCTCACATTTGTTCGATCACAAATCTGCCATTCGCTTTGCCGCATCACGTGTTATACAACCCTGAACAACGCGAATACCAAAGCAAGAACAACAGAAACCACAAAAGATCTAAATTAGAAAGACGATCACAATTACGGCGGAAACGCGAGCATCGAGACACTCAAGAGGGGGGAAGAAAGAAACGTTAAATCAGCGTTGAAGTGGAGACAGATCAAATGAGGCGTTCCTCGGAAGAACCCTCGAGCACCCTGTCCCACGGCGCAATATTGCCGTGTTTACCCTCTGTTGTTACCTCAGGAGAAAGTATTGACTCAGACCCGGCTACAACCTCCTGCCGAGGGGGCGCGAAGTGTCCAGGGCGAGGGAGCGAGCCGCTAGTTAACCGCGATCCCGCACGTGATCTGCCTGCTGACCCGTGGCCATTCAGATGTGACCAGCATCCGATGCCTTGGAGCGGAGCAGCTGCGGCCGCAGTTCAGCGTAGGAACACGCGGAAAACGGTGATTATTAGAAATCCCTCCGCCTCGTTGTCTCTTCTATGACTTTTCCGGTTTTTCACGATTAACATGTTTCCGCCGAAAAAGGAGAAAATAACTTTTTTTTTAAAAAAATAACCATTTTCGATTCCAGCAATGCTTTAAGCGATACAATTCCTGAAATTGTAACATGTGTCCTCTTCGTATACCATTCAACAACATAAAGAGTACCAAAACACATCCATAGAACTCTTTGCAATTATGTTATCCTATCACGCTACAGCATCCTTTGCCCAAAGAATGTAAAAAATTCTTTCACATAATCACTAGTGATCATTGTAAGTTCTACAATTAGGTACTTGAAAGTAGTAAATTTCAGAAACACATGTGATCACTGCTTACAATACTTATAAGACCTACCCAGGTAAATACAATTAGTGACTACCATACCCAAAAACTATGCTGGAAATTACATGAATATTCGAAAACAGAGATGCCGTTTTGTTAGCTTTTAAAAAAAAAACATGTTCGAACGTAGGAATTCAATAATGAAAATCAACGTTGTCTTTACTTTCATTTCAAAGACAGTGAAATTTTTCAGGTGTCGTGCGATGAGCGCACGTACGTCGGCCTCACAAAGGAAATTTCGTACATCGAGCGCACACTTCCTGAATGACATTTAAACGACCGTATATTGAGCGCGCACATATTTTTCTACCTTTATGATTAAATGTCAACCTTCCCTCACACTTTTTTCCAGACTTGGGACTGGACAATGTGTAATCTAATACACAATGATGGTTTAAAGGTTGTTATCTATTAGCAACGGCTTCATCAGAACTTTTAGGATTAATACTTTTCAATTCAGCAGTCAGATTCGTCAAAACGTTTCACAATAATATATTTTCAATCGGCAATAGCCTCGTCACATAAGGTTAATGGCTTTCAATCAAACTTGGTCACATACGATAGAGCTCTCAGGCAGCGAAGCAGGTCGTCAGTTTCAGCATATTTTTCTAGAATGGCTTGTATGCGTCTGTCCGTTTCAATATACTTGCGTCACCTCTTCCTGCTTTGGATTCCCATCTCTTGAGCCATTATCCTGCCCCTTATCTTTTCCGATTCTTCTTTCATTTTCTGGAGGAGTAGGTAAACGTTCGGATTCGGTGCTCCAACGATCCTGTCGAACTTATTGTTTCATCCTTCAACCGGATTATTTGGCCGGTGTCTTTTGCCGGAAACTTTCCATACATTTATTGGTATATTCTCCTTGTTCAACCACTGCTCCACAAAATAGTCCAGGAATTTTTGTTAATTTTAGATCCTGTGGCGCGCTCTCCAAAATCCCGAGCCAGTGGATAATGTTCTCAGTTTGACGGCCAACACGGTACCGATATCCGTTGAGCAGAAGACTAGGTTTACTCTTGTAAGTTGAGATTATTTCCATTTGAAAAACTACACAAATACAAAGCGCTCTGAACCACGACTTTCTCACTACAAATACTTTGCAAAGAATGAACCCACTTTACAAATTTCAAACTCCTCCTTGCCTGCACCTTAAATATGCTAGGGTGACTCAGTTATGTGACCTTCACGAGCCCTCGACAAACGGCTTATCTTCTGTGTGCGCTCCCAATACCGTGCGCTCGATACACGTGCGCTCGACGCACGTAATCACTTTTTCAATTGTAAATCACATAGTGACAGCATATTTACAAATTACCTCAAGTATAATAAACACGATCCCTAGTATGTATTTTGGGCCTCCCGATGGCGTAGTAACAACGTCGTTGTCTTGTAATCAAGGAATCGATACTCGGTGAGGGCACTTTGCACAGTGGTTCAGATCCCACTTTAAAACTGTAGGTCCAGTCCAGATTATCATATGAGTGTAACTGAAATAACAATTCAACACAGCTCTCATGTGTGTTTTTTGTTGACTAATTTTGCATGCGATTCATTTGTTATTTTACATCGCTTTTTTGGATAATCACGACGATGAGGATGAATAGATGAAAATACTGAAGCCACAGTCAGAAACGCACCTGGACAGAGAATAAAATATAAACTTCACAAAGGATTATACTCACTGTGTGCTCAGAGGTCCGAGCCACGTTGGACTGTAATAATGCAGTGAAAGAGGAGCTGGGGGCATTCTCTGTAGGTCACACCCTTGCATCCCACACTAGTTTTGTAATGATTTATGTGATTTGTCCCCTCCACAGATATAGTGCACTAAAATTTCAGACCACTCAGCCTATTGGTTAATGTGACACTGTCCCAAAGCCTCAATGCAGGCAAACGCTAACTAACATCTGTGCATGCATTCGAACTCCTACCACGTTTCCTTATCATAATTAAATTTGCTAGTTGATATAATAGTATTACTACCTATGGCTTGGACATTTCTAGGTTAAAATCCGAGTGATTCGTTCGCTATTGCCTCTACGTTTCTTCTACGAGAAGAAACTCGTGGAAATTAATTATTTTGCTCTCTTGTCTTGTTGACTGCTTAAAAGTCAAAACTGAGGATACAAGACCAACAACGAATTGGCCGGGGAAATAGCTGAGGAGAAGAAGAATCAATGTTCACCATTGGTGCACCAAAGACTTGATTAACTGCAGAGAAGTTTTGTAAAAATTGTATGTGTATTTGAGAAACTTAGAACTTACTCGATAGATTCGACACTTCTGTGGGATGATTTCAGTTGCGCTACATGTTTTAACATTTTAAAATCATTTCTGTAACTTTATATCTTTATCTTTATCGAAAAGATAAATGACTAAGATTAGAATGAACGATGAGTTCAATGAACGCTAACATCCATGCTTTGCAGAGGATTCGATCTTATACTGGAGAGCACGAAATTAGGCGGCTGGCGGATTATACGCTGTTGCCACATCGCAGCTAGCGCACCTGTTCACAGTTAAACTTGTTCGGAGGTTTACGGCAATGAATGTTCTAGCTATGAAGTTCGTCTGTGATTCGTTATTTTCTGTTAAAGTCAGTGGCCTGAATGGTCTATGTCCCTTTGGAAAAGGGGAGGGTGGGGAGTGTTGGTGCGTGGACTAGGCAAAGTCGCATGATGAACGTTGCTACATTGTGTCTGGGAACCAGCAATTCGTGGCTTTCACTCGCTTTGCCTTGCCCACATGTGATACCAGCGCACTTCTGCAAAGGTACCTTATTTCACATCCTCTAGTATAAGACATCACTGAAAATATACATTTGCAGCTTTAATAAAATATTAGATATTTGAAACTGCAATGAATATAAATAGATCCATTTCTGTGAAGAAGCTGGCCAAAGACTGCAGACAGAGAAACAGATAGGATGAAACGGTTTGTTCTTTACTGCATGTTTTATCAGGGCGCCCTCTTAAAGCCCACGTTGATAGCTAATATGCTGAGGGAAACATCGGAGCGACAGAGGACGTGGCCAGAACAATCCTCCGATAAACATTTCTCCAGCGGTCGAGATACGTCCCCGGCGTCGTGCAAGTTAACTGGCGGAACAACCTTTTATGGCTGACATGGAGTTTGAATTACGACCATGTTTTCACAAAGATGCTATCAAGTTCATTCGGGGAAAAATATAATCCCATTTCAAGATTCCTGTTCTTCATAAATTTTTCCGGACAGAGCAACATTGATTTTGTGTCGCGGTCCCAACAGATGGAAATAATACTGATTAAAACTCGATTGTGGTTACGATTTAGCTTTCGATAGACAATGTCCTGTTCTTGTTGGTGTTACCGTGCTTAATAAGAGGACAAGAATTCATAGTGTAGGCAAATTAAGGAGACTAGAAGAGAAAATGAGACAAAAATGGGTAAAAAAATGTAAATGTCCCAAACAATATGGTTACGTTCCTAGTAACTTTCCTCACCCTTCATTCCTATAGCCGGGAGCATTGAGGCTCTAAGGGTCTACACTGAAACCTATCTTCAGGGTAGGTGCAGAACAAATCCAACCAAAGTCGTGAAGTTTTAATGAAAAGTTTATTTACTGTTTGAATAATTACAGCCAGTGGTTAGGTAACTCGTAACTGGAACTTGGAGATCCATTGTTAATAGATAATTTCGAACTTACTAGAAAGGTCAAACTAGGGTGGCCCAAACCTAGGTTTTATAGAAGAGCGGCATACGCCTATTCAGTTCTTCCTAGACTTGGAGTTATCACCCGAGATGGCCAATTTAGGCTTTTACAGAAGAGCGGCTAACACCTATTCACTTCTTCCTAGATTAGACCGTTCCTATTTGGCCAGTTCAGGTTTTACAGAAGAGCGGCTTACACCTATTCACTTCTTCCTAGACTGACACCAGAACAGACCGCCTTACGGACCAAAATGCTTCGTATTTATACTCAAAGTTCCAGCCTCGAACACCTGTCTTTAGGTAATTTCTTATTACAATACTCCAAATTACAACGGAAGAATATTTGAAAAATACATAGTTTGGCAATTAATAATTTACAAAGAAAGTTTACATATTCATTTGAGTTAACAATTGTTTCTTTAACGTTGATAAAATCTTACATTTTGGAAATATACAAATTTAAATGTTCCGCCATTATTTAATTACAATTAGGTTAGTTCAACAAATATTGATAATCTTTGATTGGCAAATCCATATTTACATCATAATAAATGCCCGTTGTCTTAAGCGAGCTGACTTCATTAGATTGTTACAGAAAGGTGAATACATTAGTTCAACAACGCATTGATTGGCGCGTTCATATTTGCGTCACAACCCGAGCCATACAACATGTAGTATCATGGACATTAACAAGGACTCTAGGAAACACTATATAGATTTTTCTTTTAACATGGAATCTCAAAGTTACAAAATAAGTAAGGTCGTAACAATATGATAAAAGTTATGGAATAACAGTGATATTGAAAACATGTACGCTAAAGGGATAAATTGTGATCAATAACAAGAAAATTTCATATTAAGTTTTGTTTGGAAGCCTCTTGCATCCGCAAAATTATTTGAAAGGAAAGGTCTAGGGCATCGTTTCTCAATCTACGAGGCGCGATCCACTGCTGGGTCCCGAGGGGGCGTTTTGAAGTCGGACAAGAAAATTGATTTACTGTGTCTTAAAAATATATTACATTTAAAGTACTACGATATATTGTTTTAACAATTTAAATTCAACCCGTGTTGTACGTATCCTAGCCAAAACTCTACATTTCTGTTATTCACGCTCTACCATTGCTTTTTACTGGCATCTCTCAAATTCAGCATGCATGTTATGTTAGATGTTAGACTAAAGTAAATTAGTCTCTTGAATTACGTATTTACTTTTCTAGAATGAAGTATGTGTAATTTTTTAAAGCAAGGTTAAAAGAGGGCTTCTTAAAGTACTCGATGTTAACAAAAATATGATTATAAATTGGGTGCATACCTCTAAAAGTAATTCTGCCGGCGCCCATGCTTATGGGTCCCATGAAGTGGAATACTCTTCAAGGTGGGTCCCGGACTGAAAAAGGTTGAGAACCACTGGTCTAGGGGGATACTGTACCCTCCTCAAAAAATGTGGAAACAATGCCTCCAATCCCCTCCCCACACCTTCCTACAGAACTGACTACGTGTCTTTTTTGAGTTAAAAGAAAAACAACAGAAAACTACTATAGTCTTGAGCAGCTCACATTTACACGAGGTGTTAATTGTTGTTTCCAAACGTTCACAATGATCACGTGAGCTGTACGATGTAATTCTGTCAATTTAAAGCTGTCGACCTCACCAAATACTTATATCAGGGGTTTCTAGGCTCGTAGATGTTTGATATATATACAGGGTGACTGGAAAGCAACTACCTATTGAAAAATAGTTATAGCTTTTGTAAATGTCACCGCATTTGCATGAAACAAAATGTATTGAGATCCCTGAAGTGGTAGAATTTAATTGCTAATGTGGGCTTACTCCTCACGATGACAAGAGCAGCGAATCATCATCAGATGTCTGCCAACTAGCATCCTGATACTCGTACAAAGTGTGGCAATCTGTGGAACAGGTGCAGAACTACGGAGATGGTGGCGGGGCGTTCACGGATCTCGTGTTTCAGCGGATGCCAAGACCCCATTACAAACTGCAATTCCATGCTGATGAGTACGGGACTTCGAACAAACATAGCCACTTGAACATTTTCCTCCAAGCTGGATGTTGAGGGACGACTGCTTCTGCGAGTATCTAACACCGATCCCAAATATATATATGAGATAGTCGAATGAGTATTGAATCGCCAAGATAGCGTGCCACTCTAGCAAACTTATATATAGGGGAGAGGGTGATAACGCTTTCGTTTGACTCAGTTATAGTTGACGAGCTGTATGTTTGCGAGTGATCTTGGCTGCTCTGTGAAGAAAGAGGGAGAGAGAGACAGAAAAAAAGAGACTTTGCTGTACTTACCACCAACTGGCCGTTTTGGTGGTCGAGAATGTAAGAGGAGAATGGAGCGCAATGTTTAAGGTAACCCTTCAGCCCCTCTCCTTGTTACTGCGATGCCGCATTGATCAGGTTCAACTGTAAAGATACAGGGAATCTGTGGGCCAAGGCCGCGCATAAATATAGAGCAGTGCAGAAAGCGAGTGGGCGGAACAAAGCAGTTCGTGCTGCTGCAAACTGTTGGTAGCTGTAGCCGCGCTTTCCCCTACAATCACGCACTTCCACTCTCACTCTTTCATTGGTTAAACCTCCGTTCCCTTGCTCCACAGATTCCCGGGTCAGAGTGTAGTAGAAGCAAGTGATTGGTAGGGCTTTCCAGATTGTGTAGTGGTAACGTCGTCGCCTTGTAATCAAGTAGCCCCGGGTTCGATTTAAGGTGGAAGAACATTACACAGTGATTCGGGTCTCACTTTAAACTGTAGGTCCAGTCGCGATTAGTCTTTCTGTGCATAAAGTGGACTTAAAAGAGCACTTAACTCAAACAATTCAATTCAAACAAGTGGATGGTATGTACTATGGAAGCTCGAGTGTGGTTAACCTTCTTAGATCAACACCCAAAAGCAAGTGTTGCCATCTCATTGCACATATTCACTCACAACCTCACGAAAAGATTATGATGAGCTTCCCCACGTCATGATTGATAACGAGTCTAGTCTTTAGCATATTAGAAAGCGCATGTTAAAGCCAGTTACAAGCGGGTTACAACTGGTATCAAATATGAGAGAGATAAATGTTGAACTTATCAAGCTGCCGTACCCAATACGCGAATACTTGGAATTCAATTTTGGTCGTAATTAAAACGAAAGTTGTTTCCAGCCTCGACGTCACTCTTGATCACGGCTCCAGTTACAGCTGGGATATCGTACCGGAAGAATGTGGGTCCACAGGGCAGGCATTTTTGGCCGTAAGAGTAGAACCATCCGATCGATCCGTCGTTAGCTCAAAGTCGACCGAAAATTGCGGGTCTGAAGGAAGTGGTTTTTAAAATCTGTGTCGATGTATCGCGAGCTCACAGGAGGGGCAGCTACTTTACCATGCTAATCAAGGACGGTGCTGGAAGCATCCTGCCTTTAATTTCCAACGCGGGCTTCCGAAAATGCATCCTTCTGAAATTTCCAGCGGAAGTTGAAGAGAATGATGTCACGTGCATCATCTGCTGTTCCCTTTTAATGACCGAGGAAATCTAAGTCGCCGGTTTAGAAGTTTGGAAATTTGCAAGTGAAAATATTGCCATAATGGCTCTACTCTTGTAATTGACAAAATGTCCTTTTCATATTGTTATACGTAGACCTCGGATATTTAGGTTCTAAAACCTGTGGTTTTATGTTCCTAAAATAGGCTCTAAAAATCCTAAAATAGGTTCCAAAAACCCTAAAATAGGTCCTTAAAATCTTAAGTTAGGCTCAAAAAATCTTGAAGTAAGTTAAAAAAAAACAACTTAAAATAGTTCAAACTCCTGAAAAATGCTGATTACGTATAGTCACCGGCAATGAAAATGGGACACCTATATCCTGAAATACGCACGACCTTGCATAACGTTATGTTTGTTGCCTAACCCTACGGCGATGGCAGAACTAACCATTGGAAATTTGCTATTAAAATCCACTCTTCGCCGTATAGTCAGGCAACAATTTTTTTCATGTTATTCACAGTCAAACTCCGCAATTTTGTCTGTGAGGATCATCTTTCAGCAAAAACATAGTCAGTGGTGCAAACGTCAATGCTGAAATGTTAGTTTGCAAGACGTGAATACCACAAAGCACCAAAGTGACGTGAAAGTGAGCAAGACCACACAGATCAGACCACTTTGGACTGTACAGGTAACAGTGGCACCAGACACTTTGCTTTGTTTAGAGCTTTGAAAAATCACCATGGACTTGGAGGAAGAGAGATCGACAGAGAGTACATTTCAAACACGTTCGTCATTGAATTTTTTCGTGACCAAACAAAGCAAATGCCTCTGTGTGACATAAAAATAGTGTAAGACCTTTAAGAATATATAAAAACCTAAAGAAAGACTTGATTTAGGCACTTAAACCTAAAATAGGTTCTAACAAGCTAAATATAAAACGCCACTATAAAACTTCATCAGTTGTTGCGTTTTTTAACGAAACGCTGACATATTATTTCTTACATACCTGTAAAGGAAAAAATAGGTTAAAAACCTATAATCCGAGAACTAGTAGAGAGGTTTTTTTGTAAAGTTCTGAATCTGGTTATTGTAAGGCTTATACGACTTCAAATTAACCAGATTGTACTAACGCCCCATTTTATTAACAAGAAATAGGTTTCTTTCTAACTGAATGTCGACCTGCGTGGCGGACTGGTTATCACAGCGCGCTACGACGCCAGGGGTCAAGTGTTTGAATTCCGGCCTTGGCATTGGTGTTCTTGGTGTCTCTTCAGGACTTTACACCATATTTGCTAGTTGTTGAAGCTATGAGACTCCCTACGAGTCTACCTTGTTTTATAGATCCATGACATGGAAGCAGCGGCGCAAGTGTCGCTAATTTGGAATCCTGTAGTTCACAAATTTTAAAAAATCGGAAATTTTGGCTATAGAATAGACAATAATAAAAACTTGAAGCTTTCCTGGCGACGAATGATGAACAGATTCTCTCGGCCTATCGACCAGGTGAGTTGTGGAAATGATTCCAAGCTTTCGAGAGCTAACATGACTCTCGAAAGCTTGGAATCATTTCCACAACTCACCTGGTCGATAGTCCGAGAGAATCTGTTCATCAATAATAAAAAGATGTGAATTTCTTGATTTAAAAGAGAAGATGAAGATGGCATTTAACTGAAAACAAGATGAATGATTTCAGAGATGTGCGTTCTCTTCGTCCTCAATTCCATTACTTTTTTAACTACCCTCGTACATTGCAATAAAATTAATAATTTTGCGAATCTTGTCAGGAAACATATTTGCGCGAAAAACAAAATACTTACTGCACAATTACTCACAACCTATCGAGAAGAATGGTATTTTTCTTCTGCTGGCAAATATACTTCCAAGACATTACATTTTTTTTCCGAAAAAGGCCGTGTTTTAACGTCCGAATTTTCACTTGGCAAGTTTCTTGCTCCACCCTTGAATTAGTACTACCCTTGACGCTTTCGCCATCTATTGTTGAGCGGAAATGTGTCAGGAGATGTCAGCACCCTCCCTGCAACAGCCACTCGGGGCGATTTCAAACGAAGTTTCTTTAGGCGGTGAAGGGGGAGGGGGACTTAATGAAAACCACCGAACCAGAGAAAGGAAATTAAAGAGCAGGTCACGTGAAGAACTGGAGAAGGTTATTGGCTGTGCGGGCTGCCACCTTGCTAAGGCGATTGAAAGTTCTCCTCGGCATCTGCCTTCTCAACTCACCGACGCAAGAACCCTCTGAAGCTGCAGCATTTAATTAATTTGCCTCCGCATCTATTTCGCAGAAAAACTGCACTTTTATGGCATCCGCTCTCCATCAGAAGAGACTCACCAATAAGATCCATGTCGTAAAGGAACTCGAACAAGATGTTTTCTGTCTAGAGGCAATCCTATTTTGAGACTCCGTTTCTTACAGGAGCATTCTGTTAAGAAGACTGCCGTCTCAAGTAAATATACATACTATCGAAGTACAGTGCGAATCCGTAACAGAGATTCGTATCCGCGTTTGCTAACCTATTAATTGCATACTCCATTTTTGTTGAAATGCAAAAGTAGTCGACCTTCGTAGCGAACTGGTTACCAGCGCTCTACGACACCAGGGGTCCCGTGTTCGATTGATTGATTGACTTGTTGTTTCAAGTCCACTTTATGCACAGTAAGGCTATTTGGTACTGGGCCTACAGTATAAAGTGGGATCCGAACCACCATGTGCCTCCACCGGTTATCGAACCCGAGACCCCTTGATTACAAGGCGACGACGCTACCACTGCGCCATCGGGGAGGCCCGGTCCTGTGTTCGAATCCGGGATTGGACATTTATGTTCTTTGCGAATGTCACTTTGTCAGTTTCATCATATCATCACTCATCCTTATCTCCGCGGTTAGCGGTGGAGGCACATAGTTGTTTGGATTCCACATTAAACTGTAGGTCCAGTCCCGATTAGCCTTACTGTGCATAAAGTGGACTTAAAACACCAAGTCAATCAAAACTAAAACGGGTAGAAAAGCGAAGTAAAATAAACCAAATCAAATCAAATTAAATACAATAGAATGTAAATCGGACTGGCTGATTTTAAGCTGAAATTTTCTTTATTCATTTGGCATTTCCACGTAATTTTATCTGAAAAATCATTGAACGACTGGGAATTGTTAATTTTGCAAATCTTGTGCACATTCTAGACGCAAAAAGAAATTCGCAAGGCTACACTGGCAGTACTAAAAACAAAAGAGGTGCACACAAAGCGTCTTATGAGCCCTAAAAGTAGTCCCTCAGAGCGTCCTCAACATGTCAACTATGTGGAAGGTGTCGAATACCATCAGCGTGTCATCAGGTGTGAGTCGGGACTCTTACATTTTATTGCCATGGTCATGTCCTCTCGAATCCGAAACCGTCCCCCGCGCAGTTCCTTTACTTTGGGTATGAGGTCGAAATCACACGGAGACATCATCATCTGGTGAGTATGGGGGGGGGGGGGGGTTGACACTGACGTCCTCGAGTCCTCCGTGCGATAACCGTACTTCCCATTCCCATCTAGTGACGAAATGTACTACTAGAGGAAAAAGTCTAAATATGGGTCCCCCTTTTTATGTTGTCATTTTCGGAGGAAAAAAAGTAATATATCAAGCACCTGCCTTTAAAATGCATATCTATGAAATATATACTTAAATGTAATAGCATGATAAAGTATAGAAGGTCTCCATTTTTTTTTAAAAAAATAAGCAATTTCCAAAAAATGGTAAAATGATTATTTCAAAATTGTGATCTAAATATGGGCTACTAGTGGCAATATCACAAACAGCAATTAAAATTTTAAAAAAAGTCGTTTATCGCTAAAACATTATAAAATTCATATTTATGAACAATCTGTTGTTTTGAAAATCACGCGGAATGGGAAAAATCGAAATTAAGAAAAACATCCAAATATTTGTTGAAAATGTGATCTCAACATTAGACCTCATGTCATAGCCCATATTTAGACCATCACGATATTTTTCTTCTTCAATTTATTTTCGCTCTCTTCTCTGTGGTACATATTTCACAAACAAATCATGGCATTATAAAAGCCCACATTTGTTTTATGTACTGCTAATAGCATAACCTATACAAAGCAGATGACAATTCAGAAAACGCTGAGTTAAAACTTACCTGCAAAACGTTTTCGGAGGTCGCAGTTCTATAACAGCGTCCAAGGCCGAAACTAACCACCAGTTTCTCTTGTGAATTGGCGCCTCAGCCTTTGTCCTTGACAGATAACCAGTTCCCATAGCCTCTGCCAGGCTGCAGAACCCGGGAGCGCTGATAACTCCAAAACCCATATTTAAACCTTCGCCCATATTTAGACCTTCCCCTCTACGCATGATTCTCTCTTCGGTACGCAAGATTATTCTCGTATTATAGTTGATATTTCTATATTTTGATTTTGTTTTTGTTTTTATACTGTCAATGTAGCCTTGTGACTAAAACATACATTAGTCCTGACCAAGGGCGACCACAGGATTTTTTCTCAGGGGGGCCAGAGTCATAGAAACTACTACTACTACTACTATCATTATTATTATTATTATTACTAGTAGTAGTAGCAGTAGTGGTGCTATTATTGTTGTTATTATTTTTGTTATTTTTATATTTCTACTACGACTACTTTTGTTTTTTAAATTACAACACAATTGTAATTTTCGTATTCTGTATATCTATCTATATACAATTTGAATAACTGTATACTTAAGATATTAATTCATGTCGGACAAAGAGCTGTTTTCACTGTAAGTTTAAAATGTAACCCTATTTCAAATATTGATAAGAGTGGCGGCCATTGGGTTCCAAAACTTGATGGGATGGCGAGGGCAGTTTACTTTCCATTGGTAGATAAGGTTTCGCATAGTCCGGGGTCAAAGAGTGGGGGTCAACTGCGCACCACACCCCTCCTAATCGCCGCCAATGAAAATTAATAATAATATTAATAATAATAGTTGGTAACTTGCAGCCTGTCGCAGAAAAAAATATTTTTGTTATAAAATATCGCTACAATTTCTTCTCTCGAATTAGACTAATTCCAGAAATCTCAGAGGGGCAAGTGTCCCCTCTGGCCGCCCCTGCGGGCGTCCTTGGTCCTGACCCCACCTGAATTACAACCTACCTCTACGGAAATTCTCATTTTACATTGCAATTTCTTGTTTCACGTGCATGTAAATAATTTGTACACAGGTAAGAATTGATTTTTTTTTGGACACCCATTAAAATAAACTCCTGTTTCTTTAACGTTCATCCTCGGCGTTTCGACGAGCCAAAATCGACTGAGAAATAACGTAACGTAAATACACAACACAACACACAATAACACTTGGAATAACCATGGTTTTTACGTAATAAGCATATTCCTCTCAGTGCTTTATTACAGGCAGGAAAGCAAGACGAGAAGTCGAAACTGCAAGATGAATTGCAACCTGTCGATTCGATTGTGACGTCATTATTATTCACAGATGCTGCGAAGGAGCATCCATCTAGAGACTTCCCGCAGATCAAAGAAAAGCGGAATTGAAAAGTAGCAAATCTCGGAGGTGATCTCTTCGCCCCGAGGCCGCTTGCCACATCCATCTCTGAATCGCGTGCCTGCTTCCCAGAATGCCCCGCGGGTGATGAATCGCTTCCTTTCCGTGTCATCGCTTTTGTATTAATCCTCGGCGCTGAAATAGAAGAAGCGGAGAGAGCCTCGCGAGAAGTAAATTGCCTGGCCTTATCGTGGAAGACGGAGGGACTGTTTGTTTTCGTAGCGGGGAAATGGCAGAGGTTCTTGCGGATAAGGGATGCCCGCCGTACACACATCAGGCAATAAAATACTCAGCGAGAATAACTCTTTCCTCACCATATTCATCTTCCTGTAGCCACGCTCACCATGTTACTCAAACTCTTCCCCAAATGGGCCTCCCCGTCACCTTGCAATCAAGGGGTCCCGGGTTCGGTACCCGGCGGAAGCACATAGTGTTCGGATCACTCTACAAACTGTAGGTTCAGTCCCGATTAGCCTTGTGTGCATATAGTGGACTTAAAAACAAGAATCCATTCATATTCCACAAATGTTTTACCTTGTTCTCTTGTCGCCTATATTCTCCATTAACAAGCCGACTTAGTTGGCGGAATGGTTACCACAGAGCGGTACGACGCCAGGAATTCAAGGTTAGAATCCCGATTTCTTTGTGAGTGTCCCTTCATGAATTTCATCATATCATCACTCATCCCCATCTTCGCGATTAGCCAAAAGTGGCAGAAAACCGAGTTAAAATGAACCGAAGCATTCCCTCTCCTTAAACAGGGCGCGCATTTGTTAAAATAATTCAGGGAAAAGAAGGGCTTATTATATAAGTGTGTCTGTGTGTTTTAATACACATCCTCTTTCTGCCTGCATTCGACCAGCGTAGCGGAGTAGTCAGTCTGATGCGCTACTAATTCAGATACATCAGGTTCGATCCTTGGTTAAGGTACTGATTGGCCATTGTGTGTGTCCCATCATTATCCATCTCATTAGTTCATCATTTAACCTCATCGTCGCTATTAGCTAAAGACAGTGGCTGCGATTAGGGTGTGTGTGTGGGCAGTTGCCCCCTCACTTTTTGCCATTTTTGCCCCCGCACTATGCTAAACTTTATCTAACAATTGAAAGTAAACTGTCCTGCCCCCCCAGTTTTGGAACCCAATGTCCGCCACTGACTAAAGATATAGAAAAGCGCAAGGAAATAACAAAAGTTCCGAAATAGAAAGAGCTCTAATATGAAATTAGTTCATTTCCTCCAAAAGAAATTGGAGGGACTGGACTAATGCAGCGGGTTCATTTTCAAAAGAGGTACTTTCATGTGAAGGTATAACCCAAACGTTTGGAGGGAAGTACTCTATACCCCTAAAGCGACGTCTTATCTTTTCTTATTTTTCTTGTAAGTAAAATAAATCTTAATTAGGAAAACAAGACAGAGAGGGATCCAGATACAATGGAAGGAATATGTGCATGTATGTATGTGTGGCGAGAGAAACGAAAAACAAACACACACACACACACACAGATAGACAGATAGATAGGAGTGAGAGAGAGGGAGAGCGAGAGATATATTACGTTTAGTCAGTTTCGGCGATTGGATTTCAAAATTTGGGGTCAAGGTGCCAAAACTGGAGGGGGGGGGACAAAGACCGTTTACTTGCCCTCGTACATAAGGATTGGAATAGTGCAGGGGAAAAAGAGGCAAAAATTGGGGGGGGGTCTGTCCCC
Organism: Lepisma saccharinum; assembly: GCF_977018435.1. Lineage (NCBI taxonomy): Eukaryota > Metazoa > Arthropoda > Insecta > Zygentoma > Lepismatidae > Lepisma > Lepisma saccharinum. Next base: position 157,256,997 of record NC_139229.1, on the reverse strand, counting down.
CACGCCCCCTTTAATCGCCGTCACTGCCTTTAGTGAAATACATTTGAGTTAGATTATGTTAGTAGATAATTATAGTGAGTGCAATTTTCAGTATATGATCGTTGATCTGAGGAAAATCTCCGTCGGTGTGCACAACATTAATGACTTTCCATCACTTGGCAATAGTAAATAACAAGTTAACACAAGGTAGGTATATGCAGGTTAGTAGCTACACTGCGGAACACAAAAATACGTCATCAAGTACTTCATTGCGTAATCTGTTTCTGTACTCGGCAACATCCGCACAGGGTTAAACTTATAATTCATGGCCCAATTCTGAATCGTTGAATAAGAAAATTTGATACGAGATTCTACAAAACGGAGATATGACGGACGAAATTGTGTTACGTAACATAAACCAGAACCTGTGCAGTCGCTTCTAGGAAATCTTTGATGCACCAGCCTCGGTAACAGAAGGCAGCAGCTGTAGGTTTGGAATCAATAAAGAGGACGAATCCGTGTTTAATGTGGCGTGCTTAAAATATTAACTCGTATTGAAGGCAAAGCGGATAACGAAAGGTTGGCTTAGTGACTCCGGATTAAGCGACCCGAATGGCGAAATCATAGACTTCGATGTAAGCAGCTCAACTTGGCAGGAGTAGAGAGAGAGAGGAGAGACAACGGTCACTGGAGAATTAATTACGTTGCATTGTGGGAATTATATTTGTTTGTTTGGGAGTTGTGTGCTCTTCCTCTGGTTTAACCAACAAGACTTAAATGGACGATGAACGAAACCGTGGAGAAACGTAAATATTTTTAAACCTGAGTAACTTATTTTTGTAAGTGTAAGAGTGAGACTGGAAGTGTGAACAAGGTTGTACGCTAAAAACTGAAGTACTGCAAGGGGAACGGTGAACAAACCTATATGCAAATAAAACAGTTGTTGAGGAACGTTCATTCTGTGTAGTTTATTCTAGCGTATGTTGTATATTTCTTTAGAAGTTTAACGGAAACATGCAACTATATACATTGAGTACAGTTGTGTTTACTCGTAATTGTAATTGCATTAACTTGGATGTTGGTAGAAAGACAAAAAATTGTGAATGGTAATCGATGAATTAGCATGAGGTAACTTGGTGATATTTTATCAACCAATACTTGGAATGTTTCTTACTGATAAATGAGAACCATGGCTTCGTTGTCAATTTTTTTATTCGTGTTTTACGGGGTGAGAAGGGTGACCCTTTCTCTCTTACGCGTAGAAGCCCCTGGAATGCATTTTACAGACTAACGAGGCGCTGTTGCCTGGAACTGTAGCCAGGATAATCCTCTGTGCTGTGTCGTCCATATGTCTTTGCAATTGTCCCTTCATCTATCTCATCGTAACATGTTTCATCCCCATTCTCGCGATTAGCCAAAAAGTGACAGAAAAGCGACGTAAAATACCTAATTCATTCATTCACGCTTTGCATTTCTTCCTTGATACCATGCCTTTTCGAAACTTGGTGTTACAATGGCACGTTGGAAAATGTGACTTGTACAATGACGTGCTTCAGAATTAGAGAAGGTGTGAGTAGTACAGGTGGCCCGGTTCTAAATCCTCATTTGGGGCTCGAATCATCATGTGGGGCTCGCAGTGGTGCCAACTCACCCCCCGAAAATTTCACCAACTGATATTTTGAAGCCTTTCACGGTGTATGTTAACCTCACAAGCAGTGTTGCCAACTCGGCGTAGCCTTTTATGGTGTATGTTAACCTCACCAGCAGTATTTCCAACTCGGCGTAGCCTTTCACGGTGTATAATTTTTTTAGCTTTTTTTTTTGTGTGTGTGAGTGTACATGTGTTCGGGCGAGGCGTAGCTTTTTACGGTGTATGTTAACCTCACCAGCAGTATTTCCAACTCGGCGTAGCCTTTTATGGTGTATGTTAACCTCACAAGCAGTGTTGCCAACTCGGCGTAGCCTTTCACGGTGTATGTTAACCTCACAAGCAGTGTTGCCAACTCGGCGTAGCCTTTCACGGTGTATGTTAACCTCACAAGCAGTGTTGCCAACTCGGCGTAGCCTTTTATGGTGTATGTTAACCTCACCAGCAGTGTTTCCAACTCGGCGTAGCCTTCTTTGAGGCTTGGGTTTTTTTGCCAATTTATTCAAAAAAAATTCTACTATATAATTTTTTACTGGCTAAGCTAACCTACAAATAGGAATTGGCAGCACTGACGAGGCTCGAATTATTATTTGACGCTTGAAACAAATCGCTAAATATAAAATAAAATAACAATGCCTATGAACCTGTTTGGCTTCAGGAAGCAGGCTATGGAGGCATTCGCCCAAAGTGCACCGTCGCCACCTGCGAGCTGGGACCTGTTGCCCTCCCTATTATCTAAACTCAACGGTTTGTTGATTATACACTTGAATAGCATCCTGACCCAGTACGACGAGGATGTGGGCAAGACTTTCTACATATTCAACAACAACTTGAATTATTACCAATTCCCCATCTCCGGCAAACTGCAGTTTGACATGAATCCCGAGAATAAAGGAGAGGCCAAAATTTCCTCCGGCAAGAACATCTATCGCATCAAACACGATAGGATGAACAGTACCACCACGTACGATGTATCTGCTGGCGATCGCCTGTACATAGAGCTCTTGGACGACTACGACAAACTCATCCCTTTTTTCATAGAAATGAAAATTAGCTATCCTATAATAAATAACAATAATGCCTAACGATATTTTTGGCCATACGAAACGCGACGACCATGGCGACGAGCTTCTCATGCTCGACGTCAGGGTCAAGAAGTTGCGAAGCGATCTGCAGGCCCTCCAGTCCACGCTCAACTCCAGCCTCCAGTCCGAGATAGCTAGCTTGCAGTCTCAGTGCTTGGACCCTGTACTCAAGATTGATGCAGAGCTAAAATCGCTGCTGCAAAAATACACCGACCTTGCGTCGATAGACAATCTCGACAAGCTGGCACTGAGTGTGGGCAATCTGCAGAACGAACTTCTGAAGCTGCAACAAACGCAAACCTCAGACGTTGAACAGCTGAAACAACGCTTGCAGGACCAAACAAGCAACATCCAGACCGAACTGCAAACTATCATCCAGAGCATTAAAACACAAGACGACTACGATCGCGTGAACGCTAGTATTGCTAAATTGCGCAAACAGTTTCAATCTTTCAAAATCCCTACGTTGGAAAGCATCAAGGCTGAGCTACAAACGGACGCTTTGCATGCGGCCATCAACGAAGTAAAAACTAAACTCCAAACACTGGAGGATTTTATCAACAATCTACCGTCGTCTAGCGAACTGAACGCCATTGCCCGTAGCGTGGCCAACATCAAAGTCCAACTTGAGACCTACGAGGATTTCGGGAAGCTGCAAGGCACCATAACCCATATTGAGGATGCACTTGCTGTCATTAGAAATGATCTGGCGAACGTTCACGATGAGCTGGAAACCAAACTGCCGGGCATCAGGGATACACTGGCCAATGTTCAACAGCAAATCGCCAAACTGGAAAATCTGAATGCAGAATCCGAGTTGTCTCATTTCCATCACTTGATCGACGACATACAAACTAAGTTGGAAACCCTGCAACAATCTACTCCCACCCAGGATGACATAACACAACTGCAAGAAGGCATACGTGCTGCTGCCGATGCCTCCGAGTTGGACGCGGTGAAAAAAGCTTTGGAATCGCTCCAAAACACGGTGGCCACCCTGCCTACCTCTCAGGAATTGAAAAGCGTGAAGAGAACTCTCAACCGAATACTCAAATCCGACGACATCAAAAACATCCAATCCGAAATTGAATCGATACGGGGGTCTGTCGCGACTTTACCTACCAACCAGAACATCACCGAGCTGCATGAATTGTTTGCGGAAATTAGAACCCAGGTCCACGACCTTGTAATACAGAGCTCCAAGTTGACGCTTGTAGAAAGCCTGCAGCAGATTATTGCCAGCGTGAAAGAGCAAATTGGGAGTATCGAGGCAAGTCAGGAATCGACTATAGCTAATTTCAGCACCCAACTACATGACTTAAATGAAAAATTCAAGAGCCTTATTGTCGATGTAAAGATCAAACCAAACTACGACACTGTTGTTCATGCTATCGAGGAACACCTGGAATCGGTGAATGGCAGATTGGAGGATATAGAGACCGAGGTTCGAACCAACGTAAACACTCTAAATGCCAGCATCGACAATCTCAAGTCTACGATTGTCATCGAACTGTACAGCATACCAAACAGAGAGTTCTCCTCCCCTTTCAATCCAGGTTACAAACTCTACATGTTGACTCCTGCAAAAGCTTATCATCAATTTTTCCTCGCTGGCACACTTCAGTTCGTCAAGGTTTCCTACTGGTCTTTGCCTCACGCAACCCACTACCCAATCATGACCGTGACGAACATTGGCGATGAGCCTAAAATAAGAGGAGTTGAGCTGGTCGATTTCACACACCCCGAAAGTCGCGAGACTGCCTATGCCGAAGATGCCACTCAAATTATCGACATAGAAATAGGTGACAAGCTGTATATAGAAAACCCAGCATTGTCTGCAGCCAGAAATCCCATCCAGGCTATATTCTTATTTTCGCGCCATGTCTAGGCAGGGTATCGTGAACGAGCTGCATAAACCTGCACGACGAAACTACAAACGACTGGCGGTGGTGACCAAAGGCGTGGATGACCTTTGGCAGGCTGACCTTGTGGAAATGAGTAGCGGCAACCTGAAAAATTTACATAAAATCAACAAAGGATACAAGTATCTTCTTACTGTTATAGATACATTTTCAAAATTTGCGTGGGCTTTGCCCCTCAAGGCTAAAACAGGTGTGTGCGTAATGGAAGCATTCAAAACTATTTTCAATGAAAGTGGCAGGCGACCTCGATTTCTTCAAACGGATAACGGAAAGGAATTTTACAACTCGATATTTCAACAGTTTGTTCAGAAACAAAATATTCAACATTACTCGACTTTCAGTCACATCAAAGCCAGCGTAGTGGAACGTTTTAACCGTACTCTCAAAACACGCATGTGGAAACGATTCACGCTTCAAGGTAACCACAAGTGGGTCAATGTGCTTCCGGAACTCGTAAACGACTATAATCACAGTTTGCATAGCACGATACGCATGAAGCCTGCCGATGTCAGCAAGTCTGATGAGGCACAATTGATCTCTACTGTTTATTGCCCCAAGTACCGGCCCACTAACAAAAAACCGAAATTCAAAATTGGAGACCAAGTAAGAATTAGTAAATTTAAGCGCATGTTTGAAAAAGGCTTTACCAAAAACTGGAGTACGGAACTTTTCACTGTTGCTCGATTGTTACCCGGTAACCGTCACACGTATATAATAAAAGATAATCGCGACGAAATTTTGAAAGGGCGATTCTACGAGGAGGAACTCTCTAAAACAAAATACCCCAATACGTATCTTATCGAAAAAGTATTACGTAGAAAAGGTGACAAACTGTTGGTGAAATGGCTGGGACTCGAGGAAAAAAGTTGGATCGATGCAAACGAGGTGATTGTGTAACGGGTGCTTGGGATGTGGTGAGGCGACTACCAGATTTTCCCCCGGAGCGTCAGGCTAGGAAAAACGGCGAACTGTTGCCGGACAACATTCGCTGCCTTATTGTCGGACCTTCAGGGTGTGGGAAAACAACTTTACTTATTGATAATTTTCTTCTTGCTCCCGACTGGTTAGATTGGAAGAACAGGCACTTGTATGTTTTTTCCAAAAGTTTGGAGCAAGCAAAATATCAACAGCTGACAAAACTGTACGAAGGGCTGAGCATAGCTACTTTTGCCTCCGAAGTAATGCCACTAGACTGCTGCCATGAAAATTCGGTGGTGGTCTTCGACGATGTCATCCTGGAGAACCATAACGAAATTCGCAATTTTTTTACACAGGGGCGGCACAGAGGCATGGACTGCTTCTACCTTGCTCAGACTTTTTCTAAAATTCCCAAGCAGCTTCTCCGAGACAACGCTAATTTTATTTGCTTGTTTCGTCAAGACCACACCAATTTAAAACATGCTTACGATGATTATGTAGGCGGGGACATGAACTACAATCAGTTTTCCAAATTTTGCTCTTCATGCTGGAATCAAGATGATTTCGGATTCGCCACGATAGACATGACGAGGAAACCCAATGACGGAAAATACAGAAACAAAATAAACAACTTTCTAAACGTTGCGACGTTACAAGAAACGTCTTGACGTATTATAAATAACAAATGATGAAACGCAAACTCGCAGACGACAACTTGAAGCTGCGCGACTACCTGGCCAAACGCTTCAGGGGTTGGAAATCAGAGAATCGCGGAATTTACGAAGAGAAAAAGCGACAGGACCAACCTATTATTGATGCTATAAGTGGACTAGGTAAAGACATCAAAGATGTTACCGAGCAAAATAAAGATTTAATCAACGAGCTCGTGCCACTTGCTGCTCGAAATTATGCTGTGCCTACACCGATATCCAGTATTCACACTACCCCGTTCGAACTTGGAGCTGCACCTCTGAGACGTCAGGTTCTAGGCAGTACCTCTTCGGACAAGGTAGTTGAATTAGGTCCGTTCGCGAGAGATTACCTGAGCACTGGGAAATTTGAAAAGGACGAGGTGTTTGGATTGTACCCCTCTGTGGAACTTAACGAGGGTGTGGTTTGGAAAATTGGAAAGTCAAAAGTTACGTTCGAAGGTGACGACGTGAAAATTAATTTGGGCGAGAAGAACAGCTGGACTAGGTATCCTGGCACTGTGGGCCTGTGGGAACTTATCACCAAAAAGCAACCTAAAGATTACACAGACGAGGATTACCAAAGTTACACAGAAATTTTAATCATGACGGATGCCCTGTACCAAAACAACGATGCAACACAGAATCGCGTAAAATCAAGCAGTGGAGAAAAATACAGGAACCTCATCAAGCCAATATGGAACCAGCTCAAGACTGGCAGCGGTGTCAAACTCTACAATACCCTACCTAAAGAGTTTGTTTGGGTAGACGACGTAAGGAAGCTTGTAGATCGATTGCTGGTTATCGCAGGCGAGGAAAATGCAGGCAATCGCAACTTCCACAACGAGAAAGTGGGCATCATGGACATGATTAGCACCAAGCTTAGCAACTTTATTGTCAACGACAACAAAGGTATAGGTTACCTTATCAAAATCATCAACACCCTGCCTCCCAAATTCTGGAATGTGGCCGAGGGTCGAGGTCTCGTGAACGACATCATCAACAAGCTACCCTTCGAGATGCACCTACCAGGTTACCAATACTGCGGACCGGGTACTAAACTGGAACGGCGACTGGAGAGAGGTGACAAGGGGGTAAATCTGCTGGATGCTGCATGCAAGGATCACGACATTGCTTACAACACATATACGAATTTAGATGTGCGTCACGATGCTGATAAAAAATTGGAGCATGCCGCGTTCGGGAGACTCGTCAGCAGAGACGCCTCGCTGGGTGAACGGGTTGCAGCATTGGGCACGACCATTGCCATGAATACAAAACGAAAATTGGGGTGGGGGCTGTAATTAAATAACATACAGTAAAAAATGTCTACGCATATAACAGACTTACCAACAGAAGTGTTATACAAAATATTTACATTTATTTTCGACGATAGTCACGAGGATGTTAAAAAGCTTATTGATTTAGTTAAAATAACACCACAATTTCGCTTGCCCTGTGAAATGCTACTTCTGGATCATCTGAGAAAAATAAGCGATGTAAAATCTTCTTCTTCTCCCTATGCTCTTTTTCGGGCTGCTGATGAAAAATTGGCTGATAAGATGGACGAACTTCACGAGTGGAGACAGGGGAGGAGACGATATACAGACGACTGGTATGCTTCAAATGCTGAAACCAGTAGGATCATCGATCACCTCATCGCATTAGGCAATGCCGAAACTTTTTTCTATAAATAACACACTGTAAAAAATCTACGAGACCAAAAAAAAATATTTCTTCGATATGAGTGAAAAAATTAGTGACGTCCAGGCATTAAAACAAATGCTAAATTTGTCAGTCGAGTATGTAAAAATTCAGGAATTGGAAGTGGACAAACCTTACGCAATAACTTCCGGTTCAATTGTTGCAACCCAGTATGGTCCCAAAGTACGTCTGTTGCTCAACGGACAATACAGTCTATTTTTACCAGATCGATACGCTAGCATGTTATCCGACGAGAAGCTATCTATTTTAATCGAGAGTACAACTCGAATCGTGTACAAGGGGACAAAAGAACTTCTTGGTAAGAAAACAAAGCACATAATAGAATTTGTTTAATAGCTGCAAAGTATATATAAATAACATACCGTAAAAAAAATTACACGGGAGGGAAAACAAAAAATCTCTGAACATATATAAAATAACATACCGTAAAAAAAAAATTACATCATGAAGCCCAAGGGCGTCGTGTACCAGATACCATATTCGAATCTGAAAACGCTGGGTGCCCTCGATGGGTTACTCACCAAGAAACAACGCGAGAAGAAACGTTCATGCTTGTCTAAAGGACACGGAATGAAATTGCTGCTCAGCACTCCACAATTGAAAAAGTTGCAACATTCGCGGAAGCAGCAGAAGATTGGAGGTTTCATATTCAGCATTCCGGCCATCTTGGCAGCTTTGGGTGCAGTGGGCAGCTTGGCAGGAGGCAGTGCTGCCATTGCCAAAACCGTCATCGATGCAAAAAAGAACAAGGCCGAGCTGGAAGAACAGAAACGTCACAACCTGGCTATGGAAAAGAAGGGGAAAGGTGTGACCAAAAAGCGAAAAAGCAACCTCGATGCTTTGAAGAAATATAAAAAAAAGAAGAAGCCCTGTCCAACTTCGATATTGAATCTCTGATCGAACTGTTGGGAATAAGGAACTTCAGGGGTGTTTTCATGTCCGATTCTCTACCCTCTGCTGTGAAGAAAAAGGAGTATGGCGTGGTCAACCTGGACAGTTACAAAAATCCTGGTACACATTGGATATGCTACCTCAAAATTGACGATAACAATGCATTTGTTTTCGATTCGTTCGGTGGCACACCGCCTGCCAGGTTGGTGAAGTATCTCAGTGTTGCCAACCTCTACTACAATGACAAACGCATCCAGGGTTTCACCGATGTTAACTGCGGCCACCTATGCCTTTCCGTTCTCGCATACATGTCTAAAATAAATAACCCCTCAGTGGAGCATTTTCAGAAAGCATTGTGGTACCTAAAACACCATGGGAGTGTTCCATCTCACCAGCGAGACTTCGGTCTTGAAACTCGCGTTGCATGACGACATCATTTATCCTAAATCTATTGCTCTTCGTGCATTCTACAGCATGTACCTGATACCCAATGTCACGGAGCACAATAACAAAATTACTGTTGGAAATGAAAAAATAGTTATCACGCCAGGACAGTACAATCTGTCTACCTTGCAAGCCCAATTGCCAAGAAATATACTGCTATCTCAAAATTCTGTAACTCACAGAGTTGAAATTGTGTCTGCTACGGAAACAGTAGACCTAGGCACTGTTGGAGAGCTTCTGGGATTCGAGAACAACACAAAGCTCGAACCTGGCATCAAGCACATCGGTGCCAACATTCCTAAATTTCTAGCCATCGAAACTCTGAACATACATTGCAACGTGGCAGAAGGCATGATCACCAAATCCTCGGATGGCATCCCAGGCAGCCACAAGCAGACAGGTATCATCGCTACGTTCAAACCAAACTCTGAATTCATGGAACCGATTATATACACACCCTCACCACCGATATACTTCCCTATATCTCGTAATCGCATAGACAACATAGAATTGGCAGTGACAAACGAAAAAGATGAGGTGGTGAATTTTGCCGGAGCTACTACCACCGCCGTCGTGGAGATTAACGTATAATAAATAACAATCATGGAGCAAATCGAAAGTTACGAGTTGCAATCTTTCCCACCCAATCGTCGCACGTTCGCCAATTTGAACGAACCGAACAGGGAGATCGAATACGATGTGGACGTCGGGGATGGGTTCATTCACCCTCACAGAGCTGATTTGTATATCAAGTTTGATGTGGTGAAGAGAGACAACGGGGAAGCATTTAACGCCAATGCAAATTTAAAACTTGTGGACAATTTTGTGCCGCATCTGTTCTCGCAAGTGGAAGTTAGAAAGCATGGCACCGTCATCGATAGGGTTGACTACCCCGGGATTACTTCTACAGCTGTGGGAACACTGAAACTCTCCAAGAGCGATGCGGCATATTACCAGGCAGGGGGATTCGAAGCAGATACAAAAATCAAAACTCGAAGCCACACAGTACTGTTTCCCATGCGCTTGCTTCCAGGCTTCTTCTCCGACTACACGGAGATTATGTGGAAGGGTGGCTTGCGCGTCACTTTTCGCAGAAGCGCCAATGACAACGATGTGCTGATGCGTTACAGCACCTTGGGTGCAGACGGTGCAGCACTTGCCAACACACTACCCGACGCAGCCAAGTGCGTCATCCAGTTCATGGAGCTGCGCATGCCTGTGGTAGAATACGAATCTAACTACGGTCTCAAGTACAAAGCCGATATTTTGAAGAACCCCCAAGTACCCATCCAATTTTACGGCTACCAGTGCGTGCAGAAACCTGCTTCTGGCAGCCATTTTGAATTTGATGTTACTACGCAGTTCAACAGCATCCGGTACGATATGCCAGAGTTTACCGTCGTGCTCTTCCAGACGGGGAAAGATAATAACCAAGAGAAAGATTCTAGCCAGTTCGATAATTGCAAAATTAAGAATGTTTACCTCAAAAATGGAAGGAATGAAGTTTTTCCACGCGAGAATTATAACTTAAACATTACAAACGATGATTACCTGAAACTTTACGAGGCGTACACAGCTTACAAGAGAGTGACCTCCGGCAATGTGGACGTGTACTACAACCCCGACGAGTTCATAGCTCGCAGACCCATGTTTGTCATCAACACATCTAAAAGAAAACAGGTGGTTGTTAACGATCGTACCAACATCAAGATTGTATGCGAGTTCCACGACGCCTTGCCTGCAGATACTCTGTGCAGTGTCATTCTTATTGCAGAGAAAACATTTGTGTATGACGTCAAGAATGAAAGAGTAACTGAACAGTTTTAGATACAAAAAAAAAAATTAAAAAAATAGCACACAATAAGAAATGTGGAATTTTATATACACAAGTACAAACTACAATAAGCAGTTTCCCAGAAGTTTAATTTTGCTGTGCCATGCATGTAATCGAGGAAGTTGAAGTAAATTAAAATTGATTTTTTTTTTCATTTTGCATTGCCTATTACTTTTTGTTGCACTCTGGGCAGGCCTTACTAGTTTGGAGGCGATAGTGGCCCCACGGAAGTGTATGGACCCCACATTCAAGAATACACCTCTTGTCGTCGTGTGCATCCAGAGCAACTTTCCTGACAATATTAGTTGTAAGCACATGATCGACGCTTTGGATACGATGCTCTTTTTGTAGAATGGGCGATTTTGTTCTGAGGCACTCGAGGTAATCCTCAAACTTGAGGTGCTCCCGAACCACTTGCCTGCTTACACCCTTTGCCTTTTTTGTTACAGAACCCTCAGCCCGGATCGCATAGGCTTTGGCACGAAGTCCAGCAAAGTCCACAATCACATCCCCGTCTTTCTCGTCCTTGAGTTTGCCGGGTATTTTTTTGTTTCGGGGCAGAATTCCATACCGGTTTGGCTGGGGATAGCCCGATGTGTCGAAGAGCTTGACAAGAGCTGGAACTTTGGCTATATCACCATACGCATCGGCCGTGCGAACATGGTACACCAAGCTGTCTGTGTCTGTGTAGAGGAGTGAGATATTGTGGTTGTAGTGTGCACGTAGTATGTCGTAATATGTCTCGAACATGCACAACTTGCTCAGATCCAAAACTGCAGCTCCCACATAGATGGGCTTGTTGAGTAGCACCTCGCCCCGGTTCATGTGAATCAGAGACATCTGTTCGTTGTAAATTGTTCGAGATCTGAACAGCGAGCTTGCAACAAGTCGACGACACTGTGTTTTCTTCGTCACCAACCTCACATCAACGCGATTTCGCACATTCTCCATGGTCTTCCCAAATACCGCATTGTTCATTAATTTGAAAAAATCGCGATCAAGTTCCGAAGTGGCAGCAGTGCGATGTTCGGTGTTCAGTTCGATGTACGGCTTCAACCATGGAGACTGCCTGAACAAGAGCACGCGGTGAACTGCTTTGACCGAGACCCCTTGCTGCATTAACCACTGGAGGTTCCGGTAGTGTAGCACATAACGCTTTTTGGGCTCCAAGTCCATGACGAGCTTTGGTTGATCTGAGCCAGGTGGACACTTGAATTCCGGAGCAGGCGAAAGGTCACAGAATGTATCCTGCAGCTTCTCGGGGAAGTCAAGGTCCACCTCGGCAAAAAACCCAAACTCGTCGCACTCTTTTTCGATGTCGTGGTATAAAGGATCAACCCACTCAAACTGTCCTGTTGGGAGTGGCTGCATCATGGAGTGCCCGTAAAGATTATTCACATCAGTGTACATGATGTAGCTTGATGGTTGGGAGCGGTCGTAACCAGTGGCCATGTGCTGATTGTTGGCGTGTGCGAAGCGTTGCGACACTTGGACCATGCCGCCCCGGATAGCTCTCTCGATGAAAAGCATGATATCAATATCGGAGATAAGGGAAAGTTTAATTTTAGTCAGCAGGAGCATGGCCGACCATGCCAGTCCAGGAAGGCTGTAAAAATATACAGGGTCCAGGTTGTAAATGTTTATCGCAGTCGCCCGAAACGCCTGGAACACATCGGCAAGAAGCGTCACATCAAGCTTCAGGTATGCATCGTGGTAATCACCAAAAGTTCGGCAACCCAACTTGACCCACATAGACTGAGCATGCTTGTACTCCTCGTCGGTAATACCTGAACCTCTCAGCTGGCTGTAGAACTTATCCTGGGGAGGCAGCAACTCTTCTTCGAACTTGGAAGGGTCGGTGACGTATTCGTAGGGGTAGACCCCTTTACGTCTGATGAGTGCGACATCTAAGTTCGGGAAACTTGATGTGGTAATGGCTAGTTGGTCGTCTCTGAGCTTCCCAGCAAGAGCATCCAGGCTTGCCTGGAGGAACCTCAGAGAGTCGAGGAACCGAAGCTCGATGCTCCTGTTTTTTGAGTCGCCGGGGATCGGCACCCACTTGCTGACGCTAATATAACGCTCCTCGTTTTGTGCCAGGACATTGATTCTTGCATTGTCGTACCCTAGATGTGTGACCAAGTGATGAAAATCATATCCCGAGCCATTGTGAAAAAAGACCGGTATGAAGCGCGGGTCCCTGGCTCTTGAGTTACATCTGTTGCACCACGGGCCAATGTAGCTTCCGGTCCCATAATGGTCATGGTGGTGGACCTTTTTGTTATCGTCAGTGAAGACCGAGTTGCAAACAGGACAATTTAGAGCTATTTCGTGCTGATGCTTGTCTTTGGGAGACAGAGGCAGCATGGGCTTGGGGGCCAACAGCACCTTCCCTATCTTGATGGCTTCCTGTTGCATTCTCTCCAGGAAGTGTTTGACCGGGTCGGGACCGCGATACACATAGGGCTCGGAGGCAATATGTTGGTCTCGCCACACCACAACATAGGAGTAACTCGAGGCCTCGTGGATTTGGAAAGGAATGGTAGAGGATGTTTCGGGGTTGGGCTCGCAGTTAGACAGAGGTTGAAGAAAGGCCTCGAAGTCTGCTACAATATAGGCAGGATGCTTCACCATAGCACTGTGCCTGCGAAAGCACTCTACTGCACCAGGTTCGGGCAGGATAGTTCGTGCAGGCTTGTTGGTACCACAGTAGAGCATGTGGCGAGCTAGCTTCTCAGCAGCAATGTTGGGACCTCTGATGCGCCGGTAATCCTGCTGTTCTCGATTGCGAAATGTAGACAAGCACCTGCGACACACCTCGACGTGGTGACTATCACTGCTCCGTTGGCTCGAAACAAGCCGAGAGAGCGAGCGAATGAGGGTGTAATGGTGATGGGTTTCGTCCTTGATGAGCAGGAGGTTGATTTCTCGTGCCTCGTTGTTGTTGCTCACGTTGCTCACGCGGATGGGGTAGACCTCATGTTTGTTCTCGAGACCGTAAACATTGATGGCTAATTGCAGGCCCAACAAGTCACGAGCACGAACCTCAAACTTGCGAATATGCGAGACTTCTACAGGGTAGGCAATCCCCGCCATTGCATCCTCCAGTTCCAACTCATATTGCTTGTAGTGTGCAACACGGCGTGGACTCTTTTCCCAAGGTATAGGGTGCAATGCTGCCAGCACCGACCAGAGGAAGCATTTGGTGTCTTTGTTCTGAATATTGAGAATAGCTTTTTTTGCTTTAACCTCGGGTGGCAGGGCAATATAGCTAGACCCTGCCAGTGGCAGGAATTTGTTAAGTTTCAAACAAAGTTTGTGGGGGTCGCCACACAGCGAACCGCCCGAGCCTTCAGCCTGATGCTCCTCGTGCTTTGCCACAAGCTCCTCGACAAACTTGTCGTAGATGCTGTCGAGGTCAGTGACATCTGCCTGATGCAGTGTTTTTGCTTTTGTGGCATGGAAGAATTTATATATTTTATCAGACGGTTTCTTATACTTGCAGCATAGCACAGCATAGAATTTAGTGGAGTGTGTGGCCAATGCATTGTTGAGGATGGATATTATCTTAGCTCGCTCGCTCCCCAGAAAACTACGCACATCGCAGAAGCTGTCTGATGTTATGTCAAAGTCTTCTAATAAATGCTCAAACGCAAACCGGTCTGCTTTCTTCGCCAGCTTGACGCGTTTGGCAGGTGGCGATGCATCGAGAGAGGTTACTTCTACCTTTCGCTTGGAAGGTTGCGGTAGAGATGTTCCAGTGCTCTTGCAAGTAAGCTGGTGTCGCTTGAAGTTGGGAATAGAAATATTTTTTCCACACTTAGAGCACAGTTTGGTCGCACATATTTGTTTTCCCGGCACACAAGTACGACAGTGCCTTTGAAAATGTTTACTTGACACAGCAGTTTGGCACGTAGGGCAATTTTTTACAGAACGCATAATGCAGAGATTTTTTGGGGGTATGTTATTTAATATCCAATGCTGTGCAATGCAAAATATAATTGTTAACTTTTTTTTTAAAAAAAAATCTTTTTTTGAAATATTCTCTATGACCTTACTTAGGTTTTTTTCCGCCAAATTATATGCTTCTAGTCTCCTATACTTTGGTGGAGCCCGTTCAGGTTCTATCCCCCGCCATGTGGATTCCTCTGCCAATCCAGCAAAGGTGAGAAATCAGCGCTGTGCTCCGGCTTTAGACAGCCAATAGAAATTTTGCTTACTTAAACCAATCAGAAAACACCACGTATAAATTATTAGCCAATCAAAATCTCTGTTATTTTAGCTATCATATAAAAAAAATGCAAAATATCCCAGTTTCAATTCGATCCATTTATCTGAATCGAAGAAACCGACAATTCACATATCCCCATATTATTGTATGCTTGCCCTATTAGCACCTCTTTTGCTGTTGTGCTCAATTAGTTTTCACTAATTGGCGATTTTCTTGAAGAGGTCTAATAGAACAAGATACGGCGGTATGAGAAATATGCAAATTTAAAGATATTTTAGCGAATTACGCCGGCATAAGCTAAGTTCGTATTGCTAGAAGGCCTTCGTCGTTGCAAGTCACCTAACCCATTCACTGGCAAAAAAAAATTAAAAATGTTGACGTACTGAAAAAAAATAACTTGTCCCACTCAAGCATTCATCGAGTTCCAACATTTGTACAGAGATGGCTCTGTTGTTGTCGCTTATCAAATATATATATAATTTTGGAATATCTCTTAAACGGTACGAGTTAGCCAAAATCTGTTTGCAGATTTGTAATGTACACTCGAAGATAAGTAAAAGTGTGAATACAACCTATGCTCGGAAATCCAAAATGGCGACCGGAAGTAGGTTCATCTCTTAAACGGTACGAGATAGCCAAAATCTGTTTGCAGATTTGTAATGTACACTCAAAGATAAGTAAAAGTGTGAATACAACCTATGCTCGGAAATCCAAAATGGCGACCGGAAGTAGGTTCATCTCTTAAACGGTACGAGATAGCCAAAATCTGTTTGCAGATTTGTAATGTACACTCGAAGATAAGTAAAAGTGTGAATACAACCTATGCTCGGAAATCCAAAATGGCGACCGGAAGTAGGTTCATCTCTTAAACGGTACGAGATAGCCAAAATCTGTTTGCAGATTTGTAATGTACACTTGAAAATAAGTAAAAGTGTGAATACAACCTATGCTCGGAAATCCAAAATGGCGACCGGAAGTAGGTTCATCTCTTAAACAGTACGAGTTAGCCACAATCTGTTTGCAGATTTGTAATGTACACTCGAAGATATGTAAAAGTGTGAATACAACATATGTTCGGAAATTTACAGAGTTCATAGGAATTGTTATTTTATAGAACATTGTCAGCCATAAGGTTAATTCACCCTCTTCTCCTCAAATCGCATTACATACATGTGGAAGACAGAGGTAAAAAAAAATTAGGTTAAATTAACCTCTCTCCGAGAACTGACCCCGAGCGCCCATTTTTAGCGAGCGCTATTTCAGCGAGCGCCATTTCAGCGAGTGTTTTTGTAAAGCGAGTTGGCAACACTGCTTGTGAGGTTAACATACACCGTGAAAGGCTACGCCTCGCCCGAACACATGTACACTCACACACAAAAAAAAAGCTAAAAAAATTATACACCGTGAAAGGCTACGCCGAGTTGGCAACACTGCTTGTGAGGTTAACATACACCATAAAAGGCTACGCCGAGTTGGCAACACTGCTTGTGAGGTTAACATACACCATAAAAGGCTACGCCGAGTTGGAAATACTGCTGGTGAGGTTAACATACACCGTAAAAAGCTACGCCTCGCCCGAACACATGTACACTCACACACACAAAAAAAAAAGCTAAAAAAATTATACACCGTGAAAGGCTACGCCGAGTTGGAAATACTGCTGGTGAGGTTAACATACACCATAAAAGGCTACGCCGAGTTGGCAACACTGCTTGTGAGGTTAACATACACCGTGAAAGGCTTCAAAATATCAGTTGGTGAAATTTTCGGGGGGTGAGTTGGCACCACTGCGAGCCCCACATGATGATTCGAGCCCCAAATGAGGATTTAGAACCGGGCCACCTGTACTACTGGTGTGCGATTTCAAATTGAGCTCCGGAGCTAGATATTGTTGCGACCTAGGCAGGATTATGGTTTGGAACCATTCGCATTACCAAGGTGCGACTTCTTATGTGCGTCCTTCTTATGCCATGGTTTGTGATATTTGCATCCTACAAATTTTCAAGTGAGGAAACAAAGAAGAACTCATTCAAACACAGTACCGAGTTGAATGGTGACTATTTTCACGTCCTGAACCGCTCTCCTCAAAGGAAATATCCAGGGGTCACTTCATCACTTGACAATCTTCAATGGGAAGAAGGGTCGAGGAACACCTTGCTTCTGCCAAGTTTAAATTTCAACTTCGCATATTCTGATTTTGTTGTCTTTAAGAAAAGCTTTGATTTTGATTGATTGATTTGGTGTTTTAAGTCCACTTTATACACAGCAAGGCTAATCGGGACTGGGCCTACAGTTTAAAGTGGGATCCGAACCACTATGCGTCTCCACCGGGTATCGAACCCCGGACCCTTTGATTACAAGGCGACGACGCTACCACTGCGCCATTGGGGAGGCCCTAAGAAAAGCTTTGAATGTAGCCCTCTGTGTATGGCACTTTCCCCTTAGCCTCCTACTTGTTACGGGCCTATTCAACAAAAAGCTAAATTACATGAAGAAAAGGCCGACTCGCGTGGCAGAGTGGTTAGCACATCGCCCTGCGACGTCAGAGACGCCGGATTCGAATCCTGACTTGGGCGTGGACGTTTGTGATGTCTATTCATCAATTTCATCATATCATCACTCATCTTCATCTTCGCAAATTGGCCAAAAGTGGCACAAGAAGCGAAGTAAAATATATCAAATCAAATCAAATACATGAAGAAAAGCAAGCGGATGAATTGCGAAATGTTTGAACTTGAATGCTACAAAATCATGCCTAGTAGGTGCATATGCGTTGATATCCGAGAAGGGGAATCTGTATCTACACTCGTTTGTTAATGAGGTCCCTAACTGTTTTGGCCTTCACTCCATTTGCTTTTGCTGCAGATTGACATCTGCTTGTTCAGTATTTATGGTTTTGTCCTGCCTTGGCGCATCTTCTGAATAATAGACAACTCCGTTATGCAGGGCAGGAACTTTGAAACCGAGTCCATCTAACTAGGCATCCGTCGAAGGACGAAACTTCTTAATTTCCAAAGGACCCCCTCCCACCGCCCCAATTAACAGACAAGTGCTTCGCAAGGAGGCGAACGAGTCTTGCACCAAATCAATGTGTATTAACTTGGGCGACGCGCGATAACAGGGTTTGAAGTTTTGGAACCCCCCTTTCCCCCCTCTGGAGTGCGGCAATGTTCCCTTCCTGGCCGCAATGCCGTGGTCCCCGCGAAAAATAAATCACGGCGGTCGAAAAGGAGGCCCTGTCGGCCATTAATCAATTAGCCCAGTTGGCTCCGGCGCTCAGCATCTTCATCAGGGGACGCCAGGAACTAATTGAAAGGTCGGAGGAGTTGAGTGACTTGGAGGGGGGGTTATGATTACGTTGGCGGAAGAAACAGATGTTTCAGTCTCGTGGCATTAAATTTGACGAAGAAAGTTTAAAGAAGTGGTTGCTTAAGTATACATGGATTCGCTTGTTAATCTGCCCAGGGAAATCTTACGATTCTTGTGAAGTCTACCCCTAAACACACAGTTTCTGGATCCTAGGTTTCTTAAAGAGACACTTATAGCTTCATTTGGTACATTATTGCTGTAATATGTATGCGTCGCGCCATCAGGAAGAAATTCCTGTTGTCTGCTTTTATATGCAATCAAATGATGCAACGCTCACTACATTGCGATGTGTAGAAATCTGGTTCGCGGAATTTCTCCGTTCTCGTAGCCTCTGCATGCCCTCTCGTGCCATTCTAGGTTTTCTTCGTGCACTTTCAGGGCATCCCCTATGGCGCAGTGGTAGCGTCATAGCCTTGTAATCAAGGGGTCCCATGTTCGATACCCGGTGGAGCCACATGTTGGTTCGGATCCTACTTTAAACGGTTGGTCCAGTCCCAATCATCCTTACTGTGCATAAAGTCGACTTAAAACACCACTCAATCAATCAAAAATCTTCGTGCACTTTTGGTATTCTCTATAGAGGTATATGGAAGACAAATACTGTCTATCGTTTCACAATATTCTGTGGTTAAGATCGTAGCTACACGCGTAGCTTGACTCCTCTGAAAGAGGCAGGAAATGTTCACACGGCAGTTCTGAGCATCAGTTACTGCTAATATGTTGCAACAACATTCAAATGAGCCAAAGTGAATCAATGGGCGCTTCCAGTAACACTTAACGTTGGAGCAAGGCATCGCAGCGAAACCTCTGGAGCCACTTGCTACCGCATTACAAGGAGATAGATAGCAACTGCTATCTTTGTCCAACATCAAACCATCCTTGCTACCTGAGGTCAACAGGTTCACCTGCTAGTCGCAAGATGACAACCTGGAGGCACTCACAGTGTAGTTTTGAGTGTATAATGTCTCAACAGATGGGTACTATGAAAACCATTAGCGTTTACCTAATGGAAAATGCATTTTATAAAGTTTCAGTGTAGTTTTACTGATGAAGATATTCCTTTAAACATCCGTGTCCCTCGTGCCAAATCTGAGTCACAGGATGAAAATTGTGGGAAGCAATATGATAGTCATTTGTTATCAGCTCTACACTCACTACATCTAAATTCTGCATCCAGCAAAAGTCTTAAAAGATCTTCTACACACAAACTCAAGCCTGCTGCTATGTTGATGGTTCTGGAGGCGCCTGTTGCTGCTTTCATAATAGTCACGTGCAAATATTTGAAACGGCGCGATTCCATAAATTCTTCACTGATCACTGTGTTCCATCTATTTTGCTCCAGCACATGACGCCATCTCTGGGGCATTCCCCTCTTACCCTTTCGATATCCATGCATCGTATTGGTACCGAACTGCTATGAATTTTACTGTAAGGCGAACTCTCCAGGTTTCGCACTGTTCACATTGCCCAATCGCATTTCCACGACGTTCCATAAGTCATCAGACATCGACCTCTCCAGACCATTTTCTTCCGGCTACACGTGAAAAACATCACCATCCCAATAAACGAATGAAAATATGTCAAAGAACATCATCACTCATCCTCACCTTAGCAATTAGCCAAAAGTGGCAGAAAGACGAGGTAAAATAAACCAAATCAATCAATCTCCATTTAAAAGAGCATTCGAGTCCGCAGCTTGCAGAACTTGACAATGTACTTCAATACAGAGGCTACCGATCGTTGTCCCTGCTTCACTCGTGCGCATGTTATTCATTTGTTTGAAATCATGTAAGTCGAAAGTCGACCAGATGTTGGTTGTAGTTCTTCTATTGTGTGGAAATGTAAATATAATAACTTTTTAAAATGCTAGATTATATCTATGGTGAAAAACAAGTCTTTATAACGCGGGCAAAAAAATGTTCTCGTAGTTTTATCTCCTGACCGTATTTGGCGCTGGAGTCGAATTGTAATTCAAAATGTTTTCGCTTCCAGTCCAAGACTTCGAGACTGAACTTCGAGACCATTCTCGTAGTATGCTCCCTTAAAATACGGTATTGCACCTTTCGGACACGGCCTAAGGAACTATTACAAATATAAGGAATTATAAACGGATGTAAATTTTTAGACTTTGAAGTGTCATATTGGTTTTTCGAATAGAGAGGAATTTTCAAAAACGGCCCTTTACCGGAGGCCAATGGTCTGGCGCGGCCTTTACACACTAACGTGACATGTCGGTAATGGTTGAACTTTGCCTGAATATTTACCCTTGTCAGACGGACATCACGTATTAAAATTAAATGAAAATGTTTTGCTCTTGTTTGGAATCTGTAATTGAATTCCGAGCTCATACCCAAATGTAAATTTATTTACTTACCCGACACCTAGTTAGTACCAAACAAAACTATGCTTTTACTGTCCACGTCTGAAGACTGAATATTATTGTAAAACTTTTATTGTTGTTGCACATGCGCAAAAACTTCCTGGGCACCCCTCCCCCAAAAAAGAAGTACAATAAGAATTCCCACACCGCAGATATATTCAGGAGGCTTACATTGGGTACAAGCGTGGACATTCGTGTCCCTATTACGTGTATGTCCCGGCTATCACTCGGATGTAGAGAGGAGCTCTCGGATTCGCTCCAACAGTCGCCTCGCCCACTCAACTCCAGCTCGCTAGGTTTGATTGCATTTGCCCAAAGTTGCTTTGCGTTTGAAATCGTGCAGGCATGAGTCCGTAAATAATCACGAATGCATCATTACGTTGAACACGATTAATCACAACATTAGTTCGGTTTCGGGCAAACGCGGCGACAACCCCCGGCGTTATTTACGCGTCTCTCGACCGTCGCCGCTGGACCTCGTATATTGTTTTTGAAAGCGGCGGCGTTTGGAGAATCCTCTGGTAATCACTTCACAAGTTGCTCCAGTGTCAATTACTCCCTTTGCTGGAAACCTCCGACGCGATGACAATGCAAACAGACATTTGTGTGCGCTTCTCAGTGTTGCCAGGAGCTGTTGTTTTTCCCCCCTCATGATAATTTTGTTAGACCAAAAAATACTAGCTGCCGGGTATTGTCCTCTGAAAGGCTACCGGAATAAATTTAACAGATAAACAAAACTAACCACCAGCAACATCTTTTCTATCGTTTATCCTTATTCTGTTTAGCCACGAGTCCAGGGTTCGATTCCTACTACGTATGCCTTTACATTTTGGAGACACATAGTGGTTCGGATCCCACTTTAAACTGTATGCCCAGCACCAATTAGCCTTTCTGTGCACAAAGTGGGCTTAAAACAAAACTCAAAATCCATTTATATTTACGTGTAAACCGCGTTGTCTGGTCTACTTACGATTTCGTCTCCTAAGATTGTGGGTTCGAGTCCTGACCTGGTGCTACTTAGTGCGTACCACTCCATACATTTAGTCTCAGCTGGAGGCACGTAGTGGTTCGGATCCCACTTTAAACTGTAGATCTAGTCCCGATTAGCCTTACTGTGCATAAAGTGGACTTAAAACAACAAATCAATCAATAAATCAATCAATCAAATCATTTAGTCTCAGCATGAGTCATTCTCATTGTCGCGATTTGCCTGAAAAGATAGAAAAGCGAGGTCTTTAAAAAGACCCCTTTTACAGTAACTGATGAGGTGTATAATCTTGCACCAGTTATCTCTGGAGCAGGTGAACCAAAACAAGTATCTGCGCAAGATCTGCAAGATTTCTCGTCACTTCTTTATGAATTAAGGGCACGAGGAATAGTTTGTGTCCAGCCAGACACAGCAGTCCCTCCCACAGGAACCGTTTCCCTCTGCGATCTGGAAAAAGAGAGGTCTGTGCGCTGGATGTTTGTAGGAGGGGGAAAAGTTAACATTACGCTTTTGGGAGTATTATTTAACTTGTTCTCTTGGGAATTACAAACTTCCGATGGCGTAGAAAATCACATGAACTGAAAGATGACACTTTGAAGATTTTATTTGTCGTCGGAAAAGTTGAAAACATCTATTTGATTAGCCGTAACTAGAACTTGAAATTGTTGCTTCTCTATAAGTAGCAGTAAGTAGTCTCTCTCTTTTAGTAGCAGTGTCCATTTCGACTATATTGAGATAAATGCACAGCTTGTGCGAAGCTGTCGCTCTTCTCCGTAACTACGCCAGCAGTTGCGATTTCAATATAGGGTTTGTAAATATACCACTGGCTCCTTTGGGAAGTGCTTAAATATTTGAGCACGTACAGTCTAAAATTGTGTAGATACAATTCTGACAGACTGATCACGGGTGGAGGGGCAAGGTGGGTCCCCCTGTCGGAAAAGGAACGGTGAAAAAATGTATTCTGTTTATTGCTCCTTTTACTTATCATACATTTAATCCTGAATTGAGTTCTGTCTTCATTTCTGTATTCAATTCGAAATTCAGTCTTCAATTCAATCCTGAGCTCAGTCCTGAAATCAATCCTGAATTCAATCTTGAATTCAGTCCTGAATTCAGTCCTGACTTCAGTCTTGAAATCAATCCTGAATTCAGCCCTCACGGGGAAAGTAAAATAAATGTTATTCCCTTTTCAAATGATCCAAAATGAGGTGTTGTTTACGCCCCCACCCTTTTCCGGAAAAAAATCTGGGCACAGTCACGAGTCCGCTATTGGTACCTGGCCACACTGAAGCTCTTATCCGATGACTGCTTAAAATGCATCTATGCTGAAGTATGTTTCGGCATCAAGTGCGCTCTAGTGTCCATTTTTGCACTCACCGAGCCCTTGTTTCCCCCCGAGCACGTGTCGGCGTGTTGTTAATAATCCCCCGCTCCCTCTTTTCGCGGCTCGAAATGAAAATTATTTCCAATCCCGGCTTCAACAGCCTCGTTACTGCGAATCGAGTCTCATTGTCCGCCCCCTGACAACCACGCTTCACTCTCTCGGCCTGGATTGAAAGTGTTACCACGTGGATTATATTTATTCGGCAAGGATTCGTTGCATGGAATATATTGTTTTGTTTAATAGAGGGCGGAGCTACCGTTACTGCAGCGTATATGTTGATTTCAATTTGACTCCTGCATCTTGCTCTTCAGTAGGAGCCAACTGCCTGCCAGTGTTGAGCCCCAAGGCTTACTTTCAATGACGAATCTCTCAGCTTTCAGATGCATTTACTTATTCTTTGCGCTTCTATAGAAAATAAAACGTCCAATTGCAGAAGGCGTAGACTTGTTCTTGTCGATACAGTACAAATTACATGCGAATATACAAACACATATTCATATACAAGTACCATAACTTAAAACACATTATAATAAATACAGATACATTTAGGCAAGAAGTTTATAAGTAATTCATGTTTATTGTACACTGTTAATGCAATCAAAGGAATACATGTATTAATATTGGCATTTAGCAATCCATATTGTTGTAAGATATAACAATATGAAAAGATATATGATATATGAAGATATACACAGAGAAGAGGGCATTATTATATTAATAAGAATTATGCCTTCTCCAGCATTCGTTCTGCGAGAATCTTGAGCTCTGAAATTATTTGTCAATCTACAGGTAAAGAACATGATGATAACAAAAATGTGTAGTTTTATAGTTCTCTTCAATTTTCGTTTGAAACGTTTTTCGACATTTTGAACTGTTTGTTAGATATGGCTGAAAAACGAAGAGAATAACCGCCATTTTCCAAGATGGCTGCCAAAGTACAGCAGGCTCGAGTGTTGATTTTTGATACGTTAATGCCGGACACTAGTGCTATCGCTCAGTTTCATTAAATTTGGAATATTCTCTCTATAGGGGATGTCTGCAACAGTTGTTCGTCCAAGAGAAATAGGATGAACGAGTCCCGCAATTATGAAAAATGACAGACAGCATCATGGTACTAGGTTGGAATGATACAGGGTGTACACAAAGTGCCTGACACATTTCAATTATTAATAAAACAGAGACTAATGAAGATGCAAATAAACTGGTGACAATGATAGATAGATTACGTCAGAAAGTTTTATGTCCTACATCAGTACACTTCTATATGTACTTCTTTCTTTACACTGAGAATATCAAGACGATAAAGGATTTTTTCCTATTTTCGGGTCAACATTCAGACATTCACGGTGGCTATAGCGTTGTTTATTCTGGCTTTCAGTTCATATGATCATCATTTTTGCCTTATATGTCTGCCACATATGCCCAGAGGAAAAATAATCAAATTGGGTTGCGTCGAGTGAAATCGGTGGCAAAGGAATCACCAAGTGGAATTTATCTTCCAGAAAAACATTCGTCCAAAACACGAGGAACAATGAGGACGAACTTTACAAAAGGAAGAATAAACAACACATAACCACTGTGGATGTCAGCATGCTGACCCGAACATAGGAAAACATCGTTTATCGTGTTGACATTCTCCGTGTAACAAAAGGAGTACATATAGAAGTATACTGATGTAGGACATAAAACTTTCTGAGTCTATCTATCTATCTACGATTGCCACCAGCTTATGTGTATCTACATTAGTCTCTGATTTATTAATAATTGAAATGTGTCAGGTAATTTGTGTACACCCGGTATTACCTGTATTTCTGAAGGGACCCTCTCGTCTCCCCTGTAACGATTTTCTGTCCAGCATACTTGTGCCTTCCTTTCGTGTCTATGGGTTTAAGAGATGACCTTCTGAAAGGCACTCCTTGAACGTCAACTTCTCTGCAGAATCCCTTAGAAACTACGGTATGCGCCAAAATATACAGTACTGAAACTCGCGCATCTCGAACACGTGGTTGCGTTTGTCGACGGGGCATAGCTCCAGCTGCACGTGTTCGCAGTAGTGAAAAGGAAGTTGTGTTGTGCAGTTGTTGTTGGAAATGCGTCTCTCCACGGAGGAAAAAGTATTCATAGTTGAGCATTATTTCCGCTCATACGGAAGCGGTGGTGAAGGTGGACCGAGTTTGAAAAAGGTGACTGGTCTATATGCAACCGAAATGACAATCGTCCACTCCACCTAACCTAACCTAACCTAACCTAACCTAAGGTTTCCTGACAGTTATGCAACCCAAAAGGCACGATTGTTATTTGGGTTGCATATAGACCAGTCACTATATTGTAACATGTCTTATACTTTTGTTCATCTTTTCATTTCAGTACTGTATATTTTGGCGCATACGTACATTGTTGCAGGTTAAAGAGGATATGGAGCCTAAGCTCAAAGCCAGTATAAGTATAATCCTCTGTGTTCTTTCATCTCATCTCATCACTAGTCATGCTCATCGTCATGTTCAACCAAAAGTGACAGGAATGCTACATAATATAAACCAATCTTTCTTGTGTAATTCATTTGTCGTTCAAGTAATCATCCGGAATCGAACCAGTTTTTATTAGGAATTAACTTTGCAGAAGGACGTCCTTTGGAACTTGTTAACAGACAGCGATGGGTAGCTTTTAAACAAGCTCAATGTGGTGTGTTACGTCCGCCTGCGACGGCTCCACAACGCGAGGGAAACAAGGATGCGAAACGCCTTCGAGATGGTCCCTGTTAACCCAAATAATGCCTGCGCGCAGAAACCGCTCCCTCACGCCTCACCGACTCCCCCAAATTACGCCAGATGGCGACACTTGTGAGAGACGACGATTGGAGAAGACTCCCTTTCCGCGATATCACGGTTTCTGGCCCTCGCAGACAAAGCGTGTTGATAGCAATCTGCTCCAGATCTCGACAAGGATGCTGCGGCAAGAAGTTGGAGACAAAAGAGAACGCGAAATCTCCCAACAATTGCCTCCGAAATACAGTTCAACTTGCTTCTCCGGCGACCGCCAACGCTCCATTTGGATACATTGAGTCCTTTTCACACCTCACAGATTATGTTACGAAAGGCCCCAACCCCTAAATATTGGCCGTTTCGGTCCATTACGAAACTTTAGCGATTCCGGTTTCAAGTGCCCCATTGGTTAACGAAATCAAGCGTTAGGAGGTCAAAGCTCATTCTCAGGTTTCAAAGCAACGCTGGGGCAAATCACAAGCTTCTGACAAAGTCGTGTATTTTTTTTAAGCCAAAGGGCAATTAACGACCGAATCGTATTTCACATTCCGACAGACTCTGAATGCCACTGAAGACCACGACAAGATTTCTGCTGGAATGAGGTCGTCCTTGGGAAGAGGAAGGACTCAGAGCAGCCTCGTATTTTCTCGCCCTCAGTCTTTTCAGAAAAGGAAACATTTCGGTATTGTTTGTTTGATTTTTTGTTTTAAGTCCACTTTATACACAGAAAGGCTAATCGGGACTGGACCTACAGTTTAAAGTGGAATCCGAACCACTATGTGCCTCCACCTGGTATCGAAACCAGAACCCCTTGATTCCACTATGCCATCGGTTGGGCCCGAAAATTTTCTGTACTGTGTCGGTCTTTCTTGAGTATAGAGAAGTAACTTCTGGGCACCAAAACCTCCTTGAACGGAAAGCAAGAAGCTTTACTAATTGTAAAAAAATTAATTCTTAGGTTTTACTTACGATTCTCCATCAATATTTGTTAACGATATTATATTATTAAAACACTTAGATGTCGGCAAGTTAAATGTAAAATACATAACTTTAAAGCTCCGGCCGAAGCCATCTACCTCAAAAACGTTTTGAATTCATAAAAATGTAAGAAAATATAAATTTTTTGCGTATTAACTCAGCAAATAACCTATGTATGAATTTATTAGACAGGCATATTTTATATAATATATTAGTCGAGTTTTGAATACCAAAGAAGCTTGTTAGTATGATAAAAGTATGCACCAGTGAAACAGAAAGTGAAATTCGTGTGGGTATTAATGTGTCTGACAAATTTACAATTCATGATGGGTTAAAACAAGGAGATGCATTATCTTCATTGCTCTTTAATTTTGCCTGAGAATATGCTGTTAGGAAGGTAAAAGAAACTAACGAAGGACTCAAATTAAACGGTGTGACTCAGTTGTTAGCATATGCAGATGATGTAGACTTATTAGGGGATGATATAAATACAATCAAGAATAATGCTAAAATAGTTTTCAAAACTGCTAAAGAGATAGGTTTGGAAGTTAACAAAGAGAAAACTAAATATATGCTTACAGGCCGAAACCAAGTGTTAGGTAATAATCAAAATCTAATTATTGATAACAACTCGTTTGAACCAGTTTCCAAATTCAAATACTAACATGTGAAAATTATATTAAAGAGGAAATAAAAAGTAAGCTTAATTCAGGAAATGCATGTTACTTCTCTCTGCATAAAACTTTTGTCTTCTCGTTTAATATCTAAGAAACTAAAAGTTAAAATATACAAAACAGTAATTTTGCCTGTAGTATTATATGGATGTGAAACTTGGTCCCTTAGATTGAAAGAGAAACATAAATTGAGAGTATTTGAAAATAAGATTTTTGGATAATATTTGGACCTAAAAGGGATGAGGACACAGGTGAATGGAGAATGTTACATAATTTGGAACTACATAATTTGTATTCATGTCCAGATATTATTAGAATGATTAAATCAAGAAGACTTAGGTGGGCAGGCCATGTGGCACGAATGGGAGAGGAAAGAGGAGTTTACAGGATTCTTGTTGGGAAACCTGATGGTAAGAGACCTGTAGGAAGGCCCAGACGAAGATGGAGGGACAACGTTGAGATGGACCTAAAGGAAATCGGTAGTGATGGAAAAGAGTATATAGATCTTGCTCAAGATAGAGACAGATGGAAGGCCTGTGTTGCTGCAGCCATGAACCTTCGGGTTTAAGAAGGCTAGAGAGTTAGTTAGTTAGGCATATTTTTTGTTATATGTAGCATAGCAAATTATATTTCAGTGAAGCCGAAATTTTAAAATAGATTGGCTTCTGAGTTACTTGACGTCATGTGTCAATGTCGGTGTGCGTGTGTGGGGAGCTCAAAACTGTTAGTCAACCCCCTGTTCCTTGGGTTTTGACATTGTTCATTTCATTATATGAAAAAACAAGAAAACCTATGTTTATAATAGTAGAATGAGTTTTCCATCAGAGGATATGGATTTGATTTGCAAAGTAACAAAAAATGTAGGTTGCACGTCCGAAGTTTAAGTCTTGATGGGTTTTTTCCATTATTTCCATGCGAGAGTACCGCAAATTATAAAAATTACAATGGATGTGAACAGTAACGTTGCCCGCATAACTTTCAATGGTTTTCTTTATTGAGTATTAGAACGTACAAGTTCTAAAAAAAAATATTTATTTTGGTTGATTGTGTTTGCTATAAAGCGACCACAAGGAAAAAATCTTTGGACGAAAAGTCCCCGCGCAGCTTTCCCTTCTTCAGCTAGGGCCATAAAGAAGCATGGTACACTCTCCCCCCTCCCCTCCACGCGGGAGTACGGTGCACAGGTGTCGTGGGTCTGCGCAGGTTTGTTTACTTGTGGTCTCACTATAAATCATACTTACACGATTAAAGGAAGCAATTGTGATCGCAGAACACACAACTCTTGAATATGATGCATACATTGCGTAAGGGCTTAAATTACGATTTGGACTACAGTGTCATCCCTAGATTTACCTGACTTTTGGTTTCTTCTGTTTTTTCCTGTGTGTTCCAAACCATAGAGTAACATATAACATCACGTTGGGAGATTCTAGACACCGTTGACGTCATCGTTGTTTCAAAAATATAATTCCATACAGGTAAAACAGCGGATGCGAGAAATCAGTAGAAACCTTGGCAGCCTTGGTAACTCAGTTGGTGTAACAATGACACGGTATGCTGGAAGACCCAGGTTTGACTCCTGGGCAAGGCTGCATTATTTGCTGAATTTTCTACGTAGAACGTGTTATGGTTGAGCTTCATTGATATGATATATAATCAGGATCTGAGGAAGGAGAAGAACAAATATATCGAGCAGTCTGTTATTGATTACCAGAGATTGTTGATTTTTAAATTATTTTTTTTTATTTTTTTATTTTTTTGCGCTGTGGAGGCCAGGTTGTACAACTATTGAAGTGTTATTAAGCCGCGATTTGTGTTTTGTGTACTGCATATCAACGTTTTCATGTCCATTTCTTACCCGGACGTGTCAGAAAAACACCAGTGTGTGCCTAAACGCAAGATAATAACTCCAGCCTAAATAATACTGGACAACTTTGCTTTAAATTTCCACTGCTTGTGACGTTCCTTTCCGAGTTCAGGCTATTACGTCAAGGTAAACTGCCCAATCTCTTAGCGCGGCAGAGTTATGAGACTCTCCTTCATGTAACAGCTACACTGAGCTTTCTCAGGACGTGATTGCCAAAAAGAAATGAAAACGTACTTCTTGCTTTAATCACGAGGTTCATTTAGGCCTTACCAATACTAAAACATGTTCAAAAACACGAAAATTCAATATACACATTCACTATACACAAACTCATTGCATATATATATATTTTTAATGTATCTTCATGACACACTCCGTAGTAGCGTGTATCACATTCCGTCCAATTTTACCCAATTTTACATGTAAACCCCTTTTGTCCTCGATATTGTCTTCGCGATAGATTTATAGTTGCTAGGCGGGTCTCATTTATCGCACACTGTATTGAACACCGTCGTTGACTGATGTCACGATAATATCCTTGATGTTAGGTTAGGCATTTATGTTTAGTGCTCTTTGCATAAATACTACCTTCTTGCTCAAGCACCGATAACTTGCAGTGTATTTATCGTGTATGTATGCTAAGAGCCCCAAACGTAAGATGCCTAAACAAACAACGAAAGCAATCCGCTCTGACGTCAGTAGACGAAGGTTCTCAGTACGGTGTGCGATAAGTGAGACCCTTGCTAGCTTCTGGGCATTTCTTGAAACTGCTGGAAATAGATTTGGCTTCTGGTGTTGAGGTCTTGGGATATTAGACACTTCCATTTTATTGCACACAATCTTTGACATAAAATAAATAACTATAAATTCAATACCAACACAAACAACAGTAAAGCAATAAAATAAAACACATTTAATCTGAAAATAAACAAGGTACAAGAGAGAGTCAAATTCAAACCTTCATTTGTTTTTGTGTCTTATCTGGTAGATTTTTGTATGTAGGGTTTTACAGTGTCAACGACATTTTAAACTAGGCAACACAATTTACACAAGGCGCTGGTGGGTTGCGTGTAGAGTTAGACTCAATTTCAGGGTTGCCACATGCACAATAGATATTTATGAAATACGCGAAAAAATAAAACACGTATTATTGCATAAAATTATAATATAAAAATATCACTATTATACTATCGCAAATGACAAAATTCTTTCTGAAAGAAAAAAATAGGTTTTGTAGTATTTCATCGTTGATGAGTCTACAG
The DNA here is from genome assembly GCF_977018435.1 of Lepisma saccharinum. NCBI lineage: Eukaryota > Metazoa > Arthropoda > Insecta > Zygentoma > Lepismatidae > Lepisma > Lepisma saccharinum. The sequence continues at coordinate 157,225,970 of NC_139229.1, read as the reverse complement.
AAAGAAAAGAGGTAAGAGAAAACGAGAGGTCAAAAGAAGAGGGGAAAGAGAAAACGAAAGGAGAAGAGGAAAAGTATAGAAGAAGAAAGAGAGGATAGATGAGGAGAGGAGAAGTAGTGAGAACAAAGGAGAAAGATTCGAGGAGAGATGAGGAAAATGGAGTAAAGAATAGAAGAGAGGAGGAAAACGGGAGGAAGGGAGGAGAGGGGAAGAGACAAGAAGAGGGGAGTGGAGAGTAGAGTAAAAGAGAGACAAAGAGAAGAACGAAAAGAAGAGGAGAAGGGTGCAGTGGAGTCGGAAATCGAAGACAGGAGAGGAGATAAGAGGAGTGGAGAGGAGTGGGATGGAGACAAGATGCGAGAAAAGTAGGGAAGGCGATATGAGATAAAAGCAGAGGAGAAGGAGAGGAAAGAAGAAGGAGAGGATAGAAGAAGGAGAAGTAGAAGATAAGAACGGAAGGGACTGGAGACGAGAGGAGAGAATAGGTAGTTGCAGAATTGATGTATTGATCAAATTATCGACATGAAACATTCAATAACATTTTGAAATGTATTGGAGAATGTATTAGATCGGTGCGAAATGCCTTTTGGCTGAGTGCAGATCAAGGAAACATCTTCCACTTAAGATCTTTGATTTTACCTGCGATTATATCACTAAAAGCATGAATGTAATTTTAATATTTATAAGAATTATCCAATTTTTCTCCACTTCTCGGTTCGTTGAAATGCAGATTTTGTAATTTAATATTTCCCCTCCCCACATTGTTAATTCCAAACTAAATCATTCCGTTTCACACGGCGTGGACAATGAACACAGTGGGATATGTCTAAAACTTACGAAAATTTCTGCCACCGGAGGGGTTTGCAAGTACGACCATCAGCTTGTAAATCCTTAACGGTAACCACTACTCTACAAGCTTTCGCTCTTGAAAGTAGGTAGAAGGAGCTGCCCAATGTGGAATGTAGATACAACTCTCCTCCTACATGTAATGTGCAAAGAATACTTGTTTGTAACAAAGAAAACGAAGGTACGCGTAGTACGAATCGGCGAAAACATTTAATGGAGAATTGTACATGATGAAAACTTTTCAGTCGATATTTGTGGAGGTATCTTTGCATTGAACTCGAGTGGGAAAATGGGTAAAATTAGTATGTCCTGAATTGCCACAAATATAAATAGTTATTTCATTAATATTTGTCAATGTCTTTGAAGCAGTACACAATTATCGTTCGAGTATCATAATTCACGATCTTATACATGAAAATATCCCTTTGAACGTGTGTCAATTCATTTTATATATACAGGGTGTTTCTAAAGGTCATTTACAACGCTTGGGAAATGATTCCTCACACGAAAACAAGCAAAAAGTGTGAGTTCCATTTTTACGACTGAGACTTCGTTTCCGAGATAGGAGCCTCGCAAAAGGTGACAAAGTGAACGTCACACCTAACTGGGACGAATACTATCACAGATACAGAGGCGGTTCCAAGGGAATCATCAAGGAATCGTATGTGCTCAGTCCGGAAGTCACTATGAAAAGTTCACTGCACGCATGCGCAATGGAGTCCTCAAAGGAATTGGGGATTTCCAGCAAGAACAATGTATGGAAAGGGTATGTAACGGAGCAAGAAGGACCGTGACAATGAGAAATGCGTTAAAGACAACACATCCCGACCTCAAACATCAAAACATGAACACGGAACACAAAATCCGAGAAGTTGAGCACGGTTGCATACCCCAGTATTTCATAAATATCTATTGTGCATGTGGTAACCCTGAAATTGAGCCTAACTTTACACGCAACCCACCAGCGCCTTGTGTAAATTGGGTTGTCTAGTTTAAAATGTCGTTGTCCTAAAACTTTTGAGAGACATCGTGCAAGTTTATTGCATTTCAGCACATATTTTCAACTTTGAGTTAGTGCCTGTGTACCTTGAGAAAAAGTCTTTGGGGTCCACGTGCAGCCACTTATAGCCGCTGCAAAGGCCTTTCCACCCATCTGCCTGCGAACGGAGGACATTGTCGAACTTTCTCCTCCATTAGTAAATTTGCTGGTGTGGTGAGCATGCACATAGATATTTGCCGAGAAATCTCTTCACTGGTGCAAATGTTTAAAATAAGAAAAATGGCGTTTTAACTTGATTAGTGTTGCAGCCTTGAGGTCGCTTTGTAAATAACACTTGACACCTCATGTAAATTTGAACTGCCCTACAATTTTAATTGGGGGGTTTAAGGTTTTCATTTGGCTGTTGTAATATAACACGCTGTTCGTTCTCGTGTATGGGATCAGGGAATAGAAAGTTGTGGAGATTTTCCTCCGGTTGTTTTCAAGCAACAGAAACACGAACGGGTAAATGATAACACGGCTGACATGTCAACAAAAGTTCCTTTTCTTCTTCCAGATCCTCTCCCGCGGAAGGGAATCGGTCCCTGGTCGCGAGGGACCAGTAAGGATCGGATCTTGTTACGGAGTCGATTATGATGCCACCTAGCGGACGCGGTTCCAATTCCACCTCCCGCAGTGTTTATTCTCTTACAGGGGGCGACACAATCAGAGGCGAACTCCCGCGGGACCACTCCGATCTTCGCTCCAGCGATTACCGCTCGCCGGGAGGAGGGAATCAGGATGGCGTGTCACCAGGAAGCCTACCTTTAAGGGGAACAGAACACTCTGGAAGGACTAACTTCCAGGATACGGGGAGAAAACTCGTTGTGCCACAAACTTTCCACGCTATTTTAGACCCATTTACCATTACCGAATTACCTGTTAGGCAGTAGGTCAGTATCTACATGCATTGCCTGCATGTCATCTACGCGTATTTACGTTGGCGTAGTTTGCATAGTAAGGTAGTGAGTAGATTACACTCAAAACTATCTTGGTGTATAAGTGACATTCTCAATAATGTCAACTCGTATGCAAATAAAAGTTTATGGCAAAAAGTTTGTGATTTATTGTATAAAGTCCATTTTTTGCACAGAATGGCTACTCGAGACTGAGCATAGAGTTTAAAGTGGGATCCGAGCCACTGTGCCATGTGACGCTATCGGGTGTCGAACCTGGGATTTACGAAAAAAGTTCTCTTGAAAGCATCAATTGCTGCGAAGAGATAAAAATGTAGAGAAAAAATCATGAGGCGATTGCGAGATAAATGTAGATTTTCCCCCCATGAATGACCAAAAATATTCACATTGCTTTCTAGATTCCTATTCTCGTTATTGAATCTCAGGTATCAACTGCATATTGTCGACGGTTCTTCTTTCATACTGTCTGCTTTCCAATGCTTGTGCATCCGCATTGCCTCCTAGATTTGAGGGATGGTTCATTTATCCACAGCGTCAAATCTTTCGTTAGATGTGAGAATCATAGAACCCCGGGGAACGAATTTACAATAATTGCATTTTCAACTTGCTTGTAGGTTACGCCGGACAACAATACCTCTCCTTTTGGGTCTAGCGTAATCCCGTTGTCCATATGGAGGAAAGAGTGTCTCGCAATAGATTGCGGCAGGCTCGGCAACTTCTTATTCCAAGGAAACGAAGGAGAAAACTGTATTTATCCTGTGGCCTTTGCGCCAACAACGACCGTCTAATCGTGCTGCCAAAAAATCCTGAACTGCTTTCCGATCTGAGCTCCCAATCACACTCGTTCTTTCTCACCTAGATATATTCATCAGTTCTAAAGTTTGTCGATTTCCGAGCTGTTATGGTTTATATTTCTTGCACCTGACGCTCTGACATAAACACAAACCTACCTTGAGAAAATATACAGGGTTAGCTTAAATGAAATATACAGTTTAAACGCTTTATAAATTGAAATTTGTTTGTTACATCAGAAAGCATTTAGTGCTGTTGTATAGAGAAAGTCTTCAAGTTTACGACTTCCGCTTTTCGTTTGTCTTCGTGACGTCAGCATCACGTGAACACCCTTGACGTACGTCAAGCAGTATGGACGCTAGCCAGGTGGAGAAGGCTTTCTGCGTGCTTGCATTTGCGAAAACAAATTATGTTACTGCCGTACAGCATCGTTTTAGAAGAATTTGGAGGAAGGTATGGTCCTCCCCTTCCTGCAAGTGTGGACAGTCTTAAATAACGCATCACAACAGCTGCTGCGACTGTTGGCATGGACATGCTGAGACGTGTTTGGGGAGAACTGGACTATCGCATTGATATCTGTCGTGTTACAAAAGGGTCACACATAGAACACTTGTAACTTACCAATGTAAACGTCAGGACGTACTGTTCAAACCATGTAAATATTTCAGTCCTATTATTAAAACTCTTCTTTCTGTAAAACTTTGAAAGTGTCTATTTATTTTAGGTTAACCCTGTATAGTGCTCGATATTTATCCAGGAAATTGTAAAAAAAGATGGCAAGGTACTTCCTTCATGTTTTAACAATTGCATCGATCACATGAACAACAGAGCTGTAAAGGCTCTAAAGTTTGATCCATCATTCCTAGCATCGGAAGTGATAATAGTTGGTCATATTGGACCCATCTGTACTTTAACCTTGAAGTACAAGCCAGAAAACAACAGAACGAACAACGCAAAGTAAATAAATATGAACGTTCACACTCGAGCTACTACTGCATTTGCACAGCTGTGTTTCACCGACCACCGAATGGAACCAAATCATTTTCTTCTATCTGCCGAATTCCCCAGAAGTGTAGTTCCGTGCGCTCTTTATATTTGACGTCTTGATTTGCGTAGCTGACAATAGATGAAAACGAAACATTTGTTAGTTTGGTTTAGTAACGAAAAACCAGGAGCCAGGAAACTATGGCTAAAACTTTTTACCTCTACAGCACCACATTTTTTACATAGATTACACTGTTTACCTATAATATATTATGTACGTGTGCATTCACACCATGGAAGTCGCCAGAAATGTTTGTAAGGGGAGCTCGGGAAATTGATCAATCTTGAATACTAAAGATAATTACAATAAAATTATTATTATGCTTATGATTATTACTATAAAATAACTAAAGTAATTTTATTGCAAATTTAATATTATTCATGATTATGCGATTTTTATACTCGATATTCAGAACAACTCTTTTCTTAAAATTTTCACTACATTTTATGCAGTTAAGATATTGAAATGCATAATTACTCTATTTTGTTAATAACCTTAACACACTTCGATCAATAAAAAGCTTTAAAACTTAGAATGAAATTTTGGCCATGGTGTTTGTATTGTGTGACCTCTCGCATAGATTCTCATTTTTGGAATTTTGGAAACTGTGAAGCAATTTTTTTGTTTGTTTTATTGGTAGAATATGGAAATATAAAGTGGTTCGTGTATTTTATAATATTTTTTATTGAATATTTTTTCCTTGGTTTTTCTATTGATTTTGATTTATTGATTTGGTGTTTAGGATTTCATATTCTAAATATAACTAACTGAATTATATTTCAGTTATTAACAATCCAATTGACAAACTTTATGATTTTTTGGAACTTGAAATGAACGATGAGAATTTCAAGGGTGGTCAACGACGGACATGATGCATACTATCATTGTTAACCCGTAAGCGTATATAACTGCTGTTATTTCCTTTATTTATTTTTTAAATTTATTAACACTCGCTTCAAATTGACGAATGAAATTTAACATAAACGTGTACAATGCACACAAGAATGTCATATTAATTTGTCTTAGAGAGCAGTAAATCTCGAATTTTATTTATTATTATTATTATCAATAATAATATTGTCGTTCCCCATGTTGCTTTAATTTGTTTTCACCTTCTTTGACTTCGCTGTATCTATCAGTGTTTAATCAAGCTTGAAACGTTTCGTAAACTTTTAAAATCCATAGATTTTCCCCTATGTTGAATGTTTTGAAGTGCGCAGGCCCAGAATTCGCATGAGAGGGTCCCCCATCAGGACTTTTGTCGTGGAGGAAGACTGTTGCTTCTTTCGGGGTTTCACCGAGAAGGAACGGCGGAGCAAACGAAGGCCAATTTTTCCGTCTTTGTGAGGTTTCCTTTTCGGGGTTCGTTCCGCGAACGTAGCGCATCTAGGACAGAGGGTCCCGTTTTTAATTTCCGGTGGTTGACACGAAGATAGATGAGGCGGTGCGAGTGTTTTCGTCTCAATAGCTCCGCCGAACGATGACAACGAGGGAGCACTTGCAGTGATGACGTTACCGAACGATTCCGTTTCCAGCATCCCCCGCCCCCCACCCCTGCTCTCCCTTTTGCAACCACGCTCTGTCTTAAAACATCACCGACTTTTGGGCTAACAAAGGAGAGGCTGCTTCGCGAAAGACACACAATTGGCGCCACCGTAGATTCCATTAGGTGGTTTGCTACCGGTGCCCGGGAGAGAGAAATGGAATTGCCTTGATGATTGGTATATCTCGGGAACTATTGAGGGTAGAAAACTGAAATTTCGGCTGCACTCGAAAACTCCTTAACTCATACAGTCTGACCATGTGGCACAGTTCAGTTTCTGTACAAAAATACTGAATTTGCTGAACTCACCGAGCAAAGCTCCATTTCAGCTCCACACTTACTGGTTGTTAAGTTACAGTGAACCTGGCCTATCATACCATAAACCTTACATTATTTTACCATGGGTAGTCAAGTGGCAAAAAGTATTGTATTTGCAATCCTTGATCTATCCCCACTCTTAATAACATCTTCTTCAAGAAACAAATTATTGTATAAATCAAAATTTTGAAAATCTTGTTAGAAATTGAAATGGAAGCATCACGAAGGCATTTATAATATAAAATTGTTGATAATCACAAAACTTGAATGTTGTGTATAAACTTCTTATTTGTTCAAAATATGCTAAATTAAGACCAAAAAGATTGAAAATGTATTTGTGACTGCAAAACTAAAAGAAAGAAAACATTCTAAATACTATGTAACTAACAACGCAATGAAATTTTAGCATAAAAAGATATGTTATCTTTAAAATAACAACAAAGATATGAGCTGATGATTAAATTGAATCAAATTCGAGACAAAATAATTATAATTATTGTTTATCAGCACCAGATTGTTTCAATAATACTAACGAAATAAGTCCAATTTCAAATGCCAAATAATTTAGCCAAAAATTATTAAAATTTAGTAGAGACTAACAAAATGTTCATTTGTGGTTACCAGAAGAGCTCAACCAAGGCGTTTTTTGTTACCAAAAATGCTCAACTAATAATTTTTAGACACCAAAAATGCTCACTTCATTATTTTTGATTACGAAACAGCTCAACCAATTGTATTTCGTTAGCAAAAATCTGAACCAATCGTACTTGGTTCACAAAACACTCAACCAATCGTTCTGCTTACCAAACATTTCGACCAATAATTTTGATTAGCAAATATATTCAACCAATTAATTTTGGTTACCGAAAATGCTCAACCAATCATGTGTGGTTAGTAAAAAAAAAGACCAATCAATTATTATTGGTTACAAATGAAAGCAATAATTTCTGAACACGTTTGTGGTTAATTTTTGTTTCCACTTCCGCACTTATTGCACCTTTTTTGGAGTATATGTTAAGAGGAAGACGAAGGGGGCGTTAGGGATGAAAGCTGACGCCATGAGCTCCCGCAGGGTGGAGCTCTGCAAAGCAATTATGTCGTGTCTGCCGCTACACCAGGTGAGCGTCACTTGCGGAGAAAGGGTCAATATGAGCGCGGCTTCCCCTCTGTTGACTTGATTTAAGGAAGATTTGCCCACGGTCAATATAAATGACCTTGTTAGGTCACCGGAAGTGGCTGACGCTCCGGTATCACGTTAAGTGGACGACTGGGCGGGGAATGTCCCATGCTTCCTCTCCTTCTGATGAGAGCTTCCGGTCGCATCAGCGGGATGGTCGAGTTGAACTCTTGATGTACAGTCAGTCACCAGCAAAACAAATGGGACACTTAGATCCTGAAATACTCGCTTTTATTTAGGAAAGAAAACAAGTAATTTCCTTCAAATAACTTTTATCACCTTCAAAATAATCACCAGAGAAGGCAATACACTTTGACCAGCGTATGTGCAGGTCTTCGAAACACTGTTGAAAGTCATTAACAGTAAGTGTTCGCAAAATACGCGTAACATTTAATTTAATGGCCCCGACGTCGTCAAATCTTCGCCCTTTCATAGCCAGCAAGGAAAACATCAGCAGGCGATAAGTCCGGAGAATATGGAGGGTGATTGATCTCTGTCACTGAATGCTTAGCAAGGTATTGTTGTACAGACAATGCGGAATGAGGCCGAGCATTATCGTGTAACAGAAACCATTGGCCAGAATCACAGAGGTCCTTCCTAACCCGCTTCATCCTGTTTCTGAGTCGACCAAGCACTTCCTTGTAATACCACTGATTGATTGTTTGGTTTTCAGGGACAAAATTCATGGCCTATCACCTCTCACCAGTGCACGAACTTTCTCCACATTGTCGTCATTTCTTGAGGTTGAAGGGCGTCCTGATCTTGGTTCATCCTCGACACTTTCACGTCCACCTTCGAAACGATTGTACCAGTCATACACCTGGGTTCTTGATAATGCTGCATCACCATACACTGCCCGTATCATCTGTAACGTTTCGGTAAACGATTTACCCAATTTGTAACAAACCTTTATGCTGTAACGTTGTTCCATCTTGGTGCGCGTATTCTGTACGCCGCCTGTACACAACCTGCATCTGACGCCTCGATACCGACTGCCTGTAACAGGTTGAAACATTCACTGACGGGAAGTTTAGATATAGCTCTTTGCAGTGTTGCCAGAATACGGTACATTTTTATTTGGTTTGGTTCTTTCTTTTGACAGTTCGGTTTCTTTATGGGCGGACCTTGTATTACAGAGAAGCGAGAATTTCAGGATCTAGGTGTTCCATTATTATTGCCGGTGACTGTACGTAGAAAACAACCAAGCAGTAACTCTCGACTTAATATTTATTATTGTTATTGTTATTATTGAAGTGACTGATTGATTTGATTTTACTTCGCTTTTCTGCCACTTTGCCTGATCGCGAAGATGAGGATGAATGGTGAGAAGAGGGACTATTACAAACATATAGAGACAACTCGTAGGATTATACTGGCTCTGAGATGAGGCGCCGGAGGCTCGAAGATCTGCCAAATGAAGTTCAAGCTGTTTTTGTTATTGGAATTCTAATCAATCGGGGGGAGGTTTCTTCGTAACGACGCCGTTTAGTTGTTCTTGTTTCTTCTTCTTCTTTAAGATCGCCATTTTAAGACATCACTGAACGAATGATTTGAAGTCTCTCCAACTTTACATCTATATTGGAATGGTAACGAATGGACGTACATAACATGATTGTTTTATTGATTGACTTCCTTATTATACTTCGCTTTTCTATCACATTTCACTACTCGCGGCGATGAGAATGAGTGATGATCAGAATAAATCGATGAAGAGACACTCACAAAGAACACCTATGCTAAGCAGCTTTCAAAAAATCTGTTTTTTTTCTTTTCTTTTAATGTAATCTTCCTGACACCAATGACAACATACCGAAAGCCATACACAATAGCACTGATGTGTCCTCTGCAAACAGAGCATCCAAAATGGAGATGTACTTCATCACTCGCCATATACCTTCGGACAATTTGAGGAATGCGATCCAAAATTCCATGCATATCTATGGGTTTTCGGTCACCACTATCTAGGCTGGGCCAACCACAAGACCTGCATCCCATTTCCCGCCAGCGCAGAGGCGAGGAATTTGGTTTCTGCTGCTGTTGACCCGTTAGGATATGTTTGTTGGCTTGAAATTCTGTTTAGTGCACAGTGAGTTCCGGAGATAGACGAAGGCAAGAAATTTGTTATAAGTCCATTTTATGCTCAGATTTATCGAGATTGGCTCTACTGTGTAAACTGGAATCCATAGCATGAGATTATCTCCACCGGGTATAGTACCAGGACCCTTTAGTTACAAGAAGATGTCGTTACCTCTATGTCATCGGGGAGACAAAGAAATAAAAGAAGAGAATGACATATCCTCTACAAAGAGAAAGATCGATATATCGATATTTGCAAATGCTAAAATATGGAATACCGTATTTTCATATTTATAATGTTCTTATTTTAGAACGTTTTTCTTTAGTTATTTTTTCGAAATAACCCCTCTCCGATTTTCTTCATATTTGGCATACTCACTAATTGAGGCCTCCTAATCACGAATCTGATGTTAAAAGTTGTCGGAAACGTCTAGAAATTGCAAAATAAGCGAAAATAAGGCGTTACTTTTCGTAATGGAAACCGTCGATTCTCGCGAAATTTCTTGTTTCACAAGCAAATATATATATTCCTGATACTACCACGACACCAAATTTTAACTATCTTTGCCTAACCTAACCGAAACTAACCTAACCACGCGTCAATGGTTCGTGCGGGCTAGCGCCAATGGTTCGTGGGGCTAGCGTCAATGGTTCGCAATTATTTTGCCATTTCTAGACGTTTCCGACAGGCCTCAATTAGTAAGTATGCCAAATATGAAGAATATCGGAGAGGGGTCCGGTCATTTTCAGTCATACCGTTATAATAATTAATCAACTTTCATATGGGCCTCCCCGATGGTACAGTGGTAGCGTCGTCGACTTGTAACCAAGGTGTCTCTTGTTCGATACCCGATGGAGGCACATAGTGGTTCGGATCCCACTTTAAACTGTAGGTCCAGTCCCAATTAGCCTTACTGTGCACAAAGTGAACTTAAAACACCAAATCAATCAATCAATCAACTTTCATATGTTTTTTGAACAGTAATTTAATGAAGATCCGATACAAGTTTTAAACAAAAATGTAGTTTCAACTGAACTTTAGTTAATGATTCTCTAAATCTTTAAAGAAAATATATTATTTTTATGATGTTACTTCTCTTGTAAAATTCACTTGAAAGGAATTTAATTAAAAACAACAATTAAATACGTTTCACACATTTGTAAAGTAAACGGTGGCATAAATTGAATAAGTTCGTTATACATTCAAACTGCTATAGTGAAAAAAATGTTGGTTTCACTAAATCTTTTAGACATAACTGTGATTAAACATTTGATATGAATTCAGGCAGCTGTCTGGTTCTCACATTTGCAGTGAATGTTTTAAACATACTCATGACTATACAATTTAATTGAAAGATTCTGAAAATATATTATGGAACCTTTACCTACATTTTCCTCAGTAAATGTTAGTTGTAATAAAATGTCCGTCTTTTGTTGATATTACTGCATTTACCCCATTTAATTGAAACGGCGATGTCATAACTGCAATTTTGAAACAAAAACACTTTTGTTGCTGTAGAATTGGATATGAGTTCATCTAATCTAAATCAGTTGACGTATTTCTTTGTCTTAAACTTGGTCCGAGGATTTAGTGAGTACCATTTTCGTGTTGTTGCAACATTCTAAGGATAAAAATTAACGATCACAACATGCTACAGTATTTCAAACATTGAGATAAAATATATATATAATTTTCTTCTGAATCAAGGTTTTTGAAATTTCAAAACATGACTTACCTTTCCTTACTTTGAAGATTTATTTTATAATTTGTTGGCTCAGAGTGTGGGAATACTTACTGTATTATAATGTCAGAATTTTACCTTTTTGCAGAACATATGACGATTCAACCAAAATATTTTTGCATTTCAAGGAACAAATAATTTATTTTCACTAAACTACATTTTCTTTGTTTTCTTTATGAAATTGGGTTCATGTGTTGTGATTTCCAAATATTTTCTCGAAATTGTCTAATTTGGGAAAGACAAGTTTACCACATACCTGAGTCATATGTCTTTGTTAGTTATAACAAATCAGTACTTTTCTTGTATGGTGGTTGTACGTAGAGTCCAGCACAGATATTTCTGCCGTGCGATGCGCGACACAACTCAAGAAGCAGTGTTGCTAATGGAGCAGATAGAAAAATCGCTGCAGTGCACCGATGCACAGCTGTTACGTACAACAATAAAATTAGAGAATTCAGGTCTATCTAACGTTGAGTTTTAAACGTCATGCATTATACCAGGACTAGGATTAATATGTACTAACAAGTGGCTTTGTATGTAGCTACATACATATGGACTAAAAATTTGCAAAATATGAACTAACACATACGTAAAAGCACCAAAAATGCTGCAAAGAAGACTTCTTCATACGATTCCTTATTTGAGTGACTTCAAACAAAATTAAAAAAAAAAAAATTCCATTGCATTATTGCACTGGTGGCGTTCTAACTGTTCACTCCCAAAACCCGTATACACTGGTACGGAACTGCAACGGCAGATAATAACATGCCAACGTGTTAAACCGCTACAATTGGACCACATCACTCCGCCTCAAGCAGTATTATTATTTCCTCTCTGTGATCGGCGACAGTCGGTTGCCTTTGTTGTACATTTACAAACGATGCCGGCTTCCAAAACAATAACAACATATACTGCCACTAGACGATAAGCTGCGCGGCTTTTTCTTTTGCTATGAACATCAAAATATAAAATAAATAATGAGACTTCTTATGCTATTTCAATACTATTAAGCGCAAAAGAATATCTCACTCGACCACAGTTTTCAATAGGCTTATTTTTTTTCTTCTCTTCAAATTTTGCCGCCCTGAAAATTTGCCACTCTGGGGGGGGGGAGGGTGGCACTGTTCGCCCTCCCCTTCCGCCGGCCCTGCTGTGAACTTGGTCACCCATCAAAGCAGGGAAATTTTAACACAGAAAACAATATCCATCGCATTAAGCAGCAAAAATGACAGCCTCCTCTATGCCATTTCTACAAGAACACGTGCCGGAGCCAAGAGTTGAAATGCTGTTGGAGCCACATAATTTATTTATTTTGAACAATTCCAATATTATGAAATATGAACAATTTGTGAATTAAACCTGTTGAAATATGTAAAATTAAGTATATTTTCCTTAAATAAGGAAAAGCAAGTATTTATTAAAGTTAGAAATATGGAAAAATATTGACAATAAAATGTACCTTAAATCACTACAAACATTACTATTCGCAAAGATATCACAAAATTTCAGCAATATCTCGTCAAACTAAAAGTATGTATTTACCTATAAATCCTAGCTCTGATTATAACCAGTAGATAACACTGAACACAGCTATGGGTTCGGTAAATTGTCTACAGTTCAGAAGCACTCGCACACAACGTCAAACCGGTCAAATACTTAGTATAAAATAAGAATATGGTGCTTCCAATCCAACAAAACTCACCGTCACTTTACCTGCCTTTATCCTTCCGTGACAGAAATAGTGCTTCATTATTACAGTTGGCAACACTAGTTACTAGCTAGCCAATGAACATGCACTGCATAAAAGAAGCAACCACTACGCCGTGCTATATTGCCACATTACCGTCCCTGCCGAACGGTGTGAACCGCGAGCTGGAGTGCTATTCAATTGTTTTCAATGATGTTTGCGCGAGTGTGTCCAGGAATGGAATGACAATATGGCAACAATAGCGAAGGTTGGCGAGCATGGTAGAACACGTGATGCTAAAAGAGAGGGAGACGAAACGAAAATTGGTATCTACGCAACGGCAACGATATGTGTGCTGTACTCTAGCAAGCACATTTGACACAGCTGCTGGATAAAAAATAAATAAACTAGTGCACAAGTAGCAGCATATGCGATTTTACCAGTGACCACCAAAAGCACATTTGTTTACAATATATTCCTCAGTAGAGTAAATTATTACCAAAATGTTTTATTTTGATACATTTTTCTGCAAATTTCAGGTTGGTAAGTAACTTTTTACATTCAAGTTTCTTATTCAGAAGCTCTCAACAAAGACCTTAGATTTGCTGCAACACTCAAATCAAATGCTGTCCAAAGACTAAATTTTAGATTCTTTGCTGCTCGGTAAGTGGCCTTCCACCGCCTTTCAGACTGTTATCTGTGAGTCAGAAACAAGTGAATGTGTGCAGTGTAATTACAGTAATTATAATTCTAGAATCGCTAGGATATTATTAATACTAAATGAGAAATATACTTTCCATGAGTAAGCACATCATACTGTATTTAACTTCTCGTGCATAATGAATTCTACTTGTATTTTCCTTGTAATACAGTTACAATAGTAAACGATTGAATTATTTTCCTACAAGCGTTTCGTTGTGTTTTAGGAAAACTTTTACATTTGCAATCTTTGGCACAATGTGTCAAAACATTTGATATAAAGTTACGAAATTTGAAATTTTACCCCCCCCCCCCTTTTCTACTTCGTTCCTGCTATGTTTGCTACGAGCAAATACACAAGGCAGTTCGTTACTATTTATTCAGTTAAAGCATGCAGGTTGGTGGAGAGCAGGGTATATAGCCGTAACATTTACTAAAGGGCGAGCAAATGTAATAAAACAAATGGCCTTTTTTCTTTTTTATTGTTAATATTTCCCAGATTGTTAGTCCAAAAGTGTTTTCTTTAGCCCTTCTGTATCTGTATTACAAGTTAGAGAATCAACGTTCTACCTGAACGTTGGTATTCAGAGCAAGAGCATACTGGAGGTTCAAGCAAAGATATATGTATGCTAGGAGACTTGCAGTATGAGTCTCACTAACACAAGCCCATAAAAAGAGTCACATGGAACAGTGCCATCCTTACATCAACTGGCTGATGAACAGTGGGCCAATATTTGGTGCACGGGCGAGTTGTGATTCACTCTCCACGGTAATTTCTGACTAATTCCTATCTGGAGCGCACAGGGAACACTCTTTCTGTCCTCACACATTTGGGAAAGATACCACTGTGGAGGAGGTAGTGTAATGGGTTGAGGAGGCGGCATAATGCTAACGGTTAGATACCTCTCCACGATTTTGTGAATTGACACCTGGAAGGTGCGGGTATTAAACAAACGAGGGGCCTGCACACTCTCCGGATTTAATTGAATCGAACATTTTTAGGATGCTGTAAGCAGACGTGCTGTCTCCCGCCAGCACCCACCAACTATCCTCTAGGACCTACGTAGTGCCTACCAAGAAGAATGGAAAGAAATCCACCAGCATTGTGTGGAACCAAAATATTCGCAGCATGTCTCAACCGTGTCGGGCCTGTATTGATGTCAAAGGCGATCAGGTACCCTGTAGTGCTAAAGGTATGCTGTTTCGATGTTGATGTGCGTGTTATGGTTATGTTAAGACTATGGTTTAGTTTCTGTTCATGTCAGTGATACATTGCTACTTTATGTAATGTATTTGTTGCTACAGTGCATACACATAGTAATCTAACGTCGCCTAAGACTCTGCTGCAAGTATATTGAATATTTCTTCCTCTCTACTGTGTGTTGCTTTATTTTGTACACCAATGTACAAGAATCACACTAAAAAATGTGTGAAGTAAATTTTGAGGCAGAAACATGTTTGACATATGTAAATAAAGTCAAGAGTTTTCATGGCTTTCGAAGTAACGTAATCTACATGGTGGCACAAGGTCAGATTACTGTCAAAAATATATTTTGCTGCTGCACGAACGCATATTCTGGTTGCATATATACAAGTATCTTCGTACCAAAGGCAGAAAAGTAAGGTCTAGTCGCCTTGATATGATCTTATGTGTATTATTACTTTCCACACTATAAATTCAATATCTTCTGAAACATAAGACTATGTGCAAACTACAGGCTTCCTGTGACTTAAACTAGTGACACTAGCGCCACTGCCTCCGTGTCAGGGTTTCAAATGCGGTGCTGGATCTATAGCAGTTTCATTAGAAAATGCACATAGATATATCAACTTTGTCATGAAATTAGGCCCGTCTCCAAGGGGGGCCAGGGAGCCATGTCCCCCCTCGAGCCATGACATTTTTTAATATGAACGTATGAAAACCTACAAAAATTACGTTGACGGTTTTTCAAATTTTACATTAATTTCGATGTTGTCCTTGCGCAAATGAATAGGTTCTTTCTGGACAGAGGCAGGCTCTAGACGTCTGCAGTCTGCAATATTGGGCTATTTTAGTTCTATAACCATTGATGCAAGGCTTTCAGACGTTCCGATTTAGTCGGGACAGTCGGTTAAGCTTAATATCTATTGGATATCCAGAACTCTTGACCTGAATATCCAAGAGATATCCAATGGATGTCTTTTGGACATTTGTGTGCTGTCATACACGGCAATATCTAAGCCCAACTTGTATTCCATCTAGATTTGGCACAAGAATCATGGATCATAGCTTTTATAAGTTACGAACATGAATTGGCGAGAACGAAAACATGCATTTCTTATCTTTAAAAGCTTTTTCACATCTTTCGTATAATCCTCGCAATAAGTTTGGCTGTCGCATGGAACCCCCTTCATAAGAAACCGAGCAAGTTCCGACTACGGAAGGATCTATTTTCACGGCGGCGCATGCGGAACGAAGACAAATAAGAAAATTTCAACACAGTTCCACTCAAAGTTCTGTTTGAAGGAAAAAGACTTGATAAAGTCTCCCGAGGGGGCAATGTAGAGCTTCAAGCCTCTTTTCTTTCGGAAGAGGACAGGGGGTTAGGGGGGGCCTCGTGGGGGAGACCCACTGTTCCAATAAGCGTTACATCACCCCGCGTCGGAGACGTGCCCAAGCAACTTACTGAACCGATTTCGAAGGCCATGGACCTTTATCACCGCTCGGGCCGGAGACCCCGGGAAGGCTTGACGCCCTCAATCATCATAGCCCCCAAGGGGGTTGTCCCCCGGCGCCATGATTGCCGCTGCAAACATTGAATTTCTTGAGGAGAATGGCTGCCGCAGTGGATGTACTCCTTTTGAAATTTCTTGGTGAAATAGATGAAGAGAGAGCATCTTTATAAGATGGTAAGGGTACTGAAATGTCTTGTTTCGACAGCTAATGTGCTTTCGATTTGAGAGAAAATTTAAGTCCACCTTCCTGTCTGACGGGAGTAATAAGGAAGGAATGTGATAGAAAGTTAGTTTGAGTACACTTTATGCTCAGAAAGGGTAATCGGGATTAGACCTACAGTTGTGATATACCTCCACCAAGTATCGAATCCGGGACCACCACAAGGCGATATCGTCACCAGGAGAACATCGGGATGACACAGAATTGATACGAATAGTGTATGATATAATGGATTCTTCCTTTGGCCTCATTTATTGATTACCGGCTAACGCTTCAATCAAGATGTGTCGGGTTTAATGCTCTGAATTTTACAGTGGATCTGGCCACATTTTGAACTGTAGATGCAGTTCCAGTTCTCATGTTTTGCATAAAATGAACTTATACTACTTTTTAACAAATTACTTGTGCTTTCCAAGGTATTCATTAAATTTATAGCACCTATCCCTAGTTGTGGGATCTGACATTCTTTCAGCAGAAAGACGAGAAAGAAAATTATATATCCTGTTTATTAACTGCTGTATTGATGAAAAGACCTTTACAGTTAGTGACGTCATAATATTGTTTACATATATTACAACATACCATAGAGGCTCGTAAGGGCTCTGGAGGTAAGACTTCAGGGCTTCACACATTCACGATCTTGGGGATTGCGAAGGGTGTGTGTTAAGCACCACGCTCCGGCCTCTTTAATCACCAATACCTCATTTATTAGAAGCTGGGCACACCTCAAATCCGCATTTTGCAAGGACGTGGTCAGAAAAATTATCTCTCTCTCCCTCTGTGTCTCGATCTATTGCTCATTCCTTTATTATATTTGTAATTTATTTTCGTCTTGAGTATTTATTACATGTAATAGTGAGCAAGACTATACTCTATCTCAGGAATCTGTGGAGCAAGGCCGCACATAGCGTCAGGAAAGGGGGAAAATCGAGTGGCCAGAGCGAAGCAGTACACGCTGCTGCGAAGGCTGGCACTGAAGTAGCTTCCCCCTTCACGCAATGCCGTTCCCTCACGTGTTCATTGGTGGAGCCGTCTCGCGTCACTACTTTCGCAGAGACCTGTTTTCGTTCGCTTGCTAGAGATATATCCGGGACAGTGTATACATGTAAGCTAGAGTTTCAAGTGAGATCCGAACGACTGACAAGTACAATAAATATAAATTGTAGCTAGGAATCCTTCATTACATTACAACAGCAGCATCTCCTATGCTATGGAAGAAGCAGCACCCTATTTTAATTCACAAGTACGTACAATATATTGTGAATGGTAAAACGTCCGGGATATAAGGGTAAGGGATAAGGTCCGTGATTTTACCGCTTCGCTTTTAGTGCGCTATTTGTTAGGAAGAAATGACATTGTCAGCTTTGTGCTGTATGCAGGGTGGATAAAAATTATGATTTTTATTAAAACAAATAATTGTTGATGATTTTTTATTTAAATCAATTTATTTAAAAAACCTAACTTCACAAAAATGTATATTTACATATATACTGTTCAAATATTTTACAGGCATTTCTATAAAACGCATATATCTATGTGTACGGTGCCAAAAAACATTCAAGCAATTTTAATGTACTTTCACCAAAAGTGAATCTGATATCTACGAAATCCTCATGTACATTATTTTATAAATTATTTATTTAAATCAGTGATTTTTCCAAAACAATCACCTGATTAAAATCAATCCACCTTGGCTATATGGCTGCATACATAGAGGATAAGTGTCGAAACAAAGTCTCGGTGATCCCTACCTGTTATTCCAAACCTAATATCCTTAAATAACTTTGATTGACGTAAAATATTAGAAAAAGAGGTTAAACCAATAAAGAAAATGACAGCTTAATGGATGTCTGTTGATGTTCTTTGTACCATGCGATGCTTTACCCTGGCAGTCCACGAAAGATTTTCCATTTTTCCGTCAAACAATGCAGACAGTAGAATTAAAGATAAAATTATCCAAAATACCAAACCTATTGTAATGTTCCCATAGCGACAGTACCAAATGTTACAGACGCAATGTCAGATATTGGTAGAAAAATATCTGACAAAGAATTCAAACACAAGACATAATGTTTAGTTTGAAATTTCTTCGAGGTAAAAATGAAATATTGTGCACAACCAAATTTAGAAGAAAAGAAAAAATGCGCCCAAAAAACAGTGAGAAAAAGATTTCAGCACACTTCAACTACAACTCAAGTGTCGATTTCAGCTTTCACTTGTGTGCGATTTCATTGTTTTGTCCACTCGTCCAATTCCTCAATTCACGATTCATCCTTATCCTGAGGGTTAACCTAGGCAGTTAGGAAAGCGACATGAAGTAGCCAAAATACAAAAACCTTTGTGTTTCCACCATTTTTAGCAGCCGCTACGCTGAGGATTAATGGTGATTAGAAAAGAGCACTAATATTGATGCACCCATGCACATGGTAGGATTCGCACCTAGGACCGCGTTGGGCAAGATGCATTTGGCCTGCGAGGCAATCAATTATAAATTTAATTAGGAAAAAGTAACAAGATTTCCAATCTTAGTGGTAATTTACTTTCCCGAAATGTCTGCAAACTCTCCTATGTTGTTTGGCATTCCATTTTGTTACGTATGGGTAGTATACGTCCACAGCTTGTTATTTGCTAATTCGTGGTGCGAAAAACAAGAGAGTTGGCAACACTAGCGTGTTGAATGGACAAAGCTACTGTAACAAATAACGTTTTGTGGTTGCTATCTCGACAAAAAAAGTAAAAGGAACAAAAACGAAACGTGAAGTAGAATTTGTATTCGGGGGAAATTTATTTTCCGTGCCGTACGTGCGAAGTGTATACGTGATCGCCGTTTTTCCCGGGAAAGTTTAATATGGCACTGCTGGGTGAAAACTGGACGCTTTCGTCTGTACTCTAATGACTTTTTCGTATTCGGGAAGAAACATCCAACGTTGCTATTGGCCATTTGGGGAGAAGGAAGGTTCGATGTCGAATGCTATTGGAAAGTTTATTTCGGATCCACTTGATTGACGGAGGCTAGTATGGTCGATGACTTAAAATTTTGAGTAAAAAGATAGCCAGCAGCATATCGTGCGATTTTTGTATTTCACACGCATGGTAGTATAATCGATAATACAACAACTTAAATACCCTGGGGTATATGGAGAGGTTGCTTTTTAACAACGGACTACGACACTGAAAACTATATCCCAGAATCCATTCAAAGACTTCGGAATAACGGAAAGCGTGTAAAAAAAAAAAATCCTGGAATTATGTTGTAACGGTATTGGAGCAGTGGGTACAATACATATTATGGCAGTTTTTTGAATGATATCATGGCAGCCGGACATACTTTAGTATTTATCGTGCTTCAAAATTGCGTAAGTGTTGAAACTCTTTGTTTTAGAAGTGCATACTGTTTTAATGTTATGAAGTGTGTGTGGCACGTGTATTGCGATGGCAGATAAGTGAAAATTATACCACAGCAGTAGGCGAAGTAATTGACGTACGTGATTGGTTGCCTTCCCTACGCGTCACATCAAGCGCTCGAAGCAGCTAATCAGAGGAACATGCCCTTGAAATCTGCCCGCGCTTTTATGCTATTGGAGGCCGGGAATAACGTCAGCCGTACTTTAAGGGGGTTCTAAAGCCATACTAAAGCATAGGCCAAAATTCATTTGGATAACGATACAACTAATATAGATTCAATAAGGAAGAAATTTTCCGATATAAAAGGTGGTTTTATTCACTGCAACCTGTCATCCTTATGATTTTGTTACGATTAAAATACTTAAGTAAATAACAGAAAATATAAGCTCTCCGTCATGTTCAAACTGCTGCGTACAGATGGAGCTGAAGTGGTAGTTTTGTCAATGCCGGAGCATTTTTTTTATGACTAGTAAGGAAGATTTCGTTGTGAAATAACGAATTCAGGCTGTAGCCGCAACTATCTGAAATACTATGTGAAAAAATAAAAACATTTCGTACCTTCAGAGAGTAGTGGTTATATGAATGATTTTTGAATTGGCGATTCGTCGCAATGTACTGCGTGGTAGATTTTCGCAAACACCGTTGCCGTGATTTCGCTCCGTTTTTTCTTGATCAGTGCGAGTGCTTTAGAATCCCGTCTAGTACTTGGATGTTTGTGTTGTCCGTAAAATGAGAAAACCGAGAATAAAGAGAAAAACTGATGGGTACGAATGTTGAGAAAAGTATGAATGACGGGTATACCACCGAATAAAAATAAAAAATAAAAAAGTGACTATTATACTTGCCCTCCACACAAAGGGTCTCCGGTTCGAATCTCTACTACAAAACTTTTTTTAAAACGATAAAATGCAAACTAATGTAAGTCTGTGAAATATTATTTGCAAATTTAATGACAAATGATTTTATTTTTTGTTCAAATTGAAAATATTTTTGAAACTGCTGAATACCAAATTACTTTATAAAGTTGAAGCCATGAAATGAGACGTAAAGAAAATAATCGCTAAGTTAGTCTATTATTTGAATCTAGTGTTTTGCATGTAATTGATATCACTAGATTATTTGCGGATTCGAACACATACGTGTTGGAACTTCATTGGTAACTACAAAATAAATAAAAACTTCTTTGACCAGGCTCGAACACGCATCCTTCAGAACGTGAAGCCGTAACACTGACCACTCACCTATAGCTCCTACTGGTAGCTATGTGAGTATTTACTTACGAGCATAATGTAAGTTATTTCGATTGTTTCATTATGGGCGACGTGTATCTATTCTCGCTCATTTTCTTTCAGATGTAGTTTTTTTTTTTCAGAACGCTGTAATTTATAACCTCCTGCCACCCATTTAAATCTTCTGCAATACATTATTGGGACGCAACTCCGAGAAAGAGAATATCTTAGTTACAAAAAAACTTTAGGTGGTACTGGTGTGTTCCGTCACACACATGACCTTAAAATGTTTAATATTTGAAGTTTTGCTACAACGCTACCGTAAACCAAGCATAAACTTTCTAGACAAATAGTACCTACCCTTGATTCACGCGTAGATCTGGCAACATGGCACTTGGTTGCCATGACAAACGGTGCTGCCATCTGTTATCGAAAAGTTACTGCAAAATTACCTTTAGTTCCCCTTTAAATGAAAACCTGGAAATCGTTTATTTCTGCGAGAAAGAGATGATCGAGACACGACCATGCGATTTGTCTTTTGAGTGCATTTATCGTACTCTTAGAAAATATATGATTATTTCCAACTATCTGGACAAGTTCGCAAACCGTTGAACAGGAGCCACGGTGTTCCAGTCGGCAGAGCATCTGACTGCAACACGAGAGAACTGCCATCGATTCCAGGAGTGGGTAGTCTCCGAGCATGACTCTGCATAAGGCGACTTTGGGCTCAAGAAGCTTTGGAAGGAATCTCGGAGGTAACTGGGAGGTAAATGCTGCCGGAGCGTGGTGCTGCTTACATCTCCAGAATGGCCACCTATTAGACTCCATGGCTTTTTGCAATGTGCAGGAGATGTTTAGTTGCAAGACTGTACACACATTGGGCACCTGTAAACTTATATTCACAATAAATGTTGTCCGTTAAACTTAGAGAAAATTTGATTTTTTCCCATGAAATTAAGATATGTGACCTTTTATTGCACAAATCGATTTTTTGTTACTTCTTAATAGCGGACATGTTTAGGTCCCCCATCAGCGTCTGTTACAGCTAAGTTTCATTGTAAATCATTATACCGCATGCTCTCGTTCTGTTACACATTCAGAGGTTATTGTTCGTGATTTCCTGTGACGAGAAGGATCGGTCATTTTTCCTGTTTGTTCCAATATCCCGCTCTCCTCGAAAGGAGATTGCAGCCATATTGGAGCGCCCGTGGGAAGGAGACGGGAGAAGCTTAGGAGGCGGACAGGTCGCTTCTTCACCGTTCCCTATTGTGGCGGCCTCGCTCACAAAGCAACACCTGTTGCCCCGATCTGCTTCATTAGCTGCTGCCGAGAGAGCCCGAAAACACCTTTTGTTCTCGGGTGCGTATCTCAAAACAACCACTGTTTTCTGCGTCCCCTCGACTCCACAAAATAATTTTGCTTCATACTTTCTGGCTTGTTGGTAATGAGAATGAAAGCTGACTAAGGTTTCGTTTCAATTTCAGTGCACTCGGATGTACGTACACAGTGGGTATGTGCGTGTGTGTAAGTTAGCGTACGTGTATAAGCATTGTGCGAGTTAACGGAGGGGGGGGGGGGGAGGGTTGCCGAGAATAAAAATAATTATCCCCGGCAAAAGAAAGTTATTTTCATCCCTGCCGGGAATGTTTTTATCCCCCTTAAAGGAAACTGAACAACGTAACCGAGCCAACAGCAAGCTGTTTTTCCACTTAAATTTCGATGGCATAGTGCTGATATTTTACGTGTATTAAAGCGTTTACAAGAAACTTGTAGGTAGGTTAGAACTTGGGAACAGAAATTTGGTCAAGTTTTTCGTGTTACTATTTCAATAGCTCTTGTATGAGTTTTGGAATTTTTAGAATGTAAATCGGAGCGTATATTCTAGGCTTCCTAGGCTATCTGCGAAGCCTGAAGTCAAGAGAATAAAATA
Organism: Lepisma saccharinum; assembly: GCF_977018435.1. NCBI lineage: Eukaryota > Metazoa > Arthropoda > Insecta > Zygentoma > Lepismatidae > Lepisma > Lepisma saccharinum. The sequence continues at coordinate 157,202,590 of NC_139229.1, read as the reverse complement.
TAGGAGAAAAATCGATCAGAAATTGTAAATAATGTTACTCATATCAGAGACATGATGATACTGATTCCGGAGTTGGCAACCTGATTTCCTATGAGTTGGCAACCTTGTAACGAGTGCACTCACGGTCCCCGGAATGACGTGTCATTCATACCCCGGCACGGGGCCAAACGTCTTTATGTGTACGGGAAACCGGTCGTGACTCTTACGGTCCAGGTTTTCAAGTTCGGTACTGGGACGGTCGTTTATTGTCGTACTAATGCGAGGCGGACATAAGTACCTTGAAATATTACACTGTTTTGTTTACCTTAGATATGTAGATTCGAACAATCATAACACACTAATAGCATAATATCAGATACCTGAAAAACATCAAATAACAACACTGACGAACGGTAAAAACGTGAATATATATTGTAACAACAAAAAAATATTGCAATCAACAACTGTTTACATCGCCTCCTCAATCGCTCACCCATTCACTCTCTTTCATTCGCACAACTGAGGTATTTTTACATGTGGATATACATACAAATCATGAATCTGATCAACATACCCTTCCTTTTTAGTTTGAACCTTTATGTGGATTTAGGTAATTTGTCTGCCAGCTCATGTGCTCTTTTAAATTAATTATGCGCCAGCCCTCAGAAAGCAGTTATCTAAAACAATTGGGTCGGCGTGGTTAAATCTTTCGTTCGAATGAACGTACGCATCAAGTCGTAAGCATGACATTTACCAAGTTTCTCGGACGGGGGTAATACACTTAAGCCTCTCTCGTCCAATGAGAACAACTACACCATTACATAGTGATGCAAAGCTTAATCGGCTCCAGCTGCCGGAATACATCCAAATTGTTCTCGGAGGTCGATCGCGGCGAAGAATGATGGCGGCGATATTGGGCACTTTCACTTCCTTAGAACGTTGGGTGTTCCTCTTCTCACAACCGTCGGCTGTACGTGGTCACGCGCCGGTCCGGAATCTCTTTGGTGTCGGGCATCAATCAAGCGTCGTCCTGGAATCATCTCTAGTGTCCGGCATCAACTAAGCGTCGTCCTGGAATCATCTCTCTCTGGTAACGGGCTTCGGTTGGACGTCGATCTGGAGTCATCCTAATCTCTCTCTCTCTCTGGTAAAGGGCTTCTGTTGGATGTCGGACAGGAATCGTCCTTCAGGGTGTCGGGCAATGTTGGGCTTCGTGGCGCCGTGAGTTTCGGTAGTTGGTCCTTGGTCATGGCGCCTGGTGGTTTCACAGGATGGTGGTGGTACATCGTTGCGGGTGTCGGGGAGGCGACGGCCTTCTTCCTCTATCTGTTAGCCGGTCATCCTTATGATAGTCCACGCTTGGTAAAAACAAACCACCGCGTAATGCTCCACCAAATAAGGTGCACACTGGTAACTCTCTTTCGACAATTCGCTCGAGGTACGTAAGAAAACAAAGTCCACGGAGACAAAACAATAGTCACGCGAGAGTGTAGCGCGGAGATGCTCTCTCTACGAAATCCGGGTAAAACTGTCTTTTGGCCTCGTAGTACTCTCGATTTATACCACTTTCAAATTTGTCCGTTGAAAAGCACGCTAAAGTGGCTTGGGTTTCCGAAGAGATGGAAATTACCTCTGTCCATTGTCTTGAAACGCGGTCACCAGGCGCGTCCTCGATTCTTGCAGGCTTCCAGCTGATTATCCTGGTCATCCGTGAAAAATAGGTTCGCCCACCCGCAGCGACTCTTCGGCCGGTCTCGACGAAAATAGGTCTTCCCTTTCTCCGTGACGTCCCGTGTTAGTGCAAATATGTCATTTTCTAGGCCGCAATGACAGTTCTCCCAACTCCCGACGTCTGGCTCGGATACAAATTTATCCACAAAATAAATCAAACCTCTCACTTTTATATTTGAACATTAAATGAATCAATAAACAAAAATAATTTATATCGAACTGCGTTTCACATGTCACTGGATACCGTGACTACCTGATGACTTATGGGCTGGCAACCTGATTTCCTATGAGTTGGTAACCTGATTTCTTCTGAGTTGGCGACCTGATTTCTTATGAGTTGACAACCTGATTTCTTAGGAGTTGGTAAATTTATTTCTATTCATAGTCTAGGACCACGTGACATTGTGAGATAGACCAGATCTTGGACTCAGTATACGCCACTGATGTAAATATACTGGAGATTTCTAAATTACGTGTAAATGTCAAAGTATTTAGTAACGCAAGGCAATAATTTAGTTTACAAACTGGTAAGACATACAAATTTACATACATCATTCCACCAAAAACACCCTACCTCCCGAAATGAAATCACATTACGGGATTGAATGTGCATCCCCCGAGAGCAAAAAGCTTAAATCGCTTGGTGTGCACAAGATATTAATATATTGAATTAAGTGGGAGATGATACCGTTTGCTCATCTAAGCAAATTTTCAAGTGCTCCGAACGTGCCTGGTTACCTCACGAAAATAAATTGGGGATCCGAGTGCGGTAACTTATGTGCCACTGTAAAAGTCTCTCCCCACCAATCTGCTCTCGAAGTGATGACGTTATCGAAATTCTCACTAACTAACTAACTAAATAACTATCTAGCCTTCTTAACCCGAAGATTCATGGCTGCAGCAACACAGGCCTTTCATCTGTCCCTATCTTGAGCAAGATCTATATACTCTTTTCCATCCCTACCGGTTTCCTTGAAATCCATCTCAACGTTGTCCCTCCATCTTCGTCTTGGCCTTCCTACAGGTCTCTTACCATCAGGTTTCCCAACAAGAATCCTGTAAACTCCTCTTTCTTCTCCCATTCGTGCCACATGGCCTGCCCACCTAAGTCTTCTTGATTTAATTATTCTCATAATATCTGGACATGAATACAAATTATGTAGTTCTAATTATGTAACCTTCTCCACTCACCTGTCTCCTCATCCCTTTTAGGTCCAAAGATTTTCCTAACGATCTTATCTTCAAATACTCTCAATTTATGTTCCTCTTTCAATCTAAGGAACCAAGTTTCACACCCATATAATACTACAGGCAAAATTACTGTTTTGTATATTTTAACTTTTAGTTTCTTAGATATTAAACGAGAAGACAAAAGTTTATGAAGAGAGAAATAACATGCATTTCCTGAATTAAGCGTACTTTTTATTTCCTCTTTAATATAATTTTCATTTGTTAATATTACTCCTAAGTATTTGAATTTGGAAACTGGTTCAAACGAGTTGTTATCAATAATTAGATTTTGGTTATTACCTAACACTTGGTTTCGCCCTGTAAGCATATATTTAGTTTTCTCTTTGCTAACTTCCAAACCAATCTCTTTAGCAGTTTTGAAAAATATTTTAGCATTATTCTTGATTGTATTTATATCATCCCCTAATAAGTCTACATCATCTGCATATGCTAACAATGCGAAATTCTCACTGCTTTCCTGAATTTGGCGGTATGGTACACATACATAGGAACACTGAATATTAATTTGCTGCAGATTTTCTACAGATTTATGGCATCGTGAGAGCTTCACTGCTCTTTACTTGTACAAGTGCGTACTGCATTGAAATTATAAAATGACACACCATTACAATTCTTCCCGTGGGTGAATATCAGCCCATGGTCACATAACCCACTAAACTTACACAATGAGACAGATAGTACACAATACTACTATTGTGTATATATAAACATTCAATTGTTTTTATATTTTGGTTAACAGTAGAATTATCAAGCATAAGCTCTTTATTACCACTAGTTATGGAAATTCTCCCCAATAAATGCCAGAAATCATTATCAAGAAAATAGTCCATGAAATAACTAGAATATAAACAAAATAACGGCAGTGAGGTTAGTTTCTGACTCCCCTCTCCCTTTTGTAACCGACTGTTAATTGCTTCAACAAGAATAAATGATGTTTAAATCAGTGATTTATAAATACACACCAACATTATCTTCCGAATTTCCTCAACAATCATCTATTATTTTACAAGGGCTCATTGCTTGGTTATAATTTTACATTTACACTATCCTAAATACGAACTTAAACCTCCCCAATGGAGAATTCTGGATAAATTACTGATTTAGATGGAGCATCCCATGCCCTCTGTAACCGGGGAAGATGTTGTCTTTTTAACTCTGTGTTACATTATTTAACCACAGAGAGACGGGAAGACGGGACAGTAGAGACGGGAAAAGACTTGATTGCATCTTTTATTAACAGTGACATATACTTCGCATTGCTCTGTAAGACTAAATACCTTAACCATATATATCTTTGAATGAGGAGAATGAGTACTTGTGTCCGAAATCACAATATTACAGTTTTATCCAATGGTGTTCTTAGGTAGTTTCGTTTGGGGCTCAATGCTGGACAACGTATTTTCTGGCGGGATCTTCTTCAGTGATCATGCGGTATCTTTCTCTTTTCTGCTCTTTATTTCCTTGAACACTACATTTCCTTTCGTTCACTTTCATGTATTTTCTTAAAAATCTCATTCATTCCCTCATTCTCCTCTCCCTTTCCCCATTATTCTTGTTATCCTTCCACTCGTTTCTCTTTCTTTTTTATTCCTATTTTTCTCTTTTTCTTTTAATTTCTTATTCTATTTCTCTCTTTTTCGTTTGATTTCTTATTCTATTTCTTTCTTTTTCCTTTGATTTCTTATTCTATTTCTCTCTTTTCCTTTTGATTTCTTCTTCTATTTCTCTCCTTCTCTATCGTATTCTATTTTTCTCCTCTTTCTTATTTTATTTCTCTCCTCTTTCTTTTACCTTTTGTATGTATCTTACTGTTCATCTATACACTTATCTTTTTACCTATTCCCTTTTGTTTCTTCTTTTCTTTTTTCATTTCCTTGACTTTTTTTCCCTTTCTGTTATATGTTTCTCCGCGGCTCGATAGCCGAGCGCCTCAAGTGGTCAAATTTGGATCTCACCACGGAAGTTCCCTGGTTCGAGTCCCGCTCTGTTCTTCGTGTGTGTCCTTTCATAAATTTCATCTTATTATCACTCATCCTCATCCTCATCCTCGCAATTGGCTATAACTATCCTACGCTAAGTAAAGTTAATTACTTTTATCTGTTTTTCATTCTCTCTCATTCTTTCCCACGTTTCTCTCTTTTATATATATTTTATTCCTTTTCTGTTTCACATTGTGATCTCTCTCTCTCCATACGCATATATAAGGTACCTGTGTGTGTGTGTTTGTGTGCGAATCTACTATCGCTATGAAAATCGATTGTCGTATTAAAATGCTTATCTGCATTTTTATGAAATTTCTCATGTGAGCTAATTAGTTTTTCAGGAGGGTGGGCATTTTATGGTGAGGCTAGTGCCCACCCTCTCCCGTCTGGTGGCGACGCCCATGACTTTATCGCGCGAATGAGGAAAGGAAAGGCGACTCGTTGTTTTCCACCACAAAATTTTCGTTGGCGTGGCTGCGCGTGGCAGGCAGGCTGTGATTGACATACTAACATCGACTGCTGTAGGTGTTAAGCGCCCAGTCATTCATCATTAGTGTCACTTCACACGAGCGGACAACACTGCCCAGCAGGTCGACGCCGGAGACTCCAGGGCACTGGATTCTGCTGCTGGAAAAAAATATATATATTGAGGCAGCCTAATCCAACAAGCCTGGTATACTTTCATCCCGTACAATGGCGCTGGCGGGTTACAGCGATTTGTACGTCACGTGGGATTAGAAAAACCTTTTGCAAAATTCACAGTTGCAAAGGCTACGATATCGGTATGCAACTATTAATCAAAGCTGCCCGAGGCTATAATTAGACCAATGGATCCCAAGAGTATACCTTGTGATCTTAAGATCGCACTGGAACTTTTGCAGGTGGCAGGAAAGTATTTTTCGCAAACTGCTCGCCTTTCGAAAAACCTTTATCATTTTCCACATTTCCAAAAGATACATCTGTTTGCAATTTCTTCTAGAGCATTAGGGTGAATCTTGGTGAGGTTTGCTTTCGCTATTTCGTTGCACCATGAACCTATTTTCTGTCTAAAATATCTAGACAACAGCGAAAGGAAACCAAACGAAGATTCATTTCAATTCTAAGCAGATGTAATGTTACAAAATTTGGAATATCGTACAGTTTTTTCGAAAAGAGAATAATTTTAGAAAAATACTTTTCTGATATAGGTCAAAGATCCTAAAATTAATGTGTCCTTTCACATGAAGTCTGTATTTTGAATATACATGAATTCATTAAACGAATTCATAAAACATTAATATTTCGCTCTAGCTAGAGGAGACGAAAAGAGGGCAAGTTCCCAATAGTGTGGCCACGATAACTTCAGATGTTTATAAATAAGGATTTTAAGGTGCAAAATTATGGTCGGAAAATGGAAAAGAAGGTTCTGAAAATGTTTTGAAAAAGGTGCTGAAAAAAATGCCTTTGTACAAGGCTCTCTTTTCTGCGCCTTCTGTATATAATGCGCGCAGACCGCAGAGAGAACTGTAGATCTGCCGAATAGGTTCTTTTAAACTATAGCGGGTTTTGCTACATTAACTTGGAAACTATTGGGGTTGCAATACTATTTTATAGCCCTCGTTCTGCTTTACAAAATGAGACTATAGGATTTTATGTAGCTGCTCAAGAGCGAAAATCATTTATTTTTCTGTCCAATGTTTTGACAAAACATGAAAGAACAGGAAGGGAAAAATGTATCAAAGATTGGCTGAAAAGGGGATAATCTCACGAAAAGGTGCAATAAAGTGTGTTCATTTTACTTGATTTCATGTCCTAAAATACATATCTCAAACGATCGGTGTGCAAACAGCTATATTTTTGAAAAGGTGTTGCACCTAAAAATCTGTTTCCTATTTAGCTACAAACTGGAATCAATTTAGCAAATAACTGACTTTGATGAATGACCTTTTACTGGGCTTGAAGCAAATCGATGAAAGTGTTTCTTATTGAAGCCTACACTATCTTCTTGGTGCTACAGCCTCCCCGATGGCGCAAGTCATGTGTGGAGGCACATAGTGGTTCGGATCCCACTTTAAACTGTAGGTCCAGTCCCGATTAGCCTTACAGTGCATAAGGTGGACTTAAAACACCAATTCAATCATTCAATTCTTGGTGCTACAAGGCCTTCTGACATTTCCAAATCTGTTCTAGGCTACATTTTGGTACATTAAGTGCCAACTGTCAGCAATTTCATGGCATCTCTTTAAGCTATGGTATGGGAATAAAAGCCAATATAGTTCATGGTTCAATAAGGTGTGTGGACCAAAGGTGAAGGAGGAAGGCACTAATGTGGCATTGCGTTCGATGGAAATCAGTCAAGTTGTTTCACTATGGTGGACATGTCTGAAAGCTTTGACAAATGCATTTAATGTGTTGGAGAGATATTTATACTACAAGTGGATGTTGACTTTTGTAAATTTTTGTAACGTTATCTGTTCTGGTGGGTGGTGATAGAAATAGTAGTTTGCCTTAAAAAGAGAACACGTAAATAATGTTTAGTTGTGATGATTACAAAATATTCAGAAAAATATGTATGGCACCGTTTTACCAGGAACATTCCAGAACTTTAAGCATGTTTCCACAGCAAACTGCCAAGCAGTGGAGTTCTTGATCCACTAAGAAAAGTTAGTGACGGTTGCGTGTTTATCTTCTGGCCCTGCAAGCTCTTTTCAGTTTGTTTCCCAGAGCTCCTTTGCGAAATGATAAGCACCTATATCTGGCGAGCATCTATTTCTATTTTCGCGGTCCCCATTTCCTGCTTCGAGTCGCATCCTCGTCCACTCCGAGGCCCATTGTGTACCTCGGGGGAGCAGACAGTGGTTCCTGTGGGACGGGCAGAGCTTCTCGTCACGGTCACTCGGGACACTTCACGCCCCGCGAATTCCGTTTGTCAGCCGGTCTTAGAAATCGGAACTTCTGGCCGCGGCTCCACGTTCCCCTAACCCACGGATTTTTTTTTTGTTCCCTGGGAAAGCGACGCAAAAGTCCTAACTTCGACTCCACCACAAGTTCCCACCCTTTCTGGTAGGTGAGGCAGGAGAAGCCAACCTAACCAAACTTTGAAGCCTGGTTTTGGAGAGCTGGATTAGTCTCATCGTTGGGCACGACGGAAGTGGTATTTGCTGAATAAGAATATCCATTGTCCATTGTTTGTTTGTGTGCTCGTGTGCGTATACAGGGTGTTCCAATAAGCTGAAACATTATAAAAATCAATGTTTATTAAGGGACAGTTTATTTTCAAAATATAATAAATCTTCAGACATGAATAAATTTCTATCAGCGCCTGTTTCTATTCTCGTTCTGGTCCAGGCACACGTGGGAACGCGAAGCAATGCAATCGCAAGAATCAAAAACAATTTCGTTCGGTATTTGTGGACATTCTCGTTTAGTAGCTGCCTTCAATTCGTCGACTGTCGCCGGTTTTGTACCGTAAATTTTATCTTTTATGTATCCCTATACAAGAAAATCTAGAGACAGGCCTACTGCTTTGGGAAAAATGCCTTCCTTGTCCCTTCCTGAACAAAATTGTAGGTACAGCCGTATGTATTTCCTTAGTTTACGCCGCTTTTCTGCGCCTTCAGGCTTATTGTGATGATAAAAACGAATGGTATGCTACGTTCCCCTTACACAGTTTGTTAAGCCGCTGTTGTTTCAGCCGGTAGGATTGACTCTTTTTCTAGGCACACTGAAGCCATCTCAGGATCATGGAATCTCAAACACTGGATTACTATTTCAAACAGTTTATTGTGGTAGGAATCGTACAGTCACTTTGGTCTAAGAGTGGGGGTAAAACTCAGGTTCACAGACGAGATAATTTAGTTATAATTTGGTTTATCTGAATGAGGATATTACCTAATTTCTAACAAGTCTATTTAGCCTGGTCCATCCAGGGTAGATTCCTTCCTACTCTACCCTGGAAGTGTTTTGTCAAAGAAATATACTAATATACTATCGACATTTATGGGTATTTATACCTGAGGTTTTACTCTCCAGCTCCCTTTTGATTACAAAATTATCGCATCATAATAAAGTTACATTATTTATGCACATGCTCAATTAACGTTACAAATCTTAGAAGTCGAAACATTATACATTTATTTCTTTTAGCTTGTTTTACAAAAAGGAAATTTTAATTTATAAATTGCAGTCATAAATTAATTACATTCAGGTTAGTTACTTCCTTACAATTGAGCGCTGATTCGCGGAACACATGAAAATGCCCAAAAAACAATTACGTAATATACTAACACTACAAACTTCTCAATGTCATGTTACAGAGCCGTAGCAGATAAGTAGTTGAAATTGAAGACCGGGTGTAAACAAAGGAACACACGTCCAAGACAAACCCGAAATCTCAGGTGGGGAGTCGACCACTCAACCCGCTACGACATGAATCGGCATTCGTAACAGAAATCCCTGAAATCGTTATGAAAAAGAATCCATGTCACCGTTAAGAACAGCTCCATCCAGACCAGTGCGTTCTTCAATCACTTGCGATTTGAAGATTTTTCTCCGTGACCATTAACCTTTCCGAAAACATGAGGGCGTGTCATTTGCATTTCTCGCGGATGTTTGACACATCTTGGCGTGTGTGTTTACGGCCTCGTTACCTGTCCTTTGTGAGTTAATGAAGAGACCGCCATTCTCGTCCTGAAAAGGCCTGATAATTGCTTCTGCAACCCACAAAGCACGCTGCGGCCGGAAGCAATCAGTTCGTTAGAAAACACCCGTCACTTGGATCGCAGGAGTCATCGGCATATTGCTTCTTTAGGGACTGCCTCCGTAGCTAGTAGCGTAGCGGACGTGTGACGTGTGTTTCCTGCATGATGATTACAATCACTGACGTGGGGTGAATGAATGCGGCAACGTAATCTTTTGTACAAAGCCTGAGTTGTTGTATGCATGTGTCGTCATCATTAGTAGGTCACGGATTGCAACACGATACAAATACGTCTTATTCTGTTTGACCTTCTTAAACGTCCTCTGTTCCCCCAATCGAAGAGAAAACTACAGCCATAAATCTAGCTAGGGGTGTATTACACACCGACAAAGAGATGCTAGTTCGGAGTTGCCAAGTGTCTTACCACCCTCTCCTCCATAACAAGACAGGTGCTCCCTTGAGTAGTGACCATACCCAGAGGACGGCTGGCTGCTGATAGACGAGAAGAGGGAAAATATGTGGCAACGCTTTCCACTGTCAACAGTGGCACGCGCTATGGTTTCGGCAGGTAGAGGGATTGGGGTAAGGACACTTTTTTGTGGCACAAGGATTAAATAGGCGGAAAACGGGCCTCAGTATCTCTCGTGTGTGTGGAGAAAGTGTAGAAACACACAAATGCTACTGTAACGCTGTTATTTCATGACCTACAACTGATGACTTTGTAATGGAAACTAAGAGATTCTGGCCAGCGCTTCTGTATATGACAAGGTGTTGTAAGGATTAAGGGTTATGTGGAGTACAGCGACAGGCTGAACCTCGCCCTTAAATATAGAAAATTTGAATTGAAAAAGAAAAAAGAAAAAATAGGTGGACAAAATGTTCGACGGTGGGCTGGGCCTCGGTCCCTCGTTTCTCTTTGTAACATTTTATAGTTCAAACTTAATATGATTTATTCCATAGCTTAAAACTATAACCTTGGTTACCCAAAGGTCCCTGTATTATCACTTCTATAGTTAGGCGGGATTTAGGGAGGGGGACTTTAGCTGCGGGTCTCCATCTGTAAAGAGGGTCTCCACTTGAGAAGACATTGCTTTGAAAAGGACCGTAATGTGAAAAAATGCGATATTTGAAATTAAGTATATATATATATATATATACATATATATATATATATATATATATATATATATATATATATAAATAACTGCCAATCTGACATCATTTGCCTTAGGTAAGAGTTTAGGTTGAAATTGTATTTGGGAGGGACGTGGAGGACTCGTGATGATATTAGCTCTAGGCCTTCACATAGCTATACCTAGGTATAAATCTATGCCTCTGTTTTGTACAGTCACCGGCAATAAAAATTATACATCTAAATCCTGAAATGATATTTTTCCTGCAATTATATGTGTTTCCTAATTCTACGGCGATGAAACATCTTCAATAGCAACTTTTCAACAGCCATAGAGTTAGGCAACACACATAACAAATTGTAGAAAAGCGAGGATTTCAAGATTTAGGTGCCCAATAAATATCGCAGGTGACCGTACAAACTGAAAATATTAAAGCTCATGTGTCTTATATTTGTTTTGGTAAAATTTCAAAGTAAAATCTCTTAATTATAGCATCTCAATAATTTCCTTTCCATGGTTAAAACTTTAAAGAATCAGCTATGCATCTTCATATTTAAACATATGATGCATAACTTTTCTTCTCGATTGTACACCGTTTCAATTGATGATGTTGGAAATCTTTGTCTGGCGAGAAACGGTCACACAATCATCATGCACTCCACACATTCCAACAGCTAGAAACTGCGCTTGGAACAAAAGCAGCCAGTCCCCCATTATTTCACCGGAAGTTTGGCTGTTACAAAGTACTTTAAAAGTAACATTTTTTCCGGGGGCCACACAGCACGTCTTATCGCCTGTTGCAACGCCATTTACCCATATCTCCAGGTCGCAAATTACCCCCACTCAGCACCGCTATCAGCGCCCTCAATCGGACCATTTAGTAACTCCGGTCCCAGGCTGCCAGAGCCTCGTCTCCTCTTTCTTAACTTGGGGCACCTTTTTAATTGTTTCTCTCCCCTTCACACCTCAGGGCCTTATCTCCTGCCTTCGGCTCAGAATTATGAGTCAAGTTCTTCACTTTGTGGAGATTCTTCTCTTCGCCCCAGAGGTTTCTTATGGGCACGTGGCTCGTAACTTATAACCAGTGGGTTTTTAGATGGTGGGGAAGCGTTTTAAAATAAAGTTGGAGAACTTCGGTGCTACGAGTTTCTAAGCGTCACAACAAGGGATTTCGCGAGATTATTCTGACATTCTCCACACACCTTACACTTTTGCAACGGAAAGGAACAATAGGAATATTGCGGATGCTAAGGAGACGAGACGAGATCATTGGCAGTCTCGTCTTGTCTCGCCTCGTGTGTGAGAAAGTCTCCACCATTCTTGATTTCGTCTTGATTTTAAATACCCGTATCTGCCTCGAGGAACAAGTATTTGTTTCATTACGATACAGCGTATAACAGTTGAAACAACAATCTTAAAAAAATAATCATTTTGACATTGCTAGCTTTTAAAAGTATACACAAATTTTACTCACACACACACAGACACACGCAGAAAGAGAAAGAGACGTAGTGAATATTGTGTAAAGTATGTGTTTGTTTATCTTATTTGCATTGTGTTAACCCTGTACTTATTAGTTGCAGTAATTTTGGTGCCCCAGGGCAAAGTGAAATTTAAAAATAATTAAGAATTCGATTTGATTTATTTTACCTGGCGTCTCTGCCACTTTTGGCTAATTGCAAAGAGGGGGATGGATGGTGAAAATATTTGAATTTGAATTTGAATTTAAAATTTTGGGTGCGTCAGCACTTAGGCTATTTTGCACGCGTCACAGTATAAGGAGTCCAGCCCCTTACCATAACTAAAATAGCATAATTGCAGTGTGGTGTTACTAAAATTTTCTGACTTTCGTTAAAAGCTGAGGCTGTAAAAAGGCACTCAGCATACAGAAGAACGAAAACAGGACAACACAAACAAAATTATACTGGCCATGGGACCAGTCGCCAGAGCCTCGTTAGTCTGGAAAATGCAGTCCAGGGTGTACTACGGGGAACTGAGGTTGACAATTGGGTGTACTACGTGGAAGGTTACCCCTTACACCCCTGGTGAAAAGATGAAATAGATGAAGGGACAATTACAAACATATATAAAGGATTCAACACGAGTCCCATAGAGGATTGATTATACTGGCCATGTGTTCAGACACCAGAGCCTCGTTAGTCTGCAAAATACAGTCCAGGTATGTGCCACGTGGAAATGAGGTTGACATTTTGGTGTGTGTTGAGAAAGGGTCGCCCCTTATACCCCCAGAATCTATGGAACGGAGTTCACTGAACCGTCATGATATCACACAAGAGAATACATAGTACGAGGAAACTAGCCAACTAGTGAGCATTATTGTGCTGTTTATGTTGTATTACTTTTTAAAAATGAGAATTCATTACAATCAGAAACAAGTGAAAAAGTGTGGCAGATTTCACTTTATCTTTGTGGGACAATAGTAAGGAGATTCCTAAATGAAAACAAGCATCCTCCCTCTCCAAGATGTTTCATTTTAGTTTACTTTCATTAAGATAAGAACATCTGTTTGTTACAGACTCTGTAAATTCCGAGAAAAGAAAGTGACCTGATAATGTAGTTTGAGCTCCTATTGAATGATATTTTGGTCACCAGTTGTTGCGCCTAAATGCAACACGCAAGTCGCCAAATTGTCCCTAAATGCAACACGCAAGTCGCCAAAGTGCGCCTAAACACAACACGCAAGTCGCTAAATTGCGGCTAAACGCAACAGGCAAATCGCAAAATTGCGGCTAAATGCAACACGCAAGTCGCCAGATTGCGGCTAAACGCAACACACAAGTCGCCAAATTGCGCCTAAAAATTTGAAGACCAGATTCAAACTCTTTCCCGTACGCAGCCCATTGCTAGGTCCATCCGTTGGACGAGACCCGGGAAAAGAAACGCGCAAGGTGTTCTCCAGAGGGAGGCTGTATTTAATTAGCGAGATGCGTACACGCAATCATCACTCAATCCCACGCTCTGTTAGGCATCTTACCTCCCAAGGAATGCTGGCTGCTCGCCAAGGAATGCTGAATTAGTGGCCGCTGTTAATTCCACGAGGAATTAACGGGAGCTGTATTACAGGGACACGCCGTGGATGAGAGCTGTGGAAATTTTCTAATTAGGTTTAACAGCTGCGGCCTGTCTCCATAAAACTGTCTCCGGACGTGTGCGAGCGGCGAGCTGCATGATGGGAAAGTGCAGCACTTTACCCAAGAGGGTGGGTAACGTTATGGTGCACCGTTAAAGAACACCGCCGTTACCGTAATGGGAGTATTTGCTGAATGGTGTTTAATGGTGTTTCTTCGGGTGTTTGTACCATAAACATCATAATGCATAATTCTCAAGTGTGCTTATGGAAATGAAAATGTTACTTTTTTATCAAATAAAATAGGGTGCCTAAACTGAAAGTGTAATTATTCCTGTAATGAGTTTATTAACGGTGACTAGTTCAAAGTTGATTTTAACTAAAGTTATAGTGCAAAGTTTAAATTTTCCGGCCTGTCAGCGGAAAGACCGTCCCCCAGTCTTTGAGTCTTGTTTGATTGATAAATTTATCTTTCACTTCGATGTTCTACAACTTTTGGCTAATCGTGAACATGAGGATGAGAAATTGATGCAAGGAAAATCACAAACCAACATGGACAGGACACCAACACTGGCGCCACAGAGAATAATACTGACTGCGAGTCCAGACGCCATGGCCTCGTTAGTGTACCAAATGCAGTTCAGGGTGTTGTACGTGGAACAGAGGTTGACATTTGGGTAGGGATAGACGATATCGGAAATATTATATCGCAATATATCGTCACAAACGATACGATATTTTTCGTATCGTGATATGAGCGATATATCGACTCCACGATATATATTTCCAAATATCGTGACGATATATCGCTAAAATATCATCGCAGACACGATATATATCGCCAAACTATCGTGACCATATATCGTCTAGTTCATATCACCTGGATGATATTTCTTTCAATATCGCGAAATATTCGCCCATCACTACATTTGCGTGTATTCGCATAGTCACCCCTTACACACCTGTTCTGTAGTATTTTGTAATTGTTATTTAGCATCGCTTTATTTATCACTTTTGGCTAATCGCGACGATGAGGATGAATGAGGATATGATAAAATTGATTAATGGGCACTCATATAGAACACCCATGTCCATGTCGGGATTCGAACTCTGGACCCCTGGTGTAGTAGCACGCTGTGCTACACAGTCCTCCACGGAGGTCACTCGTTGCCTGACCATGGTTGTTGCTTTCATCTAATCATTATTCATCCTCGCCATTGTGATTAGCCAAACATTGCAGAAAAGAGACCTAAATTAGAACAAATATGAATACATGAAAGGGAAATTTAACACAGGAAATTATTCTTTAGACTGAGGTCACCTTATATTTTGTTCATTCCCATATACTGGTAGACCAGAGTAAGGGAATTCATTGACGTGTGCGAAGTAAGTCTTTTCTGAAAATTCATCTCCTTTCGAAAAACAGCATCGATACTCTAAATTTGAACAAATTAGCATTATTTAGAATTACTTCCAGAACATTCAAGCGAATCCTCTTGTTCTTAGATATATGCGATAGAAACTAGCACCACAAAATTATTTTCTAGCACCTATATCCGCAAGTCTCGACGTGTGCATATTTCTAACCTCTTATGTTCAATATTGCAACATTGCTATTGCATTAATATCGTCACTAATATGTTTCTTTCTTTATTTCTTCCAGGCGTTGGCGTGATTTTGTGGATCTCGCCGAGGTATGACATATGAACGCCAGACAGAGAGAAGTTTCCGTAGACTTCCCTGAAGATGTCTCTAGTGTGGACCAGTCTTCTCATCATATTTAGCGTGCAGTTAGTGGGTAAGTGATTCATACCGTTACATATTACTAGTGTCTCTTCTGTTCTGTTCATTCGTATAGATTCATACAGTCACTTATTCATTGATAACACCATTAAGCCTTGTTTCCATGACAACCCAAAACTCAATATGCTGACCAAGGCAGAATTTATTTTATTTTAAAACAACTAAACGTTACGTTTCAACCTTCTAGCAAGGTCTTCCTCAGACTCTGCAACAAATCAAAGAAGAAGGAAAATAAATATATACATATATATATTTTTGGTAGAGTCTGAAGAAGACCTTGCTAGAAGGTTGAAACGTAACGTTATGTTTTAAAATAAAATAAATTCTGCCTTGGTCAGTATATTGAGTTTTCACTTATTCATTTTTTTTTCAAAGTTACTAGTGTAGCGTACTTAACTAGTGATATTTCCAGAAGGCTGCATATACCTCATTTGATTGACATCTTCTGAAGTCCTTGGGATTAGTACTTGTGCTTACAGAAGAATCTGTAATTTATTTATTGAGCCAAGTTTGAACGTAGGCTAGTATAATTCATTTAGTGGTGTAATCATTACGTTTCCAGCAATCACAGTGAATTATAATGTTTATAAGGTCCGAATTCCGAGATGCCTATATTTGACTTACAGTAAGTAACATTTATTGAGCTGCGTAGTATTATTTTAATTTGTCTACAGTCACTGTAGAGCAGTGATAGTAAACATGTTGCTTGAAACAAGATTAATGAAACTATGTCGTGCTTCAAGCAGATACAAATTACTGAAGTTTGGAAGAAATCATATATTGAATGCTTGTTCCACACCTATATCTAAATTGCTTAGTAAAAGCAAAACAAAAAACAGAAGAATGGCATAAATACCTCATTTTTATGGTAAACTATACTCTAAACGGATATATATATATATACAGGGTGTCTCATAAGTAATAGCGCAAACTGACACAGGTGATGAAAGTCTCAGTAAACATGGGTCTGCAAACGAGCCGTTTTCGAGATAATCGTGAATGTGTGATTACAAGCCGCCACTGACTTCATTGTTTGTAAACGTCGTCCTAGTTGGTAAAATGCTAATAATACAGTAAATAAAAACCGGTTCACTTCGGAATTGGTCACAAGCATGTACAATTCTCTGTACTGAGTGTATCCATCCTGTTTGATTACAACGCCACCTCTCAAAAATAATGTTCTGTTTTGTAAACAAAGTGCAAACCTCGGACGGCGCAAGGAGTAAAGCACTCTTTTTTTACAAAATGCAATCAATGACGGCTTGTAACCACACATTCGCACACATGATTAGCATTTTACCAACTAGGACGACGTTTACAAACAATGAAATCAGTGGCGGCTTGTAATGACACATTTGCGATTATCTCGAAAACGGTTCGTTGCAGACCCATGTTTACTGAGACTTTTTTGATTCTATTATCGTGTACTTTCAACTGTGTCGGTTTGCGCTTCTACTTTTGAGACATCCTGTATATATATGTATGTATGTATGTATTTGTATATATATGTATATGCAACATGAAGTAATGAAGTCCAGTTTTGGCATGTACTTATTGTTTTCATATAACTTTCACGACATCATGTCTGCATGTTTTGAACTTTAAGAATTCTTGTCTTATCTTCTGATGAAGCCACATGAAGTGTAAGTACATGCCAAAACTGTACTTCATTACTTAGTGAAATGATGGCATGTAGTGTAAGTTATGCCTTATGCAACGCGAAATTCATCTGTACCGTTCCCAACAGTGTAATTAGCCGACAATTGTAAATTTTGCGGGGCTACATTGAAAAGTAAACAAATATGTAATTACATAAAAATTTGGCCTAGCGATCGCAAGCGCCCTTACGGAAACCAGAGGCAGCAATCAATCGAAGTTCCGAAACGTCCACCGCTAGACGCTTACCTAGCGCTGGGGTCTCTGGGGTGGGAAATCTTGCGAGGCCAGCGGCTGCAAATTAATGAGGCTGTCCGTCTGACATTAGGTGTTGGATCATTCAGCGAAATCCAGGTTGCTTTACCCCTGGCAAGCAACCTTCGCTGCAGAAGTTCCTCACTGATTAGAAGAACACGTGAAGCTAATTTAGTGCCTTTTAGTGTGTGTGTATACCCAACATTGATTGTGGATTAATTCGGTATCCAACACTATTTGGTTAATTTAATTTGAAATTTTGTAATGGTTACATTTCACCAGCTGGACACGCCGCTGAAAAAGTTACATTTCTGTCCAGGAACTTACTAACGGATTCAAAATTATTGATATTAGAGTTTGGACTCAAATTTGAAAATAACCAGTAGACCTACATAAAAACAAATAACATCAAAGTTATTAAATTCGGCGTTAATCTGTGGTAACCAAATATTTTTTTCGAGTATGCCTTCTATTTTATATCATCGTGAGAACAAGAATAGTGCGTTTTTTTTTGTGTTTTCCGAATGACCGCCCTCTATAAAATTCTACAAATAAAATATTGGTGGTCTGATCGTGATAAAATTTAAATACGGTTCAGGTAGGTAGGTTCTAAACACAATTCTAAATCTTTAGGTTTTTAAAATTGGTCAAAAAGCCGTTCTCATCGATATGTTGAAACAACTTTTTCTTAGTATTAGATAGTCCACAAATATGAACTTGACCTTTTTGGAAGCTCTTTACAGCTATTTAAAAAAAAAAAAATTACCACTTCAAACTCACATTCCGAAACCGATTCCATACAGATTTTTATTCAACGGAATAAATATGTACGTGGAATGTGAGGTTTTTCAGAGGTTTTAGTCCATTTTTAGGTTTCCTTACTGCAATTTACTTCTTGACGGTCGTTTTGTCAATTTTAGTCATAGCGTTACAGACTAAAGTTCTTCATCCCAGGGCGATTCCCCGGAGATGTCAAGTGGACTTTTATCCTAGCCATAACCGATTTACCCTCTGTCCAGGAGGTTAGGTCCAGTTCACCAAAGGGCGGGAAGCCAGAGATAGACCAATTTACATTGACAAGGGGTCTGAATACGCATATCTGTGTATTCGTGTTATTGATACAAATGTACCCCAACTTACAATGCAACTTATAAAGAGAGGTAAACAATGGTGAGGATGTGAGGACGCTATCGGGAGCAGGCTACTTATGAGCGCTGGTGTCCTCCTTCTCTTCTTTACCTGTTCGAGTCTCAGTACTGGGTCAAGTGGCTGGGTGTCGGTTCCGAGGGTGTTCTTGTAGACAGGAGGCACTGAATTGGACCCCTTGGATTCGCGGGAATTTCGTCCTATCTGCGGCGACAACACTCGCACTCCGGCGAACTGGCTGTTGGCTCCTTGTGAGCTCGTAGGGTCTCCTCCTGAAGCAGGTTGTTTACCCGTTTTATACATGCTCTTAGGAGTCATTTCAAGCAGCTGTTTACCGCTTATGTCCCTTCACAAGACTCACATAGAACCAATGGGAAAGCAAAGGCGGTTGAAGCGCGGTACCGATAACATTACCTCCACTACAGCTGAGATCCAGAATGTATGTCATCCTACTTTCCAACTCCATGTGTGCTTTCATTGCGCGTTTCTTTACATGCTTACGTGCCAATTCATTATGGGACTTATCAGGATACGTTTACAATAGTCTGAGAGTAATGATAACATCAGATATCCATCTTCAATGTCTTTCATTTTTCAGTAAAATGATCGATCATAAACCGCTGCAGCAATCATCGTCAGCTCATCTACATTCTGGACCTGTCACTCTGCAGCAATCTTCTGTACTCCTGAGAAGTGCTTAGGATGGAAGAAGGTTTTAAATGAGAAAAATGTTCTTGAAGTGTAGTGAGCAGCTGGTTGGTTCTGGCGTGTGAGATGCGTAATAACTTGAAGATATTTCTAGCACATTCGTTTAACTGACTCTGTGTTGCTCTACTTTAACTTCAGGTCCTGAAGTTCAGGTTAAGCAATCAGTGTAGGTCCATTCCAGAGCAGAGAGAAGTGAGAACGTGAAACTGTATATCTCAAAACAGCTTTCTCTTAGTGATAGCAACGCTCTATCTATTGTCCCGAAAACGAAATGTACACGGTGAGAAACATACGCAGTTGGAAACACTGCTTGTTTTTCTTTCCGCCTCAGTATCTGCCCGAAGTGAGTAAAGTTTCCTGCAAAAGCGTGTCGTGACGGCCACATAGAAGAGAAGCTCCCAACACAAACACCTGCCTCTGCCTTCATTGTCCTCTTCAAAGGAGCCCTTCCTCCTCTCCTGGCCCTGGACCGCTGCCCCCGGGCCGCCTCCGGTCACGGAACGCCCGTGTTTCCGGCGGCGCTCGCCAAACGGAAGCCGAAGATAAGCCACTCGCAGATAGAACAGAGACAATGTAGAAGGGACTAAAAGGATTTCGTTCCAAGCATTCCTAAATTGAACACTGCTTAAATCGTTCCTCGTGCCAGAGATAGCAACACTGTCGGCCCTGAAACTCTAGAGGGAAGCACCGTTCCATCTGTGTGTTCCGTCTATCTGTATCCTCAGAATGTAGGTATAGAAGTCGCCATGTTCTTCACACACCAACTCCTTATTAACTTCCATATTTATCATACTCTTGTCTCAGTTCTTTTAAACCTATTAATAGTGTAACCTCCTCTCTTCATCTCTTATGCGTTCTCTTAAGAGTCGAAGAAAATTCATGAGTTTTCTATCCAGTTTTGAAAATGTTAGCCCGTTACGAAATTACACCCTCATAACAGTTTTTGGGCGCCCGTACGAAAATCATTGACTAAGAAGAAAGTTTTCTACAGTAGTTCTTGGAAACCAGTACACTTATCAATGATGAATCGACACTCACAAACATCCATGCCCAGGCCGGGATTCGAACCCGGGACCCCTGGCGTCGTAGCGAGATGTTCTAACCACTCAGCCACGGGGGCGGGGTGGATCCCACTTTAATCTGTTGGTCCAGTCCTGGTTAGCTTATCTGTGCATAAAGTGAACTTAAAACAACAACTCAAGCATACAAATTCCACTTGATTCTTTCTAAAGCTCTTCCCGTGACTCACTATTTCTTTGTCTCTTCCTCCTATCTCCTTCTTTGTCTCTTCTCGTTTGTATACCTTTATTTCTTTCTCTTTCTTTCATATACATTTCTGTTTCTTTCTTCCTCTCTTTCTTTCTTTCTTGTCTCCCTTCTTTTCCCTCTCTCTCATTCTTCTACATCTTCTTTTCTCCTTCTTTCTTTGAATTTCTCCCTTCCTTTGTTTCTTTCTTTCTCTGTTTCTCTCTTTTCATTCTGTCACCCCCTTTGTCCTTTCCTTTTCCTTCTTGGTATATTTCTCTGGAACAGTCTGTATTTCCTTCTTCTTCTGATTTCCTTCTTTCTTTCTCTCTCTTATCTTTCCGTATTTCTTGTTCTTTCTTCTGTTTTCTTCTTCTTTTTGTTTCTCTTCCTTTGTTATTCCTTCTTTCCTCTCTTTCTGTTTCTTTCTCTATTTTCTCTCTTCATTTTTATCTCTCTTCTTTCCTTTCCTTTTTGCTTCTTTGTATCTTCTCTGTTCCTCTCTCTATTTATTTTTCTTCTCATTTTTCCTTTATTACTCTCTTCCTCTGTTTCTCTTTTCTCTGTTTCTTTTTTCTGACATCTTCCTTATTTATTTCCTTTTTGTATCTTTTTCTCTTCCTTTTTCTTTATTATCTCTCTTTTCCTGTTACTAATTTTTCTACCTCTCCCTTTCTTTCATTCTCTGTTTCTCTTATCTCTTTCATTCTACCCCTTTCTATCCCTCTCTGTTTATTCCTCTGCGTGTGTGTTACTCATCCTGTGCTATAGTTTCTGAAATTTCTCATGTAATCTACGTACTTGGGTACGTAGATGTATCGTACCTTCTGGAAAGTAAAGAAAGTATTAATGTTTTACTTAAAAGTTAGTTGCCCAACTTTGGTCAGTTCGGATTGTGAAGGAGTATAAGTCATAGGAGCAGTTGAGCGAGAATATTTTTTCCGCAATGATTTTCGATCATTTAGCTACATGTTCCACCTTTCCGTGCATGATGCTCTCTGAAACATTGGACGTTTGAAACCTGGTCCACAACCACGGCCAGTGCCTCTGGCTTCCTATCTCAGTGCAAAATGACATTTATGGAAGTAATGGTATGCAAAAGCGGCAATTTCGTCTCCAAATTTATGTTCAGATCTCAGTTTTGTGACTGACTTTTATGTTTATGTTACATCACACTTTATGCCACATGAAACGTGCTGGTTCGAGTTTTTAAAATGAGATTGGTTTTCTTTGATCCGGCGCATCGAGGGTGTGGGGAGGCGGTAACTGGCATGAATAATGTTGCTACGATGCTTGCGTTCTTTTTGCCTTCCCAACAGACTCATTACGATTTTTTTTAAAAAGAGCATAAATTGAAATTCTCTACCATCCTCTTTGTCCGCGTTAAAAACCGATCTCGCAATATTTTACGTGTTGTTTTATTGTTTTCTTTTAGAATTAACTATTTATTTCCTTTCTATCCACGTGCCCTTAAGCTACGCCAACTCGACTGTGTCTGAATGGCTCATAATAACATTATTCCATGAATATATGGAAAAAGCTACAATAGCTATTTCTCTTGCAAATTCTATAAAGAGTTTTTTTTCCTCAAATTCAAATGCATATCATTCCTAGTTATTTCGCTGAGCCACTCGACCGCTCTGCTCTTGTATATAGAGGTTAACATAAATGCATTCTCATCGTGAGGTGTTGATATACAAAAAACAACATAGATACAGATCAACCGAGTTGTGATTTTGAAGAGTGAGGTTGTATTGTTGTAGTCCATAATGTTGCATTGTTTGAACCGTGAGGTTGTATTGTTGTGAGACGTGAGGTCGTTATTTTGAGATTTGTTGAAAACTGCGAGGTTATATTGTTGAGAACCGTGTGGTCGTATTGTTGGGAACCGCGAGGGTTGTATTGTTGGGAACCGTCAGATTGTGTTGTTGTGAGTCGTGAGGTTGTGCCGTTGTAAGTAATAAAGTTTTGAGGAACATGGACGAAGTGCGCGCGCGAGCACACGCACACACACACTAACATACACACACATATAAATATATTCTAATTTTACGTTGCTTTTCTGCCTCTTTAGGCTAATTACGTCTATGAGAATGAATGATGATTAGATGAAATAGATGAAGGATCAGCAAAGGAACAACATCCTTCGGCGTCAGAACTCTAACCTGAGACCTTCGGGTGCGAGATCGCAAGTTCAGCACTGAACGCACTCAGCTACCCAAGCGAACGCACTTTCCATTAGACCAACTTGAATAGCAAGATTCTATCTATCCATCTTTCTTTAAATATCTGTTAGTTTACGTCCCTTCTTCATCTCATGTGTTAATCGCGACGATGAAGATGAATGACGAACTGATAACCGGGTGGTGAGACGAGCACATTGACACATCCATGCCTTAACCAGAGTTCCAGCTTGAGACTTCTGGCTTTGTGGCACTTAACACTGTCCACTCTGCCACGATGGTCGTCACGAAAACTTGGAAACGATTCTATTTATTTTGGCAAGTCACTACGGAGAGTATGGTATGGTACGGTAAAAAAAAAATATATATATATATATATATATGCACACTCACATAGTTTACATCTCTTTTCTTCCACTTTCGGAATAATCGTCAATATCCAAATATGCTCTCTTCACATATATTTCCTCTTATATTTGAGGATAACTTTGCAAATTAAACCGCAACCAGAAGGAGAACGGTTCCGGAAATCAAGTTATGAAGTTCTGGTGAAGAGAAGAGAAGAAGTGGAGAAAGAGGAAAGCGCGCGTACGTTCACACCAGAGACAATTTGCAAACATACAAAGTGACTCCACCGCGCGGGCGGGGGCAATTATGTGTTAATCAAGTACGTAAATTTACATTACGGCTTCATGAAACTGTGAGGGAAAAATGGAAGGACTTAAAAGGCTACACCCAACTTAATGTTTGAGTTTCGTTTGACTGTACCAACACTTTCGTTAGGCCAATGGACTGGCAGGGGTCTTGGTGCGCCATATAGCTGGCCAGTGTTGACAACTCACTTAACTTCCCACCGAACTTGGCTACTTATTGCTTAGGTTTGTCAGTACTGGTGCGTTCTACCAAAGGATACTACAGGGCCTCACCCGTAGTGGTAACTTCGTTGCTTCGTAATCAAGGGGTTCCGGGTTCGATACGCGGTGGAGTCGCATTGCACAGTGGTTCGGATCCTACTTTAAATTGTAGTCCAGTTTTGATTAGCCTATATGTGCATAAAGTGGACTTAAGATAACAATTCAAGCAAACAAAGGAGACTACACAGTTGCGAAGGTGTCTCACGGTAGGATCTGAACCCCGATGGCGTTCTAAGCACCCAGCTTGAGATGTAGTACACGAATATGTATCCCTTCCAATCTAGTCAGAAACAATATACGTCGTAACTAATTATCCTCCTATTAATTAATATACTACGACTACCTAACCGCTCATAAGTAATACAGTAAACCCACGTTAACATAAACTCGCTTAAGACGAACACTCGGTTAACATGAACAAAATGTTGGTCCCGGCAGGGATGTATTATATCTTATAGAAAGTTTTATCGGTTACCACGAATT
Source organism: Lepisma saccharinum (assembly GCF_977018435.1). NCBI lineage: Eukaryota > Metazoa > Arthropoda > Insecta > Zygentoma > Lepismatidae > Lepisma > Lepisma saccharinum. Next base: position 157,178,355 of record NC_139229.1, on the reverse strand, counting down.
ACGAACTGTTTTTTAGTCCGTTGCGTCATTAGATCTCATTTAACACGAACTTTCAAAGATTTTCATAATTTGTTCTGTTGTTCCTCTGCTAGGTATGTAAGAAATCGCTCAACAATCAACTTATACAGTATTGTAACCAACAGATTCAGATCAACAATGTGTTCAAATGTGTTTTTTTTCTATTCTTTAAAACATAGCCAGTACGAGCAACATCAAGTTGCAAGCAGTAAGACGGGTGTCATGGCCAAGAGAAAGCAGACAGGCATAGATCTGCAAACAAGACTGAAAATCCTAGAGGAAGTAGACCGTGGTGCATTGAACAAAACGACAATTGCTGAACAGTATGGAATTGCCAAATCTACATTATCTACAATACTTACAGATCGTGAAAAAATTCTTAATGCTGCTGCATCAGGTACCGGGAAAGCTATGAGTACAGTTGGCCGTGAAGTTACCAGGCATTTGCGTTCCCGTCTGCGCCAGCGCAATATACAGGACTTTTTCACCATAAAATGATCTACGAGTACTTTCTAAAAGTTAATTACTGTAGTACTGTAGTAGTGTATTCTATGAGGACATACATAATACGTATTGTAAATGGTTAATGTGTAGAAAGAACTGTATTGCAACAATAAAATTAGAGTCCCCGGTTAGCACGAATATTTTTAAGAAGAATTATTGATTTTTCGGTCCCTTGGGATTCGTGTTAACGAGAGTTTACTGTATTTACTAAGCAAAATATTACCTATCATTGGCATATGCTGAGTCCAAGACTTGGGCTATCTCACAATACTGTAGCGTTGAATTAGAAGCGTCTCTTCCTCTTTCATGTTTTTGGCCCTTTTTTAAGTGAAGTGACACCGCATATATCTGCAATAACAAAAAAAAATTAATATTTCTTTGACCAATGTTTATAGACATGGAAATGTCGATCGAACACAGTAATAAATTGTAGAAGGCCTTTGTTTAGAAGAAGACAATGTGAAAGAAATAGGATTATTGATATGTATTTTTTACTATTTGAGGTCACTTTTCTGCAATCTTTCTCTAATTGCGTCGATGAGGATGAGTGATGATTAGATATAAATTATGAAAGGACATTCACAAAGAACACCCGTCCCCTGACCGGGACTCGAACGCGCGATCTTCGACGGTGATTGAAATTATTTACATGTAATTCTCTACCTGGTGACTACGTATACTGCATGATAATTCTAAGAAACGTTTTAACCGTGTTATTAGAGTATGTTTAATAATTTATATTGTCAAATTTTGGAAAACAGAGGGTCTGAAAAAGGGTGATGAAAATTTTTTCTCCATTTTAATCTCTTGGTTTAGGTATTCGCAGATTGCCTAACTAACGTAGACTATACGCTGATGATATCTAAGTACAGTAACGGGTTAAAACTTTCGCCTTTTGGAGCGGGGACAACAATGCTGAATGTAAGTTTTTGGTGTGTATATTTATTAGGAAATACCTTCTAATTTTGAGAGCAGATAAATACCGTTCCGTTTCTTTAGTTCGCTTCTGGGTATCCTCCTAAACCCTTGTTCATTCATTTCTCTACTTCAAAACTTTTACCACCTTTTTTTTATTCGCTCTGCATTTCAACTGCAAATGGGATTTGGAGGTAATACTTGTAAATAGTCTCTTGCAAGGATGAAAATTAATATCTACTGCCAGGAAGACTACGCCATCCTCTCCCCGGTAATTCCCATCCTGCACACACACACACACACACACACACACACACATTGCTGCATTTCCTCATATCAAATACTGTACAAATTGAAAGATAAAAGGTTGTTGGAGATACTGTCGTTGACATAAGTTTGACAAGGTTTGTTTTAGTATATTTATACCCGGATAGATTAATCGGGGCTGGACATATGATTTAGAGTGAATCTGAAAATGTGCTTCCTCTGGTGAGTCCGGTGTCTGCGTTGCCAGAGACTGCGTTTGAAAGTAGCATGGTATAAGCATAAGAAATCTGCTGATCACGTCACCTGACTAATGCCAAGACCAAAATGTGTCTAGCCTATATTGTTTATCTTGTTTGACATGTAACATATTCAGTTTTTCTTGTTAAAAGGTCAAGGTATTCTCTAAGCTGCATTGCGTCATGTGCAGATGTCTCCACACATTCGATATCTCGGCCACAGCACAGGTGATGTGATCAGCAGCATGCTCCGGCCCTCTTTACGCCGCATGCCACCCCAGATACCTATCTGTAAGACGATGAATAATGCCCAGAGCCTCTTTATGCAGGGACATTGTCGGGGAAAATTCATAATTGAGATCAACCAGATCAAAGGCCCGCCGACTGGAGTGTCGCGTCTCTAATATTATTTCCACTTATATACGTAACGTGTATTGAAGAATCTATGATAATTATCCTTTCGTTTCTATTTGTCTTAAAAAAGCACATATATCAAAATTTATCTGTGTAGGTTATAAACTCCGACATGCCATTTCCATACCCTTTTCTGCAAAAGTTAGGAGTAATCTTACTTTTAGGCAGGGAAGAAGTTAGCGAGTTGGCCACACTGTCAGCAACCACTTTGGAGAGTGACTTGCTTCCAAGACGCCAGCCTGAAAGTTCTGATTATGGATTCTCGTAAAGCAATAATTAAATTCCTCCGCTGCTGTGCATAATAGTGTTTAGCATACTTAACCGTGTTAAAGCAACGAAAGACAACACAATAACTGCGAGGTTGGCGCCCAACATTCTCTCCTCCGTGGATCTTTCCAAATCAAATTTGCTGTTCCTTCCTCCCGCCTCCCTCTTCTCCCCACTCTCCCTTCATTCGGAGTGCCTTTACTTTGTCATTCGGTTCCCGTTCCTGAGTTCAGCTGCGGATTCTTTCGTCCCAATGTCTATTATCGATTTCTCCTACGGCACTTGTGCATTATCGTAAGCTGTTCGTCGCCACGAAGAAATTGTCGGCGCAAAACAAACTTCAATGGTAATTTCTTAAAGTACACCGTGCTTGTAAATGATTAACGCGTTTACAGAGAAAAAAAATTACAAGGAAAACTACAAAGTGGTACGATCGGAAAGTCAAATTCTAAGAGATCTTAAAATTGGCGGTAAATATCCGTATCTTCACCGCAAGCCTCCACCATTTCCCAAAATGACATCTCCAACGGAGAACTTTTGAGTGATCGAGACCGTGTCCGAATACGCAGCTGGTACTGTCCAAAGTATCGTTCTATGGGTGGAATTCCAGTCCTGTTACAGTCCGATTCTCGGCATAGGAAGAGGTGCGACTCACTGTAGCGCTACGTTCGGCAGCCATGTTGTAACTCACAATATAGGGGCAACGTTTATTGCGTCGACCATCTAAAACTCAATACTACTTGGATATTGCATAGACAACGCTTTATTTAGGGAAGGTAGTGATTGCTGCTCAGTGGCGGTGATTGGGGTCCAAAACTGGGGGGCAAGGACAGTATATTTCCCTTTGTAGATAAGGTTTAGCATAGTGCGGGTGCACTATGCCCCCTCGCCCCCATAATCGTCGCCACTGTTGCTGCTACAACTGTTCCAAGCATTCCCATTGGCTGGTAGCTTTTTGGGGTAGTAAACAATCTATGGTGGTTAGGTTAGGCAAGTTGACTTTGGTTCTCTTAGAAGATTAATAATTCCTTAGGGGGAAAATGCAAAAGAAGAAATCTCATGCCACATTTTCAATTTAGATAGTACAACCTTAGTGACAATGAAGTTCGACCAGTCACAAATATAGGAGTGCGTTGTGAAAGAAGGAGAACACATGCATATGCTGAACATATTTTATTCAGCAGGCTACATGGAACAAAGGAAAACATAAATTTCCGCTGCAACGCAGCAATGTATGGTGTCCACACAAAATAAAACATTTTCGTCCATCTACACGTGACATTGAAGTTCGACCACTGTTAGAGGGAATCCTGTTTACCATGGTGTGACGCCGCCCCGTCGGAGAATAACTGTGGCAATGCCTCGGGGCATGCTGCGGACGAGTCGTTCAAGGTATTCCACATGGATGCGGTGCCATTCCTCCTGCAGGCAGGCGATAAGAGCAGCCACTGTCGTGGGTCCCCTCTGTTGCACACGTCGCTTAAGAACACGCCACACATTCTCAATTGGCGAGAGGTCGGGACTCGATGGTGGCCATGGCAGAGTTCGCACGTGATGGCGAGTCAACCATTCTCTTGTCAACCGCGCTGTATGAGGCCTGGCATTGTCGTGTTGAAAGATGAGACGCCGCCTGTGGAACAGGTGCCTTCGCACTGTGGGAAGATGCCGCTCCAGTATGAGTGTATAGGCGTGTGCATTCACAATGTCCTCACAGACGTGTAGTGGGCCAACCGCAGATGCCGTCATGCATCCCCATACCATCACTGACGCAGGTTTCTGTACCCGACGTGCATAACATTTTGCTTCATTCTGTTCCTCCTTCCGACAAATGACTGTTTTCCGTATTTTTCCGTACACAACATTGAAAATGGATTCGTCCGTCCACAAAACCCTGTTCCACTGCCGAAATGTCCATCCCCGGTACATTCGTGCCCACCGTAGTCGATTGCCTTTGTTCAACATGGAATGGAAGGGTTTACGTTTCGCCTTGTACACTCGGTAACCGCATCGCTGTAGGTAACGACGAATGGTTCTGGTTGACACTTCAATGTGAAAGCGTTCTGGAGTCCACAGTCGTAATTCGGCCACAGAAACATGATTGTTGGTCTGGATATAGCGTCTAAATATCCGTAGGTCACGCACGCTCAGCAGGCGTTTTCGACCGGGGGCCTTACCTGGCTCTGTAGTACCCGTATTTTGGTGGTGTTTGATGATGCAGTGGACGGTTGACTTGGGTAAGTTCAGTTGGCGCCCTATTTCCCGTTCACTGAGTCCATCCCGTTGCAACTCCACCACTCTTCTCCTCACGATGTTGTCAATAGGTTTGCCCCTGGCCATGGTGATGAAGCACTGCGGTTCCTCGGTGCACAGCACGCGCTTATATACGGCGGACTCCCTTATCGTGTCCGTGACGTCATGCTTCCGTAGAATGTGCCACTATCTGGAATTTTCCGTATGGGTCTGGTGCCTGGTCGAAGTTCAATGTCACGCGTATAGTTCCCCGTTTTCGTTCTTTACGTGACCTTGGGCGCAACATGCTGGGATCACGATTCTTGTCTGCTCACACGCCTCCTCTTACACACATGCGTCACTTCTGCGGGTCACCCATTCCACCGCCTATGCCTCTGTGCATTTAATCACGTATTCCTTTCTGGTCGAACTTCATTGTCACCAAGGTTGTAAGTACGTGTAATGCAGTATGGTCTCTGGCGCCTGCCTTCTGTTTCCGTGTTATACGTCTGCGCCCCAGAGCGTTGTGGGTGACGTTCGAACTGAAACCTGGCGGGAAAAATGACGTGTGTGCTACTCTGGAGCCGTTTGATTCTGACACCTTGAAGGGCACAGGAATACGACGGGAAAGAACTTAACATGTGCTATATGTTTATCACATCCATAACTACTTTGTACGTCTTACTTTTTGAACTTTAATGCCAGTGTGTGAGGTCATTTAAATATGTAATTGTTAAAGAGGTTCAAATGTCATTCCGAAATGCAAGCAAATAAAATAAGAGCAAACTACACATTATGCTGGGACAGGTTATAACTTTCCAAATTTCATGATTCCGGCCTGTAATGAAGGTGGCCGTGAATGAGCTGGATGGAGCTCCTATTTAATGCTTTAGGATAAATCTTTATGACAAACTTATGTTTCAAATTGGACTAGTTTGAAAATAATACATGCCATTACTTGCGTAGAAATAGTAAGAACACCAACGCAATCTCTTCAAACCGGACTAAAAATTCACCAGTAACAATTTTGCAGCTAAGAATTTAAACAAAATTCATTATCTGTAGGCAATTAAATAACATTTAAACGTTTTATTTACATTACTTTAGTCCTGAGAAACATCTTTCACTTAATGGTCGAGTTTTAAATTTCTACCCACAATTAATAATAACCATATATACTGTAATTTTGATGTGTAGGCTACCTAAGTTCTATCTAACTAGAGGCAAGAATTTTAAAAATCAAGGAAACATCGTGCAATATATATATGAATTACGCATTTAACGTATTATTTCATATTACTTTTCATGTTCCTCTCTCTGTACCATTATTATTAAAGTAATTAAATATTCTGACAAAGCTGAGCACAATGTGACCTCTATGTTAAATAAATGTCTATCAATAAATTATCGGAAAAGTATGAGGACATTTAAATTAGGTTAGATATTTTCTTCAGATTTTCTATTAAAATTGACGCGAAGCTTGATTCTATGGCCAGGTCAATAATTAATTATTTCTCGAGAAGTTTTGTGGTAAGATGGGAAATAGAAACTGGCTGAAATTACAAATTACAACGAAACTTGGTTGTATAGTTTCCGCTAAAGTAAAAAGTTAGCTTTCTGAATCCTCGATAGATTTCAATAAAACATATAAACATCTAACTTTTGAGTTTCAGAGTACTGGCTACAATTGGCATTAAAGTTCACGAAACTCGTCGTGTGATTGCATGAATGCTGAAAATTCAATAATAACTCGGAATTCAGAAACTTCACAGTAGCTAAGATTGTTCGGAAGTATGTTAATAAATTAAAGTGAATTCACATATTTAAAATACATGTATGTTGCATTTCGAAATCTGAATTTGGAAATGTTAAAGTTGATGTATTTTACGGATCACTAATGCTACATTCAAGTAGATTCATAACCTGACACGTTGTGTTGATTGGGTGTTCAGTGTTATGTGCTATTACGCAGTTATGACGAGGTGCACTTTCTTTAAACTATTCCAAATGTGTATTTTATAGATTACTGAATGTTAACACAGTGAACTTCTTTACAGTAATCATAATGATGTTACACAACTCTATAAGGTCATAACATAATATATGTTTCATAGTTTATTGATAATCTGCTTCCCTTTGAGGAGGATAGCGCTTGGTCTAGGCAACACTGCATGGTGAACGTTGTCACATCGAGTGCTGGAATCAGCGATTCTTCATCTTCGTTCACCTTGCCTTTTTCTATGGGTCTCTTATTGCATAAGCCTCAATTGGACTTTTAGCTTTCTTTGCAGTTTTTACATTGATTGATTTGCTTTATTTTACATCGCTTTTGTACCACTTTTGGCTAATTTGCGAAGATAGGTATGAGTGATGATATGATGAAACTGATGAATGGACACCCACAAACATCCATGCCAAGGCCGGGATTCGAACCCGGGACCCCTGGCATTGTGATGTGATAACCACTCCACCAAGGCGGACGGCGCAGTTTTTAGAAGCTTGTCCAACAATGTATTATTTATTAAGATAACTAAACCTAACAAGCCTAAACTAACAAGGCATTTAGCGTAACAATGAATGCAGACATCAGAAATCGAAGTCGTAGAGGTTGGTTGAGGCTTGTGCGATAGTGAGACTCCTTTTCCATACACGGCAGCAGCGTACTGGTGTCTAATTTAGTGGTGGCTGCTATAGGTTTGTGCTGGATATCGGAACTAGAACTCGGGTTTTCGCGTCCATAACCATAATCAAAGTTTAAGTAGGAACAATTCGGAGGAGAAGAAACTTTCCGGACACACGCACAGTAGGTCTCGCGGAGAGTAATCGACTTCGGCGAACCACGAACTTCAGAAACGGATCTCTCCAGAGTTGAACACAGGATCTCTCCTGTCGATCGCGCAGGGAGCAATTCATTCCCGGCCGCTCTCCGGCGCCAGATGCGCTCCGCACAAAAACCTCACCGACTGACTCCGCTGTACATCGATTTAACGATAACAGAGAATACCAGGATAATATTGCAACCTCTTTTCTTTACGCCGAGCAGCCCTGCAACAGGGCCCCGAGGAGTTGTAAGTAAAATTGCTCTTTGTTAAAACTTCCTTCCTCCCCGTCCAGGCGCCGAAGAAGATCCTCTTGGGGGGCTCTTTGCAAGATACGCCCCTCGTACGTTGCGGGAAGAGGCGTACAAGGTAGCTTCATTAAAGACAACGAGGTCTCGTAAAAGATAAACTGTTCATTCTCCCCGCTGTGTTAAATATGAGAGCAGTTTTCATGATCCCCCTGCCCCCCTCTCCCCCCTCGGATTCGTCCTAATCAAAGTTCCTGCGGTGATGTTCATCAGGGGTGCTCCCCCTCTTGTTCCAGGGTGCTAATCTCCTGATGGGAGAATAAAAGTGCCCTTGTTCGATGTCGACTCCTCGTATCTGAGGAACTGCACCGGTTCCTTGAAGACATTACCAGGCTGTTTAAGAATTGTATCCTGAGCTTTCAATTGGTAGGAAAGAACGAAGTCCCTTTGCTCCAGCAGTTGCGTGTTTACAGAGCTGCAGCCGAGTGAAAGTGTCACAGGTGGCATCAGGATTGCAGAGAGGTAGCGTAACCCGGTCATGGAAACGTACAACAACGACTGGAGGTTCGTATTGCTGACCACACGTCACCCCGTAACTGGTTGGATGATTTCCCACCCTGGGAGGTGGGAGTGAGGCCAACAGTCTGTAGGTAGGCTGGCCCTCACGGGCTGTTCCGCCACGTTTTTTCTTCATGGGTTGCGGGGATACTGTGAAGGGCGTTATGTTAATTTTAGCTAAGAACAAATCGCTTTTTATATATTGAATGTGACTCAAATAAAGGTCGGGGATCAAGAGTCACCGGTTTAAGGTCATAACTTCTGTAAAAGGGGCCCGCCCCGGTCAATGAAGGAAAAGATTTGTTATAGCTGAGTGAGAATGCTCTCTCCACACTATCATACCTGCCCGTTGTTCCTAAAGATTCCTGTCCTATATGAAGATGTAAGTTGCGTCCATAACTTATCAGAGTCAGTACTTCGACTCTGAACAATGTTCCTCCAATATCCCGCTCCAACTGTATCGAAAGAAGTATCTGAGTAAATTGAGAGCGATGTCCTTCCGGACTTCTCATTTACACTTCTGCCAGACTAGAGGTTATTACTCCTCCAGTTCTCTATCGGTGAGGCTACTTTCGTAACCTCCCGTAGAACCTCAGCACGGAGGCATTAGGGAACCCAGCACATTCTTGGGATAAGTAAAGGCAGTCGACGGAGGCGACAGGTTAATGATCAGAGTAAAGAGAGCATTAAACGAGCCTCTTCTCTATCTTCACTCATTATACCTCATCAATATTTATTTAGTGTATCACACATAGCTGCTCAGTCACCGCCCAGTCAATAGGTAGTCTGGCTGCCACGCGAGAGACTCAAGATCGATTCCAGGGGTGGATGATGTCTGGTGGGAATTTTGTCAACAATGCCGATGTTTAAATGTTTGTTTGATTTAGTTTCTGTTTTAAAGTCCAGTTTATGCACAGATGGGCTAAACGGGACTGGACTTACAGTTTTTAGTGAGATCAGAACCAATGTATGCCTCCACTGCTAGCCCCTGTTTAAAGGACTGCCACGTGTTGTTTGGAATTTCCTCTATTTCACGTAGTACACCCTCTGGACGCACAGTCAGTATAATCCTCTGTAGAGCTTGTGTTGTGCCGCCCATATGCATTTGTAATTGCCCCTCCTTACACTTCATCTTATCACCATTCATCTCCATCGTTTCGATTAGCCCAAGGGGGTAGAAAAGTAAAATATACTCAACCAAATCAATCAGTAGCTCGTGTATTTTACTTACACCATGTCGTATTACTTTCTCTTTAGGCTAGTTAAGGATAAATTTAATAAGAAAGTACACACAAGAGATACATGGCCATGCCGGGACTCGAATATCTTACCTACGGTAGAGTAGACCACTCAGCACACTTGGGTTCTAAGAGAACTCTACTATGGCCGAGATGACTCTTCCGTGGCCGAGTGTTTTGAGAATTAACCCACGAACAAATGTTCCGGGTTTGGTTACCGATATTTTCTTCTGAGCAGTGTACCTTCTCATGAAGGCGCCGACTCGATATCCGAGCACGCCAAGAGGTTCGCTTTTGATCTTGCTAACAACGTACTCAAGTTCGAGTCTCGACTGGGCCCGAATGTCCATGTCCGTTTATAAATTTCATTTAATCATCACTCACTTTCATCATCGCGATTAGCCAAAAGTGGCAGAGAAGCGATAACAAAAAAAAAAATACAAACATCAATTCTCCCCAAATTTTTACTGTGACGTGCATCAAGTAGCTGCAGACTTCATTCATAATGCTGGTTTTAATCGCGTTTGCCTACCTACGTGGCGTAGTGGCCTAACTACGGCGCGCTACGAAGCCAGGGATTCCTGATTGAAATCCCGACATTGGTGATCTTTGTGGGAGTGTCCCTTCATCAATTTCATCATATAATAACTCATCCGCATCGTCGCGATTATCCAAAAGGCAGAAAAGCGACGCTAAATAACAAAAATCAAATTAATGGCGTTTGTTATTGTTGTTATTATACGTGTTCAATTCGCATCTTTTTCGTTATTTTCCTCTTTTCAGTTTCTTTCATTTTAGTTGTTGATATCCTGATATAAAATTGTCTTCTCTGTATTCAGCATTCCTAAAATATAGATAGAAAATCACAAATACAATACTTTACAAAAACTTTACGTTCTACTTCAGTAGTTGTAGCACAGTTGCTAGATTGAACACGTCCCTGAAGCCGTGATAAAACATAGGGTCAACATATTTCGTATTTGCAGCGAAAGCCTTGAAAGGTTTTGCTGTTTATCTTCAAGGCGGACAGGATTGATTCTTTCCCGAGGGCAGTAAACCCTGGGCCTTTGCCAACAGTCACCCCCTGCGCTCTGGATATAACCTTAAGTGGCCTTAAACAACGCGAGTGTGTTCATCTGGCTTCATTGCCTCCTGGAGAACACGTTTTGTGCCGCGGACGGCCGAACTGCCGCCCGGAGGCCAACTGATATCGGAGGCAGCTTGTAGTTCACTACGAGAGAGGGCTATCATCTGCCACGCCCAGATCCGCTTGCAATTTACAGCCCCGAGGCCTGTGGGTGACAGCCGCAGGGGGGGAGATAGGGGGATTCCTGCTCCCTCCAAATATCTGCACGTAATAAGCGACCGTTCCTTACATGGCCGAATCTGCGAATAATTTGCATGGGTAATGATAGTAACCGGTTGGGATTTAGATACAGCCCTGTCTGGGGGATGTTTTTGCGTTACCATCAAAGGGAAAGTTGAGGATCGTTTGAGAAGAGCGTACACGGCAGTGAGAGTAACAACTTTTATGCATGTGTGTGCTAATGGGTAGAGAAAATATAACTGATCTTTCAATACAGTGCTAGCATAAACGATGTTGCCGATTTGAAACACATATTACCCATTGTGGTGTCGATGTACGATGTAACTCCCTGCTATCGTGGAAGCCAAGAAATTGGTGTTCCTTGTTTCTGGGAGGAGCACTGTAATAGTGTGTTCCATAGAAACTGGTTTGACGAATCTTCTGTGGTAAAAACACTAATGTTATGTTTAAAGAACACCATCTGGTGGTGAAAAATTGAACTAATCTTATTTCGTCAGCATTCGCTTCCCCATGGTCTCCATAGCATCTATACAAAATTTAAACCCAATCCAATGCTTCGGACGGACTCCAAAATTCGAAGAGCCACATTTCCACCTGGTGATGAAAATTTGAACTATTTTTTTTTATTTCGTTAGCATTTGTTTTCTCGTGGTTTCCTGCCGGCCCAGGTGGCGGAGTGGTTAGCACTTCGCGCTACCACGCCAGGGGTTCCGGGTTCGAATCCTGGCCTGGGCATGGATGTTTGTGAGTGTCCATTCATCAATTTCATCATATCATCACTCATCCCATCTTCGCAAATTATCCAAAAGTGGCACAAAAGGCGAAGTAAAATAAAGCAATTAAATCATGGTCTCCATAATTTTTATACCAAATTTAACCGCAAACCGATTCTTCGAACGGGCTGCAGGAGGCTTTGAGTAGGGAATGTTATTATGGCCACCTCGTATTATATTTGAGTGAAGTTGTCTTGCTTTCGCCACGAAACTTTTTTAGCGTAGAAGCGGGATGAGAAGACCATGCAAATTCTGGAGCATTCAGATGCTTATGAAAGTCTGGTTTGGTAGTGACACTTCTTTACATGTGACTACTATCGGCGACAAAAATATTGAGCCCTCGGTTTACGCGCTTGTATAATTGTACTTCGTGGGAGGAAAAAAGTCAAATATACCTCATTGGAAAGCTTCACGTATCTACTTTTTAATAAGCTTTATCTGAAAATTAATCTTAACTTTGTCTTCTTACTATAATGAAAAAATCACTGAAAATTGTAGTTTTATCTTCCAATTTTCATGTACAGGAAACTTAATACCATACAGTTCATAACCGACTGTACATATAATCTTCAGATTTTGTGTACTTGAAGATTGATTATTTTTGCACCTCTATAGAAGAAATCAAATGCATTGTTTACTAGATACTTCAAAAATTGACATTTTAGGGAAACGCGCAAATTTGAAATTCATAATTTCAACGAAATTGTAAAAAAAACTGTTGATATAACGTATTTGATCAAATTCCAGACGTTTGGCGCGCGTTCCTCAAATATGGTTCCAGATATTCTTTCGCACTCGTAGTATGGTAAACGGGTGAATGACGTATGGCGGAGTGCGGCCAATCTCAGACTCTGCGAGCTGCAGGCGACTTCCACAGCGTTGCCGCTTCGCTGCGAGAATCGCGCAAGTGCGTTCAGTCGAGCCGATCCAAAGTAATAACGCAGCATAAAATAATGAATGAAATATTTCTCATATTGCAAATGGAGTACTGTTGTACTAGTTTTACTGCTATGCTACATTTTATCTAGCTTTATCTACATATGAACATCGTCTCCTTCGATACCCGGCGAAGGTACATAGTGGTTCGGATCCCACTTTACACTGTAAGTCCAGTCCAGATTAGCCTACCTGTGCATAAAGTGGACTTAGAGAGAGAAAATAACTCAATTGGGCTTTATAGGAACATTACTTTCCCAGTATTATTTTATGTCGCACATTTAAACAGATATATTGAGTGCAACGATGTTCGATGAGGACGATTTGAATGAAGTCGTCGAAAGATCCAGTCTTCTCTGTATACAATAATAACGCACCTAAATTTTCAATAAATTTAATGAGTGAAAGGTAAAAGTATAATATGCTGTTCATAATGGATTCTATTGAACTGGATAATTAAAATAAAAGTCGTGTATCTTTCTTCTCACTACACCTTGCAAAAACTCACCGAATAAAATATTGGGTCGATGCAAATTTTTGTTGTTCCTTTCTTCTTTACATACCTTTTTCACTGTGCTGACGTAACCCCCAATCACTCCGCCGTGCACTTGACACCTTGGTTTATGTCTTGAGATGCGTCCATTCGTTTCTCCTGGTCGAAATATATTTTGGCATTGACTATCATTTCTTTTGCACCACTATGATATTACCGTCTTGCCATTTTAATGCAACAAAAAATCACTTCACAGAACCACCATCACTCAATACTGTGCTTACGAACAAACACGCAAACTTGTGAGAGATCTGGCTGCCTGGATAGAATGCACGTAAGAATTTTTATGGCTTTGTGGGAGTGCAGGCAATAATTCATGGCTGGAATGTAAACACAGAAGTGACAAATAAAATTTCTGCATCTCTACAACACATTGTTTCGGCTCATTTCCCGTGTCAAAGCTGCTTGGACGCGGAGTTTAAAGGGCAAGCGGCAACGCTTGGCAACAAAGCTCACTTGCTCTACGTGCGTTCTTAGCAACGATGTGAATTGCGCGGAAACTGGTTGCCAAGAAAAACAATTCTCTCTATTGTTTTCAATTCGCACAGTGTACAAGAATGAGATATGGATTTTTTTTGTCTGAAAACAAAGTTAAATCACTTTGTCTTGCATGTATCTAAAAGCAGACACTTGTAGCTTTCCAATGAGGTATATTTGACTTTTTTCCTCCCACGGAGTACAATTTTACAAGAACGCAAACCGACTGGTCAATATTTTTGTCACGGATAAATACTATTTTGTAAAAACACCAAAGTTCAATTTGTACTCAGATACTAATCGACTTTATCTACTGTTTAAAGTTGGATACTAAACTCTGTGGTTCTACAGCTCAGTGTCAAAATAATATAACCCGATCAAATGGATATGTTTGCCCAACTAAAGAATATCCACATCTTAGATTCTCGCGATGCGCTATCTGGGTTGAAAGTTTTGCTTTAAAACAGGTGTAAATGTCAAGGACAGAAGGCTCTGCCATCTAGGGGCAAAAAAAGTGAACCTGATCACTGATCACAAGTGTGTGTTCACAGATAATTCACGTTTAAAGGTGCCCAGGTACAGATACGAAGATAAACTCAAAAAGTTTGTGTTGATGTACCTTGTAGTCGTAGGCGTGCGGAGACCCTCTGATTGGGGAGGGGGGCAAAGCCTTGATGCAAGTTCAGTCGGGAAAGAAAACCACCATTTTATCTCACTGTTTTAGTTTCATTGCATTGATGGGTATATAGTATATAATGCAGCAACATATAGGCACCATAACGAATTAATAAATTGTTTCTGAAATGTGTCGCGCTCCTTTCCCTCCAAACAATTGTGTTCATACATTTAAGATAAAACTGTTTAGCTGCTCTAAAGTACTTAGTAGTTATAAGTTATCTCTCAGGTAATTTACAATGCATTACAGAAAACAACAAAATTGCGAGCGAAGCGATCAAAAATATGTTTAGATCCAAATTCTTGCAAACTGAAAATAATATTGATTTAATATGGCCCAAAAATCTCATGAGACGCATTCTCTTTTTCAATTTTCTTTAATTTAGATGTGTGGTTCTGAACTTGACAGGAATGCAAGAAAGGCAGATATTGCGAGCGAAGCGAACAAGAAATTTTTACGAAATGTATTTTTATTTGTATAAAGTATGATATCGAGGGTGGCAATTGCCCCTATGTATCGCCTCCAGATGCTCTTAGCCGTCTGGAAGAAATAATGCAAGAAAGACGTGAAGTGAATATTAATTCTATCTTGAGTATCCTTTTTTCCTGCTTCTCTTAGATTCTAGTAGTGTTGCTTTAATTTACCTCAATGTTTGACCCCCTTGCCCCCCCCCCTAGAATTGATTTCCGTCCAAGGTTGTGGAGGAAGAATACCTATTGTTTCCTTCCCCTGTAGTGCGGTTACTGCACCCCCTTCTACCGTAGTTGCTTCGAACTTTAATCCGCTTGAAAATACTTGATTCTCTTTGAGTATGATATCTTTTATTAACGGTGCTAAGATTCCTCTACACTAAATTTCTAGTTGAAAGTATGATAATGTAGGGACATGGACCTCTGGAAGGGGGGCAAGGATGGCCATACTTCCTCTTAGAAATGGAATATCAACTTAAAAATATATATTTCACACGTATAATTTAATTTCAGTATAGTAATTTACATTTATGTGATAATTTCAAATTCAAGTGGTGTTTTTCAGGGGGCAACTCTATTATCGGGGTAATATACCCCATGGAAAAAACCTTGATTGTCCCTCCGTGGAAAAAAAAATTGCGACGTCTATGATTAGAGGGGGTGATTGCTTCCCTTGCCCCCTGTGTGCATGCCTATGCTTGTAGTCACATAGTGTGCAGTGTAGGCCGCCAGGAACGACATTATAAAAATGATGCGATACGTCTATCTAAGCCTCAGAAGTCCATAGGAACAAAATCTTCTATAAAAGTTGTTCTACGTATTCCTTGGTAAACGGCAACCATCTTTGATTCAATCACATACTACAGTGGTTAAAAATAGTCCGGTTCTTTCCTTTGAACTTGATATTTAATACATTTAAAATGTTTCATCGTATTCTGTGGATTCATACCAAGCGTACTCATACATGTAAGGGACCAGGTGACCACAATTAAAGCTACTCTACTCAGAGCCCTCTGCAGCCAGTTCGAAGCACCGGATAGTGGTGAAACCACGGGAAAGCGAATGCTGATGAGAAAGATAATAGTTCATATCTTCACAACCAGGTGCAAATGTGGCGTTTAGAATTAAAATAGCCCTACCCAGAGCCCTCTACAGCCCGTTCGAAGCAACGGATCGCACTGAAACTTGAAACTTGATATAGATGTCATGGAGACCATTGAGAATCAAATGGTGACGAGAAAGAAAATAGTTCAAATCTTCACCACCAGGTGCAAATGTGGCGCTTAGAATTAAATTTCCCCTAGCCAGAGCATGTTCGAAGCAACGAACTGTGCTGAAACTTGGTACAGAGGCTATGGAGACCATGATAGAGCTAATGCTAATGAAAAAATAGTTCCATTTTCACCACTTGGTTGAAATGTGCCCCTGAAATCTGATGCACAGTGAACAACATCGAGGGAACGCTTAGTGTGACCATTTATCACACTGTCTTACATTTCCAAAGAGCCATTCACGTTTACAGTGGGTGTATTGAGCACTACTGTACCGACATAAACTCAAATTATTGGTTGCTGTTACTTCAGCGCCATCTTTGCATCTGGTGGTGAAAATTTGAATTTTTCATCAGTATTCATTTCTCCATGGTTTCCATACCCTCCGTTGCTTCGAACTGGCTCCAGATAGCTCTGGGTAAGGTAAATTTAATTCTAAGCGCGAAATTTGCACCTGGTAGTGAAGATTTGAACAATTTTCTATTTCGTCATCATTCGCTTTCCCGTTGTTTCCACAGTCTCTGTACCAAGTTTCAGCACAATCCGTTACTATTGTACAAACTGGCTGCAGAGGGCTGTGAGTAGGGCAACTTTAATTGTGGTCACCCTGTACTGTGTATAATTTATGAAAAGCTTGTTTTCTAGATGACTGTATTACTATTCTAGACCTATAACGATTCGACTACGGCGCATAAAACATTCCGCAGGGAACTTTATATCCGCTTGACAAGTAACTGCAGTAGCATAGAGAAAACACACATCTCGCTCTCAAACGCCAATCCATTCTCAAACAACACCCACACACGCATAGAGTCAATCTCTCTCGCCCCACATAACACGGGCGATAAGAGGAAACGGGATGCCAAGTTTAAACAATGCCGCGGAGTGGAATTTCTGCCGCGTCTCCTGAAAGATGCTTCTCTCCAGCATCCCTGTCTGGAGCAATTTTTTCCTCCAGCACATCTTTCGCCCTTTGTATTCCAGTCGCTTTCAGGCATTGATTGACGAAGCAGGGAGCTGGAACAATTCATACTTCAATCGTGGGGCCTTGGAGATTGATTTTAGGGAGAGTTTAACTAAATTTCATCCGGGACGTGCCTGTTCTGGAATTCTACTTAGCACTGGGGACACTTGGAATCTTGCCTCTTCTCAATTATGGTTCTGCAAATTCCCACATTCTTTTTTGTTAGTATTCTCTTTATGTCTAGAATTTCTTGCATGCCGCCCACATTAACATTTTTTTTTGTATAACGAAGATAAATTTTCCACGCCCTCGACAAGAGAGAAGTCAAATTCAGATCTCGGTTCTTGTTTCGACTTAATTTTGTTGCAGTGTTCGTTTAAATCTGTGCTATATATCGTAATTTTATTCTTCAAGTTTTAACATGTAATTTTTCAACATGATTTTCATCAATATGTCATGGGAACAAATAAACTAACTTCCTTCCCTGCTTATAATTTAAACCTCATGAGAAATTTGATATATAAGGAAATAATTATGTACATGCTTATGTGTATGTATATATATATATATATATATATATATATATATATGTACTGTATATATATACATACATACATACACACACACACACATAGATATATATATATAATATATATATATATATATAAAGTGGTCAACAAGCGTGATACGAAATCAGAGGTACCAGGTTCGAATCTTGTTTTTGACATCGATATACGATTATGTTTGTCTCATCCATCAATTGGAACAGTATATAGTACACATATCCTTCATCCCTCCATCCTTACAATTAATCCAAGAGGTAGAAAAGCGACATATAATAACCACACACGAACACACATATCAAATTATTCAATTTCATAATTATATAGTTCTTGATAGTGGAGCTAGCGGTCTAGATTTCGATCCTCGGAGGTAAAACTGAAATTTCGATGGTGACCCCACATCCTTAATAATGGGAGGTTACTTCAAAGAAATAGAACTTGCTGCACTGACCTTATTTTTTTTTAGGGTTTCTATATTTCATGACTGAAAATCCGGGACACCGCTGGCCGAAATGTGGGGGGGGGGGGAGCTTGGACATGCACTGAAACTACCGTGCGGTTCCAAAGATAGTAAGGTATTGCAGAACGATTTTCAAGGACGCCGTTGAAAATGAATTCAACTCCTTGTAGCTTAATTTTGGAATGCACGTCTTTGCAACAAAAGTCATAAACATTGAAGACATAAAAATAATTTTCAGAAAACCACATTATACCTTACATATTTAATAAATAAAGAAATATGTCAAACTATAGTCTTAATAATTTCTACTTTTCCACCCTATTCCGAGAAATCAGTGCGTCCCGAAGATATTTTTCTGGACACCGGGACAATTGATAGCAATCCGGGACTGTTCCTGAAAATCCTGAAAGTATAGTATCCCTATTCTTTGCACGATAATCAGAGAACTGTGAAGAATGTATTATAGCAGTCGTAATTGCAACCACTACCCGTGATTAATTTGTTAATTGATTATTAAAAATTACACAAGTATCATCACTTGTCTAGAATGTCAGTAATTGTCTCTTAAGACAATAAATAGTAATTTAACAACTTTTGGTGACTATTTAGCTTTGACAAACCTTAATAATCTTAACGGTAGTCTTTAATTTCGAAAACATATCTATTAGACTGGCTTATACGGGGTGAGAAAAAGGTCGCTTTTTTGGTGGTTGTTGGTACATAAGAACATGGACAGTTGGTTAGTAAGACACTCATTGTTGTCAGTCACTCATTGTTGTCAATCACTCATTGTTGTTTCTTTAGTTGTTTCTTCGGAGCGTGATCTTGCAAAGCGTGTAACTACATTAGCAATGGTTTTGTTACTCGAAGCTCGTGTGTTTTTGTTGGAACAATTCTTTCGACATGGAGGTGAATATACGAAAGAAGTGCGAAATAAGTATATGGAAAGGTTTCCTGATACAGATCCACGGCGGTTGATCGATAAATTTCGCAGAACGGGATCAGTGAAGAATGCGGCAAAATCAGGCAGGTCACGAATTCTAACAGGACAAATTACAGGACATTTAGATTAGAATAGAGCAAAGCCCAAAGAAGTCAATTCGTAAATTGTCACAGCAAGTGAGTGTGTCGTACGTTTACATTTACACCCCTACAAATAACATTAGTGCAAAGGGACCACGACAAGCGTGTTCAGTATTGCCAGTGGTTCAGAGACTAACCATTGCTAATGCAGTTCCACGCTTTGCAAGATTACGCTCCGAAGAAACAACAATGAGTGATTGACAACAATGAGTGACTGACAACAATGAGTGTCTTACTAACCAACTGTTCATGTCCTTATGTACCAACAACCATCAAGAAAGGGAAGTTTTTCTTTGCGTAATGAAGCATAGTGTAGATACACACTTGCCTTTGGCTCATCTGGAAACTGAACAGAGTTTCGTAACCTTCTTTAAAATTAGATACAGTACCGATTAGTGTCGAGTATGAAATGAACTTAAATCTATAAGATGTCACTTGCAGTTCGGCAAAGCTTTCTTTTGCTGAGAGTGAAGATGGAGCAACTTGCTATTCATGGTAAGCGTAATGGTAAGGTGCGAGAGGTACTAACAACACACATATGAATGGCGAAACACAAAACTCGAGGTTTTAAACCCCCAAAGATTGGATCAGCATGGCAGATGGAAATGTATACCTGTCTCCGTATAGAAGCTGAAGTTCTGCGAAGTATGGTTATGGTCGTGACTGTACAGGGTGGCTCAAAAAGTCACTTAACACCCCCAGTACAAGGCCACTGCGGCATGGAACGTAAAAATGGCGATGACCAATCGTTGCCTGGCCAAGGGGGAACCACATTGACGCCACCCGCATGGTCGGCGGAAATCTTGATGTCCGCCATCTTGAATTCAAATTCAGAATTTTAAATGGGAAGGGGGTGATATGATATATCAAATCAGGCTAGAATTTCACGAGAAATGCAATGATGAAGGTTTTTTCCACGTATCTTTAACTAGTAAAAAGTTATGACTGAATTCTTGTCAGATGACAAGGGTCGCATATTCAGTTTATGAACTTCCTTATGAACATAAACATTAGCCTTGTCAGTGTGAAGGACTTTTCATTTAAGGGAAGCGTCACACTGTAATTTTTCGTGACAACCATTCATAATGCGCAGCTCTTCATGGATGTATTAAAATCGTGTGCAATGGCATGCGAACTTCTCTCCCTAGACATCACTTTGATCTCGATGCATTACTGATGTGGTAAACAAATTTTAAGGCATTTTTCTAACACCTCGAAAAGGAGCAAATTGGTACAAGAATTCAGTCATAACTTTTTACTGGTTAAAGATACGTGGAAAAAACCTTCACCATTGCATTTCTCGTGAAATTCTAGCCTGATTTGATATATCATATCACCCCCTTCCCATTTAAAATTCTGAATTTGTATTCAATATGGCGGACATCAAGATGGCCGCCGACCGCGCGGGTGGCATCAATGTGGTTCACCCTTGGCCTGATAACGATTGGTAATCACCATTTCCATGTTGCGCGCTGCAGTGGCCTTGTATCGGGGGTGTTAAGTGACTCGTTCTCAAACTGCCCACTGACCCCCGTCCTCCCAGACATTTATTCCAATCGAATTTACTCAATAATGCCGACTCATTTACCTGTAGTCTCTTCCTGTTTACAACGATGGCGATCAAGGAAGTTCGGAAATGTCTGACAAGACATTCCTTAGATGTTTCTAGATATTTCCTGTCTGGAAAAGTGATGGTTAAATGTCTGGGATTTTGAAGTTTTTTATACTTAATGTTTCCAATCGGAATCATTGAACATAATATGACTTCTACGTGTAACTTACCTGCAGTAGTACAATATAAAGTTGAGTGAGCGTAATTATCTTGTATTCGTGCGTTACGAGCTAAATAGCACTTGATACGTACCCAGTTGCTGTGGATACGAATACAAAACTGCCTGCATCTACCACAATGTACAGATTTGACTGCCCAGAATCTCGCCACAGATTCTGTTTCAGACGCTTCTATTGTGTGGCACATCCCATGAGAGCGATTGAAAGCGAAACTGAAAGAAGATCGGATCAGGAGTGGATTACACTGGACGTATCGTAAAAGTAAAAGTCATATTGAAAAAGAAGATTTCAGAATCAGCCTCGAACACTGTATCCAGCATCCCAATTTAATGCTACAGGGTTATTTTGCTTTTCGCAATGATTCCATTCAGCTAATTATCGATCTGCTGGTTGAGGGTAATTGTTTCAGTACGAGTAATTCTGATGAAACACAACGTGCCATATCAATGTAAAATTCATGCAATTATGGTCCCCTCTGCTCAGAAAATAAAAAGAGAGTAGGAATAATTTCATATGCAATTACAGGTAGTGTGGTTGAGTAGTTGGTTAGCGCATAAAATTTGGATGCAATTACAGATTCGTCGTAGGTTCGATTCTTATCACTCGAAGACGTGACAAGACGCGTTCTCTCAAAAGGTATATTTAGAATAGGTAAAAGTAGAGACACCAGACAATGGATAATGTCGCTTTAACTGTAAGGAGGTACTCTTAGTTTTCTATTACCTATTTTATGGCTTTATATTCTCTATTTACTTTGCTAAATTTCGATTTATATTTTGTGAGAGAGCATCCTTATCCCCATGTTCCATTTGTTATATAGATGATTTGAACCTTAAAACACTAGAACAAAACTCCATCTAAGACTGGTTGTTTTAACTTGCTGTGATTGGTTGATTGATTTGGTTTATTTTAATTCGCATTTCTGCCACTTTTGGCTAATCGCAAAGATGAATATGGGTTGTGATGTGATTAAATTGATGAAGAGACCATACCCAGGCCTGGATTCTAACCCGGGACCACTTACGTCGTAGAGCGCTATGCTAACCACTCCGCCACGGAGGCCGGCTTTTGACATATGAAGTGCGGTTAAATTGGTTCACGGCATTCCATTTCTTGCATAATCTTTATCCTCTGTCTACATTTGATGTGTTTCTCTTTCCGAAAGCCTTCATAGGTAATGACATGCAAATTGAAGAAAGACATAAGAGTACCAGTCTGAATGAATGAATTAAGTTATTTTACGTTGCTTTTCTTTCAATTTTGGCTAATCGCAATGATGGGATGAACGGTGATAAGATGAAGTGGAGCCGGTCCTCGTGGCGGAGTGGTTAGCAGATCGCGCTACGACGCCAGGGGTCCCGGGTTCGAATCCATTCATCAATTTCATCATGTCATCACTCATCCCCATCTTCGCAAGTTAGCCAAAAGTGGCACAAAAGGCGAAGTAAAATAAATCAAATCAAAAATGAAGTGGATGAAGCGAAAATGAGAAACACATGGCAACGAAACAACACAGTTCCTATAGAGGATTATCCTGGCTGCAGGTTCAGTCGCCACAGCATCGTTGCGCACATCAACCGCTCCGAGTGTACTTTCGAGTTTCATTATGGGAGGTTTTAAGTTCGCCATTTTGAAACACTTTAACTGATTTCACTTAAACGTAACTTCACTCGTCAAACACATCTGACTTCTATAAAATATATCCTCAAAAGCATTAGTCTTACAATAATATTATTTTACGATATGGTACACAATATTTGTTTTAGTTCTCCGTGCCATAAAGGCACATTTAGGGGACGTAAGGGTATGGCCCCACACATTCTGGATCTCTGACATTTTGGAGATAATGTGATCAGCACCACGCTCCGTCCCGCTTTACGCCCCAGATTTTCCCCCAGGTATCAATTGATTTGAGGCTGGGTGATCCCCAGAGCCGCTTTATGCGGGAAAGAAGCCGGAAATCATACCAGGGTCTTCCGTGTAGTAGTCAGACGCCCTTCCGACTAGGCCACCGGTTCTTTACAATAGATATTATCGTCAAAAATTGATGACTTACCTTCACCTCTTGACCGTCACACCCCTCCTAAAACACACGCACTATAATAATTTCATAGTAGGTAGGTAAACACCCATGGGTGTTTAGTTCTCTAAGGTCTAAAACTGCAGTCTTCACAGTGGTTTGAACATGTATGTATCGGTAATAGTTGGATATTGTAACTGGAGACATTTTTAACGGCGTTACCCTTCGAGATTGATGAGCAGCTCTCAGATTACACAATGTATACTTCCCTTCTGAAAAGTAATTCGTCTGAGAACAACAATGGTTATACAACAACATTGTCATTGTCATTTAGACAATTATCATTGTGCTTCATATATTGAACTGAGAGAACGGTTGGTCATGAATAGATTAAAGAATTCGGCACCGATCGAGACAGTTTTTGTTTCGTACCCCTTCTGCTCATAGAATGCCTTGCATCTATTCATCCTTCGCCCGTTTGGCCTCGAGACTGCTTTTGTCTCCGCCAACCAATTGCTCCTGACATGAGCCAACAAACAACCAATCCGGGAGCGTTTTAAACAACGAAACCTCGACGTCATTTTCTGTTTCGGGAAAGTGAAAAAAAAGTCTATCTGTGGCAGCCTTAATGCGAGCATTACCGTGAATCGAGCGTCCCTCTTTTCATCAATCCATCGAAATGTGCCCCGAGGAAGGGAGAGAAATTGCTTATAATTGCTTAACGGAGCATGGCATGGCGCACGACATATATGGAAGTGGTCTTCTGCTCGAGTTCTTCTCTCAAGACGATGCGAGAGAAAGGAAATGTTAAGAGGAGAAGTTTTTTGCGTTAAGTGGAAATGCATTAAAAAATGTCGAGGCCTCCTTCACTGCGTAGGAGGGGTATGTCAGAGAAGAGCAGAAGTCTTTCCCTTCTTACATTTCCCCCTTTCTTCATGCTCGTCATGGGCATCCGATGCTGAATAGCAGATAAGCTTGAACCATGTCTCAGGAGACAGCAGACAGTCTCTTTTCTTTTATAGATGTGTCAGTATGCTGTTTTCGGAAGTGGACTCCATTGACTTTTTAAACAACTATAGCTTGGTTATACTGTTAATAAAAATTAACAAGCTCTTTGGCATATCTAAACCCGAAGATTTATTACCGCAGCAACATGTCTTCCTTGGCGATTGATTCCCGATTCAGAACTTCCCAACTCAGGGACTATGGACATTCCAATGAAAACAGTGCCTGTTGGATATGTCAGTGAAATGTCTTCCCAACTCAGCACGTCCTACTAATCGCCTCGGGAGAGGATGAATTGACGTTTGAAATAGTTGTTCCTTGAAGTTTATTTCAAAACAAGTCATGATAACTGTAATAATCTAGGGGTTACTGTAATTTAGGTTGGAAACCTTTATTGGGTTCTTAAGCCTGGTAGGTACTCTCTAAATACAGTAATGGGCTATGTCCATATCTTCCATTCCACTGCAGTATTATCGCAAGTTTATGCACGAGTGAAGGAGGTTGCATAATGTAGAACTACACAATTTGTATTAATGTGCAGATATTATTAGAACAATTAAATCAAGAAGACTTAGATGATCAGGCCATGTGGTTTGTAAACCTGATGGTAAGAGACCTGCAGGAAAGCAAAGACGAAGATGGAGCCCCAGACTTTGGTATCGAACCCGGGACCCCGGGATTACAAGACAACAACTTTACCACAACGGCATCAGGGAGGCCCCGTAGTTCCACTCTGGTCTGGGCTTGAGTACCTCTCCTGTAGGCCAGACTTGTGTTTGAACACCCATCCTATATCCCAGACTTGTACTCAAGCACCTCTTACATCCCAGATTTGGTGCCTTGTGATTCATATTTTGAGTACAATAAATAAACACATCAAGGCGCAAAGGACGAAGAGGTGCAAGTAGCTATTACAAGTAGCTGTTCCCTTCCCAGAGCACTGACCTCTTGCAGGAAACTATTCATAGCCTTGTTACTCTGAGAAAGAATTCCTCAGTACAGACGGTGATTAAGTGTAAATACATGATGAAAAACATTTGTTTCACTACCTCTCTTGGTTTAATGTCATAGAGCTAAATCACGACTGCATTGTTTACCCATTTCTGGTACTGACGATCCCTAAAGTAAAGGATGGAAGCCTCAGAAACTCCTAGTTTTTCGAACACCCCTCCGTCCGCCCTCTCAGAACTTCTCCACCAGAAATGATTCGAAGGCGGAAAATTTTCGGGCGAGGAATCGCTTCAAAGAGAAAATGCCTGGAATTCGGAGAACGCTTTGAATATTGTTTCCTATATTAATTACTTAAAAGAAGAAAAACGAGTGACGCAGGAAAAGGGGGGATGGAATAGAGGGAGTGAGAAATTGCATCTTCTTCCCCTCCCCTCTATCTCTCTCTTTCCTTTGCTACTGTTCGTTTGTGTTCTGCGACCCGAATCTTGGAAATTCCGGAAGCAGAGATTCCAGCCCTGAGGCAGAGATTGACTAAGATTTTCTCATCGAACCCCTCGGCTTCCGAGAATGAGGAACTTATAGATAAGGGATGTATTGATAGGGAAGAGTCAAAGGGCGGAATTCCACGGCAGACGAGAGAAATGATATTTTCTCGCATAAAATTCGCGCCGATATTACACGTTGAGGCTCGAACATGACTGAAATTCGTAGTATTTTATGCGATGCTCAGGCGTAACGAAAATCAATCAATTGCCTTTGTAGCAGCGTTCCAAAAACGTCATTGAGCAGTTCTGGAGCTGACATCA
Source organism: Lepisma saccharinum (assembly GCF_977018435.1). Lineage (NCBI taxonomy): Eukaryota > Metazoa > Arthropoda > Insecta > Zygentoma > Lepismatidae > Lepisma > Lepisma saccharinum. The sequence continues at coordinate 157,152,516 of NC_139229.1, read as the reverse complement.
CCCACGATGTTAGTGTTTGCAGTACGTTTGCGAGTGTAAGTCCAATTTTCTACCTGAGGGCAGAGTGCGAAATGTTATGCTTCACTTGAAAAAAATCCAAACAAATCTGTTTATGATAGAAGGTCTCGCAAGCCGTAATAGTCTTCCAAAAGGAGATCTGTTGCCTCCTTGTGTGAGCGACTGAAAGTTTTGGGTTCGAGTCTCGGTCAGGGAGTTAATGTTTCTCTGCGTGTGTTCCTTCCATTTTGGTACTAGAAAAAACATCGAGTACGCTTTGAAAGTATTGGTGTTAAAGAGACGCATACAGCGGTCCCATGAGATCCACACCAAATTTTGGTCAACGTTCATCGTCAATGGCGTTAAGACACTGTACATAAATGGTTGCAACCAACATCATTTTAACACAACTGAGGTTAAACGTTTACTAATATGTGATGTGGACATCTGTGTCACGTCAACAACAGTATTAGGAGGTGGGAGTGGCTGCAATATTTGCTTGGGAATGGCCACATATAGCATACATAAAAGTGTATATTTTGGGCTAAAAGATCGTTCATACAGTTTGTCTTGTTTTTATAGGAGGCTGTTCGACTGGGGGCGCTAGCTTTCCTATTCGCTCTCTGGAACCGTCACCAGCCACTCCCTTCCTCAGTTCCATATAGTCACATCTCATCTTAAGATCACGATTATCCTAAAGAGGCAGAAAAATGACGAAAAATAATAAAATACGAATAAGAACCGTTGAAATCGTTGAAACAAAACATTTAGCCAACCACAAGCATAAGCAAATGACGAGCAGTGTACAGTTCCCTGGAGCGTGCCTGGTATTTGAAATTTATTTATAATAGGGGAAGTCGGGGGAATATGAGCAGTTTGGGAATATGAGCAGGTTGAAATATTATCGCTCACACCGTGAAAGAGGAGTAACTCGTTTCTGCATCCGACAGTTGGCAGCACTTCGTTGAAGCCTCTACCAGTGCCCCACCAAATGTTGTGAGCCTAGCGACAGTTCTTGTCGTGTCAGCGTCATTTTAATGTAAGTCTGTGAAAATTTATTGTTAAAATGTAGTGTCATAGTTATTTAGGAATATTTGTATAGGCTAAAAGAACATGTAAGTTGTTAGTCTGAAAAAATGCCATCATTGCGTCTGGGGTAATATGAATAGAAATGGGGAAATATGAGCAACTATTTCCGACTGTACAATATTCCAAAATTAGATTAATAGATTAATTATTCTGTTTAACATTTAAATTAAAGAAATTACCCCGCCTGGGGTAATATGAGCAACTTGATATTCTTTTGTAAAATATTGTTTTTACAAGAAACTCTCTGTTTCTTCTTTTAGCTGTTTTGGGTTAAAGTAGAAAACAAGCTGAGGAATCAATCGGAGAAGCGTTTAAAACTGTAGCAAATACGGATTTTACGTTTTTAATGAAAAACCTTAACAATGCTCATATTCCCCCGACTTCCCCTAGAGCTGACAATTCTTAGTTATTTCTAAGTAAGTCAGAGTGATGAAGTTTAATTGGTTTGTTGGTTTAATGAAGCCCACTATTAGGTTAACGTCCCGCACCTTGGCCGTGCCGCCTAAGGCATCATGCTTTGGGCTCCGACTACGGTATGTGAGCAGGTTCGAGTCCTGGTGGACAGCGTAACAATTTTATCCTGAGATTTCGGCCCGTGAATGTGACCGGTGGCCACCCACCATCGGGAGGAAACTGGAGAGCTACGAATGAGTAGCGAAACCCGGTTATGGAAGCCTACAACCACGTCTTGGGGTTCGTCGTTCTGACCACACGTCACCTCGTAACTGGTTGGATGATCTAACTCGGCAGGTGGGAGTGAGGCCGGCATTGGGTAGGTAGCTCCAGGCTCTCATGGACTGTTGCACCACGGGTCGTGTTTACCATTAGGTTGACAGCAGTAGAAATGAAAAAGTACCATCCCAGAAGTAGCCTTAAGAAACTGAAGAAAATAAAGAAAGAGCTCAATCATGGTGGGGGACCAGAAAATAGGTACTACTTTCATTAAACCAGTTCGTCACCTTAACGGCTCCATTTGTGCTACAAAGCGCCGGTCGTTATTTTCACCAAATGGTAATTCTACATCCTGAGATATGTACACTCCACATGGGAACACAGATGGACTTTTGAACTTTAAGCTCCGCATTATTAACCTAGTGAAAACTCTACATAGTTTCCATTTCTAAATGGAGAAATTAAAGGTTGAAATTGCACTTGCCTTTTTTTGCACATGGAGGAAACGAAAATTAAAACTGAAAGCCTCCCCCCACGCCTCCCATTGCATTTCCAGGGAGCTACCCTCCCACCCCGCGCCTCTCTCCTGCGACCATTTTTCGAAACAAACATAACATAGGGATGATAAATTTAGCACGAGAGCGCGGACGGGAGTGGCTCATTTCGAGAACACTGCGCCGCAGAAACGCACCAAAATATTTGAAAACAATTCCGAAGCTGGGGACGGGTTTCACTTCTAATGGCCACCGTCACAGTGCCGTGGCGCTCTGCGTAATCCTATCACCCGAGCAGGTTCGGCGTTTTGGAGCTGCCTAATTCAAGAGACGTGCCCGCGGCGGCGTGAAGATCTGCCTGCTTTTATTATTTGTTATTATTTTTTGAAAAAAAAATCCCTGACGTGTGACAACAAAATCGGTTTATTCCTCGTTACTTATCTCGGAAGTATGGCAATTGGTAATTACGAGAGGACCTTTGTTCGCAATCACGGCTAATGGAATGCCTGTGTGTAAGCACAGGCGGCGCAAACTGCCCAGGTTTAAAGGGGAAAAGACTTTGGCTGGACTTCTCACAGGTGGCGGAAGAGTCTGCACGCTGTTGTTCAAACCACTGCCTAGAGTCGCTCGGTGCTGGTGGTGTGGATTAAGCTCGGAGGTAAATTGTTCCCTGTACAGTTGTGGAGCACCGATGTAAGAGACTGGTTGCTACATAACTTATACCAGGGACAGTCAAATAAAAACACTTAATTTGTTTTTGTTTGTCTAGTAGATTTCTGCATGCAAAGTTGCAAAAGCTTGTTGCATTTTAGCATAGACCAATTGCTGATCCACATGTATTTTCAAGTCTGAGTTAGTGCCTGTGAACCTCAAGAAGAAGAATGTTTGGTGCAATCACTTATGAGCCACTGCGAAGGGGTTTCCACCCATCTGCGTGCGGACTGAGAGCATTGTCGAACTTCCGTCTTTTTGTAATCTTTCTTGGGTGCTAAGCATGAATAGAAACATTGAATTGTCATTTGCCGTAGAATGTATTTAAGTGTTAGGCTTCCAGAGAGCAAGAAACAACTGCATGAGTATGCAGGAAGCGCCATTTTTAAAATGACGAAATTGGTGTTGTGAAGTTCACTTAACCTTAACCGGGCAACCAGTGTCTATCAGACACTGTTGCTTATATTTTTTGTCACATACTCCAAACGATACTTCCTGCGAACATGATATTTTTTGATTTTGTTTGTTTCTCGCTTCTTCTCATTTCACAATATTTGACTTTGTTTGATAAAGTAGATCAGGCGTAAAAAATATTTTCCATTTCACTCACGTAAACGGGCAAGCAGTGTCTGTCGGACACAGTGTACAATTAATATGTAAAGAAGTGTACTTGAATATGTATTAAAAAATGTTTAATAAAATATAAAAATTTAATAAGACCACATAAAAATATTATTAACGCTAAAATAGAAAAAATAGAAAAATATATGAGCAAATACGTAAAACTATTTCCGGCCTAACATGTTTCATATACTACGCTGCAAAAAATACAATAACATGCAATTACGATGATGAATACAAGAATTATGGACGTAATAATTATGATTTGGTTAAATATCATGTCAGTCGATTGTTTCCACAGCAATGAAACATAAAAATCTCGCATTAGAAAGGCAAAATTCATTTTAAAAAATGCAGTGCCCGACAGACACTGCTTGCCCGGATAAGGGAATCAGTGTTGCAGTCATTATATCGTTTCGTAAATAACAGTAAATTTGTAATCATGTAAATTTGAGCTGGTTACAGTTTGTCCTGTAATTTTCGTCGGAATTTTAATGTTTTCATTTGGCTCTCCCTCGTATATTAAAGACTATATTACAAGTTTGGTAATAGTATTAAAATCCACTGTTTTATGAAGAAAATATGTGACTTTTTGTTAAGGTATGCAACGTAGTAGACCATCCGTCGGTTCATTTCAGTAACTAAAGCGTAGCAATCAAAATTGCGATTAATAAATACCCGGGCAACGACGGGCAATCAGCTAGTAAATTATGAATGACAGAAAAAATCACTAACATGTGTGTAACGTTAAGTAAAACCAAGAAAGGAAAGGGAACATCAACCTGAAATAATGCTTGGGTATTGGATATGTTAGAAGGTGCCAGGGGAAAGGAATTCGGATGTAATGAGGGGAATAAGGAAGTACAAAAACAGAAATGGATTTTGTAAATATTGAAGAAAATTCAGTGTCTTTATTACCAAGTTAATATTTCTATTGTGAAATTGAGATATCTACCTACGAGATTCGATCAAACTTTTTCAGTAATAATACGGATAGAAAATGTGATTAATAACTATGAATTTCTAGACACTAACAATATTTTATCATCAGAATAATAAATATCCCCACTTTGAACTGTGTTCGAACGAAACGAGTGAGAAAGTACTCATCTAGGCAACCAACATAACAGTTCCGTTAAATTGGCTGCATAAGCACCAGGATGCTACCGTATTCGGATGAAGAAGTGTTATACATTCAATAATATTGAGCCAGACAAACCTTGGATACACTATGTCCAGAACATTTCTAGAGCGAGCGAACGAAAACAAGTATTTGCGCAAGTAGTGCCACGAGAGGGCTTGACCAATGAATTTGTGAGAGGAGAAGTGAGTGCAGTTACCAGCCGTTTGCAGCAGCGCGCACTGTTTTGTTCCGCCCATTCCCTTTTTCGTCAGTTATGCGTCGTCTTGTTCTACATATTGCAGAGACAGAGGATAGTTTTATAATACTGCATCTTTTGTAAATTTTACTAAGGTTGATTGTTCTACGTAATCAGTGTAATATACACTGATTTTTCCAAAGCCTTTGACACTGTAAATCATGATGTACTACTAAGTAAATTGGGCACTTTCAACTTTTCCCTTCCCCTCAGGAAACTTATGGCGTTATATTTAATGAATAGAAAACAATGTCTCGTATAAATACCACACATCCAGCAAATTTCTAGTACGTTCCGGAGTACCTCAAGGGTCCAACATAGGACCTCTTCTCTTTCTTCTATTAATCAACGACTTACCAGAACATTTGATTAATTCTAGAAAACTGTTATTTGCAGACGACCTGAAATTCTTTCAAAGAATAAAAAATATTGAAGACTGTGTGTGTCTACAACAAGACATAAATAGGCTGAGTGCGTGGTGCTTGCGCGACGGTCTTTCTCTTAATGCAGCAAAATGCTATTCTGTTACTTATTCTAAACAAAGAACGATCTTAAATTTTCAATATAAACTTAATAATACCAATCTAAAAAAATTGAAACAGCAAAGGACCTAGGAATATATTTTGACTCTAAGCTAACTTTCACTCACCATATTAACAAAGTAATAGGCAACGCTTACAAACTTATCGGGTTCATTATTAGAATGGGCAGAGACTTTCGAGACACCCAAACACTTAAGGTATTATATTACTCATTAGTGCATTCAAAACTTGAATTCTGGTCTGTTGTATGGAACACTGACAGTATAGTACAGACTACAGAAATAGAGCGAGTACAATCAAAGGTGTTACGTTATATGAAGTATAAACTTGAAGGTACTTATCCCAAATTTGATTCGTACAGTAATCTAATAGAGGAGCTCCGAATGCACAGGCTTGACGATCGAAGGACAGTGCGCGACCTGCTGCTGCTCTGGAAGATATATAATGGAAAACTTCGCTCTCCTCATTGGATCTCACAATTTAAATTACGCGTTCCTAATAATAAGACGCGACCCAATCATCAAACCTTTTTTGTGAATAGAGCGCGAACAAACATTGTAAAGAAATCCCCTATCTGGAGAATGAGTATTCTCTACAATGCCTTAGAAAAGCGTAACAAAAAAATTGATTTGTTCTCTATGCCATATATACAATTTAAAAACTGTGTAACGAATACAATATCAAATAACAGTCACCGAAGCAAATATGAAAACCTGTATCTCTGAACTCTCTAACTGGGCGCCAGCCTGTTGAGTTCATTGTTGAAAATAAATAAATAAATAAAAATAAATATTCATTTTGTGGCACCATATTAGCTAAAATGAAATAGATCAAATATGACTAATTACGAAGATATGAAGTAAATTAAACAAATCACAATACGATACCAGGAATGCGTTAGAATTCTTTCTAAAACTTAAACTAACGTTCTGAAAACTATACTCTATCCCCGGAATCTGTAGAGCAAGCTGCGCATAGCGGCAGAGGAGGGGTGGGGTCGAGTGGAGAGAAGCAGTACAGCGCTGCTGCGAAGGCTGGTACTGCAGTCGCTTCCCCCTCCAAGCAAACCCATTCCCTCTCGCGTGTTCATTGGTGGAGCTGTCTCGCGTTACTACTTGCGCAGATGTTTTTTTCGTTCGCTTGCTCCCAAGAGAACCGGAACAGAGTATAGGGTATGCCAAGCGGATTTCACATTGTGTGACGCGTAGCAGTGCATCGAGTCCCATCGATAATGTTGTCAGTGTCGTCATCGTCGTGATTAGTATAAAGGGTAAAAAAGCGAAGTGAATAACCCAAACTTTAGATATAAGTTATATGTCAAAAGCAGTCTGTGATCAATGTGAGGAACTCGTGTGCGCGGGAACGATTTCGGGTTCAAATATCAGACACGTTCTTTCTGTATACTAAATGCTGAAACTACTTAAAAGAGATTCACTGATGCTCCCCACAATTTCATCATACTTAAAGTACCGTTGTCATCTAATTCTGAATGAGCTAACACTACATTTAAACCAGTTCAATTCGATATGTTTCTATTTCTCCACAATTTATACACTAGCATGCAAAAGTCTTTGCCCAAAGGTAATAACTGTCAAAAATGAACCAAATATATCGAAAAATGAGATAAACTTTATTTGAAATGTTATATTATATAACATTTGAACAAAATAGAAACATAGAGGTTCATTACTTAACATAAACAATGTAAATAAACTTATATTTTGCTCTCATCGATATGACCCCCTTTAGCACGTATTACATCATTCGAGACACTAAATTTTGCAGTGTTTCATGTCCACTATTTTTCGAGGCACCTTCTAAACACTATCACAAACATTGAAGATTCATTGGAGCCATCATACGAATCTTTCTGTCCAACTCGTTCCACAGCTTCTCAATCGGGTTGAGATCGGGTGATTGTGGAGGCCACAACATCACCTTGAGGATTTTTGCCTCTCCTTTGTTTTTAAATAGTTCGTACACAGTTTGGACATGTGTTTTGGGTCATTGTCCTGTTGGAATAAAAATTCCTTTCCAATAGTCTTCGTTCCACATGGCACTGCATGGGGTACTAACATATTAAGGTACATGTTTTTGTCCATAGTTGACTTTATTTGCACCAAATCTCCAACTTTTACTCCTCCAAAACCACCAAAGACCGTGACATTACCTCCTCCATGTTTAGTAGTGTGACTCAAACAACCGTCAAGCATTCGTTCTCCGACCTTTCTTCGAACGTATAATCGTCTTTTGTTCCAAACAAGTCAAACTTCGATTCATCAGTCCATAACACTTTGCTCCACTGTCTTAATGTCCATGTTTGATGTGTCTTAGCCCACTTCAGGCGTTTCACTTTATTTTGAGGCCGCAAGAAAGGTTTTCGACAGGATATTCGACCATTTAAACCTACCCTACGCAGTCGCCTCTTAACCGTATCAACCGAAATCGGAGTTTTCCTAATTCTGTTTATGTCCTCTACAATTGCAGTTGCTGGAAGTCTTCGATTTCGCTTGCTCATGACGACAATATGTTTATCTTACATTCTTGTTGTGCTTTTGGGCCGTTCAGAACGTTTCTTCGTCATATTTGTCTCTGTTGATTTCAGACGAGCTAACGTATATGTAACACTTCTCCTTGGAATATTCAAACGTTTTGCAATTTTCGCATGAGTATAACCTTCTGATAAAATTTGTATTTTACCACGCAATTCAGTTGAATATTCGTGTCTTTTCTTCATTTCGTGAATATTATATTATTTCACCTGCAATAAGAAAGATATAATTGCACATCATCTATTATAATTACAAAATGTACATTAAATATAAATTAATGTTAAGCATCTATTTAAAAATATTATAATAAAACATATTCGTCAACATACACACCGAAATTTGATATGAAACAAGGAACAAGTGCAACATTCAGTATACACATAAAGGTTCAACTCCTCGTCGTCACGACGTCTGTCTATGTTTTCATATGAAATACGATTGTGTATGCTCCGAATTAAAATGTGGGCTGTTCTAACTTGTTGATATAAATGAAAGACATTCCAGAAGAGAGTCAAAACTGATATTTATTTGAGTTTCAATACATAAATCACAGATAATGACTTTGGGCAAAGACTTTTGCACGCTAGTGTATATGGAACAGTTATAAACAAGCTCGTACTTATAACATCGTACTAAGGCAGAGGTTCCCAAACCTTATCGTTTCACGGCACCCAGGTCAGAATGCAACGCTCGGTTAGGTCGTTTGCCTTAAGTTAAACAATATACACATATTTCAAATTCAGCAAGAAATTTATGTGTAAAAAGTACTAAATAAACACATATTTGGAACAATCGTATTAATATCCAATAAATATAGGAACATTTCGCGGCGCACACTTTGATTTGATTTGATTTTAAAATTTTGGGTGCGTCAGCACTTAGGCTATTTTGCACCCGTCACATTATACGGGGTCCAGCCCCTTATTTTTACAAAGAACAACTCTAACGTTGCGTAAGTAAAATCTTAAAATGTTCCGACTTTCGTTAAAAGCTGAGGCTGTAAAGGGGCACTCAGCACACACAAGGACAAAAAACAGAACAACACACACAAAAATTATACTGGCCAGAGTGCCAGTCGCCAGAGCCTCGTTCGTCTGCAAAACGCAGTCCAGGGTGTACTAACGTGGAAGTGAGGTTGACAGTTGGGTGTACTACGTGGAAAATCACCCCTTACACCCCGCGCACACTTTGGGAACCACTAGCGTGTAATAGGTGAATTTTTCATAAGGCACTCCTGTGTTAATCCGCGCAATACGGCTCGATAGCTCAGTCGCTATGTCGTCTGCCTAGCATGCGAAAGACCCGGGTTCGATCCGCGGCGGAGAGAACCGAGATTATTTCCTCCTGTTCAAGCGGCTTTCGCTCCCACCATCGTATAAAGTGGGTACCTAGAGGGTAAATGAGGCTAGGGGACGTGGTGCTGCAATATTGTAGGCTAGCAAACCTCTGGCGCCTAGACCAGAAGCCAGTATTATAATCTGTAGGGCTCGTGTTTGTGATTGTCATCCTTCAAAATCATTTTATGATCATGTCATCATCGTCGAGATTAGCCAAAAGTGGCAATAAAGCGACGGACAATAAGCAAAGTCAGTCAGTTAATCCATGTAACGTGATTTTTCACATTCTTTGGTAAGCGTGGAAATGAGCATTTAGGGAACCTCCTGCCTGGTTTCTAACATCCAACCCACCCTTTATCCACACTCTCTCCTCTTGCAATCGGTTAACTTCTCCCCCTTTTTGTTTGAAATGTGGGAAACATCTCTCTTCCTTTGTTACGGGCGAACCCCTTTTGCTAACACCGATTCCGGGAACACCAGTTCTTGGCCTGACATTCCTGATGGCCTACTCAAAGGTCAGATAAGGTCGCGGTGCTCGCTGAGGTGCCACGGCTTCGCTTTGAACCCCGAGCCTCGGCTCCGTAAATTGCGTGTACAGCCGAGCTTCCCCAACCACCGTAGCCGCTCCGACAAAGGGTGATTAATTTGGTAATTCAGTGCGAGGCCGCTCTAATAGTCCCCGTGGAGCAGATCGCCATTTGAATTGATTCAGCCGAAAAGGGCCCGGCCTCCGTCGGGCGTGTGCCCCGGACGAAGCTTCTTCATAATGAGGAACTGACCTCCGTCTCTGAAGCTGTGTACAGTCACCAGCAATACATATGTTACATCGAGCAAAGGTGTTATGTGTGTTGCCTACCTGTACGGCGATGAGTACATTTTAATATCAAATTTTCACCGACAAGTTTTACCACCGCCGTACAGTTAGGCATCATACACGACTCCTTGCAGTGAAGCGATTATTTCAAGATGGATGTGTCCCATTTTCATTGTCTGTGACTGTACAGTCACCTACAATAAACGTGTTTTACATAGATCCTGAAGTACTTGTCGGGACAGGATCTACAGTTTAAAGCGAGATCAAAACCACTATCTTGATAACAAGATCACAACGTTACCACCACATATGCTTCTATACATTGTGTTATGCGTGGTGCCTAACTCTGAGGCTATGGCCAGACTTTTTATTGGTGACGACTTGCTATCGCAGTTCTCTCATTGCCCTTGTGTTAGGCAACACAAATACGATGTACGAAAGCGGGTATGTACGATCCTATTTTAATTGGGTATGAGTGTACACCCTTCTACACAAAAAATGAAACACTTACGTGCTTGACATTAACTAAAGTATTTCTGAATCTGAGATGATGATTATTATTATCAATTTAAAATTTTGGGTGTGTCGACACATAGGGCCATTTTGTGTTCTTCAATGTATACGGAGAAATTTTCACTTCGTTAGAATCCTTACGTGAGAGTTATAAAAGGGGTGTAAAAATAAAAAGCCCCTTAAGTATTAAAAATGCAAAGTTGTAACGGGACTTGCACGGGACAAACACAACGCATTAAAAGGGTACCTATACATAACAAACTTTCTCACAGGCAGTGGAAGAGACCCAGTCTTCTTAAAAAGCTAAAACATTAGACAAAACACTGTCATCGTCATCCCAACGTGCATGATAAGTCATTGTGAAGGCTAAAAATTGCTTATTCAGAAATCTAAAAAATTTAACAATTGAAGACAAACATTTGATCTTGTGGTACCCGCAGAATAATCGCGACGAAAAGGATGAATGATGAACGAACGAAATGGATGATCTGATAACTACATTGATAAATAATCGATGCCGTAACCAGGCTTAGAACCTGGGACGTTCGGCTTCGTAGAGCATTGCGCTGACCACTCGGACAGGCCGACTTTACGATTCGCTACGCGATTACTTACAATTTGGGAAATCTTGTTTATTATATTCAGATTCAACAGTGTTTTCATGTTCATTTTTGTTCCCGAGTATGTACAATTCAACCAGAATCTTCGAGCTCCAAAGAATCCCGAAAATGTATTACATTTCGTATACGGATGATCATGTGATACATTATATCCGGTCAATAACTCTGTGGTAACGGAGGCGATAAAACATTATACTGAATATACAGCTTCCTTTTGGCATTTCTTCCTTTTTTCTCGATCTACTGGACTTTCTCCAACGTCGTGCTTGTTATGAGCCGAGGAACAGAAGACATTTCCTTAAAATATATTGTTGTACAGTAATTTGTATAAAAGATTTCAAGTTTTTCGTTTTCCCTAAAGCATACGGTAAGTAATATATCTTCAAAAATCTACGGTCAAGGAATTTGATAATACTATTATTTAACCTAGCAGTTCACAACACTAAAGCATCTACATCGTGAATATTGCAAATGAAATGAGCAATGTAAATAGTATATTTTGTTTAATTCGAGTTCTGATTTCCTCCTCGTCGGTGAAGATTATCTTTTTCAATCGCAAAATTTTTCAAGTACTATACTCCAACGTCACTTACCAGGTTAAGATCAAATTTGCCATGCAACTACACGGCCAGCATCAAAATGCTTATGTATTTAAATAGGAGAACTCTAGCTTGGCGGAAGCACACTGACACACCTTGGGTGCTACCAACTTCAATAAGCTTTACCTGAACAGCTCCATTAGACGCGTAAACTACCAATCATCAACTTTACATCGATAATGTCTTCATCTGTTCATCTATAACTGAATCGGAAGCATTACTAGAATTACGTAATGTCATGTAATTCAACAGTTTTAGAGTATTAAGTAACTCACGAGAGGTCACAAAAGAGGAGACAAAATCATGTGGTTAAAACACTGTCTACACAAGGACTTAAAGTGTAGTTTGCCATAGTGTTACCCTGAGCCCTCTACATATACTTTTCCTTTGCTCATGAAACTATAAATGATGTATTCCAGCGTTACGTGTGTGACATTTTCCACATTAAATGTAAGGTTCTGGAAATGTGATTGGATCAAAATATTCATAACGAACTAATTTCGTAGAACTGGGAAGAATTTTGTAGTATTTGCTAACAAATGAAAAAAAACTTGAGTATGATGACATAGCCTGAAGGCACGAAAAGGATTAACGAGAATGTGCTACGCATGTGACGCTTTAAAAATGCAGCATATTTGTTGGTGAAGCATATAGGCTACAGATACTAGTAATTTTTGTTGGTGAAATATGCAAATTATACGCATTAACAAACATTTGAAAGTTAATGGAATTAAAAACAATAATAATTTTCAGATTGATTCATTTTGTTATTTACATGAAGTAGGACCACTTTTCGTGAAATGACCCAAATACTAACTTGAAAGGACATTTACAGTTTTCTTACTGTAACTCAAGACAATTTTTGTTGGTAAACTCTGATATCATTGCAGTCTAAATTTCAGGCCTCTTTCTCTCGTGATAGGAGAAAATCTTCTCCTCCCGTTTCTACCAGAATGACACTGGAGAAAGAGAAGCGACGCACGACTTGTTGATCTAACAAGAAGAGACGCTAAATGCTCGAAATATGTGACATCTGCCACGGATACCATCCAGCATCAACACTGTAATCCACACTAGAACTTCTCGGAACTTCCAGCATCCCCCTATAATCTCCCCCTGTCGTATTTTCAGTTTCTCTGTTCCTTCCTTGACATCTTGCTTCCTCTCTGCTCCTTCTTCCCCTTTCCTTCCGCATAATCTTAACGCCTTTCCAAGTTGTTGTCCGCGGCGAGGCCTAAGGGTCAATTCCCCCCTCGTACCCGGCGGGGATTGGGGGCGTTCGCGACCAATCCAATCGGAGAAAATTGCCCGGGACGCAAAAGTTGTCTCCTATAATCTGAGAACCACGGCTGTGACATCGTCGGATGGAGGGAGGGGACAGGAGAAAGAAGAAAGAGGACTCAAACGGATGGGAAAAGCGAAGAACGTTTCCTTCCAGTTTCTCCAAATTGTCCCCAAGGCTGCGATCTACCTCATCTCGCGTCAGATCATCTTAAACGTAGCAGGGTTGACAGTCCTTACCTTATGTCTTCGCTGGTTGTCCATTTAGCCACGGCCAAATAGAAAAAGGCAACAACAGTAACATTACATACTTCTGTATCGTTCTCGTCGTACATTCAGGTCCATAAAAGCCTACTTCTATCGTAGATTTAGACCTAAATATCGAATCAATTAAGGCATTCAAAAAGTTCAGTCTTCATATGTATGCAGACCTAAATCACAATTACTTAGTTTGAGTTTTTGTTTTAAGTCCACTTTTTGCACAGATAGGCTATTAGGGACTGGACCTATAGTTTAAATTGAGATCCGAACCACCATGTGCCTCCACTTGAATCGAATCCGGACCCCTTGATTACAAAGCGACGACGTTATTACTACGCCATCTGGGAGGCATAATATTACTTAGTGTTCCATATATTCGATACAGCATTTTCCTTGATCCACAATAAGCACACATACATTACAAAGTCAATGCTGAAAGCTGCTAATATATACCTTCATCCAACCACCTTTGTGGAGTGATTAGACGCCAGGGGTCCCGGATTCGAATCCTTACCTGAACGTGGGTGTTTTCCTTCTGAGAATCTATTCATAAATTCCATTATATCATCCCTCCTCATCCCCATCTTTACGACTAGCCAACAGTGTCACAAAAGCTAAGTCAAATAAGTCATATCAATCAGTCAATACATTCCTCCAGCAAAAACAAAAGAAGTTTTGTATTGTGGAAAGTCGAAGGTTCAGACCATCCTGGCGGTCTTGCAAATTTACTCAATCCATGCGAATACTGGGAAGGTACTTTAACGAGCGACCGAGACGTATCTTTTAATTTCATTGTTTTTTTTCTTTCCCCCACCCTCTTTTCTTCTCTATCACAGCACATCGCACAACAACGCCAGGGGTCCCGGGTTAGAATCTCGGCTTGGGTGTTCTTTGTGAGTGAATGATTTAATTTATTTTACTTCGCGTTTCTGCCACTTGTGGCTAATTGCGAAGATGAGGATGAATGGTGATGGAATGAAATAGATAAAGGCACAATCAGAGACACGTGTAGACAGCGCACAACAGATGTCCAATAGAGGATTATACTAGCCAAAGGTCCAGACACCAGGGCCTCGTCAGTCCTTAAGAAACAGTCCAGGGTGTACTACGTTAAAACGAGATTAACATTTGCGTGTCTTGAGAAAGGGTCATCCGTTCTTTGTGAGTCCATCAGTCATCATATCAATACTCATCCTCATCGTCGCGATTAACCAAAAGTGGCAGAATAGCGAAATAAAATAAAACATATGAGTGAAACAATCAACAATTTTCTGACACGGCCACCATAACATTACAAATACGAAAGAGAACAAAATAACCTCGATGACATCACAGCTTCCTTCCATTCCGCGACTGCCACCTGTTTCCAAGTTATCTCAGCCTCTCCTACGCGACATCTTGTGTCGAGCAACTCCTCCTTGGATGCTCATGAATATCATTTCGCGGGACTTTTTTTCATTCCGGCTCCACCTGTCGCTGCATCTGTTCTCCGTCTGGGGCCAAGGGTTTCCATAAACGAATCTCAAACTTCCGCCTGCCTCCTCCGAGGCAAAAGAATGCGGACGCGCACCAATCTTTTAATATTAAGGTCTACGTTGCAGCGGATACAACTTGGAGAACTTCCGAAACATTTTTTTCTTTGAACTTGGGAAGGTGAGGCGGGCGCTCAAAGAGAATGAAAATGATGAGAGAGAAAATAAAGGAGGAAGATTAATTTAAGATTCAAGCCCGGAGGAAGAGAACCCTCCGGAAACGATATACCAATATTTCACTCGGAAGTGTCACAGGATTATGAAGCGGTTGGTGTGAATCAAACAAGGATTTTGTCTTCCGGTATTTAAACCCTTTGTAGCAATAAATGCAAAATGAGTTTCGATGTTCTTGGAAGCATATTTACAGGTGGCTTAATGTCAACCTCAAAATGAGCGCGAAGAAAATGCTTGTGTCGTGGAAAACCATCGTAAATATTGTTGAATTAAATTTACGAGTCCTTTCGTTCTAAGTCTCTGTCGTAAGCACGTTGGATTTGCTGTCAAATGCTGTAATTAAAGAACTCAAATGTACCGAGAAGATTAGTAAAGAGTCTCTTTGTCTAGGAATACTTTCAAACTTGTCCAGGAGCTATAGTCTTACTACTTTAAAAACTCTGCTCTGTTGAGAATCTCCTCAAGCCTATCTCCTTAGAGTGCATTCTTGTCTAGTACTGTTTCTTTGAAAGCCTCCCTTGACGAAATATGAGCTATTCTAACAATTTTTATTTATAAAAATCAGAATACTACATATTGATTAAGAATATTCATACTGGCTGATTTGCGTGACAAAGTAGTTATCACACCGCACCAGGATGCCAGGTGTCGCTGGTTTGAATCATGGCCTAGGCACTTGGTACTAGACTTTGTGGCCAACCTGTATAAGGCTTAAAATGCTCAGTATCTCATTTAGAATCTATGTTACAATAGATGGTGGATTTTATGTCAACAATAAATTCCTTTTCATTTGAAAATGTTACAAACCTTTTCTGTGTGATTGAAGTTTTCAACCCCTCCCTAAATGAAATTCCGAGTATGATACTGCTCGTAATATATTGGTCACAAAAATCGCGAATCACCCGGATGACATATACAGAACGTGAGTACATCAATTGATACGATTAAGTAAGAGGTCCCGGGTTCGATACCCGGTGGAGGCACAAGTGATTCGGATCCCACTTTAAACTGTAGGTCCAGTCCCAATTAGCCTTACTGTGCATAAAGTGGACTTAAAACAACAAATCAATCAAAATCAATCGATACGATTAAGTTTAAAATTGTATAGCTCTCACCACGAAAACAGTCTAGTCAAGGTCACGCCACCCACCTACGGTGTTGCCAATAAGCAAAACTTTCAACTTACAATAATAATTCCAGAAAAAAGTTAGAAAATAGTACTTAACGTAAAGAACATTACGAGGTATTTTTTACACTGAAATACTTTCTTGGACATTCAGAAAAAAATAAAAACATGTTTCCATGAAATTCACAAGGAAATTATTATTTTCTACTTCAAACTGTAAAAAATAATGGAAGCAGTGACACAAGATGGTTGGAAAAAATAGTGAAAGACAAAATGTATGCATGTGAAGTAAAAAAGTAAAATGTTCCAAGATTCGCAAAAAATTTCGGGTTATGTAATGTAAAATATCGTTGCTGGCTAACTTCGCGTTCTATTTAATCACGTAAAAACTTTCACCAGAAATTGTGTAATAAAACATTGAAATTAATTTTAAGAACACATGGAGCGTCTTTAAAATGACATTTGAGCTATATTTTATGTTTTATTTTAAGGAATTTTGCTGCGCATCGATCTTGCGCTCATCTGAGCGCAGCCTGTGACGTGTGCCCGGCTACATTTACTTACTGGGGGAACAAAATATTTCCCGTAAGTCCCCATATTTGTACTTCGTCCACATTAAGAATCCCCACAATCTCTCTCTATCTCTCTCTACAACACTGGCGGCACCAGGATTAATCATATAGGGGTGCTGGGGGCGGGGGGAATGCGGAATCAAATCGAGGGGTGCGATGTTGCAAATGAAGAAAACATGAAACAAACATGTACGTATGTTAATATTGGCTTAATTTTTGTGTATTTGTGTTATTTAGCACCGATGTTCTGCTATCTATGACCAGTCGCGACGATGAGGATGAATGATTGGATGACACTGATGAATTGACACTCGCAAAGAACGTAAGGCCGGGACTCTAACCAGTGAACTCCAGTGGCGAGAGCAAAATTCGACCACTTATTGAACTGTACCACCGAGGCGGTGTTCCATTTTTAAAAGATTTTGCCACAGCCAACAAACACATGTTTTGTAATTTGAAACGAACAAGGCTTGTTCAAAGAAGGCCAATGACGAACAATATTATGTGGTTATAAAATGTAAACCGAAAACGACAAACGGATCGGCTGAATAAACAAAAGGGGAAACAATTCTTAACAACAATGCTGGCGAGAGAGAGGCAGCAGCAGACCGCCACTACTACATCAAAGCAAATGCAGCTTCATTTTCAAATTACGATAAATCTCGTCCAGTTCATTGTTTTTGCTTTACCATTTGCAACTCTTTCTTGGTGACTCGAAGACAACGTTCACACCTCGAGCCTCTGCCGAAGTTAAAGTACTGCTGATACGTTGTACAGACGTTTCAGAAATCCCACAAGGTTCCGCCGTAAGTTTTTGTACTTGTGCAAATTTGATGTTCTTCCTTGCTTCTTCGTTATATGCAAGATTTTTGAAAAACTTGTAAACGTTTCCAATGATTACCTTACTTTGTTCTTTTAATGTCCGTTCGCTAGGCACGTACACCACCATCACTTCTACCTGCTATTGTACAGCACGTAGGACGCTGATACTCAATGTCATTCATAATGAATGCAAAACCAAATAATCCGTACACAGTACACCAGCGAAGACGCGATCAACCGCATACGTACAAAGCGCGAAGTGTCGACTGAGCAGTTTAGAAGAAGTGTGGCAACCCTTGACGGCCAGGTGTGTGGATTAGGCAAGGAGAAGCTCCGACCTTGACTGGACTGTTTTGGTGGCAAGAAGTTCCTTTGCTAACTGCAATGTCAAATCTGCATCGATGGATTTAGTAGCTGAAAGTGTATCCTTAGGTGTGTTTCTCTCTGGTATGAACTTATATTAATGCACTTAAGTACATCAAAGAGTTTTATGCGAGTATTTTTGTGTCTATGGTTGGTATTGTGATACTAGTCTTGACTGCTGTTACCTTGCATCCAAGGGTCCCTAATGATTTCTATTGATAGTAGTACATTTCAATCCTTTATCATTTTATTAAGAGTTCAAACCTGAGATCTGTTTGTTTATGTTCTTTACGTTGGAAAAATTTTCTCCATCCTCACTCCGATATTTCCATTCTTACTTCATATGAGGCGTTGAGAATACAAAGGGTTTATTCAATATTGGATGATTTTTTTTCTTCGGTTGTCTGAACATGGAGAACAAGAGTGACGTATATTATTTTGTTGAGTTCGCCCTTCTTTCCCTTGTGAAGCAGGGTTGAAGATACCCGAGCTATGATTTTGAGCAACATGGCTCATATTTCTCAAAACATGTTGCTGTTAGACCTTTGTATTCTCAACGCCTCATATTTTCTCCTCTTCCTTTGTTTTCCGTGCATTTGTATTTACAGAACGAGGGTGCGGAAACTTGTACATGTTAAGTTCATTGTACTTTGTTGCTTTCTCCATTCTCTTTCCGTCTCCGATGATGTCTTCATTTCACTGCAGCTCTGCCAATTCACATCTTGATCGATTTGTTTGGTATCTATCCTGGTCCTGCCAATGTAGGTTTTCTCTTCTTCCTTCAGTTACAGTCTTTCAGTGGAAGTTCTGGACATCCTGATCGTCGCCTGTCGTTGACTGACCATGTCTCCCGGAACTTTTGGAGTAATTGTGGAAATGACACATGTGACACAGGATTTAGTTGGTTAAAATCATTTGCAATGACATGCGGACTCCCCAGACAGCAGTACGTTAGGAGTATTCTGACACTGTTTTCTCACACCTGGAAAATGAGACATGCTGTGAAAACACTTTCCTGATTAAAGATAGGTTGGAAAAACCTTCACCATTGCATTTCTCGTGAAATTAGAGCCTGTTTTGATATTCACATCACACTCTTCACATCTAAAAATTTTGATTGATTGAGTTGGTGTTTTAAGTCCACTTTATGCACAGTAAAGCTAATCGGGACTGGACCTACAGTTTAAAGGGGGATCCGAACCACTTGTGCCTCCACCGGGTATCGAAGCCGGGACCCCTTGATTATAAATTTTGAGTTGAATCCAAAATGACGGCTACCAATATGCGGACGTTCTATTGGAACACACAAATATGGTTCGCTCTAGGCGAAACCTGTTTCTACCATGGCCATTTGTACCCAGCCTAACTTCTTTACATTTTATAGGGGGTGTTAAGGGACTTTGAATCATCCTGTGCATTGATTATACTCACTGTGTAATTGTCATTAATACTTTATAAATGAACATGGTAGTTTTATAAGCTAGTTGGATCGCAGAGGCATTTCTCCAGTAAAATTATTACATTGTATGTGCGAGTCTCAGGACATCTTATTTCCCTTTCGGTTATTTTCACGCCGCTTTCCTACCTCTTGAGTTAATCGCAACGACAAGAATCAATGATGAACTGGTGAAAGAGCTAATCGGAGCAACGCACCAATGCATGCTCAGCGTGCGAACGTGTAACCACTCGTTTCATAGCGCGCTGGGTGGTAGGACATCTTCGTTAGTTACTCTGCCATCCATCTGATCTTCGACATTCTCCGTCGGTACCTCTTTTCAAAAATCTTCTCGCTCCAAACTCGCAGATCCATTCCCGATTAGCCTATCAGTGCAAGAAGTTGGCTGTTGGCAAGTTCGTCCTTTCTCAACTCCAACCTCATCTGAAGATCTCCGTGCGATCTGTATTACCCGACCGACTCATTTAACGTTGCGATCGACCGGGTGCTGGAACAAGGCATCTCGGTGAACACAATCGTGTTGATTTATCTTGCATTTCTTGTTATTGATGGAGGCGGAAACCGAAGGGAGTCTGCCGTGGCCCGTGATCCATCTGCCAGGCTCGGAGGGAGACAGTCAATATTTGCGTTCCCGCCGTCGCCGACTTTTCCATCCACCATTTCCTTAAGTAGCAGAATTACTGAGTAAACACCCGCCAGAGGGCTCCACAGCGATTCCTCTCGAAGAAAGGGGAGAAAGCATTATTTAAAGATTCTTCCGCTGCTATCCCCACAAGATACCGAGTAGAGCCCAGTCGTTCCAATGTGTCGCCACTTTAAATGTAATTGGTTTTCCGCGCTTCTTTCAATGTCAGTTTTGAACTTGACGTTTTCTTGTTTTGCTTCCCTTCTCTACCTCCAGTGGCGTGCCCAAAGTGGGGTTGGTGGGGATCATAACCCCCTTTTGGTCCAGTATTTCTAAAAAGAACGTCAACGGCATAAAAGGATAGCAACATGAGTGATGACTGCTAAAAAAAGTATACGTAACCCCCCTCCCCTTAAGAAAATCCTGATTACGTGACTGTCTACCACTATAGTGTACGCGACGATGAGCGTGAGTGATGCTTAGGTAAATTTGATAAAGGAGCAATCAAAAAGAATCCGGAACTCGAACCCTGTATTATCGCTGGCGAGATCCAACACGGCCAACTTGATGAAGGGACACCCATACATACACAAGAACACACATGCTCATGGCGTGCTTCGAATTTTTCTTTTGGCAGGTCGCAATTTTAAAGCAAGCGGCGCTGAATTTGTAACACGCTGATTTGGTCCTTCTCATGTGGTATAAATTCAATAATTCCATTTGCAGATACACAGTTCTGGTAGCCTTCCTAGCTCTTGGTTTAATTGCGACAACGAGAATGAATAGTGATATGATGAATTGGTGATGGAATACACGCAATTATATATCATTACCTGATTAGGACGAGGGGGAGTTACCATCCGGTGGGTGATCCTCGTGAGGGCAGACCTAACTCTCACCCTCCATAAGGCTTGTGAGGGTAAGGGAGAGGTCGAGTCGTGAGGGCGAAATTGGATCGTGAAATGAGGAAGGTTGATTTAAAATGAACACCCCTGACCAGGACTCGATTTGCGGCCTCTGGCTTAGTAACTCTTTATGCAAACCATTCCCCCGACATTGTTTTGAGGAACGCATGTCTAATGTTCAAATACATCCTCAGTAATTGATAGGCATCGATTGTATACGATTATTGATTTGAATACACGAACGAAAGGTAACTTTATATTGTAATTGCAGTTATAGTAATTTCTAGTTACACATGATATACAAAGAAGCTTTACAATAGAGGTTCTATGGGGTACTTCTTTTATTAAATCAACATGGAGTGTGCAGTCGTAGAAAAAGATAATAAATGGACACAAATACTGTCGGAACCTAGTGCTTATCACATTACCACCACTATAGTCGAGATCGAGAATGTGTTAGGCATATCTTAATATCCCCTATTATCTTTCACAGAACGGGGCAGTGTACAAGTGATAGCTAGGCTTCAGATAGTTATGCATCTTGCATATACGTGGGTCGTTCAATATATAAGTTTCCGTATGCTGTAAAAAAAATATTTTTAAAATACATTAGAAAACTATACATACATGTGTAGGAGGATGCTTCCTCACTTCTCCATATAATCCCCATAGAGATTCAGGCATTTGTCCCACCGTTGCATCAATTTATCCATACCCTTTGCAAGAAAATCAGGGCTCTGGCTATTGAGCACTATTCTCACATTCCGCTTCACTTCTTCATCTGTTTCGAAATGGCAACCTTGCAATTCAGACTTTAACACCAGAAAAATATTGAAATCACTCTGTGCTAAATCTGGGTTGTATGGAGGGTGGGGCAGCCGTTCCCACCCCAATTCTTGAATTTTGTGTTGTGTTTGCACTGCTGAGTGGGGGGCGAGCGTTATCGTCAAGAAGAATGGCACCAGCTGACAGGAGACCTGGTCGCTTATGTCGAATTGCGTTTTTCAGTTTATTCAATGTTTGACAATAACGGTCAGCATTAATTGTTCTTCCTCGTTCCAAAAAATCCACAAGCAGAACGCCTTTAGCATCCATGCTTCTGAACTCCTTATGACGCGAACCCGCATTTTCCGAACAAGCATTTACTTTTCGCCCTTGAGCGCATGCGCCTTCACGTCTGATAACGAATCGATTGTTGTTCCTTGTATGGCGTTTGTTAACCATGTGCTTCTTTTTAATGGTATTGCTTTATACAATATTTTATAGCACAGGGAAACTTATATACTGAACGTCCCTAGTAGCATATGCAAATGTATATTTTCAGTGTCTTCAGTATATATTGCATATTTTACCGATTTTTTCGTACAAATGCATATTCTGCTGTTTCTGTCTGAAAATTTGTAGTTTCCTTTCCTTTGGAGCAATTCAGAAAGATGATTCATTTGTCAGGTGTTCTTCGTAGTCAAGGCCGGTTTGTTATCTTCGTTCGCAGGTGAGTCACATCTCTCTGCAAATGACCCTGCTAGAACAGGTGCTAATGCAGTGCAGTGCTAATGCAGTGCAGTGCTAATGCGTGTAATTTTAATCTTTGTTGACCGGTTGTTTTCGAGTGGGAGAATCGTTAGTTGTAGGGTGGCTGTGAGAGACTGCAATCCGAAAATGCCGAAGGAAAAGCGAGCGATCTGTACTTTGCTCAGTGTGTATGTAAAATAATTTAAAGAATGAAAGACAGCTGCTGAAATCCCACCTTCTGCTAATCGTGACGTTCAGTGAAGTCAGAAACAGTTAGTAGTGGACTTATGATAAAGATACATATAAAACCATATGTAAAATATGGTCAATTGTAAATAAGGTAGCTAAGCCAAACCATATTTTTCTTACATATGTAAACAGTGGAATTAATAAATAGTTACAAGCTATGGCTAAATTTTCTGAGTTTGATGTCAATTTTTAAAATTTTAAATGCATATTTCGATCATTTAAAGATCATATTTTGAGCATTTTAAGAGCATATTTAAAGTTTTTTAGTCCATAACTATCCGAAGCTTAGTGATAGCTTTACGTATTACAAAGGATCGGACCTGCCTGTAAACAATGAACAAAAATAGGACCACTGGATAAAAACATAAGTTTATAGTGGGTTTGGAACCACCTTCTTGCAGTGGGAATCGAACACGCGGTCTCTATATTAAAAAGTGGCAGAGTTACGAGGCGCTTAAAGAATAGATCACCCTATCTGTGTAGAAAGTAAACTTTCGACCTGATACAATATCTGAAAATGGTCGATTTATTTGCCCTTCAACGCTTACAATATTTTATTGCCAACCCATATTTAATACACATTGATTACGGATGTTATGATTGTTGCATTTTATAGGAATTCTTTATGCCATTGCTCCACTGAGAATTTGTATCATTTTAAAGTCCCATAAACAAAGACACAATAATGCGAATAAATGCCATTCTTCTCACAACTTGAACAGCATCTTAAGTGAACCCTCTCTCTCGCTCTCTCTACATATATGTATATATATTGGAAGGAGGCAGCCGTCTGAATGAAAAGCAGTTACCATAATTTCAGAAGAAGCCTGAGCACACAGTGATACGTCACTCGCCGTTCAATGCATTTGAATTTTTATAGGCGTTCGGCGAGCCGGACTCATATATCTACCCCCACTTCCCTCCAGCTCCCCCCGCCAAAAACCTCGGATGCGGTGGATTGTTTGTTCGCGAGCTTTTCCCATTACCATCAAGGTCTTCAGCCAAGAAACACTCTTTTCCTTCCCCCCAATAACACTTCTCGCCGAGCCTGAAAGATGGCAGCAGCGTCAAGACAAGACACGCACGACACTCGTAAAGCTGGCAGTAAATCAGGTCGGTCCGGAAGATGGCGAACGTTGCAGAAACCACATGGAGGAAATTAACCCTTCTTCGAAGACCGTGCTTCAAACGCTGCAAAACACGAGATATCGGACCAGAAAGAACTGAAGAGGAGCTGGGAGGGGGCGGGGGGGGAAAGTTCACAATAACAACAGGAGACGCCGAGAAACACTAATAATCACCGTTGTCTCTCTAGAAATTCTGCTCTAGACTTTCAGCTTCTCAATACTTGCCATTATACCTAGGTACTGACTGACCGCCAGCTGGAATGGCGGTTCACCATGATAGCTATTAATTCCAAAAGAGTTTTGTTTCAGCCATTATGTACAGTCACCGGCAATAAAAATGGAATACCTAGATCCTGATATATTCGCTTCCCTGCTGGGCGTTATGTGTATTACCTAGCTCTACTGTGTAAAGTGGATTTTGATAGCAAATATTCAATGGCAACGTCTACCACGCCGTAGAGTTAGGCAACACACACAACGCCTTGCAGGGAATTGAGTATCAATGCGTTCCACTTTTACTGCCTGTGAGCGTACATCGACCGGGTATTGAACACTTTAGAGTACAAGGTGACGACGTATATACTATGCCATCTGGGAGGCCAATTTCAAAAGATAATAGAAGAAGGTAAACAGGTATTTGTATTTGTTCTGTTGTCATTTAGTGTCGCTCTTTTGGCTAATCGCGACAATGAGGATCAGTGAAAACATGAAATTGGTGAAGGTACAATCACAATTGTCCCTCAGGCCAGTACTGGAACCAAGGCTTCGATGGAGACATTGAACGTCGAACCCTTACTAATGCTCTCGGTCACAGAGTTGACGGATAACACACATACCCCTGTGTGTACCTCAAAGATTTCAAATGGTAAAGCGGGTCGAGTGACACATTTTTTGAGACACCTCGTAATTTCAATCAACTTGTACACAAAACATTTTTAGGTCAATGGTTTCCAACGGACACCAAAAAAGTGTTTCACAGAGCTAGTCTCCAACAATCTAATATTAAACTATTTTCAACACGAGAAACAAATCGTCATCATCATCATCACATGAATCTATCCAATGGGCTATCATTCTACCCACCAGTGGCGGCGATTGGGTTCCAAAACCAGGGGGCAAGGTGCCAAAACTGGGGCAAAGACAGTATATTTCCCTTTGTAGAAAAAAAAATAGCATAGTGTGGGGGCAAAAGTGGCAAAACGTAGGGGGCAACTGCCCCCTCTCCCCCATAATCGTTGCCACTGCTACCCCCATTACCACTATCTGCAGTGTAACAGTGTCTTCTCTATCTCGTGGACCAAGGGTTGGCTTAGCACGGGGGGACTCTCTGGAACTGACTCCATAATGTTTACTATAATTCAGTCCAATCAGCATAGCAGTATGCAAGAGTCGTCGTCGCCCTCCACAGAGATAGGACTAGTTTCAGTTTCACCCATAATGCTAACCTTTTCCTCCAGCGGTGTCATGAGACTAAATTGCTCTCAGGGTTCGGGTGTATGTTGTCAGTTAAAAAAAAAGGTAGCCACGGGCTTGACCAGAGCGATACACAGGATTGACTTTAACATATAAAATTTTATTCAACAACAAAGTTCAGAAAGAAAACTTGGACTAATACAGAGAGGTTTTGAGTTTAAATTAAGGTAACGTAACAGGACTTTAGGCACAGAAATACAACGGATAAACTTAGTCCGTACTTAATATACCTTGATGCATAGGGACCCAACGTTTACATATTAAACCTGTTACTAATCTATCTCCTAAAATAATATTCCTATTAAAGCATAAATTTCTACCTCGCGGTTGGAGGATGGGGGAAGTAAAAGGGAAGCTGATTAGTCACTTCTCTCACCCGAAGGTGGAGTGTGTTCTTGGCAGTGCCAAGTTCACTTCTCTCGTCCTAAGACGGAGCGTAACTTCTCTCATCCGAAGATGGAGCGAGGCTATCTGTCACCCGAAAGTGGAGCGGATTCTCTGACTAGTGGACAAAGTCCAACCTCTTATCTCTCGTCCGGAGACGGAGCTCAGCTTCTCTCATCCCAAAATGGAGCCCTTACTACTCTTGGTCTCACGCTGGCTATGGCGGAGTGAGTCTCCTTTGAGGTGCTTGGTCTCTCACCGGAGCGGAGTGCACCTCCTCTCGCCCGAAAGCGCAGTCCTTCTTCCTTTTTGGTGCTTGCACTCTCGCAGAAGCGGAGCATACCTTCTCTCTCCCGAAGGCGGACCGGAATTAAATTTTCAGCCAGGCTTTCGCCTATATATAGGGTCTGCGATGCTAGCGAATACGGCTGGAGAAGAAATAAACTAATAAAAGTATATTCTTAAAGTAAGTTTTCCAAAATAGAGGTGGAACTAATTTTCTTAAATTTAAACAATTCACAATTTCTTATATTCTTAGAAAGGTCATAAAAATAGAAGTGCAACTCGTTTAATTTGTGACGAAACGGGTTCGTTACAGCAGGAACCTCACCACTAGAGTACCACGTACGTTCAAAATAGCACAGTTCGCCTCGTTTCGTAATGTGACGTTGTTTGTGCAATTTATCATCTGTGTCGAAACTATTTGCTTGTTATGAAGTTGCAGACATCCTGCGTAACATCCCCAACCCCCAAGAGCCAAAAATTTGGAGTCAGTGTGGGGAGAGTAGAATACAGAGAGGTGCATAGACGCGGGCAAGAGGAGACCACTTCCCCGCCCTACAATTTTCAGCTTTGTTAGCATTTACAAGTTAAGGGTATTTTTGTTAACCTCCAGAAACAAAGAAATACAGAGTAATTTTTATGATTTCTCAAATATAGCAGTTAGGAAGAGGACTATATTTTTATGGGATGGAAAACTTTTCGATTCTGCCCCTCCACCCCCTCAAAGGTTGACCCCAAATTATGCTCATAGAAGAGGGAAATTTCGTCTCATCCACTCCAACAGATACGCCCTGCTACACCTAGCTAAATATGTCTGAAGAACAATTTACAGTAATTAGTGCCTAGTAAATTAGTAATATAAGCCAGGTTTTCCTTCACTTGAACAATTGACGGGTCTTGTATCAAAAGCATCCAAGTATACCAATCGTGAATTTGTAGCAAATATGATACGGGATAAATGTTTATCGACCATCCTTAAAAGCGTGAATTTCAAAGACAATCACGACTATTAAGGTACGAGTGTCAAAGTTTGATATGTAAAGCAAAACGAGCGGAATCGGCAATGAAATGCGAATCAAAGTCAAACCAAGCATAATAATAGTATACTTCAGAATTCGCTCCTTTTAATATTCCCATTTATTTATCACGTGGCCGTTATTATAATTAAAGCTCTTGTGTTAACGTGGGCGCCAAGCAAACGAGAAAAAGCAAACTTTGCGATTTCCCCGCAAAATTGTCGGCGAAAAACAATTATTCCCATTGTAATCTGAAAATCATTGGTTTTCTTTTACCCCTTGACAACTGCATTTTCTCTTCCTGGCCAGGGGAAAAGAGAGAAAAAAAGCAAAGGTAACTGCGGTGTTTGACAGGTTCTCCGCCAATTCATTATCCTGGCGTTGCAATTGGAAGTCCGTCCCGTTCGCTCCAATATCTTTGTCCGGCCGCCAGAACAACTCACTCGCCAGGGGGCCTCCTCCCCGCCTTCCCTCCCTCGCGGCCGCGCGTGATGTATGACTGCTGTCAAGATAGGGCCGTCGCGTCACTTGTCAGTCAATACCCAACTGCTCTGCTAATTAATTTTACTCCCGAGCAGGGAATTCGTGTAAACTCACTGATAAAAGATCCGCCTGATTTATGAGGACCAATTTCGAAACAGTCACTCACCGTGTCAGCACTCTATCCAATGGCATAGGGTGCAACCTCAGCGCTCTGAAGGGCCACGCGGAAATTCCTCTGCGAAACCTACAGGACAGGAGCTGAACCATAAATAGTGTAATAAAGTGTGGTCAAATTTTATCAGAAGGAATAATAAAAACAAGCAAGGAATTTGGTCGATATGTTGCTTGTTTTAGCAAGAATTATGTAAAGTATGTTCAAATTTTATCAGAAGAAAAAATTAAACAAGCAAGGAATTTGCCCGAAATGTTGCTTGTTGGGCAAGAATTTTATAAAGTGTGGTCAAATTTTATCAGGTGGAAAAATAAAACAAGGAAGCAATTTGATCGATATGTTGCTTGTTAGGCAAGAATTATAAAAGTGTGGTCAACCTTTATCGGAAGAGAAAAATAAACAAGTATAGAATTTGCCCAAAATGTTGCTTGTTTGGCAAGAATTACATAAACTGTGGTCAAATTTTAGCAGAAGAGAAATAAAAATAAGCAAGGAATTTGGTCGATATGTTGCTTGTTTGGCAAGAATTATATAAAGTGTGGTCAAGTTTTATCACAAGGAAAAAATAAAACATGTAAGGAATTTGGTCGATATGTTGATTGTTTGGCAAGAATTATATAAAGTGCGGTCAAGTTTTATCACAAGGAAAAATAAATCAAGCAAGGAATTTGGTCGATATGTTGATTGTTTGACAAGAATTATACAAAATGTGGTCAATTTGTTTCAGAAGGAAAAATAAAACGAGCAAGAAATTTTATTCGATATATTTATTGTTGGGCAAGAATTATGTGAAGTGTTGTCAAATTTTATCTGAAGAAAAAAACAAGCAAGGAGTTTGTACAAAATGCTGCTTGTTGGCCAAGAATTATTAGAGTTTGGTCAAATTTTATCAGAAGATAAAATAAAACAAGCAAGGAATTTGGCCAAACTTTTGCCTCTTGGGCAAGAATTATTAAGGTGTGGTCAAACTTTATCAGAATAAAAAAATGAAACAAGCAAAGAATTGTACGAATTGTTGTTTTTCGAGCAAGAATTATGTAAAGGGTGGTCAAATTTTATCAGAAGAGAAATAAAGCAAGCAAGGAATTTGGCCGAATTGTTACTTGTTGGATAAGGATTATATAAACTGTGGTCAAATTGTATCATTTTCCGACCCTTTCAACGCAAATTTTCCTCAATGTAGCCCTCAAGCCCCTCATAAATTCAGAATTAAAAACAAATATATGTAAGTCCATTTACAACCTGCATTTTTAACCTTTCTTAAGGTTTTTTTACTCCCCCTTTTTTTATGTTTAAATATGAGGTAAGGGTTTTAGATAAGGGGATCTTCCCAGCATTTATTGAAGGGTGCAAAATGGCCTGATGTGCCGACGCACCCAAATATTTTAATTCAATCAATCCATAAACATGTATGTAAATATGTAAATTGATGGAAGATTTGAGTGAGACTTTGTCAAGGTTAAGACACGAACTCTAAGATCATTCCAAAATGTGACTTGGAGTAACTTTCCAGTTGTGTGCAATCCACCAGTCAACAGTGGCAAGACACCGTCCTCAGTCCAAGGTGATGAGGTCTGGCAAATATCTCGCAAAGATATTTCCAGTCAATAAATAAATATATTATATTATCATTCCGTTATGATCTTAGAATGCATATCCAAAAATTGACAAAGTTTCATATATGATGAAGTTTTTACTGTTGAGGATTTAATCACTACTAATACATTCTCTCTCTCTCTCTCTCGCAGCGTTGGGCTATGAGCCTGATTTCATCTACCCTCTGGAGAACGTGACCATCCCGCAGGGTCGAGACGCCACCTTCACGTGCGTAGTGAACAACCTGGGCGGATACAGGGTAGGTGCCGACCCCTCCCACGGCAGGGTGGGTACAAATATCGCTTATTCTCCTCGCTCTCTCTCTATCTCTGTCTTTTATTCAATCTCTCCACCTCTTGCCTCTGAATGTTGTACCCCCCTCACCTACCGGTAAGAATTAGATGCATCTGAGTAGATGATTGCACATTTTTTCACTCTTCTCTAGCTTTGGCACATTGTATCAGATTTGTACGATTTTAGCTCCGAAAGCAACGACTCCTTGGAGAAACTGGCGTAATTTAGAAATGGCGCTCAAATTGTTCGAAGTTTTGTTGCCGGACGCTAGATGGCAGCATCATGCTTGCTTAGCAAAAATGTACACAACATGTTCAAAATCGTTTTGCTTTGTCCTGCCGAAGTCTGAAATTTAGAGGATATGAATGTACATATTTGGTTTTAATAACAAATCAACATGCGCTTACAAGTATCGCAAACAGCTCGCTGTTGGTTAATTTACCGATATTATTTTCCTATTTCTTTCTTAACCAGTGACCCTTTGCTTTCAAAAACGCATACTGTGAGGATACAAGACAACTGCAAACAATAAATAGTCTACGACCTCAACACTTAGGCAGGCACACGTTATCCTCACCGCACATGCACATTGAATTCGAGCAAACACAAATGGATTTTATTGTTTCCAAAATATAGATACATTACAACTAAGCCATCTTATGTAATGTCAAATTAAGCTGCACAGTGCTGTCACCTTGTTGCTCAAAGAGGAGTAACTATCCAGCGACATATTTTTTACGTGTTTGTGAAGAATTGTTAAGAAAGTGAAAAAAAGTGCGTAAAACTCTACAATCGCTAAGTGCTACGAGGATCACAACTTGGATTTTTTTATGCATACCAGATTGAAGGAGTCACTGCTTTTAGGAGCGAAACTGGTAGCATGATGTGTTGTAATATGCCTGTTTTTTTATGAAGAGTTCCACATAGATACAAACAGACTTTTTTGTAGGTAACCTTTGTAGCGATCACGAAAATTAAATTAACTTATATAAATGCGAAACCAGGCATCCTGTAATGTTCTAACAAAGGATCAAGTATGGATCATTAAACAGAGAATGAGTTGTCGTGACAAAAGAAAGCAGACAACACCCTTTCTGTGTGTTTATTATGTTACTGTCGAAATTCCAGGCTCTTTTTCGAGTAACTTGTTTCCTAAATGTCTTATCACTTGATGATAAGGGCATTTTAGATAAAGGACAATGTCATGTATGCATCATATTTTATTTATTTCTGTGCTTTACAACTTTCGTGGAAGTTAATTTTTTAAATTTAATGTCTAAATTTATTCCAAGCTTCAAATGAAACATATTTCTGCGAATGAAGTTGCTTTGTCTCATGACCGTGTTTGATCCTTTGATAAATAAAATAATTGCCAAACGTTTGTTAATTTTTAAGTAAAGAAGTCGTTGTAATTTCATGACTGTTTAATTCAGATTAGGAAAAATAATAATTGTACCATTCACAAAATAGTGAAAAATATATCCGTAATGAATAGTCCATTACGGTAAAGGCTTTGATCATACAAGAAGTAAATACATTTTTTGAAAACGGTTACAACAGGATGTTGGTGAACGGAAAGCTCAATGTCCACGTCTTCACGTATCTACAACACACGTGTCGTTACGTAACATCTCGCGTGCCGTGTAAGGGGCTGGTGTTTTAAAAGACACCGAAATGTCTAACTCTCTTCCACGTAGTGTACAATGTACTATAATTAGCAGACTAACAAGGTTCTGGCGTGTGGACTCACAGCCAGAACACTATAATCCTCTGTGAGTTTTGTGCGTCCTCTCCATGTGTGTTTGTTATTGTCCTTTCATAAAGTTCATCATAATAGCATCCATTCTCATTTTCGCAATTAGCCAAAAGTGGCAGAAAAGCGAAGTGAAATAAACTAAATCAAGTAACGTACTGTGTCAAGCACCTTGTCATGATGACGGCCATGATCTGTAATATACGCGACAGCTACATACCGCAGAGCTGTGAGATCATACAGATGATAGGAGTTCAGCAATGAACACTGTTGTATCGTCACTTCTGGGCGTTGTACAGTCACGAGCACTTCTGATATGTAACAACCTCCATTGATTTTCAATTAGATCATTGCAGCCCAGAAGTGTCCATGATTGTACATCCTTTCGTTGTATACAGTCCGGTACATTGCAGTGTCATCCAGGTTATCTAACTTGAAGGTTACATGGATAATGGCATCTTCCTTTTGATATTGTTTCCACAACCTCGGAGGTAATGAGCGTATTATGGTTTTTATTTGTAACCAATTTACTTGCAGAATGACAAGTCGAAAATGTCTTTCATCTGCTTCTTACAACACTATGAGGACGTTTTTGCAAAGAAATTTGCCTTTATTTTGGCAAACATGCTTTTTCTTTTCTAGCTTTAAATTCTCAACGACAACTTGGCATACAAGAATCACAATAGACAATAGTGCCTTTTCCTAAACAACTAGAGCCATCTACATTAACACTTTGTTAATTACAGCTAATAGGTCGAACGATTTTGAAATGAATTCAAACAAAGGGAAATGAAAAGTAGTGAAAGCTTTCTATTGGCGGATGTTAAAGCCAGTTTTGTTCTTCCAAAGTTTTATGTCGCTTTATTCAAAAAAAGGATAAGAAGAATATGGAGGTATAGAAAGACGTCGCATTAGCGGAATTAACCCCGTCCCTGGAACCAGGACTTTTCTCTTCGGTTCTCCTTACATTACGAGAGATGTCTCTTGCATCCAGGTGGAGCCCAGATCAGAGATAAGAAGAGTTGGCCGAATATCCATTCATATGGGATCGCATCGACAGGTGGTTGAGTTCAGCATCCACAGAGAGATTTGCGGTAAAGATACAGCATCTCGAAGGAGCAAGATCTGATTAGCATCTCCTGGTTCCCTCAGACATCATAGAGATTGCAGTTGATATTCGTCTTTTCCTTTGGTGCTGCTTCTTCTGGTAGCGAGAACTTGCTAAACTTTGATCCGGCTGTGATGATTTAGGTAAAGGGACTGAACAACGTTACAAGGTTACCTTTAGATATGCTCATTGCTAAAGACCGCAAGATGTTTGATATCTTCCGCAGGATCTTTCTGAAACTCTTTCCTTGGCGGTCTTAAGTTCAAAGTGTCTTGTTTTGACCGAAGTTCTTATGCATTTTCGAGTTTTATGTGTAGATAAAGGGTCATGCGTTCTGAAGCGTCAGTGTCTGGAAATTTACCCAGAAGTTCTATCAGTTTTCTGAACGTTATCTTCTTTTCATACTTGAAAGCTTCTTTAGTTGTAAAGGTTCAATACTTGAGGGAAATATTTCCTTGTTCGCGAACCAGCATTTTTTAAACTTGCAGACATTTCTTAGCCTAGATTCTGCCTGTGGAATCTGCTGCTTGAACTCTCTCTGTATGGGCTTTTGTCGTAAAATACGTAGTCTATATCTAGAAGTACACTTATGCTTCCTCGCTGACCGAACTCATTGATTTTTAGACTCAAGATCACAAGATTCCGTGTTCTAGTTCTTGCATGAGTGTTTCTTTGTAAGTGTTCCTTCGTATATTGAATATGGTTTTCACCCTCAAAGCCAAAGTTTGTTGCAAGTCTACTCTGCGCTCAGACAGGATAATCGTGTCGGGATCTACCGTTTAAATTTAGGATCCCACTGTGCAATATGCCTTCACGGGGGCGTAACCTCTTGGTTAAAGGGAACTGCGTCATCGGGAGGACACCGTAGCCAGTATTATCCTAAAGAGGCAAAAAGGAAAGGTAAACCATATATATTACGTATAATACAAAATAATATTCAGATTTGAAGCAGCTTACGACTGGCACAATCTTTTTTCTGAAATTTAAAGTTTTATTACCGACCCATTCTTTACGTAATTTATAAAATCTTTACATATAAGTTACCAGCAGATGGTGATAATCATGATATTCAGGAATAGTTGCTTTGATTGGCAGTAACGAGTTTGAGTTATTGTTTTAAGTCCACTTTTTGCACAGAATGGCTAATCTTCTACAGTTTAAAATGGGATCCGAACCATTATATGTCTCCACCGAGTATTGAACCCAAGACCCTTTGATTACAAATCGAAGACGTTACAACAACGCCATCGGGGAGACGATTGCGAGAAATCGTCGTAATTTCTCGATATCAGTCCTTAATAGATGTGTTATCGGCACCATACTCCTTCCGCTTGTATTTCTTGGTCTGATAGAAGTATTTGATATAAAAGATATGAGGGCTATGTCCGCGCTTATTTTCTGTGTCTAAAATCGTTAATGGAACACCTAACACTGTGTCATATGAAACTACATCTTATCCAATAGCAATGAAAGTTGGTTGTAGTAGTTTGCCACCAAAACGGCATCATCCATATTAAGTCAGGAATATACATGATTACATAACATAGAAGGATATAACTTCCTATAGAAAGCAAGTAACTTAGTTATGGGAGAGGTATTGTTCCCTTACCCAAATATAACAGCAAGTCCTCTCAAAAGCATAATGTTAATGAAGTTGGCTTGTTATCGAGAGGGGCTGGTGCGATCCAGGTCAGGTTTGTATCCTGATGTAAACTGGAATTCCAACCTATCTGTGCATGAAGTGAACTAAAATTTACAATATTTCAACCATACTTACTTTTTACGTCGACTGTACCTTCTTTAAAGTACGTTAGCAGCAGCCACTTAAAGACATTCCCATGTAAAGGAGGGGAAGGGGGAGGGGAGTGAAACTCAGTTATCCCTGCCCGTTAGTCCCTCTCCGCCATTGAAATGGAAAAAACTGGAAAGTTTCCTTTCACTCCAATCCAGAATTAACATGATAATCGAACTTATTAGGTTATTTTCCATAAGTTAATTACCCTCATTTTTTCCTCCGCGGAGGGGGGAGAGGGAGAGAAGGGTTGTTTTCTGTTTACCTATTTCCCACGAATCCCCCCACTCCTCGGAGGGGAAGGGGGTGGACGTGGATTTGCATCTCTATTGGCTCGGAGGCAAGGTGAGACGGACCATGCAGATGGTGCTGCCATCTCTCCGTCTCATTCGAAGTCGTTTTAATTCCCGCTCGTGCACAAAGGGTTTTCGAGAGGTGTTATCATTGTATAGGGTCCTCACTGACATCCCATGGGAATGGAAAGGTTCCCCCCGGCCCCCTCCGATGTCGAAACCAGATCTAGTCGAGGAGAGCTCGTCTTTCATATGCAAACGCGGTCCGAAATGCCAGGAAGAGGGAAGCACAAGAGACCCCCGCAAAGTAGTACACAAAGGTGCGTTACGGGTTGTCTAAACGTTCAGGATACTGGCTACTTTACATTGTAGTCAGGCCTAAATGGATGGACAAATCCTCGCAAAGTTAAAAAATATCGCTGGACAGTGTGTCCAACTGCTAAAGTATAATATTTTTGGTTGTTTATTCAAAGTAAAGACAGTTTTATCGTCGAAATCCGACTATATTTCAGAGCGGGAAAATGCAACTGAAAAATAAAATGAAGTTTTTAATTATTTCTCCAATTTGGATGAAATTTCGGTTAAAAGCATCTTCACGCTGAAAAGAAAAGGGAATTAGGAGTTGTTTTAATTGTTATGTACGGGTCAATTTTTACTAGGTGTCGTGTATTTGATTCTGGTGTCGTATGTTGAGCAAGTTAACTAATTCATCCGTCAACATACACTATCTCACACACTGCACCCTATGGAGGTTAGTCCTGACCAGTGTGGTATTTGTCAATTGATGTGTGAGTGTGTGTGCATTACACACGAACTTACTAAATTCAGTTCACTTCCTTAATTTCTTACGATAAAAAGGAAAGATATTTTCGATATTTTTCTTGTTAATCCATTAACCTTCTTAACTCGTTTCTCACTACAGTTAGGTCTTCCAACTTTGAAACTGGTTTGCAATTTACATATAACTGCATTCAATGAATAAGAAAATGAAGGAATTTGAATTACATTCGCTGTATGTATCCAGTGCACATGAGCATGAAATTTACATAATTGAAGGGACGTGGGGAAAACCCAGGTAAGTTAATTTTCTGTCATAAGCGAGTGTCATTTCCTGTTGATGCTGTGCTGAGCTCTACAACATGTTTTCTTTCGTTTCATACATTTGACACTTCCATTCATCATATCCTAAGTTTTTGCACCTTCTCATTTACATGTTCAGTTATGTTTTGCAAATAAAAGGTCATTGTTCTGGAATTTGACGAGTTGACTTACCTGTTTTTTTTTCTTCTTGACCCTTTCATTATAGAGAATTATTCACAAAAGTAAAAGAATGAATGAAGTTAAATAGAAAATTAATACTTCGAAAGGGTAAATTGTACACCCACCAAAAAGTACATCCAAGCCTAATATTTGAAATAAGAATGTGGGAAGCAAGTTACCAGATGAGAGAACCTCCTTCTCCCACTTGAAATACCACCTTGCCCGTGTCTATCTAGCCAGCTATAAATGTGGATACTTTTAACCGAAAGCCAAAAAGTTTTATTGTGAAGACATTCATATTCAATCCCTGAACACGTCGCACGTAGTAATTTTTAGCGTTCCATTTATTCCTTTACAACAGATCTGCATGGAACATGGACCTCGTGGAAGCGTTCTCAACGTTCTTGATCACTTACTTTCACTTGAGATCAGTGGCGGTGATGAGGGGTAAAACTGGTCCCCCACTTTTCGCAACTTTTGCCCCTGCAGTATGCTAAACCGTATCTACAAAGGGAAATATACTGTCTTTGCCCCCCCCCCCCCGGTTTTGGAACTCAATCGCCGCCGCTGCTTGAGATCTTCTATGTAACCACTGTATTCACAACAAACGATTGAAACCCCATTTCGATGTTTGATCAACTATGAAAACCAGCTCAGCACATCCAGAGAATGAGTATCCATTCTTTGCAGCTGGCATTATACCCAAGAGTCCTGCACCGTTGTTGTGCGGTCTAAGGTTGATTGATTAATTTATTTCGTGTTTTAAGTCCACTTTATGCATTGTATGGCTAATCGGGGCTGGACCTGCAGCTTAAAGTGAGATCCGAACCACTATGTTTCTCCACCGGGTATCGAACCCGGCAACCCTTGATTACAAGGCAACAACCCTACCACTGCAACATCGGGAAGGCATGTGCGGTCTAAGGCATCAAGCTTTGGGCTGGGGTACGGGACATAAGCTGGTTCGAGTCTCCTGGGGGGAAGCGTAGCAACTTTCCTCCCAAAATGTCGTCCAGTGTATGGCCACCATCGTGAGGAAATTTGAGAATTACATGGCCTCCCCTATGGCGCAGTGGTGCGTCGTCACCTTGTAATCAAGGGGTCCCGTGTTCGATACCCCGTGGAGGCACTTGGCACAGTGGTTCGGATCCCGCTTTAAACTGTAGGTCCAGTCCCGATTAGCCTTACTGTGCATAAAGTGGACTTAAAACACCAAATCAATAACAATAAAAGAAAATTGGGAATTACGAATGAATAGCGTAACCCGCAAATAACGACAGTAGAGATTAAATGCTTCCATAGAGCAGTTGGTAAAACAAGATGAGTTAGAGTACGAAATGAAGGAATCAGAGAAGAATTAAATCAGAAGCCAATAAAGGAGAAACTGATACAAAGACTATTAAAATGGTTAGGTCATGTGGTAAGAATGGACGAAGATAGAAAAGCAAAACGATGAAAGTTAGAACAGAGGGAAGGAAAACAAGAGATAAACCTAGGAAGACATTCAAAGAAGAAATTGGAATAAGAGAAATGAAGAGGATGGCAAAGAAACGGGAGAGATGGACGGAGTGTATAGAGGCAACCCTGGCGCTATAAGGCAAATGAGGGAAAGATGATGAAGAAGAAGAATAAAAATACTGCTGATGCCTTTCCGAAAACACATACATTCACGCATATACCGCTTATCAAAATTCATGAAAATTCTGTCTGCGAAAACCGCTCCTCAAATATTTTCCTGGGCATCCCTTTGGAGAGATCTTCCTTGACTTGTCTCAGAATCTTCAGCGACATCTGTCCATTCTTGATCAATGGATACATAATGGCGCGTCAAGCACTGAGAACTAGTGAAGAAGAAGTATTGCTTAATGGAAAACAAATATCGAGTATTGATTTAAATTCAACTTTATTTGTCGCGGTTGGCAACTCTGGGGGTTAGGAAAACCGCCGATGTCAGGGCGAGAGGAAAAGGCCAAACAGCAAACAGAAGTTTGATTAGAATCTTGTCTAATCTAATCAGTCAAGTGGGTATCTAATAGCAGCGGAGGGCTGCTGTGAGGAAGCGGGATGGGTGTTTTGGAAGAAGGGGGAGGAGGGACAAAGCAAATTCCAGCGCCTCTCGAAAGGCGATGCTTTTTGGCGGCAGTTAAACTTTCTCCCTAGGAAAATGCAATTAACTCCAAGGCTGCAGTGTCAACGAACCCCCGAGGAACCAAGTCCAAATAAATAGACGCGGCTCGCCTCTGGGGAGACGGCACCGAAGCACATACATTTGCATTCCGGATAAGAGGCAGCTGCAGCGGATGAATTTAATTCGCTGCCCATTGCATGGACTCTAGAAGCGTTTGACACTCACTTAACTGTCCACAGATCGTTTAATTCCAACCGGATACCTGCTGCGAATGGGTAAAAGGAGCGATACTTCTAGGTGTACAGTCACCTGCAATAAAAATGAGACACCTTGATCCTCAAATACTCGATTCCCTGGAAGGCGTTGTGTGTGTTGCCTAACTCTACGGCGGTGATAAGTGTTGCCATTGAACATTTGCTATTGAAATCCACTTATCGCCTGAGAGTTAGGCAACACACGTAACGCCTTGCAGGGAAGAAGTATTTCAGGATCTAGGTGTCCCATTTTTTATTGCAGGTGACTGTACCTGTACCCGGAACCGAGAATCGAGTACCTGGAACAGGAACCTAGAATTGGGTACCGGATTCAGAACCAGAATCAGATACCTGAATCCAGATCAGAATATTGGATACCTGGATTCAGAACTGAGAATAGGTACTTTGATCTGGAACGGAGAATCGGATACCCGAGACTTGTATTTCAGGATCCATAGTTGGCTATCCCTGCGAACCGTTCATATTCACTTGTTAGTCGCCAGAAAGAAGTGTTTATAAAGTTAGCAAAGTCGTTGATTCAAAGCAAAAAACTAGACATAACAAGAAATAATAATAATAATAATAATAATAATAATAAGTGCTCCCCTGTTAATTGAACCACGTCATGAAGGCGTGTAGGGGGTGTGGAGTTAGGGTGCCACACTTTCTTGATCTCGGCCGAAGGTCAGGGTGATGTGATCAGCACCACGCCCTGCCTTTACCCCCGAGAGTTTCCTCCCGTTACACTCACTAATAATAATAATAATAATCAAATAACTATTAGTATAAACTTACAAAAACGATTACTCATAGTGCTGATTTATTAACATAATATTGTGAAAACTCATCTACTAGATACACCCTGCCGGTCTTCGTGGCGGAGTGGTTACATAGCTCTACTACGCCCGTGGTCCCGGGTTCGAATCCCCACTTTGGCATGGGTGTTTGTGAGTGTCCATTCATCAATTTCATCATATAATCACTCATTCCCATCTTCGCAATTAGCCAAAAGTGGCAGAAAAGCGAAATAAAATACATCAAATAAAATCGATACCCTCTGAAATGTATAGTAATTCTGTTTTGTTATTAACTTTACACATAACTTCAAGAGAAATCGAGACAATAAAAAGAGGACAACAAATGTATTCTGGATCTATTTGGATTAGAGAGAGAGAGTGAGCAAAAAACGAAGGATACGTTTAAGAAAAGATGAATGAATGAAAGAAAAATAAGTAAATGGTAGTTGAAGACATGGATAAGAATGAAGCAGAGAGAATATGAAACCGAGAGAAATGTACGACAAGGAACAAATAAAGGAAAATGGAGTAAAAAGTATTGAAGGTAAGTAAAAAAAGCAGAAAGAGGTTAGCAAGGACGAAAATCTGAATTAATAGAAGAAAAATGAAAAACAAGCTAAAATAGAAATAAGTGGAACAATTCACTCATGCCGTAGATTCGTATCAATCCATAGGATTGTATGTTTATTTTATTAAGTCTCTCTGAACGCTTCATGTTGACCAAAGCGTGCTTCCACTATCGACCTCCTGTCTTGCTGACCTCCTCTCTCTACCAACTCAATTCCCAAAGTCCAGTCACTTCCCAGCTTGTCTCACCTCTATATTCCCTGGCCATCGAGCTCTTCCTCGATGCCGAATCGCCGAATCGTGTTTATTATAATTGCTACCATGCAAACCGCTGACACCAAACCCAGAAGTGTTACCTATTTCCTGAAAGCTCAGGAGGTTTGCATGGCACAACACAACGCATTGTAAACATGCCTAAGAGGCTTGAGACAGCTGAGAAAAACAAGTGAATGCCCTGGTCAACATGAAGCGTTCAGAGAGACTTAATAAAATAAACATACAATCCTATGGATTGATACGGATTAAACAGAAAGGATAAAATACTAATTTTATGTGTTGGATGGAATATCTCTAGGGAGATATGAAAATCGAAAAACTCATATTAATCCTGAGTATTGCAGGAGCAGGAATAGATCAAGAATGGAGCTATTGAACTTGTAAAAAGTATGAAGTTAAGAGAATACAAAACTGAAAAATAATCTGAACGATATTGTAGATAGAAGAGTAGATGTAAAAGTGGGCAAAGTAGTCAGAAAAATCTGAAAAGAAATAAAGACTAAGGAATATGTGTATCATTGGACCATAATGGTCCAATCCAATTTTACATCAAGAAACGGTACTGAACAGAAAGGCGTAACTGAACGAAGAAAGGAATGTCCTCTTTCCTGAGAAACGTGCAAGATTCGCAGGCTTACGCCAAGTCTCTCTCGCCAACAAGAACCACGCCCCAAACAACACATTCGCGTCACAGCACACTTGAGACGAGATGCCTCGCATGTGCTCACGACAGGCGAGTCGGCTCTGTTCGAATTTAATGAGACTCGAAAGGTCGGGCGAGATAAAGCAGGCCACGAGTGGGGAAATGACGGTTTGTTCGGTTACGTCTTCCGAGCTCTTCACGTCCGCGAGGTGAAAGGCTGGTTGTCTACGAGGAAACGAAGATATTTGCGCTGGTATGAAGAGTCGGGGAATTTTGTCTTCAACTCGACGCCTTGCCTTTAGAGTGGCGTCACCCGGCGAGGAAATTAGATGGCGTCTTGTCGAGAGATTTCGCACCCAATGGAGAACCTTTTATTACTGTATATACAGAGTGATTCAGAATTCCTATTACACACTTCTCGGGGTTGTAGAGAGGACTTAGTAGATCAAGTTTTGATAAGGAACCCATGTCCGGAAACGTAACGTTTTGGTACTACACAGATGACAAGATCACATAATTTCACATCTCCCGCTTCACGGTAGGCAACCCACATTGACGGGGGCGACGTCTTCAGTCACCTGATGTCATGTGTGCTGCTTCCAACATCCTCTGTTTACAATCCGTTGTGCTTCGACCTTCACGTCAGTTGCCATGTAGTCGTTGCGGAAGACAGTACAGTATGGTTGAATACACCTTTGCCGAGAACACCGTCATGTTGTTAATTTACGGCGAAGCTGGACGTAATGATAGAGCTGCGCAACGTCTGTACGCAGAGCGTTTTTCGCATCGTATCACTCCATCACATATCATTTTTGCCCGATTAGATAATGATGGAGATGTGAAACTATGTGATCTTGTCATCTGTGTAGTACCAAAACGGTACGTTTTCGGACATGGGTTCTTTATCAAAACTTGATCTACTAAGTCCTCTCTACAACCCCTAGAAGTGTGTAATAGGAATTCTGAATCACCCTGTATACTCGCTCATAGGTTCATCTTTACCTAGCGACGGTATTGGTTTCCAAAGCATTCCACGGGAATGTTTAGAGACACCCGATTCCCAAACACATACTCAAACGCTAAGTCTGTTTTTTTAATAAGTTCATAAACCTGAAAGAAAAATACAAAAGTATAATTTTTAAAGTATACTGTATTTATATATTTTTTAAAAAAATAGGAATATATCTGCAAGCGTAACTGCATATGTCAAAGAAAACAACCTGTTAAAATAATTTTAGACCAGTGACTGCTTGACGCTGGCTGGCGCAGTGTCAAGCTGCAACAATTTACCTCTTAAGTGCTAAGAAATATAACGTGATGCTAGATTCATCCTATATCTGGTCGCTGGCTGAGCTTAGTGCATATTTAGCATTAGAAGTAGAATAATAAGAGCGAGGAATGTCCATCAATTATGGAATCTTCATTGCATATTAGAACCAACAGCCAAGAAAATATACAATTAACGTAGCAACATCTAGTAACAAAACATTAAAATACGATTGTGAACAAGCGTCCTTCGCAAACTGTGAGATCATCTGTTTTTTACAGAAATTAACAATCTGCCATCTGGTATCTTATTAAAGAAACTATGTAATACATAGTACTGGTTTCTTCTCTCACATCGATTGGGTCTGAAAATGCCAACGAGATGTTTGTGAAACACGAGCACTTGTAAAATGAAAGACAGTGCTGTTTACAATAGTAAAAAAATGTTTTCTATTTTCATTTATCTATTACACATTGCATGTCTGTTAAACTGTATCGAGCTTGAAAAACATATAGAAGGAAAAACTTGTCTTTTGTCCTCAAATGTTCACAGGAAAAAGTTCAGAATTTTTATTAATATCTCAACTAGTATCATTATGGTTTAAGTTTCATGATTCATAATATGACAAATTGTACTGTTTTGTATTAAAACTTTTTGAATTTAAATTTAAATTTGAATTGAAAATTTTGGGTGCGTCAGCACTAAGGCTATTTTGCACCCGTCACATTATACGGGGTCCATCCCCTTATCGTTACACACAACAACTCTAACGTTGCATAACTAAAATTTTCTGACTTTCCCTAAAAGCTGAGGCTGTAAAGGAGCACTCAGCACAAATAAGGACAAAACACAGCACAACACAAACAAAATTATACTGGCCATGGGCCAGTCGCCAGAGCCTCGTTAGTCTGCAGTCCAGGGTGTACTACGCGGAAGTGATGTTGACTATTGGGTGCACTACGAGGAAGGAGCACCCCTTACACCCCTGTATTAAAACTTAGGAAAGCAATTAAGCCATGAACAAATATAACAAATCAGATTTGTATGATAGTAGTTGAAATAAAATATGGAAACATATTAAAAAAAAATTAGTATAATTTTGTACCTAAAAGATATATTAAATCTGCCCAAAACTTCATGCAAATGTCTGAGAAATCATGTATCTATCAATTAAAAAATACAAGAAAATTATTGTGTCTTTTTGCTGTTTATATCAGTATATAGAATCCATGCAAACGTAAATCTAACCGCAAAGAGCAAAGCCATTATATCACTACAGACTTGCATATTGCGAGCAGCGTTAAGTAACCCTCTCTATTGGGAAACATTAGCTCTATTTGCGAGGGACGCGTACGGCGCTCTCTACTCAACGGAGTTGTCCACTGTATTTATTAATGATCCCATTATTTTTTCTTCTGAAGTTAATTGAATTTGAAATGAGCGCTTTGTTCTTTTTTACGAATGTCCATGCATGCAGGCGAGAGGGCGAATTCAACAAACACACACACACACACATCCACACACAGGCTCGCTCTACTGTACTGCCATCTGTGTTTAATTAAGCGATAGTTATTAAGTTCTTCTTGATAGCAATTAAATCAATCGAAATTTAGTTTTCGGTTCCGATGTAACGGATCGTTGCGAAAAGCCACCACCGAAACAACAAATTGCGAAGGGAAATAAAATTCCATTCCGTTCTCATTAGAGGAAATAGCTATGTGCGAGTCCATGCCTCTTCTGCATACAAAACTCTGGGAGTGGAACAAAGGAACATCGGAGCCTGCAGAAAAGGTTCTAACGGAAGTTAGAATCAAAAGGTTGTGTTTAGAAGCGCGAAACTAAGTGTGCAAGCCTTGGAGTTCCAACCAAAATACAGAATTAGGGCCATGTTAGTGAACAACCACGAGCACATCTTAAGTACAGTTCCGATGGCAGGAGGGTAATACTGAAGAAGGGAGAAGAAGAAGCAGCAGCACAGAGAAAAAGAGAAACTGAAATAAAGCGAGAGAAATAGTGAGAGAAAAGATGAGGATTAAATATTCAAACGCGATAGAAAGAGAAGGGTAGTAGGAGAAATGATAGAGAGATAATGAATAAAACTGCGAGATTGGGATGAAAGAAACAGTGACAGAGAGAAATGGGAATAAAATAAAGGAAAACATGTGGAGAGAGGCGAAGATTTCCATAGTTCATTTTACAAGTTTGAAGGAGAATTGATATACACCCTGCTCTTTTTAATAGGAGTAGGCCTACGTGTAATGTGACGAACAACAGAAGAAACATGTCCACGCCCGCCCACTGTTCCTTACTGATTGGTCATAGAAGCAGAAAATCACTCTCACATAATCATTCAATGTGGATAGGGCGACAGTCCTTTTCATTTCCTGTATTAAATATAGTACACGACATTTCTCTCAACAGACCTCCTGATTTAAACGCGGCGATGAGGATGTAAGATAAAATGGATGATGGCGCAATCACAATGATAGATCAATGCCTGATCAGTAGGACCCGGGACTTTATGTCCTATAAAACTGTAAAATATGTATGTAATTATGTCATATAAATTAGA
The DNA here is from genome assembly GCF_977018435.1 of Lepisma saccharinum. Taxonomy (NCBI): domain Eukaryota; kingdom Metazoa; phylum Arthropoda; class Insecta; order Zygentoma; family Lepismatidae; genus Lepisma; species Lepisma saccharinum. The sequence goes on along the minus strand of NC_139229.1, from coordinate 157,108,161 downwards.
AAATATGTCATGAAAAATTACAAATATGTCAGAAAAATGCAGAAATATTCCCAGTAAAGTAAAAAATATGTACAACAGTACTCTCGAATTTCTTCCATACCCGGTAGAGTAGAGTAGGGGCTGTAATGTACCGAATGTTATGTTCACTCAAGGTAGATAGAGATTAGGTAAAGCCATCCGAAGATTGCCGATCTTGCACGAACGCGTGACGTCACCAGAGAGGGAGTGAGCTCGGCTGAAGCAGACGGCTCCTAGCATTTATATGGGAGATTCAGAGAGCGAAAGTATATTATTACTTTTAGGAGGGGGAAAATATTAATTGTCATCCTCCAAGATGGTATTGAGGCATCCTTTTAATGATTAGTAACATAAATGAAAACGCGCTACTTTTAAAAGGGGACAAAGTACATGTGAAAAAATGTATTTTGAAAATCCATATTCCTGAAACTTTCTGACCGATGCGCTACAAAGAAAGTTGAGTGTTCTCCTTTAGAATTTCGTCATTTTACAAATCGTAATATAATTTTAACAAAAACGTGGCATGCTAAAGAAGAATTAAAGAGTTTAAAAAAATAATTGATTAATAGACTTAGTTTATTTTACTTCGCTTATCTGTCACATATGGCTAATCGCAAAGATGAGGATGCGTGATGATATGATGAAATTGAAGAAAGGAAAGTAGACCCATGCCCGGGCGGGGATTCGAACCTGGGGGTCCTTGGCATCGTAAAGCGTTGTGCTAACCACTTCGCCAAGGATGTCAGCATTACAAGGAAATAAACAGAAAATGGCATCTATGTTTTAATATGCGAGAAACATTTGCGAGGAGGTTATTGAAGTAACAAATAATTATTAAAAGACGATGTCATGAAAATTATTAATATATCTGAAATATCGAGAGTTGACCTTGCAGTCTCTAAATGTACTTTTAGGGTTACGCAAAACCTTTACTCAAAATTGATAGTGTAAATTTAGAAGTTATTCCTGTTCGAAAAAAGAAACTGCCAAGTCAAATTAATATTTCATATAAATACATATATATTTTTCTTTCATGAGGCCAGGACAGTATTTGGAGGGGACGGTGGCTTGGGAAGGCTATAGCTTCCAGTGGGAAAACATCGTCCAGAAGAAGGGGCGAAATGATTCTTTTTAAATGGCTCAAGAAAACAAAGATATAAGTGGACCTTTGACAAGCGTAGTCTAAAACTTACAACTGAAATCGTACATTTGTGTGTGTGTGGAGGAGGGGTAGCTACGTGAGGTAACACAGTGGGATATGATTCACAATACTAAAATTAAAATAATTATGTGGGAACAATAGAAATCAAAATATGTTGTAGCTAGTGACGGCGCAATAGAAAAGATGGAGGGGTAAATCATATTTTCCCGGGGCAATCATGTTTATTATTCCGTTACATACGACACAAAAATGCATATTTTGGCTAAAAGAGCATTCATTCATTTATTTATTTTTGTCGTTTTACTGGGGGCAGATAAGAGAGAGAGAGAGAGAGAGAGAGAGAGAGAGAGAGAGAGAGAGAGAGAGAGAGAAATTGTCGAACGAGAATAGGGGGCGTTCCTGCCCCCCCCCCCCCCGTAGTGTGCTCACTGCCTATAGCTATGCTGGAGAAGAATGCACCAATTAATACCTTAATAAATAAAACAGATACTTTTAAAACTTTAATCAAATTATTTGTGAACTATGTTTTAAATTTAGAGAGAGCACATACCTGTTTAATTTAATTTGGATGAGTTAACTTCTGAAGCCTGCCATTTCCGAGCCTTCTTCCGGTGTAACTGTACTGTCCTATCTGCTGCGTTCAAGTGGCGGAACGAGCAGAATACTAATTAAAACAAATATGTGACAAATATATATAAAAAAAGAACAACGTGTTGAAGCTATTGACGGCGCCAAAGAAAAGACAGAAGAGAAACGTGGAGAGTGCAGTGATATTTTACGGGAAGCAGTCACGTTTATTACACCCTTACATTTACATACCATATTAAAATGTTCTGCTTTTAGATCTCGCACAACGTCTTTTTCACAAAAATGGGCAATCCCGCATTTTTTATAACAATCTTGTCTTTACGTTTACTTACGCAATTACCGGCTGGAAAGGCTGTGATATTTTAGATTTCTTCCGTTAGTTTTCTGATAATAGTTTTCACAGCAAGAACAAAATAATCTTATTTTAAAACATACAGCAAAAAGAAATCCAACGCCCTTAAGTTAAAACTCACTTACATTGGAAGCCTGGAGAGAACAAAACAGGGGTTCCTTCGTAACACGATTTCTTGAAAACCATTTTACACATTTGAATCAACTTTGTGATAAATTGATTAGAAAGGATGAATCTTAACAGTAAAAGTTGTAACTTTTCCACTGCTACTATATTTTAGAAGATATTCGTTGTCAAATATCTCAATATTTGCATAAGCAACCAGCGTTTTCCGTGCCGAGCTTCTCGATGATGACGTCATATATCCACGGACAACTGCGCATACGATCTGCGACGCCGAACGAGCACCCCCTGATGTTCACTTTTGACTGATTTTTGTGAAAAGCGAAAAAGGAAAAGAACGATTCCCGTGCAACAATGAGAGAGAACATTTTGCCTCAATAATGTTTGCACGGCTATCAATTGTCGGTGGGATAAAAGAAAGTGGGGTATTATTGTTCTGTACTAAGAAAAGACGGTACCTTTCTTCCTCCGTAAATTCCATATCCTGCCAGCGAAAATATGAACTATCCGTTGTGCTAAAGCTACGAAGAAAAAAATATGAAATAACGGATTATGTGCGAGAGAATTACGAAATTATACAGACATATGTCTTATTACAACAAAATTGAAGAAATATGTTGTAAAAACGCGAAATTGGTGAAATATGTCAAAATATGCTTTGTCAAGTTTGTCTATTTCGGCTGATTTTCATGAGACATGTAAAGATCTCACCCCAATATTAGATCCGAAGCCAAATTAAAAATATGTTATAACGTAAAGTCCCGGACCCTACTGATCAGTATTCTAACCTGGGTCCTGTGGCTTGGTAATGTGTTACGCTCACCACTCCATCACGGACTTCGGTCTTTTGGAACTGCTATTGGTGTAGAATTTACCCAATAACCAGACATCTCTCTGGGCTTATAGCTTGCATAGACCAAGTCCTCGCGTGGTCGTTGGTGTTTCTTAGGAATAATACAATTATTGGTCTTAGTTTAGACCTTAGTAGCTGATTAGTCGAATGAAGACAGTTATACTTTTGACGCACTTGGACGCACAACCACATTTAAGTTTTATCTGCCTGTCTTTTGGTCTTACAGAGGATCGCCTCAAGGAACCTATTTGTCAATGTCGCCTCTCCTGGCTTGTGACAATCACTTGTAACAAGAACTCGCTTCTCTTGTGTAAGACATTTGTTTACAATCCTCATATTTTACAATGAAGTGTTTAATTTCTTTGTATCTTTAACCACTGTTTACACAAACACACACACACACATTGGGTCCTTTCCGAAACACATCAGTGTTCGGGGAATACCTACACACATGGGCGTATATATAATTCACGTAAGGGGGAGGTTCAACTTTTGATATGATTAGGGTTGCTTTATTTCATAAGTGAAAATCCGGGACACTGGTGACCAGAAGCTTGTTTGGGAGCGGTGGGGATGCTGGAGCAGACAAAGTTATGTGTATGTGGTCACTAAGTCACGCTACTTAGTATTGTTACTTTTCTGGTCATCTTGTGTCAAACAACTTGAGAATGTTACGATTTTTACCTGGTTTTCTTGCACTGCGTTATTCAAAACCAAATTTGTTTAAGAGGACTTGAGGGGGAAAAAATATTACTGATTTGACAGTCCCAATGCAGTTTCTTATCGCAGACATTCCGAAATTATCATTAAATTGCGTCGCGAATTTAAAAGAATAAAATAAGTCCGAAGAAATTTTTATGAACAAGCGGATAGAATGGTAATTTTACTGAACCAAAGGGGGTGGGGTTGGACCCGTTGAGCCCCCTTAAATACGCCCATGCCCACCACGTAACACAATACACTACTCTGAAGACAGAGAGAGAACGACTCTCTGAAACGTTGCACATTATATAGCAAATCAAGTACAGTTGTCTAAAGTGCAACCAATTCATTATGAACCAAACACTACTAATGAAGTGCTGTTTATCAATTTACTTTCAAATTTTCCTTACAAGATTTGACAATATAAAGTAGTCATTTCTAAGAGGTTAATATAATTTCAATTAATTTTCAAATCTTTCATAAAACAAAATTTTTACAATGTGTAATGTTCGCAATGTAACAATAATCCTGTAACTGCGCACAACTACCACAGATCAACATAAAGATGTTTCACTCTCGACAAAGAATGAGTAACTTCATCGGATCGACTGGGGTGACACAAATACAGAACATCGTCCACATCAAACAAATCCCTGGCTGACATCCAAAACAATGCAAGGACTCGATCCACCTCATCGAAGCATTTGCGGTATTGTGCAGCGACCAGGACAAAACAAAGAATGCACAAAGTGGAGGGGAACCCCGTAATTTTACTTTATGTATTACAGCACTGACGCAATCACCATTGCTTCCAGAAAGAGGCTTTTGAAGCTTATGCATATACAAGAGATGGGGATGCCGGGAGGCAAAGGCCGTTGCATTTATTTTCGGATTAAAACGAATGTTGCCGCCCGATTGAGGGACGGACTGGCAAAATTTATTTCTCTCCGCTTTTTTTGTACCTGAAAGGACTTTCATGTTTTGGGGATTTGCATAAGGTAATAAAGGGTGGGGAGCGTCCATCCCCACCCAATCTCCAGGGAACATAAACGGGGTGGGTGCTGAAAATTGCGTACGATCTTCTTCAAACTCATTTTCCCACTACAAAACAGAGGTCATTGAAACATTTCTGGAGTTTTTCATCTCAATATGATTTGATATGATGGGACAAAATATTGTTGTTGTAAAACTTGTAGGAACACCCTTAAGTTTGCACCTAAATAAATATTTATGCTTGAACTATTCGAAGTTATGCCAAATCCATTTTTCACTGAAGACAATAGAGTGTAAAATTACTCGACTGTGCATTATCTGACATAGCGAAACACCCAATATTTTCACTACTGCCGCCTATGTCTAAGTGCGAAACTATTTGCAACTAGAACACTGAGATGGTTGAGTGTAATTTTCATTAACAAGTATGAAGTTATAGTGGTTATAATGTATTGTGGTATGTTGGAGTTGGATTCCCGTGTAAAATATTACCAGTAGCTTTCATCTGAATGAAATGAGCTTTTTGCTGAACCCACTTGTATAAATGTAATTCACAACAAAATTCTTTCACCTGAAGATCTGAAATACAACAGTTCAATATCGTGCTCAAGTATATTAGAAAGGCATATTTAGTGGTGATTCCGTCAATTACTTTCTTCGTCATTACAACTTGTGAAGAATGCTTCCCAAACACCAATTTTTTTTAGTAAACTTCCATTGATAAACGTTTTTTTTAGTAAGCTTTTGTTGATAGACAACACAAATACAATGTGTCTAAATGTTTCCTTCCGACTACCAAAGTTTCCCTTTGCTACTTCCTTTTCGTTTGAATCACAAGATCGTATAAATGTATGTCATATACAGTGCGTTCGTTTTGGTTCTAGGCCAAGATAGCGAGTGACATTGCGCAGATGCCGGCATTCTCGTCCCGTAGCGTCTCGCTTATTTACGCACATATCTCTAGCATGTAGACATATATATTTATAATGCATAACGAGTAGTAACCTGTGTTATAAGAGTTGTTCAAAGTTGTTCACGCGCTATCTCGGCCCAGAGCCAAAACGAACGCACTGTACTTGCCCACCATGCGGAAAATATGTTTATAACATACATCTGTTGGAGTGTTGCTGAATTACATGAAACTTAGCTGCAATCACTTGTCTTGTATGAAAGTATGTATTTAACACAAACAACTTTGTTCAGCTGGAAACACTGGATCACTGACAATATTCCGTCACCAGTTGTGCTCACGCAAGACAAAATTCCGTATCGACTGTTGTCTACAATGTAAAAATACCCTTTTTGAATGTGTCGTTTGGTATCGAGAGATTTAATTTTCTCTTTCCCTTTACTTTTTAATGCAACGTTTAATTACACGATGCCCGAGGCGGCGTTTCGCAGTTTTAATTTCTCCCTTTCCGCCCCACAGCCTCCTCCATTCGCTCCCGATGTTCCCGCCGTGGCTGTTTTAAGGGCTCTTGCACAATGTGACGAAAATGGGTTCGAAACAGGAGTGGACTCGCTCGCGCGTGGCCTCTCACAAAAGGCTTTTGAAGTTCCGAATCTCTTAATGCTGGCAACAACCACGTCATCAGCCGGCAGTTACGCCCCACCGGCGCGTCCGTCACCGAGTGCTTAAGCCTACTCCCTTTTTGTTTGGAACTCCTCCGAACAAACGACGGAGCATCCTACCTTGAAGCCAGACCATTATGGAGTTCACTGGAGAAATATATCTGGAGGCGCTTCGGGTAATTTTACGTCAGGTATTAAAGTGATCTTATACAACGCAACCATTTTATTGTTACCAAGACCTCGTTGATATACGTGGATGCCCGCCGCTAGCATCATAGTCACAACTTTTAGACACCCCTGCATATGAATTTTCAGACTTAACTTTTAGGCCATACCAAGCCATTTGATGTCTCACTTGATTCATTTTGTGGCCCTTTTCAAAAGAAGATCTTCTCTAGTGCAGGCCCCTTTGTACAGTGCGTTCATTTTGGTTCGGGGCCGAGATAGCGCGTGACTGCAGACGGCGAGGTATGGCGCAGATTCCGGCATTTTTGATCCGTAACGTCCCGCTTATTTTTACGCACGTGTCTTTAGCATGCAGACAATTATATTTATATTGCATAACGAGTACTATCCTGTGTTGTAAGCTCTTCAAATTGGTGGCCAAATGGATTCACTCATTCCCGGCATCTTTTGATAACATTTTGATCGACATATTTGCTCTCTTTGCAAGTTGTTTTCTTGCCATTGTTAAACACTATTGTCGGATTAAAAATTATAGATACTAGAGCCGTCGTGTAAACTGCTTGTGTAGGAAACATAAGCCTATTCACGCCTAATACATCGCGAGAGGTGGCAGAACATGCACAGACTAATCCTCGCCTTTTAATAAAAAATAATTGAATTGGTTTTGTTTTCGATTCTTGTTATTTAGCATCGTTTTTTTGCCACTTTGGTTAATCGCGACGAAACTTATGAAGGGACACTCACAAAGAACACCCATTCCTAGACCGGTATTCGAACCTGGTACCCCTGGTGTCATAGCGCGCTGTAATAACCATTCCACCACGGAACTAGGTAAAATAATTGAATTTAATGTCGCTGTACACATTTATGCTTTAGTTGTGTCGTTTGTGGTTTTCTTATTTTGCGTTGCTTTTCAGTCTCTTTAGGCTAATAGCATGTTTGTTTATTTAAGTCCACTTTGTGCACAGATAGGCTAATCGGGGCCGAACTCACAGTTTAATGTTCAGTCCGAACCACAATGAACCTCCACCGGGTATGGGACTTGTTGATTACAAGGCGATCACGTTTTGTCCAATCGTGTTAATGGTGGTTAAATGGATCTTCATGAATTGGCACTCGCAATGGGAAACACTCGAATCTGATAACTTCGGTAGCAGGTTCGGTTGCCGAGGGGGCTTCATATACTTCGGTCTCGTGTACTGTTCGCTCTGATACTTCTTTATGATTCTGAAACAGTGCAGGTAATCCAGTCAGTACTGCGTCAGTGCGTCTTACTACCACGCAGGGAACTAGAGTTCGACTTAATTTTGATTTGATTCTTGTTATATAGTATCACTTTTCTACCACTGTTGGCTAATTGAGACATTGAGGATGAGTGATGATACGATGAAATTCGTGAAGAGACACTCAAAGAAGACCCATACCAGGCTTGGATTCAAACCCGGGATCCCTGACTTCGTAGCGCGCCATGATAACTACTCCGCACTTTTTTTTCCCTTGGCGTTCTCACTGCTTGTTGTGTCTACTTAGCTCCATCACTTTACATGTCAACTTAATAATACATTTTTTAATGCCGTGTTCCCGCAACCGGTTTTGCTGCACCGTTTATATTTTCGCAGCGCAGGAACCCTGAATTTTTTCCCCATCGGGTCTTAAATGCTAAATCTCCTCCCTCCCTCCCCCCGGCCTTTCAGCTCACCCCCATCTAAAAAGATACCCAACAGATGAAAAATTTGCTTTTCGCTTCCCTCTGAATCTAACTTTTGGCTCGGAGCTATTTATGCCTTGGCAGCTTGGTCGAGTTAATGGGTAGCTAATGCACTAAGCCGCCACACCTGCCGGGTGAGGGGGCGGTAGGGGGATGTTTTGCGGGGCTCGACACAAAGCCCCGTTTTGTCGTCCGCCACTGAAAGGCTTCTTTCTATTTTCTCACGGTTTAAGAGAGCGGGAATCTGGAAACGTGCTATCGAGACATGACGGATGGAGGGTCTTCCCTCAGTCCATTTCCAGCAGCAGCACGGATCACTGGAGGGGGGATTACGTTCCGGTGCGGAGGAAGCCAGGGTTGCTAGAAGCTTATGTAAAAGTATGCGGCTAAGTTGTGAAAAAAAATTGAGCTGAATTCAAAGCAAGAGAACGTACGAATCCCAAGGCTTGTTTTGAGTTGGTGTTTTAAGTCCACTTTATTCACAGTAAGGCTAATCGAGACTGGATCTACAGTTTAAAGTGGCATACGAAATACTATATGCTTCTACCGAGTATCAAACCCGGGACACCTTGATTACAAGGCGACGACGCTACCACTTTTAAGGAATACCCCTATACGGTAGTATACCCGTATAAACACAAACATCCATGTCCTAACCGGGATTCGAACCCGGAGCCCCTAGCGTCGTAGCTCGCTGAGCTAACCACTCCGTCACTGAAGCCCACTGCCACTGACCCATCGGGGAGATCCCCAAGGCTTGTTTATTTCTGTAAATAAGATTCTTATATACATAAACATTTTTGTTGAGAATATTTACGACAATGAGAGACTTACAATAAAAATTATTTAGCTGCATTACAAGTACAGAATATAGTAGTAGGTTAAGGCAATAAATATCAAGTTCGTATTCTTTCACAGTAAATGTACAGCATTTTCTATAGCACAAGTCCTTACTTACCAGATGTTTTTCCGGCTTTATCACCACTCTTGAAACAAATCCTTTCTAAACAAATAATAACAAATATGCAAACACTGGTAAAACACGAACTTCCTCATAATAATTTCATGCAGGATTCGTCGAACCAGATGGCTATCTTCCATTGCTTGGAAGTCCACAATCTGTGTGTGTGACAATCTTTTCAATTCATGGCATTTACCTGGTTTAGCAGTGGTTTCACTTGAATATTGGGCTTATTCAGTTCCCTCATTGCTGTTTATGTAGACACGTGGCTAGAAGCTTATTCAGCTCTGACGTCAATTTCCCAGCAGTTGTTTTATTATTCCTGCTCACAGTCTACTTTAATGTTCGTCGATTTCTGTCACTTGGTTTACATTTTCTTCCCCCATTGTGTTTTCCCGATGATATCTTTCCAGCAACATTACATGCCTTCATGACTTTGGATACAGTACTTCTCCAGACACTAAATACACTGTCTAATTTTATAACGGGCGCACTGCATAGGCAGTCACCGACAATTTGTTCGCTGTGAAACTTGTATGTTCGGACAAGATTCACTATCAACTGCCCGCACGTCCTCTAGGTAGCAACTGTAAACTTCTAGCGGTTCGGCATGGATCCTATTATGCAGGGGAAGTCAACGTATGTCGCACCATGTCCGATTGCACGATGTGGCGTTTTCATATTTTTGTCCAAACCTTGTAGGAAATTAATAATCTTAATAATACGGATCTGGAACCATACTTATATCTCCGTCTGGAAGCAATGGGCCGACCTCCGTGGCAGAGTGGTTAGCACAGAGTTCTACGACGCTATGGATCTCATCCTGAACGTGAGTGTTTGTAATTGTCTCTTTATCCATTTTCATCTTCGCGATTAGCCAAAAGTGGAAGAAAAGCGAAGTAAAATGAATAATATCAGTCAATCAATTGAAAGCAATGGCGCTAGTGTCGAATGTTAAGACACGTGGAAGCCTGTGCTTTGCATATTCTCCGAGGACACAGTGCTACAGTGTAATGTAGTCTATAAATGAGGAACACCCCTTTGATGCAAAGACGGATGGAAAGACTGACGAACCAGACATCTTGGTACATGATGTAGGGAAAGGGGAAAACTTGCTAGATTATGTATTCAACATGGCGACCATCTTGGATTTGACTTCATTTTCTTAAATGGAAGAGTGATCATGTGGCATATCAAGGTGGGCTAGACTTTCACGAGACATGATGATGTGCTTAATGTTAAGGTAAATTTAACTATTATGACAATGCCGAATGTTTCTCATTGCAGGTGCTTTCATTGCCGATGGTGTTTGACTCCCTTTCTGATCGTCTCTTGATTGATCTAATTAGTTTTACTTTGTTTTTCTTCCACTTTTGATCAATCGCGAAGATGAGAATGAATGGTGATAAGATGAGATTGATGATAGGCAAGCGCACATGGACAGAACGAGCTACAACACAGATCCCACAGAGGATTATATTGGCTGCGAGTCCAGAAGCCATAGTCTCGTTGGTTTGCAAAAATGAAGTCTAAGGTACACTACTTCCCACAATGATCCCACAGTGTCCTGATCCATCAACACTATCCGTCGTCTGGTTATTATGATTATCCGGCAAATGGTAACTCTTGGCAACACTGATCGAATGTGCTCATTTGAATTTTCTACTTAACTATTGGAAAATACGTTATGACAATTATCCTTGTGTGATTTGAACGCAATATGACCACCTGTCAGAATCTGTTGCTTCAGTTTCTTGTCTCCTCGGTTTTGAGAATGTTGAGTTCTGGATTTACGATCTTGCCATCGACGGCCTCAGGTCCTGTAGTGAGCATAGATGTGAATATCCTTTCATCAGTTTTATTTACTCATTGATCCTCATCGCCGCTATTAGACTAAAGAGAAAGAAAACAGACTTAATATACCAAAATATTTTCTTTTCTAATCATGTGTCTTTCTACTCTCTCGCTCTCCCGTGCGCGTGATCCATTCTGTGCTATAAATGATTCTGAAATTTGCCAATATGTCATATTTGGGGAGAGAACGGAGAAGAAGTTGTGGTAGAACTATTTCACCCTTTCCCATCTGGTGTCAATGTAAGAGAAACTTCTGTTCCTGATGGCAACATAGTGAACCAAAAATATGTACATTTCGCACAGAAGAAAACGCCTGTAAACTTATTCACAAAACTAAACATATCTTCGGGTGTTACTGTGACATTTTGAATCGTTTAAAGTGTTTCCTAGTGCTATCTGATACGAAAAGCATCTTTTGCTACCAAATGGCTTTGACCTTCGAGCATCATGTTGCAACACTGACCGCCATCTCTGCTTCCAGCAGCGCTGCTGGAGAGTGACAGATGCTCGGTTTCTTTCCTGGAGATCTCCTGGAAGCGATGCCCTGGATAAGAACCCTCAGACAGCAAGGATAACGGCCGCTGTTCTTCTGCGAGGCTCTTCATTGAGAGCGAATCGGGATGTTAATGAGAGCCATTAATTTGGCCGGGAAAATTTACATAATTGAATTAACTAAACAAGGAACGCTCTCTTTTTGGACATGGCCCAGCCATCCTTGAGGGGCGGCGGGGCTGATAATTGATAGCCCCTCGTGGAACGAAACAAATGACCGAACCATGAATCTCACATACGAGAGGGAGAGAGGGCGGGACCGGCAAGATAGTTGTACTCCGGTGCAACTAGGATTTAGCAGATGTGTTTTCCGTTCCTAAGAATAATTGCCAGATGGAGTTTCTCTGACCAAAAGCAAGGACCAATTTTAGGTTTGGGCAGAAGTGGAGAGAGAAAGTACAAAAACAACCGAGTTTGTAACCGGTGAACTAATATGGCTAAATAACCATGAAGAACTTCAGCGAGAAAATTATATATTTTGGGACCGTACTGGATCTTTGGCGTATGCCAGAGACTAGTTTTCGAAACGTACTCTCCTTTTGAAAAACTGCTCTGATATTGAAAATTCTGGAAAGTTACAGCTATTTAAAATTTATTCAAGAGCAGTGGTTCTCAAATTTTGGTACGCGTACCCCCAGGGGTATGAACGAATTGAAGGGGCAAGCGATTAGCTCGGAAGAGCAATATCGAGAATACCCACACGACAACATATTTCGCTACAGGTGTGTAGAGCAGGCTTCATAGATTTAACACTCAACAGCACTCACATTCTTCCTTTCGTATATTTTGAAATAAAATACTCGTTCGAAATCTTCATTCTTCAACTCAAAAACCCAGAAACATTTATTAGAATATAAAAACGTCACGAGTTCGACTGCGAACAGTACCGAGGTAGATTAAATTTGGAGACGAATCTCCGCTTGAAACTTTCATGTGCACAATCAAGAAGCTGTGTCAGGCTATGCAGGCACATCCTTCTACTAGAAACTCTGCGGATTTACACAAAACTCCAAAATTGTTCTTAACAGTTTACAAATTAATTTTTGTTCTTATTTTTTTTCAATAACTCTGGAAGAAATACATGAAACTTAAAGTATTTTATATATTTCGCAGCAAACACGTTTCCCATTTTAATTATTGTAACAAAGCATTAAAATTGTAAACGTATGAACACCCAAGAAAATAATATACATAGAATTCTACTGATTTTTTGTTTACCATTTTTCCACATACAACCCAAGTGCGATTTTGCTCTATTGCAGATCTCCAACATATCAAATCAGTCAGCCAAAAGAAATTGCCCAAAACCCACTATTCGGATAAAACTTATGGGGAAGGGGTACATTAGACGTTTAGTTACATCTAAAGGAGTACAATGAGAAAAACGTTTGAGAACCGCTGTTCTGAGGATTCAAGTAAATTTTAGTGTTGTTTGATTTCGCTATTGTATAGTTTTGTGCCACGCAATCCTGTATTCTATCACGGATATCTAAATAGCACAGAAAGCAAAACATTTGAAAATTCACCAGAATGCTCTAAAGAGAGTTCTAAACATACTGCATGTATGTTTTTTTTTCAGAATTCGGAATATCACAGCGGTTTTCAAAGAGAGAGGAATTTTGAAAATAGCACTACTGGCACTACCAAATACTTTACTGATTGGTTGATTTTGTTTATTTTACTTCGCTTTTTGTGGCACTTTTTGGCTTTCAAATGCTTTACTGTGAAGCAAAATGACAAATGAATTTGCATCAAACCATTATTTGGGTTTATAAGAAATGCTGTATGTTATAACTGTGGCCACTTTTTAAAATTACAATAATAATGATAATAGTGTTTTGTATTAAATGAAATTCTGCTTCAGATTTTACTACAATGGAACATACTATTTGGAAACTCCAAACATCATCATTCGCCCTGAGCAGAGCATGAATACAATACCGTTAATAAAAAGTGCCTCTGAAAGGACATACAATTGTCTTCCACTGGAGATTCGAGAAGAGATATGTATGTAGATCTACTCTTCTACTCTCATCATTAGTAAGGCTGGTATTTTGATGTATTTGCAACTTTTCTTTCGAGAAGTCCACCAATACATTGCTCAGTTAGTGTTCATAGGTCTCATAACTGTTAAGTGTGCATACTATCTGAATCGATATTCAATTGTTTGTAAAGTTATTGATTGATGAGATCTTGTGTTTAGCCATCTTAGAAATGGTCTTGTAAGTTTAGTATTAAATTGTTGTTATTTTGTATCCTCGTGTTAATCTTTATATTATGAAGTACCTACGTGTGTCAATCATTTAACCTCTGCGTACATACACGACAGAGATTTATACATGGCGACGAGAACTTAGTTACAAATCGAAGATAAGTATGTTTCACTTCTAAGCTTCGTGTTATAGTGTAAATGTATAATGGCTTTAGTAGCTGGTTTTGATAAATATGATCCCCAAGATGGATCGATAGTAGCGTATTTGGAGCGCTTTGATAATTATTGTCAAACACAAGTTATTCCAGAGGACAAGAAAGTTCCTAGATTAATATCTGTCATTGGAAATAAGCCATATGAAGTTCTGCGTGAATTATTTGCACCTACATTGCCTCATGATAAATCCTATCAGGATATTGCACAAATATTAAAATCTTATTATAGTCCATCAAGGAACTATATTGTGCAAAGTTTAAAGCTTAGAAAATGTGTACAAGAAGAAGACGAACAAATAGAAGATTTTGTAAGGAGATTAAGAAAGATCGGAGAGCAGTGTGGTTATGGTGAGTTTCTTTCCATTGCTTTATTTGATTCACTAATTAGCGGAATCAGATCTAACACTATTCGCAAGAAACTCATTGCTGACAATGTAATGGAATTTCACAAAGCTTTTGAGGTAGCTAAGCAGATGGAAAAAATTAGAAGCAGACATGAAGGAGTATTACGTCCAGTCCAATGTAAACTTTGTGAACACTAACCGCGCAAAGGTAAATAAGTACAAGGGCGATACGCGTTTGAACTCCGGTGCCAATTCTAATCCAAAACAGGATAGCTGGAAATTCCAAAATACTGGGTCAAGTGGATCCAATCTTAGGTTTAGACAAATTCAATCGGATAATGAGGGAAGTACAAATGAACGGGAAAGAAAGCAACAATATCTCAAGCAGTGCAGATACTGTAAAAGGTTCGGTCACGATGTTTCCCAATGTTTCAAGTTACAGCGCAATAAATAAACTAATAGAACTAAAACTTATTGCAAGTACAAGGCTAACGCTGTGCAGGGCTATCGGACCTGTACTTCGGATGATATGGACAGTAACGTCTTAGGTGCAAATGAATTAAGGATTGTAATGATTACTATAAAAGTAAATGGAGAAAGTAAATTTATGCAAGAAGGATCAATTGAATATACTCTGTCTCACTGTAATGAGAGTTCAGTTTCGTCGCAACCATATCTTAAATCTGACCATTCTTCGTTGCCTATGAAAATAGTAAGGTTGTTTCTTCGTCCGAATATGTGATTGCTCTCAATATTAATGATTCTATGTTGAACTTTGAAATAGATACAGGTTCACAAGTTTGTAAAACATTTTGTGACAGTCAACTGCATGGTTTGCAATATCTGGAAGCTGACTGTGTTTTAGGATGTGCTAGCAGTATGACCTTGCCGTTAGTAGGAAAGGTTGCTGTAAGAGTTCGTTATGAATATGTAGATAAAATACTAGTCTTATATGTAGTCGCATGTGATTTAAAATATCCACTCAATGGGAAGACAATGGATTAAGCATTTATTGCCTGATTGTCACATTAATCTATCTCAACTCAGGCCATCGTTGGAAGTGTATCAAGACATGACTAATATTTCGTATATGTTAACATCTAACAAGTTGAAATTTGTTCAAGGGCAAACTTTGGTTAAGTCGAAGGATACGAATAATGCTTCGTCTGTGTTAACAGCTGTCAAGTTGAAAATTGTGCATGGGCAAACCTTGATTAAATCACAGATGGTTAAGTGTGAAAATCTGATTGCATCTTGTGATGTGCAAGGATTAATAACATTTATTAGGCACGAATATAAAGAGTTATTCGATAATGATTTGTCACAGCCAAAGTTAAGTCTGAATTAGACAAATTGAATGAGCAATACATTCTAGAAAAGACTGGCTCAAGTGATTGGGCGAGTCCTATGGTCGTTGTGTGTAAGAATGATGGTAATTTGAGTCTTTGCTGCGATTTCAAGAACACAGTGAATAAATATGTTGAAAACGTAACTTATCCGTTGTTCAGGATAGACGAAGTATTTCCAAAAGTTAATGGATGTGATGTATTTGTTACCTTGGATCTCAGAAGTGCTTACCTTCAAATAAAACTTGATGATCAAGCTATGCAGATACTCGTAATGAATATCCCATGGGGATTGGTACAACATACTAGATTGCCATTTGGTGTACGGATCGCATCACAAATATTTCCATACCAAGATGACTTACTTATTATTAGCAAGGGTTTAGAACAACCAGTTACCAGAACACTTGAAGTTTTAAACCGTTTGAATGAGTACAATGTTAAGGTTAATTGGAGCAAGTGTTCATTCTTCAAAAACAAAATTCATTATTTAGAATATACTTTAAGTAAAGAAGGAATACATCCTTCTGAAAAGAAGCTGCATGCATTGATACAATGCCCAAAGCCTTGCAACACCAAACAATTAAAGGCTTTCCTTGTAGGTATTAATTTTTACAGAAGATGTGTGCCTAATCTGTCAGTTATCTTGTCAGATCTTTACAATTTATTGAGGAAAAATGTGCAATGGCAATGGACAAATGATTGTCAGCAGCAATTCGAAGCAGCTAAACTGGCTTTGCAAAATACCAAGGTCCTTGTTCCATACGACCAGAGTAATGAAGTTATTATACAGTGTGATGCATCTCAAAATGGATTAGGTTCGCAATTATGCCATAAAGTACAAGAGGAATTGCGTACGGTTGAATTTATATAACGTACGTTAAATAAGCATGAGGTTAAATATTCTATGCATGAAAAGGAAGCTTTATGTATCGTGTATACAGTGAGGAAATTCCAAAAATACGTACAAGGTAGATCGTTTGAATAATGGACAGATTCAATGCCAACTAAGCAATTGTTAGCTATGGAAAAAAACAATTCCTATTATGCCGTCGCCACGCATTCAAAGGTGGTGTTTATTTTCGGCTTCTTTCACATATAAACTAATATGTACTAAAAAGGTTGAACTTGCAGATATGTTAAGAAGGTTGCCACTTCCTGACGTACATGATGATGATCCTAGGTAAGACGAATTTCTGTACCAGCTTACGCTTACGCCGAATGCAAAGCAGGCGATTTTGACATATTGTAAAAGAGATGCTGCCTTGCAGGGAGGGGAGGATCCCCAAAGGCTAAGGGAAGGTTACCCTGACAGAAAACCAAGGGTGGGGCAGACTCGTAAGGCATAGTGCAGCCAGCTGCCCTACGGGAGTAAACCCTAAACAAATCCTGGTCCTCCAAGAATGGGGGTTGGGCGTGGGGCCGACAACCCCATCCCACAAAAGGAACCACGTTACGAGACCTCAAAGAAATGTAGCCGGACAGATCTACCGACGACGGACTGGCATGAATAATGGACAAGCGAATTATGGAAAGGGAAGGGATCTATATGTAGGGAGCTGGAATGTGCTATCTTTGTATAGGGCAGGTGCATTGAGGATGTTGCTGGATCAACTAAATAATTATAAGCCTGCGATAGTGGCATTGCAAGAAGTACGTTGGATCGGAAAAGGAGTTTTGGAAAAGAGAGAAGCAACTGTATTCTATAGCTGTGATGAAAGGCTGCATATGCTAGGAACTGGGTTTATAATACATAAACAACTAAAACATCTAGTGATAGGATTTAAAGCTATAAGTTCAAGATTATCGACATTAAGAGTTAAAGGAGAGTTCTTTAATTACAGTATAATCAATGCACATGCACCCACGGAAGTATCCACAGATGATGTAAAAGAAGATTTCTATGATGCGTTAGAGAAAGCATTTGATGATTGCCCGAAAAATGACATAAAAATAGTAATTGGAGACTTCAATGCCCAGATAGGCATTGAAGACGTGTATCAACCAATAATTGGTAAACAAAGTATGCATAAAATAACAAATAACAATGGTATGAGGCTAATAATGTTTGCAGCATCCCGGAATCAAGTAATAACAACAACTCTGTTCCAGCACAAGGATATTCATAAAATGACATGGAGAGCCCCGGATGGAAAAACTTACAATCAAATTGACCACATGCTAATAGATTGTAGACATAGATCAGATATCATTGATGTTAGATCTTTTAGAGGGGCTAATATCGATTCCGACCATTATTTGATTATGGGAAGGATTAGAGCAAGAATATCTAATAGCCGAAAAATGAAGGCGACTAGCCTGATTAAATTTAATGTCACGCAGTTAAGAAATCCAACGGTGGTTGAGAGGTACAGAAGTAAACTACAAGAGGGATTCGTCGGGATGAAACCGGCAGAAGTGGAAAATGTAGATGAGAGGTGGGATAGATATAAGCTGAGGATCAGTAATGTAGCAAAGGAAATACTTGAAACACAAAAGCCAGTAAAGAAGGAAACGTGGTTCGATGAGGAATGTCAAAATGTAACCAAAGAAAAGAATGATGTATATAAGAGGATGCAGCAAAGAAGTGCAACAAGGAGAGCTAGGGATGAATATCAAGAAAAAAGAAGGATTGAGAAGAGAGTCCATAGGAAAAGAAAAAGGGAATGGATGAAGCAAGAGATGAAGCAGTTGGAAAGCCTGCATGAGCAGAAGAATGTAAGACAGATGTATAAGCTGGTAAATAACACAAAAGATGTTTTTAAACCAAGGACAACAGTCTGTAGAAATGAAACAGGCGATATAATTAGTGACACTAATGAAATTTTAGAAAGGTGGAGAAGGCATTTTAATGATGTATTGAATGGCAGTGCAGATGTAGCAGGTATGCTGGAAGAAGGATTAAATGAAGAAGAGGAAGGAGAAGAGGGCATAGAAAGTCCAAAGTTAGATGAAGTATGGGAGGCAGTCAAGATATTGAAAAATAGTAAAGCACCTGGTATAGATAACTTGCAAGCAGAGCTGCTTAAGCATGGAGGCGAGAGTGTCATTAGAGGCTTGAAGGAAATAATAAACATAATCTGGAAAAAGGGACAGATGCCAAGTGAATGGAGGACGGGTATCATAGTACCTATCCACAAGAAAGGGGACATGATGGAGTGTGCAAACTATCGTGGAATTACATTGTTGAACGTTGCATATAAAGTATTTGCAAGAATTATATATAAAAGACTACTACCATATGTAGAAAAGTGCATTGGACCATATCAATGTGGGTTCAGGCCAGGGAAATCTACAATTAACCAGATATTCACCTTAAGGCAAATACTGGAGAAAACGCTGGAGTTTGGGATAGGAACGCACCATCTATTTCTTGATTTTAAATCTGCATACGACAGTATAAACAGGACCCAACTATATCTGGCAATGAAAGATCTCGGAATTCCAATAGGATTAATAAGAATGGTGAGGATAACCATGGAGGGCTCTAATAGTAAGATAATAGTAGGAGGACAACTCTCAGAACCTGTTGAAATAGAAAATGGACTAAGACAAGGCGATGTGCTGTCCTGTTTGTTGTTTAACATTGCCTTAGAGAAGGTTATACGGGAAGCTCGGGTGCAAATTAGGGGTACCATATATTATAAGTCAATCCAGATACTTGCATATGCAGATGATGTGGACATAGTAGGAAGATCTCTACATGCAGTGGAAGAAGCATTTCTGGCCATAGAAAGGGAAGGAAAAAAGATGGGATTGGTGGTGAATGAAGGGAAGACTAAGTACATGGCAGCAGGCAAAGCACACAGATATAATCCATCACCGACCATAACAATGGCTAATTATACCTTTGATAGAGTGGATGCCTTTATCTACCTGGGTTCTGTTGTGACATATGAAAATGATTCACAGGAGGAAGTAAAGGCACGACTTATAGCAGCGAATAGGGCCTATTATGGACTACAGAGACATTTTAAGAGCACCATATTGTCCAGAACAACTAAGTTAATACTTTACAAGACACTGATAAGACCTGTATTGACTTATGCTGCGGAAACTTGGACCAGTTCAAGGAAAGACGAAGAGTTGGTAGAGACCTTTGAAAGAAAGATATTACGAAGAATATTGGGACCAGTATGTGAGAATGGAAAATGGAGAAAGCGATTTAATAAGGAGCTCTACGACTTATATCAAGAACCAACAGTTATTGGTGTAATTAAGGCGGCTAGATTAAGATGGGCAGGTCATGTGATGCGCATGAGTGATAGTGACCCTGCAAAGAGAGTGATGTTGGATAGCCCAGGTGGACAAAGGAAACGAGGAAGGCCTAAATTAAGATGGGTGGATGGAGTGGATGAGGATGTTCGGAAGCTCCAGTATAGAAATTGGAAAGTTGTGGCGAAAGGTAGAGATAGATGGAGACAAATCACAGAGGAGGCCAAGGTTCATCAGTGGACTGTAGCGCCATAAGAAGAAGAAGAAGTAAAAGAGATGAAATTCTTAAGTTAACGAAATCTTATTGCAAGAATGGATGGTCACAAAAGATCTGCTGGCGTACAAGAGAAGACAGGCAGAATTAAGCATTACGGATGAGTTACTGTATTGGGGTCGGAGACTGGTGGTTCCCAAAGGAGTGCGAAATTACATTATTCAGAGAACCCATGAAGATCATTGTGGTATTGTAAAAATGAAAGTAATGCTCAGAGAGAGATACTGGTGGCCAGGAATAGATGAGGCTATTGAAGAGTATGTAAAAAATGTGAAGTTTGTGTATCAGTCAAGCCAAATACAAGTGCTAGGAACTATAGTGCATGGATTGAATGCAGACATCCGTGGGAAAGGATGCATATGGATTTTTTTGTGTATTGAAGCATTACTTATATTATAATAGTTGACGCCTACAGCAAATTGGTAGATTGTGATAGAGTTTCATCTACTTCAAGAAGTAAAGCGTTATCTAATCAAACATTTTGCTATTTTCGGGCTTCCAAAGTGTATTGTAGTGGATAATGGTCAGAATTCAGAATTTAAAACATTCTGTGATGACCGAAACGTCAATTTGTACCATTCTCCTGCGTACCATCCTGAAAGCAATGGTCAGGTCGAGCGCTACGTGCAGACAGTGAAAACAAAGCTAGACTGTGCTGTACGGGAGCAATTGAATAAGAATACGCATGCCAACGTTGAAGAATTATTGCAGAGAGTATTTGTGGCTTTGAGAAGCGAATATGACGCATCAGTTGACAAAACGCCACAGCAAATGATATTTTCCTACATTGTCGGGAATAAATTTGATGCCCAAATGGAATAAATAATAGATCAAATCTCCGAAAGGGATAAAGCAGAAACAGATGAAAAGGTGAACCAAAGAGGCGATTTTGTATGGGTTATGTTACCATTTAAGGACAAGAAGAATGCTATGAGGTATGTCAAGGGAAAAATTATAGCACGGGAAACCAAAGTTACATGGCTGGTGAATGTTGAAAGTAGAAACCGGGCGTGCATGAAGATCAGTTGAAGTGGATACAAGACAAGAAAGATATATATAATTTTGGAAGTCAGAAGAAGGAGGAGGATAATGATGAACGAATTCATAGACCAGATACAGGTCAACACAGCGGATCAGTTTTCTGCGATGAAGACTTATTCATTACAGGAAAAAGTGGAAGCAATGGCAGTTGTTCTGTGGCGCCGGAAGCTTCTACGCCAGATGACAAACCGTCTACATCGTATTTGGATGATTCCTGCAGTCCACATCAGCGACAACAGCAGCATCAGTGTAGGGGGTCCTGTCGACAGAGAAAACCGCCTGACAGACTGAAATATAACTAAGTCAAATAAGGAAGAGGGGGAATGTTCAGTGTGCATAATATATGAATCGATATTCAATTGTTTGAGAAGTTAATGTTTAATGAGATCGTGTGTTCAGCCATCTTAGAAGTGGTCTTGTAAGGAAATAGCTCTATTCTCTTTTTTTGTTCTTTGTTCAACGGATTCTTTTTCGTTTTCCTGAATTTAATATTCAAGTAATAGATAGTAAAATAAATACATCCCCAACTCGATTCGACAGGGCAGGGGATATTAACTGCTCTGTCGAATCGAGTTGGGGATGTATTTATTTTACTATCTATTGTTTGGTTTAGTATTAAATTGTTGTAATTTTGTATTTGTCGTGTTAATCTTTATATTATGAAGTACCTACGTGTGTGAATCATTTAACCTCTGCGTACATACACAACAATAACAAAAGGAGCCATACAAAATATATTTGGTGGGGCATTTTTTTTTCATTTTTGTCGATTTTGCAATCATAGAAATTTATTGTATTTTTAAGAATTTTAAAATATTATCTTGCTTTTTTATGTTTCTACTAAAGAAGGGATAATTCTTACTGTTCTTGTTTATTTTCTTTAAAAAAGCAACCCTCTTGTTTCTTCGTTCTTTGGATCCAGGAAACGTGGTAAATCTTTTCTTCTGGAACAATGGAACATAGTGAAAAAATGACAAGTGACTTAAAAAACGTTCATGGGAAAGTGGGACAGGCAGTAGTTAAGAAAATGATTCTGGTTTTGAACAAAGGTTTCATAATATGTTACGATCAATTGCTGATGTTTTTTTGTCTGGAGAAAATTTTCCTGCCCTAGAACTAGCAACAGATTTGCAAGTTGGTGGCACACTATACTTTAAGTACGCTCCTTTAGTAGTGGTGGAGATAGAAACGAGCTTTTCAATATTCAAGTCTTTACTAAGAGACAATTGACAGTCACTTTGCTTTGACAACCTATATATGGTATTAGTAGAGCATTTCAGTACACGACTGGTGAAATGAACATGTGCCGACCTCTGTGGTCAGCACAGCGCGCTATGATGACAGGGGTTCCGGATTGGAAACCAGGCCTTGGCATGGGTGTACTTGTGGGTGTATCTTCATCAATTTCATCAGATCATCACTCATCCTCATCTTCGCGATTAGTGATAGGAAAACGAAGTAAAATGAACCACATCCACAACAACGAAAACGTATAGGTTTGTTTTAAAAAAGCTTTTTGAAAATTTTAGAGATATCTTTTTGGTGTTTTTAGGGCATTATTTGCATTTTTATAAAGCATATTCTGGTATCTGATTGTGCATTATTTCCCTAGTCCTAATCATTAGTTAATTTTGACTTTACTTACGTAAAATTACATAGATTGTGTATGCAAATAATGCGGTTTCGTCTCTATGCCTCCAAATAGGAAGTTGGGGGAGTGAAAAATACTCAATGTTATTTCAATCAAAGCGATAAAAATCTCCAATTTCAATATCTCCGAACGGGTGTCAATTTTGTGGAAATTGCTCCTTCTTCAGCAACGTTATGAAAATTCGCGGCCAGAAGGTTAGGAGAATTAGGTCGAACTTTCTTTCCCCTTTCACCTTTGGTACAATAACACTCCCGCCCTCTGGACGAATTAGTCGGCGCTAAGAGTGATGAAGTGGGGGAGGAGAGGGCGAGAATGAGGAAGAGCTCAAGAACACAGAGGGGAATTTTCCGGGAGACCCCAGCGAAGGGAAGATGCTCCGATGGTTATGTGTGGGGAGAGAGAACAGTGTTGCAGTCTAATTCATACAACGTTGCCAGTGTTGACAGGTTTATTGTTACAGTACAACCAGCTGTACTTCCCGTCTTCGATGGTATAAGAGCGCTGGTTAAATTCAAGGATACTCTCATTCTGACTGGTTCTCCAGTCCGTCTGGTGTGATGTTTGGAAACCACACTTAATAACAGCCAATAACGTCGGCTATAGCCTCCGTTGATTAATGACGTTGCAGCCTAGCCGCGTGCGTGTGAGTGCTGCATAGGACCATTTTTGCTTGTTCGTACCCTTTTGAGTCTCACACCCTCGAGCGTATTCAAGGGAATATCATTTTAATGTGACGATAATCATATATATGTAGTAGTTGGTAGTTTCAGCCTACAATCATATATTTCATTTTCATTTATTACTTTGTGTCAGTGAGATAAACAGAATTACATTTTAGCATGGAGATGATGACTATGTTTACTCAAGCTCCCATTTAGCTACTTCATTCATGATCCATATTTGAGGTCCCACTATCACAGACAAATTACGCTTATATGCATACTACTGGGCTTCGAGTGCATACCGCCCGTTTTACCTGTTCGAGAGTTACTCGTACAAACAAAGAAGCTCTCAATTCCGTAAGCCATCCAGCGTCGTCCGTGCGAACTATTTTGCACTCCGAGCGAAATCCTCTCCCTGCCGCACGCTATTTGTGCCAGGAAGCTAAACTGTCCATTTCAACGTGCCAGTAGTCGCATTGACGGCGTGGAGGTTGAGCATCACACACTCTCTGTCTTGACCATAGCGGAGGTGATGTGATCAACACCAAGTTCCGGCAACCTTCATTCTCTCCACAGAGGAGACCTCCAGGTAACAATTCATTGGACGATGAATGAGCCCCAAGCTCGCTTTATGGAGGAGATTGTCTGGAAAATTCCAACCTGAGATCACCCACTCCGGGAATCAAACCCGGGTCTTCTGCTTGGCAATCAGTCGCCATAGGGATTCCCATTGAACTGCGCCGACCCTGCTCAGCTTATGCTTTAGCCTTTGTAGCACGTTGCTGAATCTTGAGCTCAGACACTGACGGTTCCTCGCAGTCGTAATATTTTTGGTGTGCTTGCAACACTGAAAAACGAAGGACCAGCAAAGTGGCTCGAACAGAGTAGCTGGTTAGTGAATCTCTCATTCAGAAATGCTGTTCGTTAAGACTCGCTCCTCTGTTCTCAATTATTTGGCAAGTTATTGGTTCCTAATATGATGAGATGAGGTGGGCGGATTCTCTCTCGAAACTACAAAGAGGCCCGACGGAAGTCATTGCAAGAATCAAAGTTCTAAAGCAAAGAGGGAGAGAGAGAGAGGGGGAGAGAAAAAAAATTGGCCACTTGGAAATGAACTCCCTTAACTGTGATGGCCAATCGTCTTTTGCTGAGAGTTTGATACGGGAAAGTAAAAGGGGCCGAAGTCAGACTTTCTGAGTTCCATTTCAATGCTGATGTCTTCCTCAAGTTTCGACAGAAGATTTCTAGATGTGCAGAAGGGAAGCAGTCAAACTAAGTCCTCGCGAGGAATGAGGAGGGGAGGAGCCCGTAGAGACCCAAATGAAATGGTGGGCATCTTTCCCTCCGAGATCAGATGCTTGGTATGGAGGGTTGGGGGGAAGGTGAGATGAACTTGGGTGGAGCATGACTTCTTTTCAGTTTCGTGCGGTGTGGCCCTTCGAAGGGATTTTTTTTGGAATCTAATACGTGATGCTGAGAAGGTCCGAGAGTTACAGCAAGAGAGCGATACATTTTGGGATATGAAAATGGTAATTTACTTTCATAAGCATGCACAGTGTTATTAATGACACCTCTGGCCGATTCAGCATACAAGCAAATCTGTCTATTTACTTTCGTTCTTCCAATACTCCTCTCTTCCTTCTTCCATTTTTAACATTTCACTTTGCTTACATCTTCTCTGTTGCTCCACTGCCTATTTACTTCACTACTATGTTTTAATCCTGTCCTCTTCTTCTAACACCCTCTGCTCATTTCTGTCTTCCTTTTCTGGTCCATCACTCTCTCCTTCTACTACGTTCCAATACTCCCTTCTTTTCCTCGCACTCTCCAATCTTCTACATCTCTGTCGTTGTTCAAGTACCTCATAGAGGGCTACTATGTTCCGATCTTGCACCTTTCTTCTATATTATCTGCTTCTTTCATCTATATTCCGTCTTCTCTTTGATGTTTCCCTAATACTTGTGTATTGTGTTCACTATTTATTTCGTTCGACTCTCTTCTCTCTACTACCTGATCTTACCGTCAACATCTTTGTACTTACTTTAACTTACTTCCCACCCAGTGTGCAGTGTACGAATTCGTTGGGAGTCGTTCTACCCTTATCCTCTTCACATGCCCAAAACACTTCCATTCTCCTCTTCAGCTTCACTACCACCATTCTTTATCAAATCTCCTCATTCCATATTCTGGCTCTTCAGCTATTTCCTGCTATGCTCCTTAAACATCTGATCTCCACTGTCTGCATCTTGCTCTTGCATTTTCACCTTCTCGTCTACTTATACTTCTGATATATTTTTAACCTTTCAGCTCTGTGCTTCCTTTGCATTCCTGCCTTCATATATTCTTGTTATTAAAACTTACAGTGAGACTCTTCTCCACTGACTTTCATTCCAAGTTACTGAATTTCACTATGCTTAACGAATGGCCTGTGTCGGTTGATTCGAGAGCCTACGCGCCCTCTCGCCAATAGCGCTATTTACTAATCATGCATATTCCTTCAAAAAAAAATATTCAAGTACTATTCCACTGGATGAAGTTTTGGGTAGCAGAGGAAATAGTAAACTTAAATCGTTGCATTTTGTGTGATGTAAACTCAAAACCCAAAAACTTTACTAAATTTCTGAAAACTCAATAATTTCACATGACTTTAAATTCTTTTTATAATTCTAACAGTTCGCCTGTTAAAAAATATTGACCCCAGTAAAATGCTGTAGTCGGTTTTTTTTGGTCATGTAAACTATAAAAATTTAATCAATTTATTCTTTACGATTAACCACTGATCGCATCAAAATGTTAGGAGAACCCTTCGAAAATGTTTGCACACTACCGCTGGCAAACACATGGAGTTTAATAAAATTTTGTTCTTGGACTTGACATTACCACAACCACAGCTTCTTCCTATTACAACATGAGCTTCCTTCCATATAGTATATATGCAGATTCAATTCCGCGAAAAGTCGCATGTCACCTCATTTTCCATAAAGAATATATCTGCAGAGGTAAGCGTAGGAGAGGATGAAAAGGACACAACAGAACATAGAGAAATATTTCATATGCAATTTTCTCTCGAATTTCAACTTCTTCGCCTTCTAGTAATTTGGCGGAATGAGAAAATTGTGGGTCGGTGCTTTCTCCTTTAAAGTGACGAGGGAAGACAGGCGGACGAATGGAAGGGGGAGGGGGAAGCCATAACGCCAAATGCATCCGTGAATTAAATAACGTTTCTTAAGGGAAGGGACAGGAAGCGTTTGCATATTCTTTCATCTTCCCCTCTTCAGATAAAGTTACCGGCGGGAAGGCTTCTGTGCGCAGTAGAGCGTCGCAAAGTGGTAAGGGGAATGGACTTTTCGGAAGGCCTTGAATATTAACCTCTCTTCTACATATGTATTGGAAACAGTAGTGTTCTGAGCTAACGAGGCATTGACGCCATTAGCATAGTTAGCATAATCTTTGATTGGGTTGTAGAGGGCTAGGAAGTAATTTTTGTTTGGCTATACTCCGTTCGAAATTGAGTAAACATTGAAGCGAATTGTCGCACAGTGTTCTCTCGTTGAAAGTACCTCTTGCTGCACATCGTCTTTTTGCTGCAATGCCCTCTTGTTGCCAGTGCTCTCTCTGACACAGTGTTCTCTTGATGCCAGTGCCTTCCTTTGACACAGTGTTTTCTTGTTCCCAGTGTCCTATTGTGACACAGTGTGCTCTTGATGCCAGTGCCTTCCTTTGACACAGTGTTTTCTTGTTGCCAGTGTCCTATTGTGGCACAGTGTGCTCTTGTTGTCTGTGTCCTCTTGCGGCACAGTGCCCTCTTGTGACAGTATATTCTTGTTGCCAGATGTTCTCTTGATAATGCAAGATGTAAACTCTGCCTCCAATCATCCTGAAATCTAAAATCCAAAATTTCATAAATATTATAACAAGGCAATTTTATATTAGTGAATCTGATCTACTGGCTTTCAAAACTATAAACTACAACTTACCGTGTTATCTTTTCAAGATTCACTTGATTTAAATCTTGTTTTCCTAGTACTACACAACAATAATTCTCCAGAATTTGCTCTACATGAGAACTTTGGTTCGAAGAGAGTCGATGGAAATGTGAAATACTAAGAGTGAGAATAATGTTTGTAGCTGCATCCGCTATTGAGTTATAATTTTGGCTATCCTTTCCATGCTTGTGTAGGAGAGTTAACCTTACAAAGTGGATCTATGTTTGAATTGATTGATTGGATTGTTGTTTTAAGCCCACTTTATGCACAGATAGGCTAATCGTTACTGGACCTACAATTTAAAGTTAGATACGAACCACTATGCTTCCACCGCGTATCGAAATCCGGAAATGGATCTATGAGTAGAAATACTTTTATGGATGCCCATCAGTAAGGCCCTTCACTGGGATCCAATGACACCTATTGCTCGTTGTAATACTCCCTGAGAATCGAAAGTTCGACCACTAAGGGCCTCCTTCCCACTTTCACAGGTGATCTCTCCAGCTGTGGAACATCTTTCTGAAACTCGCTCGCTCGCCGAGCAGTGTAGTGGCGACAATTTATTAGAATACGAAAGGTTTTCAGTTCAATTCCAAATTATATGATAAGTTTATCGAAAAGGATTTACGTCTCTAAAATCGAGCCGAATCCATGACTTTTAAAATGACAATTGAAGCTATAGCAAATTTGTTTAACTATGCCTTATTCAAGCTTAACAATAGGTTGACTGAATGATTATGTATAAATAGACTGAACGTACTTGTATTCTTTAATGCAGAAATATTTGTGTGCATTTAATAAGTATCTTAGTACATTGTCTTAAACATTGTTTCAAGACTGGAGACAATGTCGAGACTTCTCCTTCAAGACTGAAAATAAAACGAGACTAAGTATTTGGAATCAAGACAACAACTAGACTGGGAATTATAAATTGATACAACAAATAGGTTGATGATTAGAAATTCAGACGACAATTGATTGAATATTACCTTTCGAGACTACAACTAGGATGAGAACCAGATATCGATACGACAATGACTGAGGATTAGAAATCTAGACAACAGATAGATTGAGGATTAGAAATTGACATAATAACGCTAGGTTGAGGATTAGAAACTGTGACGACATCTAGGATGAGGACTAGACATTGTCACAACTAGGTTGAGGATAAGATATCGAGATTACAACGGACTAAGCATTTGATATCGAGATGACAACTAAACTGAACATTATATGTAGAGTCGGCAACGAATGAGGATTTCAAAATTGTGACGACAACTAGTGTAAAGTTTAGAAATGAAACGACAAATAGACTGAGGATTAGAAATCGGGACCAGACTAAGAACAAGACATATATTTATTTGTAAATCGATACAAGAAGGAGACAGGCTCTCTGTACCGTACGAGACTAGACTGTGGTAAATCTAATTTCAATCAGTTTTATCACTAGCTTTCCCTATCTGAAGAAATATTAATAGTAGAGTTTTAGAATTAGAAAATTAATACATGTTTATCCTGTACAGTGGAGCCACAATGGATTAAAGACAATAATCGAACAGAACAATAGACTAATATATATTGATTTTCCAGGTGCACACAAGGAGCATGCTAAAAGGTTAGAATAACTGCCAGTTACCGATGTTTCATCCTGTGTTGCACTTTGATGTCTTTGCAGGTGGCGTGGATAAAGGCCGACACGAAGGCCATCTTGGCCATTCACGAGCACGTGATCACCAACAACGCGCGCCTCTCGGTCACACACAACGACTTCAACACGTGGACCCTGAACATCAAGAGCGTGAGGAGGGAAGACCGGGGCCAATACATGTGCCAGGTGAACACGGATCCCATGAAGAGCCAGGTGAGATTGCTTTGTCTTTTTCTTGTTATGTGATGCTCATGTGTAGCAACACTCTTTGGTGAAACCACGTTGAAAGCTTCTTGCACGCGCTTGTCACACTCACAAGGGCTTGGCACGATAACTGTTGGCCACGCAGAAAGCTCACAATCAGCAGGCTGTTGCATCCTTTTGCGGATGTTCATTATGTTGCTCGCCGCCTCGGTGACTGACCGCGTTGAGTGGTCTTCTCGCGATCTCGGCACAAAGAAGGACGAATATTTTCATGTCTCTTCCTTTCTTCCATCTTCTGTTTCTCTCTCATCCTTTCTTTTCATATATCTTATTCTGTTCTTTTTTCTTTCTACCATTCTTCGTTTACCTTCTTCCTTTTATATGTCTTCTTCTATATGTCTTTCTTTCTTTCTACATTTTCTTCATTACTCTTCTTCTCTGCATATGTCCACCTTTCTTCAGTTCTTCCTCAGTTCCTCAATCTCTTCTCCTTCTCTCTCTTTTTCCTTGTTCTGTCGTTCTCCTCTGCATAATTCTTCACTATATCTAAATTAATCTGATAATTCTTCAAGTAGACTTATTTGGTTAGGCTAAAACTTTTCACGGTGGGCTAGAGCTCCCCCAGAAGTGACGCCTCTGGCAATGTATGTTTCCTTCATCATTTTCAACTTATCATTATTTAGTCTCATAACCACGAATAGTTGAAAAAAGCAGAAAACAGACTAAAATAAGATAGTTACAAATATATGTAATTCTTGTTATTTATTTTGTAGTCATTGTTTATTCTTATGTGGGATACGGAAGCGATTGAACGTTCCAATCACAGGACACATAGGATTTCAAAGCATGACATCTGACTTTACAGTGTTAATCAATGATCCCATACGCCTGTTCACATTTCTGTAATGCGAGGCGACCACAACTCATGGATCACACTATAAAATGACCTGTCATTGCCCTGTTAAGTTCAGCTGCTGTGGAGGGCGTCGGGGCTATCCTGAAGGAAGTTATACCCCGCTATGAAGGTCCTAAGAGCCAAGAAGAGCTCTGAAGTTTTCTACCTCCATGACTTCCTGATGGGATACTAAACGTCAAAGTTCTCCCTCAGAAGGCTTCGCTCCCAAGAACCCATTGTTCATCCACTTCCCTCCTTAGGCCTCCAGAAACTTCTTTGAAATACGTTCATAAGAGGATTTTTCTACCACGAGTCTAAGCCTCCATAAACATCTCCCTTCCACCCCCCTCGACACCCTCCCCCTGGAAACAGAGCATTACGTTTGTCCTTCCGGCAAGATACTCGGAACACAATGCAGCGATCTGAGGTCCCCGGCGTCTTTCGACTCCAAGTGCGAGCGCTTAATTCCACGTTCCTAATACAGAGGGCACTGGTGTCAACGAATACGGCGGAAATGCATTGTGGGAATGTCGGCACAATATGCGCTCTTGGAGTACACTGAAAATAGAGGAGAATTCTAGCTGCAAGTTCTCTAGCGTCAGGATCAGCAATGTGTGATGAGCGAAAGTGAGCTATACGAAATTCTCGCTTCCCTACAACACATTATGTGTGTTGCCTAAGTCTACGGCGATAAGTGAATTTAGTAGCAGATTTTCAATGGCGACTTAATCTAGGTGTCCCATTTTTATTGACGGTGACTGTACGAGTGCTCTGTGGCTTATAATTATTTTTACCAAAAAAGAAATGAATGTCTGAAATAAGATTGTGGTTATTTTCCCCGTGGGACAAAAGTAACGATAGGACACTCTTTATAAGTAGTTCAAGACCATATTATTCGAAGCGAAATTGACGTAAGAAGTTGCCAGTGGTTGAGAGGATTTTCTATCCTTACCCTCCTTCGTACTAACTTTGTTGAGGATTTGAAAGGAGAAATTACCCATCTCTTCAGAATGATCACTCACGAAATACTGAGGTGGGCATTGTTCTGTTATTTTAATGTCTCTTTGCCGACCTCCATGACGGAGTAGTTAGCACAGTGCACTACGACGGCAGTGGTCCCGGGTTCGAATGCCACCGTGGGCATGGGTGTTCTTTGTGACTGTCCCTGCATCAAATTTCATCATATCATATTTCATTCTCATCTTCGCGATTAGCCAAAAGTGGCAGAAAAGCGAAGTAGAATAAACCAAATCAGTGTTCAGTTCCGTTTTTGTATTGATTATCGCATTTTCTTTCTGATAGTGACTTTTGACCGACCCTGTATTTACGATAAGTTTAATGCAAACCAAAAAATGTAATAATGATCGGGATAACCCCGCAAGGTGGGTCAGCCCCTTCTTAGTGGGCCACTCCAGTACACTCTGAGGTATTCCCACCCTTGAATGCACTTTGAATATACCACCCACACAAGGCTGGCAAGGTGTTGTTTCGAGAAATGCTATTTGGAGGAAGGGCACTGGAGATCTTTTTTTTAAAAAAAAACCTTGGCCAATACCGGCTGGAAAGAGCATCAAAAGCAGAATTTTAGCGATTCTCGTAATAGGGGGGATGCAGTCAGTCGTCACCCGAGATATCAGATGAAGTGTAATGCATTTTGTTTACATAGAGGCTTTTGCATCGTAATCCACCCGTCGACTGCGCAAACCAAATTTGCATAACTTTGTTCCGTTGATTCTATTTTCCCTTCCATGCGACATCGCAACCTCTATACCCTTTCTGGTGGGGAGAGGCCCTCCCAGCGGACATGTATACACAAAAGCAGACGTACACGAGAGGACGCCGTGTCCATTAAGAGGCCACTTTGACAGAATCTGTTCCATTCAGTCGTCCAAGCCTCAAGGACTTAAAGCGGAAACTGTCGAAGATATTTTTAGCGTTCGGAAATGACACCGCTCGCGCAAGAGTTCATGAAATTCCGACGGAATGACCAGCGCTGGAGGGCAAGGAAACACATTATTGTGAATTTCAAAATGCTTCTTATTTTTTTCTGATTGTGACTTTTGACCTACCCTGTACTTACAATATAACAGTTGTGTAGAAGTGGTCACTTTCACTAAAAGAAGTTGAAAAGTTTCAAACAAAAAGTATCCAAGAAAATATTTAAACACAAGAGACATAAATAACAGTAGATGAATTATTATTATTATTTATTATTAGAGTAGTATTCAATCAGAAGTCATTCTAACTAGGCTGCGGATTGGACACAGTCGTCTCACCCATGGTCACTTGCAGCAAGGGTTGGACCCCCCAATGTGCTGTGTCTTTTAATATTCCCAACTGTTTATTGTGCCTGTTGGTAGATGACGACAATGTTTTAAGTAATGTTTTTTTGGCTTTGTGAGAGGACAGGCTGTTTTCTACTGTGTGTTAGAAAGTTTTTTAGTGTATTCTTATCGTTTGAACCTTGCATTTTTATTCTTTCTCAAGGTACTTTTTACACTCCTTTTTAAACTCTCAGGTAAGAATTGTAGATAAGGGGATATTTCCCCGTATACATCGAAGGGTGGAAAATAACCATATGTGCCGATGCATGCAAACATTTTAATTCATCATCATCATCAATCAGAAAAAGTCTTGAAGAGGGTAGCAGCGATAAAAGAGGACAAATCCTTATTAGGAAACCTAGTGGTAACAGGCTGATATGATCCATATTTTTATGTGACGTCACAACTTTAAAATATGTCACTGATATATTATACTTTTATGAAAGGACACGTAAATGTTGTGTTATTATATGTAATATTGCACCTTGTTTGCAATGTATATCTTTTGTTTAATTTTTATTGTATTTTATGCTCAATTATTAGTAGTTTCATGTATCTTCATGTTTGCGAGAGTGCACTATGTGAATTTGTTTTTCTAAACATGTGTAGATGTCAGTTTTGTTGATAGTATCCTTTTGTAGATAGTGAGTGATTCATCTGTACTTGAATCTGTGTTCTCGAAAATAGTATAAAAGCGAGGATATCGCGTAACAAATAACACACTTTCGCCACGGATCGACGAAGCTTTTAAACTTAAAAAGAACTCCTCGGTGTTGTGCATACATCTTGGTATGGTAGTTCGGGGCGCAAGCTAGGCCTATGCGACCATAGATACGCCGATAGCCATGCATTGATGCTATGCACAATACTGCAACCATTCTACGTTAAATAATAAAGCTAGCCTAAGAATTAATTTGGACAAAGAGGCTAAAAAGCAAATATTGGCTCGGTTATTATTGCATAACTCTTGGTGTGGTAGTTCGGGGCGCAAGCTAGATCTATGTGATCATAGGCATGCCGATAGCCACGAATTGTGTTTATGCGTCTTAGTTGAGTCAATTCATCGTCAAAGCGAAATCCTCGCCTTCGTCTCAAGCATATTCGCATTATAATTGCCATAAATAAAGAATAAAACCTTTTAGTTTATCTACTGCAGCAATGTGGTTTTATTTCTCTGTGCTGTGAATATTGTCTTTGCCTAACACTATCCCTGTACCTGAGAGGAGTCTGTGTACTTCACCGAGTCACATTGTTCACCGCTGATTATTATTAAGTTATTATTAATAAATATAATTATACGTTTAATAGTATAATCATACAGGGCATAAACGTATCAAGGCTTGTAGGAGAATTAGCGGACAACATTGATATAGATCTAAAGGAAGCTGGGAAGGAAATAGATGGTCATTTGCTCTCCATCGTATATGTAACAAATTATTTCCTCTATGCCAAAGGCTCAAGTTTCGCTCCTATGTCAGGTCACGAAACACTAGATCGTTGCCCCACAGAGACCAAGTGAATTCCAAAAGTAGATTTGGTGAAATGCCGTTCTCCTACCTAGCAGAGGTAACCTGAAATTTACTCCTAGCAAATCCCAAATTCAGTACCAGCAAAGCGCAGTACTGCCATCTGGTGTTTCAGTGTTTCAATATTTTATATACATACATATTTATTAGGGGTGTAGCACACGTATATAAGATTTTTACTGTTCGTCTCACAAATACTGTAGCTATATTCCTATTTTCGTTCTTCCCATCTTAACACTGTTCTTGTTTCACTTAAATCATACATTTATCCGGTTATCTTTCACTTCTTACTTTATAAGGATCTTTGAATTTATTGCCAAGTGTTAAACCTATTGTTTAAGAATTTTACTAATTTTTTATGATAATTCATGCAGTGTAGTACATGAAATATTTCCTACGTAAAA
This sequence comes from Lepisma saccharinum, assembly GCF_977018435.1. Lineage (NCBI taxonomy): Eukaryota > Metazoa > Arthropoda > Insecta > Zygentoma > Lepismatidae > Lepisma > Lepisma saccharinum. The sequence continues at coordinate 157,073,590 of NC_139229.1, read as the reverse complement.
ATTTTAGTGAAAAATGCAGGCTCGACCAGATTCGAAACTGGGTCTTCTGACATACCGTGCCATTGCTCTACCAACAGTTCTACCTAGCCAGATCTGGCTTCGTCTGATTTTACGTTTACGCTGTTCTACCGGTGATGAATTGTGTCCTTCATTGATACCGCAACGCCCTCTGTTACATTTGAAACAGTGATGACGTCAAAGGTGCTTAGTTTCTCTCAGCGTGTGACTTGGTACACACAGTGGCAGCAAAAGATCAGGCGAAACAGAGTTTGGCAACTCAGTATGTTAGCAAGAGACCTTGATTCCGGTCCTGGTCTGGCCTGAATTTCTCGCTGAAATTCTGCATAGTATATATTGTGTGGGTGTCAAACCATAAGGGGGCCTCCCCGATGGCGCAGTGGTAGCGTCCTCGCCTTGTAATCAAGGGGTTCCGGGTTCGATACCCGGTGGAGGCACATAGTGGTTCGGATTCCACTTTAAACTGTAGTTCCAGTTCCGATTAGCCTTACTGTGCATAAAGTGGACTTAAAACAACAAGTCAACAATTCAAACCATAAGGTGAGTGGAAATTCCAGTAACTACTCTTGAAGTAGTGGGATACTAGACATAACTTGGCAACAAGAAGGGGGAGCACAGTAACCAAATTGACGAACCCCCCTTATTTATTTATTTCTTATTTATTTACCTCTTATTTTGTATGGCAGAGATTAAGGATCATGCCTTGTCTTACATTCAGCCATATTATACAAAACGTTCATAATGTTATATAATATACCTTCATAATTTGGTTCACATATAAACATAGAAAAATAATGAACATACATACATAAACCTTTCACATCATACAAACCACAGTAAGAAAATAATAATTAGAAAAATTATCCTGAAACTTTTCTAACTTTAGAAGCGTCCCCGGCGACCACCCAGCGTCGAATGACATGGGTACCTGCGGGAAACCCTGGGGGTAAAGGCGGTCAGGGGCGTGATGCTAATCACTTCACCCCCACTCACGACCGGATCAAGAAAGTGTGGGGGTTACCCCCACACCCCTATACGCCTTCATGGTGTGGTGCTAAGCACAGGGGAGCACTTTACCTTTTTTATATACAAAACATACATAAAGGTCTATATACATAGCAGGCCATAATAAACATTTCCTTTTCGTCTTAATCAACTCATAAAGATCCCTATTGCATTTGATTTTCTCATTTCACGTAAGAGTGCACTCCAGTCCCTAACCACTGATACAGTTAAAGATCTACCGAAAAATGCAGTTCTATGAGCTTTAATTGTTAAAACATTAGAGCTTTTTGATCTTGGATTTGATAATTCAGGGTATTCTATGAAAGCAATCTGTCAGAGAGCATATTCTCTTTCAAATACAACTATGTCTATATATAAGTATTAAGACATTTGCTTATATTGCTTAAAATATTTATTGTAAGCCGTAACTGTGACTAATAGATTTTAAACAATAATAAAAACATTCAATACTTGAGAAATATATTAAGAAAATACGTAAATTGCAAGATTATTTATTAAGAAACGTTGTTTGCCTAGATGTGCACGACTCCACTTTGTGTGCACATTGTAATTAGCATATTAGCTTATTTTTCTCTCGGAAACCTTTTAGCAAAAATGTAGTGAAAATAAGGAAGTAAGTGTTCCGTTGCAGACGGCGTTCCTGGAAGTGGTGATTCCCCCAGATATCATCTACGAAGAAACGTCGGGGGACATAATGGTTCCTGAGGGAGGATCCGCGAAGCTCATCTGCAAGGCGAGAGGGTACCCGAAGCCCCGCATCGTGTGGAGAAGGGAAGATAAGGCGGAGATCATTCTGAGGGGAGGCCCAGCATCCAAGACCAGGGGTAAGAGCAGTCTTCTATTAAGGTCCATTTGCATATAAGTCAGTAGAAAAGTCTATGGGGGCTAAATGCAATATCACCACACTCTGTGTTATTGCGTCACGGATATCTTACGGAACAGTGACTTATAATGTAAGAGTTACTTGGTTGTGGTACAGTCAACAGCATAACTTGTAGCTCGCACATGCTCTCCATGGTGGACAAATTATGAGATTCTTATTGTTTACTGTAATCTTTGGCCTAATAGTGATGACGTCAAAATCTATTGATGTACCTTAATTTCTGCATCCTGCTGTCCTGACAATTATGACGGGATTTTCTTATTGCAAAATGAAATGCGAGGAGGATGAATTATTATTGTTTTTAACAATATATATAGTATTTTATATATAATATGTGTACTTGTACAGTATTTTGAAAATAAAAGAACGAGTATCGCGTATTATATAGATGGGCGTGAATATACAAATATGGCTAAATTTCTTGAAACTTAGATTTGTTTTTATTAAGTAGAGAATAAAGAAAATTTCCCGTAAGCAGAGTGACATCTTGTGCATTCTGTGGAGTTTCATGTTAATATTTTCATGTGTGTTTCATGTAAAGCACGTGCCATGATTTGTCAAGTAAATTCTGCGCTCTTATAGGCAAGCAAGCCCAATTGAACTATCAGTATGTATAAATGTACATTTATACATCTATGTAGTTTAGTTATTCTTATATGGGTAATTTGAATTTTGTTGTGGTTCGGTAAAAGATAAAGCTCACTTTATCAGTAATTTATTTGTAAATACGCTATAATCAAGGTTACAGATAATTATAGATGAAATACTACAATTTCACTACAATTGATGTTATATATTGTTCACTATTATTGTGAAAATCAATTACACAATTAATTTTCTCAGTAATGTTATATTGATATTACATTGTTTGAGCTTAAGAATTATAACTGTGATCTTGGCTATATTTTATTACAATTAAATAAATGTCTGTCGATGGAAATTTGTTCTTTTCCACACGAAATGGGACTTGTTTAGTTCCTCCTAACAACCTGGAGTCCAATGAAAATAAATTTCTGCAGTGGTGTGTTTCTGCTGTCCACTTCAAATTTCAGCTGTGCATCGAAATTCATCATTCACAAAATTCAGTGTAAGAATTTTATAAAATCAACAACATATAAGTAAAGGATAGGTTCATGTTCTGAAAGAATATTGTAAACCTTTAATTTATTTATCACAACTTAAGACCTGTACTTTTTTTTTATCTAGATGATCTAATTATGATGAATATTCCGATGTTATTTTACTTCTACTATAGAAGAATGGACATAATATCTTAGCGATGATCTGAGTAACTAGAGATTTTCTTCCAGTGTCTTCAGTAGAAGGAGAGATGTTGTCTTTAACCAAAGTCACCCGATCTGAGATGGGAGCCTACCTATGCATTGCCGCCAATGGGGTTCCACCGCCAGTTAGCAAAAGAATGATGGTTCATGTCCACTGTAAGTAGTTATTTTCCTACTTTGTACTTTGCAGATATTGTAGTGTTGTAGACAATTGAGAAAGTCGAATGTTTCATATTTTTTTAAGGCACTTGTATTTGTCACATTTACATCAAAAGCTATTTCTGTCTGTATTCACCACCATAGTAAAGGTACCTGTAATTACAGCAAGCAAACTCTGTAGACTATCGAAGAAATGCTCCTGCGCATGCTCAGTGAAACAAAAACGACCCGCAAATGTGTTTCTAGACTGAATTGGCCTCTGAGTAGAAGCGGCTGCTCACAAGGATGATACGGACGCCGCACTATCGTGTGCAACCACAAATGAACGGACTGACATCTACATATACACTTTTCACATTGTATAAATTACAATTATTTCGTTGGTTACAGATGGTTAGTTAGTCGGTTTTGTTAATTATTTTTCCTACGATAGCTAATTGTGAAGCTTGCAGGCCGCTGTGTGGGGATACGATACTCCGTCCTCCACGCGCATGTGGTGTATTTATCTACAAGTATTCCCTGGTGAGGCAAATAGGAAAAAATAACCACTAGCAGAAGCTGGAGAGCTACAAACAATGTAGAGTTGCTATAAGCACTAACGTTAACATAAGGGGGAAATTATCGATATTAGAAAAAACAAATCATTCGGTGTTCCATATCCTTATTCACATATGACATTAGCGAAGAGTAATAAATAACGTAAGGTAACTGAACCCAATATGACCTAGTACCCAATGTGGCCTATTTGCTGTTTCCAAGTAGTTACATGGTTAATTCAACAAATTACGTTAGTATGTCATTTAGACTGTCTGAATGACGTCATTGAAGCTGTTGGCTGTACCTACAGTACAGTAACTTGAAGACACAGAAGCGAAATAGCTGAACCTCCTGATTGTGTTATACGTGATCTAATATTACGTATGGATGTTATTACTTACTACATCTTCCAAGTGATATAAGTGTTTATATTTCTAGTATATATTATGATAGTTCATAATTTGTACTTTACAACAATTAACTTAGTTTAGATTTTAATCTAAAGTACTGTTTATGACGACGGAAAGAAGAACGCTTTGTAAGGGGTACCCAATATGGCCTACATAGGAATATGTCGTGTAAAACATGCGCAAAGGTGACATTTGTTACTCTTACGTTCACGTAGTGTGTGTGGAACTCACTTATTTGACCAGTCTGTGACGTGTAAACCATGGTCTTCTGGTAAGAAATTGTGACATGTCACTCCCTTGTTTATTGGTTTGTGGGGCCTCCCCTGTGGAGCAGTGGTGTAATCAAGGGGTCTCGGGTTCGATGCCCGACACTAGGCCATATTGGGTACATGTGTATCCAATATGGCCTAAACGTAACTTTTTAATAAAATCTTCCCTGCACCCATGTTATTATTTGGAATTAGCTCCAATTTTCAGTAAACGTCCAGAAATGTTCCCTCTTTTTAATCTTACCAGTAGATTTATTTTTCTGACTTTGTACACGACTTGAAAATATTGCAAACCTTAGTTAGGCCATATTGAATTCAGGTACATTAATTTTCAATGAGGAGAAATAGTATCTGTGACTATTTTTTTAGACTCCTGTTGCTTGCCAAGTGGTAACCTACATGTGTTGTTTTTACTGTTTTATGTGTCCAGCGGAAAGTACATTTCAACTAAAATAAAGTAGTCCTACATCATGTAGATTTAAAATATTACTAAAAATTCCTGAAAATTTGTCAACTTTCATTATTTTCTTAAGCGAGAAAACTCTAAGACTAACTCTGCTAGCATTCTTTATTTTTCTTCTATCTTTCGTGATATTTAACAGTAATATTAAGAATAGGTGCAAACTTGTAAAACATGATATTCGAGTAACTCGAATATCACAGTTTTTTCTGACGTTGCATGTTAAATAAATTCGAAATTCAAAACTCACATTAGCTGACGGAATTTGTTATCTATTGACCTTCCAGTTTGGTTCACCAGGAGCCGCCACTGTTTGAGATCGAGAACGAACAGGTATTTTTAACTCGAGAGAACACGAGCCTTCTTCAAAGCTTACCAGTGTACCGAGTATCGTTTCGTGCCAGTTCAATCCCTAACGAACGGGATATGTGTTCAGTTATTTTCAGATCGCTCAGCATGTCAACAAAGTGAACGTGCAATGCAATTCCCAAATCGATATGCCTGGTCCGAAGGAAAACAAAAGAATGCACAATTTTGTGTCTGTGTTGCAGACGTACTCTTCTATTGTTTAGCTCATTCCTTGGCTAGCTCCTAGCCGCGACGTCACGCTCTGGAAACGGAAGTCCCCTGACGTTACGAGCAATAAATGCTAAGCATAAAAGTTCCAGCTCGATTTTCAATTTGAAGCCAGTGACGTGACATATATGACTGGCAACTCTTCCTCGCACTCCTCAACTGTCCCTGAGCGCCGTTAAACTGAATGACACAGTCTGCCAACTTTCCTACTTGACATATTTTACACCAAAAAAGAGGGCAAGTGGTATTCCTTGTGCTTGAAGATAACGAGGTGATATCCATAAGTTCTCGGAGTAGCAAAAAATCACTAAGAAGAATTTGTATTTTCTTATTTGGCGTTCCTTTTCTGTATCTTTAGGGACAATGGACGATAAGGATCAAAAATGATTACATGAAATTCATGAAGGGGCACTCATTAATTTGGCGATAATGAGACCTCTCACTATCAAAAGGCCATTGAGAATATGTGTTCGCATTGCATTGGTGATCTATACAAGCTGTAAAATAATAATCTGTGATAGACTGTGAGAGACAGTGCCTGTACAAGAGTTATCGTGTTTCAAGTTCAAAATTCACTCCATACAGTTTGATTCCAACACAATTTTGCTTCCGAGTGTACAGTGACGATAGTTGACAAATTATCCATCACCATATCCATTCCTAAAGTCAAATTTTAAAAATCAAAGTAAAACTTTTATGATTAAGCGCATCAGTACAATTCTACAGAGTGAACCAAAAGTAGGTGGACAGCATGCATCAGTATTTAAATTTGCTATTATGGGTTCTCTGAACTAGCTGAAAAGAAAAAAGATTCAATTTAAATAACTTTAGTTTAATATATTATAACACAAGCACCATTGTTATAGCATAACCCTAACACAAATCGTAGGCCACCTACTGTCTTAGTACTTAGAAACACACAAAATGTAAGAGAAGTATTCATAAAAATGGCAATGGAGACTATATATACCCTTAGTTTTGCCTCCAACTGTACGCCGAATCAAACTATTACAATGAAAAGAGTACCTGTTATCCTCCGCAGAAACTTGAGAAGCAAACCCGCCATTACAAGGTCCACCCGACCCCCTTCATCTTTGCAACCTCATCTGTTGAGATCTTATTGGAATTCCTGCTTTGCAGGGCCTATTACAAAAAAATAGTTTTACAGCAAAATCGGGGCAAGGGCTGACAGAGCCCCCGATCAAGAGACAAGGCGGGAGAGGGTGGATTCTGGGCCTACCCTCTCCTTTTACCCCCGAGACAAAAAGGCATCTTCGCCTTTGAGCCGAGTATCTCCTTCCACGGGGCCCAGTTTTCTTTTTCTCTTCGAACCCCGCCAAACCGCGCCTCTGTGTTGAACTACGTAATTACACAGATCTAGAGGGTTTTGGTGCTGGCTACACTGTTTTCTGGGGGATTCGATCAAAGCAGTTAGAGAGGTGGCTATCTTTCCTCGCAGACGAGAGAAAGCATGGGCTTACGTTCATGAAGTCCATTGTTTGTTGTTAAGTTAATTTCATACTCAGACAAGGTTGATCGGGTATAGGCCTACAGTTCAAAATGGGATACGTATTATGTGTCTACACGGGGATCGAACGCGGGATCCCTTGATTACAAGGCACTAGCTTAACCCCGAATTCGATTGGACTATTACATAGGGATTAGAGTGCTGGAGGGAGATGATTTCGCTCGAGCGCCAAATAGTTCGCACGGACGGCGCTAAATAGCGTACGGAATTGATACCTTCTTCGCTCGAGCGAATAACAGTCGAACAGAGGCAAAACGAGAGGTATATAGAGTGTTTTAAAAGTCGTGCAGGATTCTAAAGAGTTACAACTTTAAAGTAATAGGTCCACTACAACGAAATATGTTTTTTACAGAGAAAAAAATATAATTTTGTTCTGCCCACACTGCTAAATGACGTGTGTGCAGGTGATTACGCGATTACGTGATTCCAAGATGGCGTCGATTAAGTAAAAACTCAGTGTGTGTTATGACTTGCCGAGTTAAAAATTTTTACTTGTGTTTTGATGCGGAGAAGGTTCTAAACAACATCGGAAAAGCACCTGCGGCGGAGGTAGGTATCCAGATATGGTACTAAAAGTTTAAGGCTACGGGAAGCATGGCAGATTTGCCACGTAGTGACGATGTGGTGGATGCAGTGCAGGAGAACGTGCAACGGAGCCCATTGGAATCTCTTACACGAAGATCCTCGGAACTGGGAGTGGCGAGGTGTACGTTACACAGTATCTCTTGCAAGACGCTGAAAGCCAGGCCCTACAAGTTAAGATTTGTGTACGATCTGATAGAAGTGTACCGTGATATGAGGAAGGAATTTTGTGAATTAATGTTAACCCGATTAAATGGTGATGCTCTTCAGTCTTTCATTCTTTTCTCTGATGAGGCCACGTTCCATGTTTCGGAAAAAGTGAATAGACATAATTGCCGAATTTGCATGGTCGAGTTCGAGACACATAAGCGGGATAGCCCCAAGGTCAATGTGTGGTGCGCAGTTTCCATGGACCACCTCAATGGTCCATTCTTGTTCTAGGATGACACGGTGGACGGCGCCAGGTACCTGAACATTCCACAGACATTCCTTGTCCCGTCAGAGATTAGGTGTCATGAGTACACTTCCAGCAAGATGGTGACCCCCCCCTCCCAGCCATCTACACACACACACACACACACACACACACACATTTTGCCCTTGAAGTTCGTGAGTTTCTTGATGGTCAATTTGGGGAAAGATGGATTGGCCGCAGAGGACCCACACCTTGGCCGTGATTCACAACATTCCGGACGAGCACCGTCAGAACGCAATTCTCGGATTCAAACGAAGATTGTAAGTGTGTTTGAGCGTGAATGGAGTCCAGCTGGAGATCTAGCGATGAATTAAACCACATCGAACATTAATTTTAAAGTTTCCTCTATGCAACAAACAATATTTAGTTGTAATAAACCTATTACTTTAAACGTTACAGGTTTTTAGAATCCTGCAGGACTTTTAAAACACACTGTCCACTCGAAGCTCAGTAGTACGGTCGACGCACTAGCTTAGTTAACGACCGGCTCGCTTTGGAGTTTACGGAGCGCACCCACCAGCTGCAACAATCACATTCAACGTACAATGCCACATCTACTCTACGTCACCTTGTCCCTTCCCAGCACTAGCACCTTCCCACGGTCTCCACATTGAAGTTGCAAACTACGGCAAAAGGGTATCCGCAGTCATGTGACTGAGACTCCACATGAAGTAGACGAGCAGAATGACAGCTGCGCCCATTGGCTGAAGTTTGAGTGTGATTAACGAAAACAACTCGCCCGCCGTTTAACCCCACCCGCTTTCGTGGCAGCGGCTTCCTTTAGATCTTGGACGTTAACGAAGTAAACGCGTGGACTATACATGTACATCCGTAATCTGTGGTAGTGGGCCCTCAAATATGGACCGTGAAATGCAAGACGCTGTGAAATTGAAGCTTAACGTAAACATAATCATCATATCCATGCTAAAATGTAGGTTAGTCTACATTACCAATACGCAGTGATATGTGAAAATGAAATAGACGATTGTAGGCTGAAAATACCAAGGCGAATATTTTACATACATGTGTCTACGAATATTGTCACATTAAAATGACAGTCCATTGTATACGATCGAGTGTAGCACGCTCGAGGGTGAGAGACTAGAACGAGCGTGAGCGAAGGAAAGTGGTCGTGTAAGAATAGCTCTGTTTCGTTCTTGGTCTCTTCTCGAGTTGTAAAAATTAATCACTACGATACGATTGATGAATTCCAAAACAGATGTGGCTGCGTGGCTGAGTGGTTAGCGTAGCACGCAAAGAAACCAGGTGTGGGCGATCTACGAAGCGAAGTGGTTAGTACAGTGCGCTACAACGCTAGAATCGCGGTCTAGGAATGGCTGTACTTTGTGGATGTCCCTTCACCAACTTCATTATATCATCACTCATATCATCCAAAGAGGCAGAAATGCGACGCTAGATATAAATTTAAATTCCAGAAACGTAAACGGCATTTCATTGTAGTTGTTGTGAATACCTCAGACAGTGGCGTACCGAGGATTTTCTAAAGGGGGTTACATATACCTTTTTAGTAGTTAGCCTTCGTTTTGTCAGCTTTTCCTGCTTTTCAAGTTCTCTTTTCAGGAATACTGAGCCAAAGAGTTGTAATGACCCCACTCCTTGGGCACAGCACGGTCCTCAGAGAGGGGACAGGACGTAAACTATCCTCAAAGTTCTTGCCTTACCAGAAATTCAAACCCAGTATCTCTAGATTCGCTGCATATTATGCTAACGTGCGTATGCTGTCAACAGTAAATAATAGGAATAAAAGAGAGAAGCGTATTGATAGCATGGAACCGTGATGCAATCTTTCTCTATGAATCGTCAACTTCCTCTTAACATGGACCGAAATATCGAACGAATAGGAAAAATAGTTCAGAGCGATCGACGAAAATAGAAGGAAAATGACTGCATTTCTCTTCTTCTTTCTTCTCTTTTGGGTCAGCGTCAGACGAAAGGAGCAAAAAAATCTTTACACTTTTGAAAGATAAATAAGAGAAGTGAAAGAACCCGACGGCCGAACGGAAACAAAACGTCTTTTGGCGCGAAGAGTAACAAGAGAGCGAGAGATCGGTGGGGAAAGTGGAAACCGAGGAAGAAAAGTTCGGAAAAAAAAGAAAAAAAAAGATTCTTATGACTTCTAGCGACTCCTTTTGTGCGGGCTGGTCTCCCAGCAAGGTTTGGGCGGAAATATATTATTTTCTCTCAATTAATCAGGAGTTCGAAGTCTGGCTGTGGCAGCCCTGACGGATGCTGATCTATAAAGTGACAGCGCGAGGCACAATCAGCCGGCTTTTTATCCACAGCGGCCGCATATAAATTGAGTAATAAAAACGTCGAAGCCACAGCGAGAGGGTACTGGATGCTCTCTGGAATGGTGGATGATGCAACTTCCCTCCATATCACGCCAGGGATTGCATTTGATTATATATATTTATACAGAGGGAGGGAGAGAGTTTCTTTAGATATATATTCTGAAAATTATAATGTCATTAAGTTTCAGTCTACCGTACAGGGTTATTCTTACGAAAAAGATGTTTTCTAAAACAAATAGAATGCTGTGGATAATTGGATACTGGAAGGGGTGGAAAGGTACTCTACCCTCACCTCACCCCACCCTGCGGATTCAAAGTAGGGCTGAGCCGATACCGATGACGATTTTTCGGTATCGGTATCGTAAAGTATCGGTTGGAATTCATCTACCGTTACCAGCGGATACTTTCCCGGCATTTTAGTCTTTCAAGGGGTCCACAAAAATGCCGCGCGACACTTTCGCGAAGTCTAATTATCCTAGAAATTATGCAAAACTAAAACTTTTTTACTTTGCACTAATTTTGCACAGAAAACTATATTTTGTAATTACATAATATCTATTTTTATATTCTGATGCAATTCTTGAATATTCTAAAGTAAATTTCTTTGTAAATTGATGCATATAATTAATTGGAGAAGAAAATTTGCACACCAATATCGATCAATATTTTTAACAGATTTTGATTATTACAATTTTAAAGTATCGGTATCGTTTCAAAGTGATGTTGGCTTAGCTCTAATTCAGAGCATTAAGTACCTTGGCCGCCCCCCTCAAAGTTGGCACATGTGAGAATTATTTTGCAGTTCTGAGACACTCCTGGCTCACTCTCACTGTCGACTTGTAACATACTTCGTCAGAAATACTGTATGGCATCTCAATGTCGTACTGTACTGGTAAAATTAATAAATGATGACGATAATTACATGCAAAGTAAAAAAGTTTTAAAAAACGTGAACACGTGATACGCACAGCACATCCCTCCCTTTCCTCCAGACCACTAGAGAAAACTAACATGCACAAATGACAATCTGGCTACTCCCATGCCAATGACATGCATCGGTGTCTACTTAATAGCAGAAAAAGACAGAGGGCGGCATACAAAGTTACCAAGTGACACTACAAACGTTCGTACAATTACACGTGACCAACACACCAACTGCTCTTCGCCGCGGAGTAATGGTTCACCTGCCTCTCAAACACGCTCGTGTATCGCCATTCCCAGAGATGCTCATGTTTCACGTGGTGCAGTGTCATCCGCATACTGTAGCCAAATTGTCATTTCTGCATGTTTAGCCTTTTCTAGTTGTCCGAAGTGAGCGACGGGTGTATATCACATGTTCATCTTTCTTAATTTGTTACTTTCACTGTAATGTCGTCATGAATTCTAAATTTTACCAGTACAGTATAGAAATGCGATGACGTACGGCATCAGACGTAATATGTGGCAACATGGCATTCTCGGCTACTGTTGAGGCTCCTACCACTGTAAAGCCTGAAAGGTTCAAGCAATTTAGATTGAAACCCACATATTTCCAACAACTTCCATTTTTTCGGACCTCTGTGGCTGAGTGGTTATCACAGCGCGCTACTACGCCAGGGGGCCCAGGCTCGAATCGCAGCCTGGCATCAATTTCATCATATCATCACTCATCCTCATCTTCGCGATGTTGTTATTAATTACGACACACCCTGTATATAGACCATACATACTTTGGCCACTGGTAGCTGCTCACACCTGGATTGTGAAGAACGATACTTATGAACTACTGCAAGTTTAATCCCAGTTTAAACTTTATATAAACTTATGACCGAGGCACGGAGGTTGATGAAAATTCTTACGTACTCTGATTCTCTTCAATAAAATGGAGATAGTTCTTATTTTGAATTTATTCGCATTGTTTGGTCTTTTTAAAATTTAGAAATTGATTCACATTTTTTTGGTGTTTTTAAAGTTTTTTCTATTACATTTTAATTACTTTTGAGGTTTCTTTCCTTCATCCTACTATAAACAGTATTTCTAGTCCATTAGCTTGTGTATTAAGTGAACTCAAAAGTCATGTGAAGTATGATCTAAAGTAATTTTGTTAGTCATTTCTTACAACTTTCAGGCCTTATTAAGAATATTGTACATGTTTTCTCCAGAGTCCTGTATATCACTGTATCGGGCTAGGCGTAAAATGTGCCCAGGAACAAAAACGTTCTGCAGCAAAAGAGATAGTATCACCTTGTTGCTAAATGAAAAATTTGCAAAATGAAACATTTTTTTTTACTGCCAGAAGCGCACTTATTTTCATTAAATCCGCTGTTTGTTTCCTTAATTTGGCATTTGCACGCCTGGGAATCGGTTCAATGGAAACATGCGACCTTTCCTACCGTGACATGTCAACATTCTGCTTCCTAATTCTCTCCGGAGTGCGTAATTTGTAATTTTCGCAATTGATATACACAAAACGATACCCCCCCCCCCCCAAAGTCGAATAATCGCTCTTGGCGCCGTGTATATATATTTCAGAAGTTAAACATATCGTAGCCGGTATTTGAACCTGAGGGTTTTATGTTTCGTATGCAGCTAGAATAACCAGACGCATGGATTTGGAAAAGGGGACAGGGACTTGTGGACGAAGCTCGCACAAGGATTAATCAATTCATATTTCTAAACAGCACTTTGTGTACATATACTTATTAGATCATCTGATTGGTCTACAGATACTTATCAGATGATCTGATTAGTATACAGATACTTATCGGATTATCTGATTGGTCTACACAGATGATCTGATTGGTTTACATATACTTATCAGATGATCTGACGTCTACATATACTTATCGGATGACCTAATTGGTCTACATATACTTATCAGATGATCTAATTGGTCTACAGATACTTATCAGATGGTCTGATTGGTCTACAGATACTTATCACATGGTCTGATTTGGTATACAGATACATATCAGATTATCTGATTTGTCTACAGATAATTATCAGATTGTCTGATTGGTCTACAGGTACTTATCAGATGATCTGATTGTTCTACAGATATTTGTCAGTTGATCTGATTTTGTCCAATAACTTTGAAGTTTTTAGAACATTATTTCCAAGGCCAACAAATGAAGATTCTTTGAAGCTAAATCGTAGCATGGTAAGCACATCTTCATGGAATCTATTTGACCTGTTCCTTTCATTTGTTTACTGCTATTTGAGAAATTTCTGAAACACTCGTGTTGTCAGGGAGTACATTTCTGAACCACGAAATTATTTTCCTGTACTTTATCACGTATGAGGCGTTTTAACAATCACCATCTTGTATTTTACCATTTATCACTATGATTTTTAAATGGTGTAAAAGCAGATCGCCATCTTGGATTCCATCACCATCTTGATTATTCAGCCACTATCTTAGTTTTTAAACGAAATCTTGGATTTTTAAGCGATTCGCCATCTTAGTGTCACCAGTATCACCAGAGAGCGTGAGACGGCGGCGCCAATAATGATGTAAGGTGCTCACTCAAAATCTGAACCATCTACTGTCAAGACATTTTACATCATCAATATTCCTTTTTTTAGACCATAAATATTTCATATATTTGTTCAATATCGCATCCACTTGGCTAACTGATATCTATCCTAAAGTATAAATCTTCGAATACTGGGAAGGTCTTCTATGTGTTCAGTTACCAGCAATTCATCCTCATGGCGGCCTCTGTGGCGGAGTGGTTAGCACATCGCGCTACGACCCCAGGGATCCCGGATTCGAATGCCGGCCTGGGCATGGATGTTCGTGAGTGTCCATTCATCAATTTCATCATATTATCACTCATCCACATCTTCGGAAATCAGCCAAAATTGACCCAGAAAGCGAAGTATAAAGCAAATCAATCAATTCATCCTCATGTGAATGACTCTAGGTAGCTATGTGACGTAAACATAAAAAATGCTAATGTGACTGCCAATGGTCCGGCTCGTATCAAAGACACTTGCTTTCGATTCTCCCTTCATAGTTAGTGGCATACAATGCTAATTGGGCAATTGTCTAGTGTTTTATCCTATTTATTCTAAGGCCGGCTTTAGACGAAAGCATTTCCTTTAGCATTTTTGCTAGCATAAATGCTATGTAAAAGTTTCCAAAAAACTTATAGCAAATAGTACTTTCCACGTAAGCATTTCATGTAACTTTTCGACTAGCTTTTGCAATTACAATGCATAACATATACAGCATGAAAGGTACGTCGAGTTACGCCATCTATGATGAGTGCACAGTGTTTACGTTTGAAACAACTAAAATATTCTTCTATACGTGTACAGTAAACGTTGTAAAGTATGTGTTTAAGCAGCGCCATTGTTTTATACCTAATAACGTTTTATACGAAACGTTATTCCTCTCTGTTGAATAGTTATCGGCTTTTTAAAATGTGAAGTGATACATTGTTTACATCACACGCGGCCGCCATTACAACTGCACTCGTGACCTAGAAGTCGCTTCTGATTGGTTATGCTACGGAAATAGGACTGGTTTCATCCTTGAGAAATGCCATGAAATATGCCATGGCATCCTTTTGGTTGTAAATGTTAAGGAAAATGCTTTCGTCTAAAGCTGACTTAAGACTACGTTTCGAGAGAGAACCTCTTCTCTCGTCTTCAGGTGATCGAATTGCCCGTGGTGGGGATCGAACCTACGACAAACCTGAGATTTTTACTGTAAATCCGGTGTGCTAACCAACTAATTCACATCTGTTACAATTTGTTATCTCACCGGATTTGCAGTCAAAATCGCAAGTACTTACGTCGTAGGTTTGATGAACACGGCATTGCTTTGTAACTAACATTCATAGAATTGAAGACTAAAATTGGTAAACGCTGTAAGTGCCACAATAATTCAAACACCGTTTTCCACGTTAAACTGTGAAATGTGCCATGCTTTATAATGTGATACACGTGAAATGTGGCTGTTAGCCCTCTAAGTAGTCCAAAGGGCGGGTAAAGAGGTCACTAGTGTGCACGTTCTTACGGGCTGATGTTCGGAACGATGCGATTTCCCAACACTTTCGCTTTTGGCACTTACAATGTTTACCACTTTTAGTCCTCAATTATGTGATACTTAGTGCTCACGATTATTCTTGAATTATAGGTCTAGTTGTGTTTACAAAAAATTTACCACATGTTTAACAGTATGAATGTCCTAAAGTATAACTTGAATTCAATCGGTGAGTTTGCACACGTAGAGATGTGAACTGTTTCCAGAAATGAAATTTTAAAGTAAATACGTACTGCACACGTAAATATTACATTCATGTTTGCAGCCATCTATTGGTTATTGCTGCATAAAATTGATATCAGTACAATATTCGGCGTCAGTCCTTTTTTTTTCACTGAACGTAATGCATGCATACATTTATCGCAGTGATAGATTACCACCTATTTTTACATTGCTTCTCCTGCCTTTCTCCATAAAATGTTCTCTAAAATTTATGCCATATATTATCTGTGTCACGATTTCACTTCATTTTCATTTTGGATTTCCAATCTAAATTCAATTGCCTGCATTATTTACTAACCAGTCGAGTTTTTCGATTTAGACCAGTATCAGTGTAATCAAAATATTTTCAACACATGATAATCGACCGTCAGGTGCCGATGTACAGACCATTATATCTAACTCATATGGAGTTCGTCCACTGAATGTTCACTACACGGTGTGAAAGTTTCTTGGTGTTCAACACCATGTAATATACGTGAAGTGACCCGCAATAAGTATGGAACACCTATATCTTCAAATACTAGCTTCTCTGCATGGAGGTATGTGTGTTGCCTAACTCTAAGGCGACGAGCGAACTTTCTTTTGAAAGTTTACTATTGAAGTTTGTTTATTGCAGTAGTTCGGCAACACTTATAATACCATGTATACAAGAAAGTATTTCAACATCTAGTTGTCCTATTGATATTGTCGGTTACTGTACATCCAATCTCAAATAGGATCTGGCAAGTTACATATATATCCACGCATCAGCTGATAGGCTGCTGCCTCATGTAATAAACACGTTACCAGTGGTAATCCCTATTAGCCACGCCCACAGTTGCTATTTCCATGTAGGGTTTGTAAATACGCTCCTAGGTCTAGTATTTTCTCAATGGTGCTTGTAGCAGTTGACGTAGCTGATGGGCCGTTGCATCATGTAAAAAATTAGTTATTATTGTATGTTCCTATTAGCAACGCTCACATATTGGTTTTGTAAATGCTTACCCCTAGCCTTCATTTATAAAGGCTTTCACCATTGGGAATAAGAAATGCTATACTCCTACAAAACCGTGTATTCTCAGTTAGTACGGAGTCTGTACGCGCTGTTTGTGCTCCTGTAATCGTTCTCATTGTTACGTCATCTGTTAGCTAGTCTTCATCTACAGAGTTGTGAGTGCGTTTGCTGAAAATCTGTTCCTGTTTTGAACACTGCGCCTTCTATGAAGGAAGAAAATGAGGTCACATAAGGTCTAATTCCACAAATATATCCACTAAACTGAATTATGTTCTTCACAAGAAGAAATTTTCAAGAAACCATTCTATTGAAATTCATAATCCCTTGCTTGAAGTTTGTGGAATTTAGTGCAGCAGGTAATAGTATAGTGTTGTGTAGCGTTATTTGTTTCAGCGAAAGGCTACTGAGCATCGAAGACAACCCATGAAACAGCCACAACATATCTGATGATGATCATGAATTATGACAAGAATGGAATGTTAGTGACTGACAAATGCGTAGACAGTATGGTCATCCTAGAACGGTTATGACGCATTTCAAAGCATGAAGTAAAACTTATTTCAATAACTATTTTTCTTTATAAATACATATATTTCTGACATAATTTATTATTTTAAAATAAAATAGTTCACATAATAGAGCGACCAGAAACAAAGAAACTTTAGCCTAAAGCCTTCGCGCATCTTCCCCTCAACCCAACTCGGACCATGGGTGAAGCCAGCTCCACTCTACCCCTCCCTTCTGCGTGCGAGTACGATGCACAGGACAGGCGGCTCTGCACAGATTATTTTGCCTATGGCCCCACTCTATAAACATATATAAGTAAAACATGAAACTTTGCCCACTGTAGTAAAAAAAATAGAGACCTGCAAACTCGTTGTTCGAAATTAAAGCTTTGGAAATGATCCATGTATAGAAATTCGCGCCTGAAGACTGAAACACTGACTGTCAGTGATCTGACGAGATCTACTGCAGAATAAGGTGGTGTGCCATATGTACTTAGTCACCAGAACCGTGCTTCATCCTTCTTTTATCTTCTTTCCAGTTCATCCGCTCATCCAGGTGCCGAATCAACTGGTCGGGGCTCCCACGGGGACTGACGTCACACTCCAGTGCCACGTGGAAGCCTCACCAAAGGCAATAAACTATTGGACACGGGACACGGGTGAGTTCTTCTCTTCATCAGTGTTCTTAGAAGTTGTAAGTGTTTCCATAATTATTTGCTATTCATGTTTTGTTGCAGAATTGTCATTGAAGCCACACTTTGGTCTGCACGAGCAAACTGTTTTTCCCAGAAGTGGCTCTCCTTTCTAAAAACTGCAATGGTATTCCAAATGCTGAAATATGACACGTGCTTAGACTTCATTCACATTAACCTTCTTGTGGTTAGCTCTCGCTATTTTCTAACTATCTGCGATAGAAAGTAGGCTTACGGTGGCGCGGAACTTTTACAAATTTCTAACACAACATGGAAAACAAGTCATGTGAAGATTCACTGCTTCAGAAGTAATTTTAAGTGAATGTAACTTCCCAGGATGTGATATATCATAGCGATTTTTAGACAGAAAAGGAATTGAATGCGAATCCTGCCGTTGAGGACAAAAAATGATGGAGGATCCTGTCCAGTAGGACCTAAATATGTAAGCGTATTTGTACGTAAACACTTACAATCCCTCTGGAATGGATGATACCACTATAGAGCTAAGTTCACCGCGATCTTCTTAGGAGTTGTAAAGAAAATACAGGCACACACTGATAACTATAACGATGTATTGTAATATATATACACACAACACGTAATTACACTTCCCTGCACTCCTGCGTAGGGAAACTGTTTACACGAGGTTTGCAGCTGGTGTTACAATAACACGCCATTAGTTCTTGGATGAATGATATCCAACACTGTAATGTTCTTGTGATAATCAATTACATATCACTACACTTCACTGACATGCCACGACTGAAATGTAGCCAAGTTAGGTCTACGTTATCCATTATTGTCCGCGACGCTAAAGTTTTCGGCTGTTGCCCGAGTGGCTTCTCCACGAACACTGAAACAGCTGAGTGTAAAAGATATGGCGGTAACAAGACACCGCGCTCAGAATGATTTGATCAATGGAAGGTCAGGTTTCTTAAAGCATTAGATATACACAAAATAAACAATTGAAATTATACAGAAACAAATAAAGTTACAAAATGAGCAACAAAAAAGGTTGTGTTATATGGAAACATAAAGATATATAAAATAAAGATAAATCGTGGTTAGTTCTTTAGAGATAAATCTCCAACAGGAATTTTCGAACGCAACTTTGCTGAAACAGGACAAATTCCAAAGATCAAAATTGAAGAAATTGACAGGAGTGCTGAAGATTTCAGGACTGTTCAGCCCACTTGGGAGGGTTCAAATAAAGAAGTAACATTACGGTTAGTTAACCCTTAAGGTATTTACTCCAATTTACATGAAGTAAATTTTAATTTAATTTTCTGAACGTACAATGGGTATGATTCATCTTTCTATCGATACACAGATTTTAAAGCATGTCATGAATAATTTAATTGTTTTCGCGGTTATATGACTCAAAATGGAGACGGGGTATGTTCCAGACATTTACAACAGGAATTGTTTTCTCTGCATACGAGCCGTGATCTCTTACATTCTAAAATTAGTTTTTCCCGCGGAAAATTGAAATAGAAAAGGAACATTTTTTCTGCATCAATTCGAATGAAGTCGTTGCATTCTTTCCTGGGGGAGGAGGGCTGGGAAGTTAACTTCAAAATTCTTAAAAAAAATATTTTTTTTTCTAATTACTGAGGTAAACCTTGCTTTTAGCAAAACCAGTTTGAATGATTCTGAACAAAACAAAGCTTCAATAGTGACTATAGAATTATTATGTCTAGGAGATACAAAATTGTATTTAGGTTAATACAGAAGTACTCGTACATAATTTCAAATTATGTAAAAGGTCGTGAACTGAAAATAGTCCAAGCGTCTAAGAGTTAATATAAAGACAGTTTAATGACGGATGGACATTGTCAGGGAGTAGCAGATGTCTCCGGGATCCCTATGAGGTTGACTCGCAGGAGTCGCTTCTGGTGTTTGTGGAGGGTGCTAATGTAAGCGTCGAAGGCAACCGTTGCACCTCGGGTCAGCACCAGCACACACGCCTGATGACAGTGGAGCCATTTACTAAACTTGGTTTGACTGTGATCCTCCATCCACCCTACATCCCAGATAATGCCCGATCAGATGTTTATCTGTTCAGCCAAATGAAGGACGCAATGCGCGAAAAATTGGAAGATAACGATATCGTTGTAGGGAGCTCTCAAGAGATGGGTACGGGAACGCGAGATGTGGTACAGGGATGGCATACAAGCCCTCGTTTTGCGATGCTGCGGGGCCATAGAACTGAACGGAGAGTCTGAAGAAAAATAATATGTGCACCTGAAACATGAACATTTGTTGACTGTAAATTTCATTTATGATGACATAAACAAATTACGAGTCAATACCTTTTGAACATCTCTTGTACATAGATAGGCTGATCGGGACTAGGCTTACGGTTGAAAGTGGGATTTGAACCGCTACATGCCTCCTTGATTACAAGGCCACGATGTTACCACTCGTCATCAGGGAGACACAAGACGTCTTAAGAGACTGTTTACATCCAACGTCATCATTGGTAGACCATGGATAGCAACACGATATCAGCAACACAGTAACGTGATATCTCCATATTTCAAATATTACTCTTTATCCTCACACATTATGTTCAACACATATGGATTTTCCGCAATTGAAGACACATTTGCGACCGTAACGAGATTACCGTTTTGCGATCCACGACTTGCCTACCAATGATGACGTTGCACGAAAGCCAAGATAATCTGCAAAGGCCTTATTGTAAGAATGCATTGCCGTTACGCGCTCCACGAGCTTCTAAGGTTACGAGAGACAATCCCAGCCAGAATGTAAACCCAGAGAATCCAAGCGATGCGAATTCAGTGTCTTCGGGTCACGTGGTCTCCTTCTCGGACCTCGCCGTAATTCCTCGCGCAACGGTTATATACTTGGGGGTCTGCTTTTAGGCCCCCTCGGAAACCTTATCTTTCTCCAATTCACGCCCCAAATTACCATTCCTCACAATCGCCAGGACGTGAGATACAGTGGCGCCGCGGTGTAGGAACAAAACAAACCAGCGTTGACGTTAATGAAAACAATTACGCATCTGGGCGGTATTTGCATATTTCTCACATTACACGGCCTCCCCCCTGGAATGCGAGATCGGGGGGAACGAGCGCGGGAAGGGCGAGGGGGTGGCATTTAACACCGAGCCACGAGCCTCCCCTTCCGTGTAGCGGGGGACAAAATGGACTCCGTCTTTTGCCCTCTGGGGGTGAGGCACGGAGTTCCCGATTTGCATTGCGACGGCAAAAAAAGCGAATGAAATTTACTCGGCTCTCCGGACGCCATTAACATGGACCCTGCTCGGGTCAGATTTTGACCGAAAATGAGGGGGAAGGGTGGCTCCAAACTCAAGATTAGCACTTGAAAGCAACTTTCGGCAGCCGCAGTAACCAAACTTTTGACGTCAGACGCTATCTCGGTAGGAGATGAGTGGCATACAGGTTCAGTAACAGAATTTGAGCCTTTGGCTTAAGATGCTAATCGTATATATGTATATACAGGGTGTCACTCGAGAACACCGACAAATTTTCACAGCGTGTAGAAGGCACACGATGCATCGAATTGAGCTCCCTCCTTGAATCGAACCGAGGACCGTTCGAACAAAAAGCAAGAGCGCTAACTGTATGGCAACATAGGAGTCATATGTGTATTTGATTTAATTTTTATAATTTATCGTCGCTTTTCTGCCACTTTTGGCTAATCGCGACGATGAGGATGAGTGATGATATGTATATCATGGACACTCAAAAAGAACACCCATGCCGGAACCCCTGGCGTCGTAATTTGCTATGTGTCATGGAGGTCGGTTTGTGTTTGTTTACTATATTCCCTCTTAAGAAGTAAATAATACATAGAGATTAATGTGGTTATTCTTTTGTTACAGTTTATGTAGATTGATTTGTTATATTTTACTTCTTGTTTCTGCGTCTTTTCACTAATTGCGAAGAAGTCCTGTAGAGAATTATATTGTCCATGGGTCAAGACGCCAGAATTCGGGTAGATTGAAGGCGAAGATTCGACGATCACTACAGTTGAAAAAGAATTCAAATTGGATACTCCAACTTATTTTGATATTATAATAAAGAGATTTATTTGCGCGTTCAAATTATCCCAACTGATCCACAATTTTTCCATAAGGTATAAGAGGAATTTCCACGTAAATGAACAACAAACGCTCGCGCCATTGGTTCAAGTGAACTCAGGTTCGATCCCGGTGAGAGTTCCAAAATGTCGGTTGACTCACGATCGTGCGCACAATAGGAATCACCTTGAATTAAATAGTGGTATAGTCTAGTCTAGGGAACCAGAAACCACCAATGATAGGACTCGTTTCCTTGGCCAAATGTTACCAAATGAATAGTCGCTTGATAGACCTTAATCCTTACCGGCTGTTGCGCCTAGCTATTTAGTTCTTCCATTCGTGCATTAGAGAATAGTGTGTGTGTGTGTATGTGGGCGTTTATAGGATTCTTTTTGGGAAACCTGACAGTAAGAGACCTTTAGGAAGGTGAAGACCAAGGAAAAAATATAATATTAAGATGGACTGAAGGAAATTGGCAAGGATGGTTAAGAGTGAATTGATCTTGCCAGGAATAAGGGACGGTGGGAACTTATGTTGCTGCGACAATGAACCTTCGGGTTTATGACTTGTCACGTGCCCGCATGGGTAAATTATATGGTACATGTTTGGAACGGTGATTAAAAGATGGCAGCTCTATTAAAGCGCGGATTTCGTTTTGCTTAAATTATGTAAATAAGACAAAGGGAAGATGAAACTAGATGTACAGTATTGTTAATATATAATTGAGGCTTGATTTGTGGTAATAGGACAATAATGAATTTTGAAAAAGGGAATAAGAATAAATGATAACAGAAATAATCACATACGTCACTACCAGAAGATTATAGATGTCGAGAAACGTTTTCAGATTTGGGTCTTTACTCTGGTTGGGAAGGAGGTTTTCCACCTGAGTTTTTGGTTGTATTCCCCTGGTTGCGCCAGGTCCTAGGTTGCACCAAAGCACAACGAGTTGTGCATTATATGCGGCACCGGGTCGAGGAGCGCGTGAACGGACGTGAACCTTTGACTGCCCTTTTTGGTTGTCACGTATAGTTGGCGGCGCAGTGATACAGATTCCTAAGAAGCGTGGGAAGCGGGCTTGCCGCAAGACACGTGATACCTTATTGGCGCAGCACAGAAAGGAAGGCGGTGAGATAATTCAGCCACCAGCGTGGGTTCTGGATCCACTGGGATTGAAAAGGGATATATCTAAGGAAGAGAACAAATTCAAGTTGATTCCAATAGATACTGTCGAAATGCCAAGGGCTATATATATAAGGGTATCAAAGAAATCGACCCTAAGGATCCTAGGAGTGGACCTCAACAACAATAACCAGGTGGTCCATTTATAATGATAGTATGAAATATCGCATGCATAATGCATCCAATCGAAAAATTGCACAGAATAAAAGTTTGATACTATTGAGGGGGTAAGTCAATTCCGCAAATATTTCGTCGCCGCCACCCACCCCTTAGGGGGGTAAATTTGAAATTTCAAATGGAACACCCCCATTCGTTTTACATATTTGGATTCCGTGTTGAAAAAGAAGAATTTTTTGTTTAAAAAATTTTGTAAAAAAATTGCAAACTTCGAACATTTGGTAGTTTCAGATTCATTTTGTTCCCTTTATGTAATAACGGTTTTGGTTTCCGTTGAGAACATTGCATAAACGAATTTAATTCAAAAAATATGTGCAAAGAATTCGGCAAAAGAAAATTGTTTTCAATTTATGTTCTTATGTAACAATAAATAATATTAATTTGTTCCAACTCTTTGGTTTAAAGGAACAATTTCATATGAACAACACTTCTCACTACTCCATTTAGGCTCGAGCCATGTTGAACACAAAGTTTCCTGGTCGATGGATAGGACGTGGAGGACCCGTTTCTTGGCCAGCTCGTTCACCCGATCTCACGTCGCCTGATTTCTGCCTTTGGAGACTACTTAAAGAAAAGTGCTACCACGAAGTTCCAACAACGCCAGTAAACATGAGGCAACAAATTATTGATGCTTGTGCCTCTATCACTCCTGACATTTTGGGACGAACAGTATGGAGCTTCAGACACCATGTTTTGAAATGCATTGAAGAAAACGGTCATCATTTTGAACACTTGCTCCCTTAAACATTTATTTGTGTACCTCAAATTATAACTAATTTGTAGAAACATTTTGTTGTTCATATGAAATTGTTCCTTGAAACCAAAGAGTTGGAACAAAGTAATATTATTTATTGTTACACAAGAACATAAATTGCAAACAATTTTCTTTTGCCGAATTCTTTTCAAATATTTTTTGAATAAAATTCGTTTATGCAATGTTCTCAACGGAAACCAAAACCGTTATTACATAAATACATAAAGGGAACAAAATGAATCTGAAACTACCAAATGTTTATAAATGTTCGAAGTTTTTTCAATTTTTTTACAAAATTTTTCAAACAAAAAATTCTTCTTTTTCAACACGGAATCCAAATATGTAAAACGAATGGGAGTGTTCCACTTGAAATTTGAAATTTACCCCCCCCCCCTAAGCGGTGGGTGGCGGCGACGAAATTTTTGCGGCATTGACTTACTCCCTCAATAGTATCAAACTTTTATTCTGTGCAATTTTTCGATTGGATGCATTATGCATGCGATATTCCATACTATAATTATAAATGGACCACCCGGTATATTTAAACGTACTTTAAGAAGAAGTATTCAGGGCTTGGAAGTAGAAGCAGCCGTCATGTATTGATCCATATACATACATTGAGAAGAAGAAGTCTTTCCCATATTGGAAGAAGAAGAAGCCTTCCTATATTGATTATTGTATTAGAAGAAGAAGAAGTCTTTCCCATATTGGAAGAAGAAGAAGCCTTCCTATATTGATCATGGTATTATAAGAAGAAGAAGTATTTCGTATATTGGAAGAAGAAGAAGCCTTCCTATATTGATTATTATATTATGAGTAGAAGAAGCCTTTACCATACTGATTCCTGCATTATAAGGAGACGAAGCCTTTCTATTTTTGATTCCTGTATTATAAGAAGAAGAAGCCTTTCTGTATTTTCTTCATTAGAATAAGAGGAGCCGGCATCAACAAAAGAAGTTTATCTGTAGAATAAGAAATAGGAGATTTTGGAAGATAGATGTCGATATACCCTGAAAGAATTATATATATATATATGTATAAATATATAGACAGCTTAAATATGATTACGTGTATCAGACAAATATAATTTAAGGATACAAGAATATACGGTGTATTGTACTCTCAGTAGTGAGTTAAATTAGTAGTTTCCTTTCATTCCTTAAGGTTATTATTCAGTTTTAGTTGCCCTGAGTAACTCATGTTTTACTCTGGCCTAAGCCGGACTGGTACTACTCTTAGACGTGGCATTAATATATGGCGCCCAACGTAGTAGCAGACTGTCATAGAATTGGTTTATTATAGCAATTTCCACTTCAGTTTTCAAGAAGATGAGCTGTTCCCAGACCTGAACAACCATCAAGACAACTGAAAATCGAATATGATTCCCTCCCGCTTGAAACCTGACACCTTACTAATAAATCGAATAACCAAAAAAGACCATTAATATAGAAAGTAACAGGCGATATAATTAACACCCCTCCCCTTCCGCCACTAAAATATACAGAATAAATAATCACCTATCTGGGTCAATACACAGTGCGTTCCAGCCTTCCGGTTGTGAAATCCAAGTTGTGTTTCTGTCAATCACACGCGAACGGCGCCATGGAGAGAATGCTGCGTGATAGATGGAAAACTCCCCACCTGGGGTTGCTGTGAATGGAACTATTTGAATATCCATAAAGCGAGGAAGCAAAAAGTACATGTCTAGATGAGTGCCCACAGCTTTGCTGTCATCATGTGACAAATTTCTACATGATTTGTGTGTCTTGGCGTTTTTCCTTTTTATTTGTCCAATAAAAGTGTCAGTTATCTTAAATTTCGCTTCCTGCCTCCGCTTTTATATTGTGAGAGATGAAAAATTCAAGTTTCGTCTTCAAATAGGCCAGCTTCGGTCGTATTTGTGGAAGGGTGCTCTTGCATGTATGTGTGGGCTGCGGAGCTTTGGAGGTAGGGAGAGGCAGGAGACTTCGTCGGTCGCGTTCGCACAGTTGAAAACTTCTTGTCCTCTGATTCCTGAGTAACAAGGCAGTGTGGCTGTGTTTTGAGTCCACTTCACTCAGAGAGAGGTTAGCCAGGTGTGGATCTACAGGGACCCGAGCCAGTGGCGTGTCTAAGGTTTTCGAAATTGAGGGTACATATACTTTTTTTTAGTAGTCAGCCCTTATTTTACCATATTTTCCTGCTTTGACGTTCTTTTCTTGTGATGGCAGGAGAAACAGTACTTCGTATTATTTTTTACCTCACAACGGAAGCGCCTCTGCACACTCCTGTTCTGCTGGTTACTGACCTTGAGCTGCAGTGTGGAGGCGAGATGTTCGCACCGCACGGATCGCTCGCTTGTCCACAAGTTCAAACGAGAAGCTCTTGCCTATTAGAAGCCTCATGTCTTCAACCTTATGGTAAAAGGTTTTTAAACTTAGCCTACTTGTATTCACGGCATATGTATTGTATTTTGGAAGTTTGACTAGCATGCGAGAGACCCATTTACGATCCCCGGCGGGGGAGAACCGGGATTTTTTCCACCTGTTCAAGCCGCTCCGGCGCCCACCCAGCGTCGTATAAAGTGGGTACCTGATGGAAAGTCTGTGGGTTAAAGCCGGCCAGGGACGTGGTGCTGATCACATCACCCCCATCTTCGGCCGTGATCAAGAAAGTGTGCGGCCCTAACACGACATCCTCTATACGTATTCATGGCGTGGTGCAAAGCACAAGGGAGCACTTTACTTTTTTACTTTGGAAGTTTGAAATACAGAGCAATCCATTGTAGTGTAGACTGCTGCATCGCTGTTTGCATTATTAGCAAGCGAGGCGCCCGGGGCCTCATCTCCGCACTGTAGACTGTCCGTGAATCAAGCACGCAAGTTTCCGTAACCAGTTTAAAGAGTGATTTATTTACTTACCAATTTATGAAAGAAGATGCTGAAACTGTCCGCATTTGTTGCCCACACATTTTTGACACCTCTTTATGAAGTTACCCATAACTGGCTGCACTTCCTCTTGATTGTTGTTGGTAATTTCTTTCGGGTGTTACGTTTCAGTTCTTCCAGGGTGTATGGATTTTACTTGTATACAGCATTTTGGAATCTAATTGGATTTTGAATAAGAACTGTTAATTTCAAGAAATTTCAGACACTTACAGTGCAGAAAATATCAAGAATTCATCTAAAAAGTAATAATTCAATAAATTAATAAAAAGTTAAGAAAGCGGTCTTAAGGATCGAACCCAGTAGGAAATCCAAAATATCGCTTGACTCACTATCGTGGGGACAATGGGGATAAACTTGAATAAAATAGTGGTGGACTCCAGTCTAGGAAACCAGAACACACCGACGATTGGACTCGATTTGCTGGCCACATGTTACCAATTGAAAAGCATTTTGATAGACCTTGATCTTTAAAGAGTTGTTGGCCCAATTACTTTAGTTTTTCCATACAGTGCAATAGAGGATAGTTTTGTTCTTAACAAGCATAGTTAAAGCTGTGTTTAATGAGTAAGGTTAAATTGAGGCTGGTTCATGAGGTTAGGTTGTGATATTATTGGTTTAAATGTATATTCTGTAGAACCAGCATTTAAGGTCTAGCTTACCACCATCAACCAATTCTTCCATATGAACGTTATCCCTCCATCTTCGTCTTGGTCTTCCTACTGGTCTCTTACCATCAGGTTTCCCAACAAGAATCCTATAAACACTTCTTTCCTCTCCCATTCGTGCCACATGGCCTGCCCACCCGAGTCATCTTGATTTAATTATTCTAATAATATCTGGACAGGAATACAAATTATGTAGTTCAAAATTATGTAACCTTCTCCGTCCCTGTCTCCTCATCCCTTTTAGGTCCAAATATTTTCCTAAGGATATTATTTTCAAATACTCTTAATTTATGTTCCTGTTTTAATGTAAGGGACAAAGATTCACGTCCAAGTAATACTACAAGCAAAATTACTATTTTGTATATTTTTACTTTTAGTTTCTTAGATATTGTTCGAGATGATAAAAGTTTATGAGGAAAAAAGTAACACGCATTTCCTGAATTAAGTCTGCTTTTTTTCCTCTTTAATATCATTTTCGTTTGTTAGCATTACTCCTAAGTACTTGAATTTGGAAACTGATTCAAACGAGTTGTTATCAATAATAAGTAGGGTTTCCCCGATAGCGCAGTGGTATCGTCGTAGCCTTGTAATCAAGGGGTCCCGGCTGGAGGCACATAGTGGTTCGGATCCCACTTTAAACTGTAGGTCCAGTCCCGATTAGCCTTACTGTGCAAAAAGTGGACTTAAAACACCAAATCAATCAACCAATCAATAATAAGTGTAGGTCCAGCCCCGAACAGCCTATGTGAGCATAAATTGAACTCAAACAAACTCAAAGAAATGAACAGTTCTTTATTCACATACTTGAACTGCAGATAGTTGGCATTTCAGGACAACCAAAATACTTCTAAATCTCATGCCTCAACAATGCCCTCCCCGATGGCGCAGTGGTATAGTCGTCGCCTTGTAATCAAGGGGTCCCGGATTCGATACCCGGTGGAGCCGCAAGTGGTTCGGATCCCACCTTAAACTGTAGGCCCAGTTGCGATTAGCCACACAGTGCATAAAGTGGACTTAAAACACCAGATCAATCAATCAAATCATGCCTCAACATGAACTTGCACCGGACAAAGCAAACAAAAGAGCAGACACCTTATCGCAGATAATTGACACAGACCATATCGAATCAGAGCCCTTCCGAACGATTTCACAACACAGTTCCGCGTGAAACACGTGCAGAAACATTGTTCCGAGCCAACACAAACTGGCCAAAAGGAGGCGCGCACGCTGTGACGCTAAAATTGTGTGATCGTCGGAGTGGCCGGGTGTAAATTGCCCCGGGACATTTATCCTCAACTGTTCCAGAAGCGGGGCGATCACAGCGGCTGTGTTCGGGCTGCCCGCAAAACCTTCGATCCCGGCGTGCGAACAGGGAGGGGGGAGAGAGGGGGCAATGACGTGGTGGGGGGAATGATTTCATAGGACATTACGTCACATCTCAATCAGAGGTTTTAGCGGCGTTGTTTGGGTGCACGTTTTACGTGTTCGTTTACGAGGGCGGAAACAGCTGCAGCCAAAGCCCCCGCACATCATAAAGGACTCAACGGGCTCCTGAGAGTAGTGTTGCCAACTCGGTTGCTAAAAAAATTACCAGAATCGGACGCTTTTGTTTTTAAAGAAATAAGGGCAAAAAAAGAAAAAAAACTGTTAAGTTCCAACCGATAAAGAGAATGTGATCGAAATTAGCGTGTTTTTGCCGTTTTGTCTGATAGCGGCGAAGACAATGATGATTAGATGTCCATCACTCAAACCGTTGGCCAACGAGACAAATAGAAACGAATGCAGATGAACACAGCAGAATTAGAAACTAGTCCGAAACGGACTGGAACAAGTATGAAAATGGACATAAAAATCAAGAAATATAGAGCTCTTAGAGAAAATGGTATAAAGACGTGTATCTGCAGTAATAGGAAAAGGAACGACTGCAACAGAGAGTCTGAGTCAGGCCCGTACGCAGGATTTTTTTGAGGGAGGGGCCAGATCCATATTTTATATACGTATTGTTCCGGCCTTTTTTGTCAGTTTTGCTCCCGTACTATGGCGTCTTAATGCTTATCTAACAAGAGAAAATAAAAATAATTGTCTTGCCCCTCAATTTCCCCAGTTTTGGCCGATACTGGTCAGAAGTATTCGGAGAGTTCCGAGTTTCGCAAATTAAAAATGTTTTCAAATCTTTATTTTCTTATACCAGAACCATTAAACAGCCACGATTAATCTATGTTTAGAAAGTAATGTATTTATAAATTAAATTATATGCATTAGCAACTATTATTGCAATAAAGAATTCTAAATATGAGTTATCCAATAGCCCGGGCTATATTTAACCAAAATAAAGAGAGAGAGATTTTCACCTGGTAGCCAGCGACGATTGGGTGCCAAAACTGCGTGGCACGAACAATTTACTTTCTCTTAGTAGACAAATTTGAGTTTTTGTTTTAGTTACACTCTTATGCACTAGAGTAATTGGGACTGGACCTACAGTTTAATACGGGATCCGAACCACTATGTGTCCCCACCGGGTCTAGGTACACAAAGCTTTGCATTAAGAGGCCATAGTGCAGTAGCAAAAGTGGATATAGTGGGGGGGGGGGGACAACTGCCCCCCATGCCCCTACAATCGCTGCCACTGCTGGTAGCCTTGCATCAAAGGTTATAAAACTAAACTACCCAATATCGCAGACTGCTGACTTCTGGAGACTGCCTCGCTACACAACAAACATATTCATTTATGCAAGGGAAAAATTGAAATTTTTACATGTTTGAAAAATCGTCCATGTTATTTTCGTAGCTTTTTGCAGGTTCACATTTAAAAATTTCATGGTTCGAGGGGGGAGCATGGCCCATATAGCCCCTCCCCTGGGTAAGGGCCTGGTCTGAGTTAAAACTAAAACATATTATATGAATTTTTTCTAATTTTACGTTGATTTTCGACGTTTCTTGATTAATCGCAACAAAGAGGACGAATGGTAATTTATTGACGAACGGACTCCTTGTAATAATGATCATGAATTCTCATGCTGGGATTCAAACCAGGACCATTTAACGTGATTGCTCACTGAAGAGGTTGAAATTAAAGTATCGAATAATTAATTAGACCTATTTCTTTCTTATTCTGCGTCGTACTTTTGGTATCACAATCACAATGAAGATGAATGATATTCAGTTGAATTTGAGGAAGGAATGAATATCCATACCCAATACAGGATTCGAACCCCAGAGTCTCTTGAGATAATTAGTCTACCATTCAACGTGGTCGACCTCCGAAACAGCTTGAAGAAAGTGAAAATGAGAACTCATTAATGTGGCAAAATGGCTATGCAATATAAAACAACAACTCATATTCGAGTTCAAATTCTACCTGTCGACAATTATAGCTCAAATTTCCCAATTTCCCTCGGTTTCCAAGAGGCTGGCTCTCGTTAAATGGTCGACTTTCGATCTCGCCAGCGTAGTTTCCGGATTCGAGTCACATCCAGGGAATGGGTATTCTTTACGAGTGACCTCTTCATTATTTTCATATCATCATGAGTCATTCTCGTTGTCACGATTAACCAAAATAGCAGAAATGCGACGTTAAATAACAAAAGTACAAATTCGTTGCTGGGTTCTCGATTATGAGGATTGAAGAACATGTTCTCGAATAGATCAAGCGTTTTCATTAATGCAACTTACAGACAGATAAATGTACGTTCTGTGTAACTAATAATTTCGGCAAAGGATGGCCCTAAACCTTGCTAGTGTGTATTGACATGTAATGTTGAGTATTTCGTCCGATGGCTATCGCCTCACCATGTATTACTAGGTCATGTTTATCCTAGGATTTATTGATCGAAATTGAGAACACGTCTTTCCCAATAGCATAGTGGTAACGTCGTTACCTTGTAATCAAGGGGTCCTACGTTCGATACCCGGTGGAGGCACATCGTAGTTCGGATTCCACTTTAAACTCTATAATCAGTTCCGATTAGCCTGTCTATGCATGGACCTACAACAAAACTCGACAAACTCAAATGAGGGTATGGAAAGCATTATTTTTTGTGTTTTTGTGTGCCCTGTTAATATATATGCAAAGCAATTTAAATTATATATAATAACATAAAATCGAAACATATACGCTCATGGAAAAGTATAGCACATAAAGTACCACGGTATATCAAGTATGTATGTTTGATTGATTGATTGATTTGCTTATTTTACTTCGCTTCTTGTGCCACTTTTGGCTAATTTGCGAAGATGAAGATGAGTGATGATATAATGAAATTGATGAATGGACACTCACAAACATCCATTCCCCGGTCAGAATTCGAACCCGATACCCCTGGCGTCGTAGCGCTATGTGTTAACCACTCCACCACGGGAGCAGGCTCATGTATGTATATGTGTAGGCTATATTTGAGGGAAAGGGCACCCGTTAATTTGGTCTAGCCCTGTCCCAAATGACCTCGTTACGCTGTCATACAATCACAAATAGATATTTTGTTGATAGTTGTAGTTTTCATTAGCATTCGCCATAGGCACAAATAGAAAGTTATTTGCATAGCTCTTAATATAGATCCGCCAACTCATCTGAAACCCTGGCGCTAGTGTCGCTAGTTAAAGTTACGGGTAAGCATGTAGTTCGCATATTTTCAGAAAGCTTGGTGGATCTATAGCACAAGTCAATCAATTTACCCAGACCTTGAGTTTGTTTCTGCGTGTTTGCAACACTGTCGGGTCATGAAGATTTCCTGACGGAAAGCCCGGCAGCGTCACATGTAACGCAGCAGCCAAAGTGTTTATAGGTTGCTCATCTTAATCTCTTTCCGTCGGCCACTTATCGCCCGAAGCAGCAACTTAACGGCCTTTCAAGCAGATTTGAATTGAATTAGGCGGAAGACCCTTCCTCCTTCCCCCGCACCGAGGAAACCGACGATCAGGAAGGGCTTTACATGTGCCGTATAATGCCCATCAAGAGGCCAATCAAACAGTAATTCCCCGCATGGCCTCTTTTCATATTCTCATGCCACTTCCTGCTTTACGAGTGGTGTCCTTCAGTTCCCAAGACTGGGTGACGCGCTATCGTGATTTCATTCCATCCTCCTCAAGTTATTCGCTGGACGGTCAGAAAGACGGGTTTCCAAGCAGGCGACCAAACTATTTAAATATAGTGATACCTTTGTTTGCGTTCCTTACTCACGCGTTTAAAATGGTAAACCAGTTACAGGATGTTGCTATTCTAAAACTCGCACGTGTTTATATCGTCAAAATACTAACGTTATAAAGCTTATTCCTCAGTTAAGAGGGCCGTATCCTGTGGCTGAGTGGTTAACACATCGCGCTGCAACGCCATGGGTACCGGGTTCGAATCCCGCTCGAGCTTGGTTGTTTGTGAATGTCCATTCATCAATTTCATCACTCATCCCCATCTTCGCAAATTAACCAAGAGGCGAAAACGCGAAGTAAAGTAAACTAAATCAAACAGTTAAGGGGATATATTATTAAGAAAAAGCTGCTATGTAATTGTAACCGCACATGCATTTATTATAATTTTATTAATTGATATACTTCCAGTTTCAAATTTCTAACACATTTAAAGCATTAAACTATGTATCATATATGGTCATTCAAACGCTTAACCCGTTTAGAGAGATGAAATAGTTACATTAACTGGCCGTTACAGAACCCTAACGTATTTGAAGCTTTTAACTAATTTTTACAACTGACTGTTCCAAAATTCACACACGTTTAAAATAGTTAACCTGGTTGTTCTAAAACTGTCACTGTTTAAAATAGTTAAACTGGTTGTTCTAAAACTGTCACATGTTTAAAATAGTTAATCTGATGTTCTAAAACTGTCACATGTTTAAAAGAGTTAACCTGATTGTTCTAAAACTGTCACATGTTTAAAGTTAAACTAAAAAGTTCAGAACTGTCACACGTTTAAGGCGGTGAAGCAGTTACGTAAAATTGTCACCAAAACTCAATTTTCGTATCCCTCATTTTAGTATCCTGTGTAAAAAGTAATAAAGTTTAGGGCCATTCCAAAACTCACACACGTTTAAGAGTTCATCCTGAAACTCTCCTGAGTTGAAAACCGCACTTCAATTATATTGTTGTTACTTACCGTTGATTTTCTACCTCTCTAGGTTAACCACAACAATGAGAATGAATGGTAGACTACTAAAAGAAATTATGGGACTAGCTTGACCCAAGATTTGAGCCAATAAGGTTCATTGCTACAGCGGAACCACACGCAAAAAAACCTGCGCAGACCCACGACTTCTGTTCATCGTACTCCCGTATGGAGGGGAGGGGCAGAGTGGAGCATGCTTCCTTATATATGGTCCGAGTCTCTCTCTCTCTCTCTCTCTCTCTCTCTCTCTCTCTCTCTGAATCTCTTCCTCATTTCCTCTCTCTTTTTGAGTGTCCCCTCATCAATTCCATCTAATCACCTTTCATAACGACATTGTCTCAATTGCACAAAGGAAGCAAAAAGTAATGAGAATTAAGAAATATTCAGTAGAATTTTAAAAATTGCAGTCAGTCAGTGTAATACTTAGAAAATTAATAGCAAGTACATGTCGAAGAGAAAACTGTTTTCTTTGAATTAGCACACTACTTTTGGTTAAGATTTTTCGGAACTATGAACAAAACATTTAGTAGAATTTACTATATTTGGCAATTTTGACCAAATTCTTTAACTAACTAACTAACTAACTCCCTAGCCTTCTTAAACCCGAAGGTTCATGGCTGCAGCAACACAGGCCTTCCATCTTTCCCTATCTTGAGCAAGTTCTATATACTCTTTTCCATCCCTACCAATTTCCTTTAGGTCCATCTCAACATTATCCCTCCATCTTCATCTTGGCCTTTGTACAAGTCTCTTACAATCAGGTTTCCCAACAAGAATCCTGTAAACTCCTCTTTCCTCTCCCATTCGTGCCACATGGCCTGCCCACCTAAGTCTTCTTGATTTAATTATTCTAATAATATCTGGACATGAATACAAATTATGTAGTTCTAAATTATGTAACCTTCTCCACTCACCTGTCTCCTCATCCCTTTTAGGTCCAAAGATTTTCCTAAGGATCTTATTTTCAAATACTCTCAATTTATGTTCCTCTTTCAATGTAAGGGACCACGTTTCACATCCATATAATACTACAGACAAAATTACTGTTTTGTATATTTTTAGATATTAAACGAGAAGACAAAAGTTTATGAAAAGAGAAGTAACATACATTTCCTGAATTAAGCCTGCTTTTTATTTCCTCTTTAATATAATTTTCATTTGTTAATATTACTCCTAAGTATTTGAATTTGGAAACTGTTTCAAACGAGTTGTTATCAATAATTAGACTTTGATTATTACCTAACACTTGGTTTCGGCCTGTAAGCATATATTAAGTTTTCTCTTTGTTAACTTCCAAACCTATCTCTTTAGCAGTTTTGAAAAATATTTTAACATTATTCTTAATTGTATTTACAACAATTTACTCAATTACTGAGTTGATTTGGTTGCTCTAAACAAGTAGGCACGTTTACAAAAACAAATTTGGTACGGGCGAACAATCATTTATTTCTTGGCCATTTGAACAAATGTTGGGTTGCTAGGAACTATTCTTATTTATTTTGTGGTGCCTTTTAACTTAATCATTTTGTGCCTATTTACCTCTATTTTAGAAATTTTAGTGCCTATAAACCCGCACCCAACTTATTCATTCGTAATGCTTTATCCACTCTTTTACGAATGCCTTTGACGATTCGCGGTAATTTATATGCGCCCGCATGCCTTACCCACCCTTCGAAGCAGATCCTGCATTATCACATATCGTTCCCTCCAGTTCCACGCCTCCATTAAATCTTCCCCCTGGTCCAGCAGCATCCTTCATCCTTACGACTAAACAGACTCCCTCTAACAAGGGCGCATCTTCTTCCCCCAAAAGACATTTGTTTGCCTGGTGTTCGGCTTCCGTCCGGGGCGAATTTTCGCTTAAGCAATGAGCGGAAGATTCATGGCCAATATCCACCGACAAGGAAGGGGCAGGGCCGGCGTATTATTGGGAATTTCAGAAGAGGAGGACTCACTCCTGCTAGGACTGCCTGGGATTATAGTCTGCCAATCTCTGAGACGATGCTGACTCGATTGCGAGTTGTAGTTTTTATACATTCTATCGATATAAAAGTCGATTGTGGACTATCGTTGATTTATGCTTTTATTCTCCTGTACTTCTTACGATAGTTTTTGGCAAGCTCTGGGGAGAGTAAACTCACTACGAGGTTTGCAAGAGCAAATTCTAGCCCAGGTATTGTGTTTGTTCCTTCTGTTTCACCAGTTCACCACTCAGCCTCGCCGTCACAATTTAAATTAGAATTCAGGTGCCAAAGCAGGAAACCCAGTCTCGAAAATTTGATTCAATTACAAGGAGCTAAATGAATGAATGAATGATTTGATTTAGTTTACACTAGCTGATTACCCGGGCATTTATTTATCCCAATCTTGTATTAGACAGGAAAATAATGAATTGTAGCTGTAGTGTAAAATGTAACTAATTTTAAATATGATCGTGAATGTCACCAATTAGCTTAGCGACTCCGAAAACTATGGATTCGACACTAATCTAGGTCATTTGCGGTATTTTATTTTTAACCCCCTCACCCCCATGCCGATAGGCGATGAACTTGCAGTTGAACCGCATTGGGAGTGTCACGAAAACTATGGATTCCATTCGCAACACAGCCTGAATGTTAGACAACCCGAGGAACAATATCGTTGTGCGGGGTTGCATAGAGTCACGGATGTATGTTTGTGCGGAATTTAATATCGGTGGTTCTCGATTATTTTTACATGTCACCCATTCCCACCTCACCCCTATGGGTGCCAGGAGTGTCTTACCCCCACAGTATTTCTTTCCAGATTACAAGTGATACGTGTACCAAGTTTGGTTGAAATTGCTCCAGGCGTTCGATAGTTATGCCGGAATAAACAAATATACACACCCACACACATACAGGGTGATTCTAAAGGTAGGGTACACGAAAACCACAGATACCTCACATGAAATAGAGACGAAAGTGACCCTTCCACTTTGCCGAGAGATGCCTCCGTGAGGAGCTAGACAACGCCGAAAACGTGTGAAAATGAACTTCACACCGCTGTACAGCCAGCACCAGTGAAGATAGAAAGGCGGAACAAAAGAAGTCAAAAGGAACACCAAAGTCGCCCATCCGAAAAACACCAAGAGCCAGCTGCGCAACGAATGCGCATGGGGTTCCACAAAGGAAATAGGAGTTTCCCGCAAGACAAGTGAAGGGAAAGGGTAGCGATCGACAACGGTAGGGACAAAAGAAGCAATGAAACATGAAGTAATGATTGCACAGCGGGAAACAAACACCATGACTGAAACAGTGCAGTCGAGAAAACTAGTGCGGGGTTGCAGAACCACGGGAGGACGACGTAGGACGAAGAAACACACCGAGAATGCAAGCAAAGTGGTCTGTGACACTCGACAGGCAACAGACGCGTACATGGTTTGGGGCAGAAATGGCGACGCTAGCGGTGCAGCGCATGTGGAGTTCCCATAACACAGTGAGAAGACACCGCAGCAAGAACAAAGCACGGTGCAACAAAGGAGAAAGAGGACCAGACGGGGAATGGTACCTGCCAAGGAGACAACAAACGTCGGTCGATACCCTTTCCCTTCACTCGTCTTGCGGGACACTCCTATTTCCTTTGTGGAACCCCATGCGCATGCGTTGCGCAGCTGCCGCCTGGTGTTTTTCGGATGGGCGACTTTGGTGTTCCTTTTGACTTCTTTGTTCCGCCTTTCTATCTTCACTGGTACTGGCTGTACAGGGGTGTGAAGTTCATTTTCACACGTTTTCGGCGTTGTCTAGCTCCTCACGGAGGCATCTCTCAGCAAAGTGGAAGGGTCACTTTCGTCTCTATTTCATGGGAGGTATCTGTGGTTTTCGTGTGTACTCTACCTTTAGAATCACCCTGTACATCCATTTTTATATATATAATAGATAGATTGCGTTTCTGCCACTTTTAGCTGTAATCTGTCCCTAGGTATCTCTGGAACAAGGCCGCGCATAGCGTCAGAGAAGGGGAGAAAATCGAGTGGGCAGAGCGAAGCAGTACACGCTGCTGCAAAGGCTGGTAACTGCAAATCGACACAATGTCGTTCCCTCTCACGTGTTTATTGGTGGAACCGTCTAGCGTCAATACTTGCGAAGAGACTTAATTTCGTTCGATTGATCCAGAGTATAATGACGAAGATGAGGATGAATGAAGTGCATGAAGGGACAATCACAAACACGTATTGTCGATACAACACAATTCCTAGAGAATATTATACTGGCTATTAGTCCAGGCGCCAAAGTGTTGCTAGTCCGAAAAATGCAGACTAAGATGCATGGACGTCCGCAAGATTTTTTCCCAGAAAGGGCCAAGCAAGGTAATTTCTTTTTCCAGGGAGGGGCAAAGGAAGCATATTTTCCCCATATTAGTGATGCCCACTCAAAACACACTATTTCAGTCTGAAATTATCATGTTTCTTCAATGAATTTATAAAAATTTACGTAAATTACTGTGAATAAAATGCAACTGAAATGTAATTATGTGTGAAATATATCATTTTTAGGTGAATATTCATTCTCCAGAGGGGCGTGCTCCCCTTGCCCCCCCTCCTCCCCTTCCGGACGTCCATGCTAAGGTGTACTATGTGGAAGGAAGGTTGACACTTGGGTGTCTTTGGAAAGGGTCACCCCATGCGTCCACAAAGAGCTGAATGTCGAATGTACGATGAACGAAAATCATCTGCTCTCGCCAGGAGATGTTGTTCATATTTCTTGTTTCATATTTAATGAAAACTGAATATGTTAAAAATAAGAATTAATAAATATTCCATGTTCCTCCATGGAAGAAAGCTCCAAATAATTACAAATTTTCCATCGTGCTTATAAACATAAGAACCAAGGACGTGCCGAGAAGGCGAGTTGGAGAATCAACCTCTGTCCACTCCTGCAAAGACAATTGCCCCACCAGAAACAATCATTGCGAGGCAGAGGGGAGCGGGAATATTATCTATTTTACTTCAAATGCAAAACGTAAACATACCTCCGAAGAAATCCAATTGGAAGCAGGTTCCCCTTCCTATCTGGCAGAAGGGACAATGATTTAATGGCTATCTTTTTCACCCTGTAATCAGTGGATCCCGGATTCGATGTCTGATGCGCCTCACAATGCACAGTGGTTTGGATACAACTATCTGATATCACAGAATGGTTTTACAATAAAATTTGCCAATTTTCTTTAACAGATGTGGCAAGAGCGTAAGTTCTGCCAACCGCCTGATTTTCCGTAGACGAGTATAGAACTCCCATCCAGAGTGACGTACTTATCTAACATACCATAACGCCCTGAGTGGACGAAGCATTAAGCACTTGCAAATACACCGCATGCATTCCCTCGCATCCTTTCCTTCCCAGTACCAAGATAATTTCGTTTTCCGAACAGCGCTTCTCCATCGTTTGGACCTTGTAGGAAAGAACGTGGAAATTTGCATGTGGAAGTCTTGCGAAGGAGGAAATCGTCTTCTAGGAGGGGAGTGGCACGTGGCAGTCGCCTGGACGTCCATCCCCCTCCCTCTATCGTTGGTCAAATATCTGAGGAATGCGAGGGAGCAGCAGAATCTGCTGGAGAACGAAAGAGGGCCTTTCCGAGTTTAGCATTGTCCCTTGATATTGCTCTGGAAATATAAAAGAAAGGCTTCAAGGCAGGGCCAGAGGATTCGCAACAAAATCTATAACGCGGGAGGAATGAAGGAGCTAAAGTTGCTCTTGAAGGATAAGGTTGAATAGCAAACAGGGCCTTTAGTAACACTTCTGTAAATTGTGTAGCTAATTTAATTGATATTACAATTAAATACATGAAAAGGATTGACGTCGCAAACGCAAGACATTTTTGTAGGAAGATAATGTCGCTAACGTAAAATTCAATTGTATAAGTAATAATAACTAAATAATTCTTACAAATTAATAATAATAATTTTATTTGACGATTTGTTGTTGGAAATTTTAGTCATGAAGTGGCCTCTCGCATAAAAACCCATGGAACCATTTAATTTTTGGTTTATGTAGAAGAATAAAGAAAACATCAAGTTCTGGTCACATTCCTGCATTTCACACTCATGATATTAATCAATTCAAATTTAACTATGTTATCGACATATGTATGTATGTACACACACACACACATATATATATATATTAACAGTGCCAATTCCCAAGACCCACTCTCAACGTCAACGATTACCCATAAGATTGTCCAGTTCCCCTGAAAGAGAACGACTTGGGTTTTTATTAACACAAATAATATGTTGAATTGTTCTATATCCTTATGATATATATATCTATGATTCATACTGGTTGATTGAGTCATTCATTGATTTGATTTATTGTACTTTGCATTTCTGCCACTTTCGGCTAATCGCAAAGGTGAGTGATAATATGATAAAATTCAAGAAGGGACACTAACAGAGAACAAACCGAAATTCGAACCTGGGACCTCTAGGGCTGTGCTAACCACTCCGCCACTGAGGTCGGCGGATTAGTTGATAATGGTAAACAAATGAATAAGATGGATTTAACAATAATGGTGTGTACATCAAAACTATTCCCTGCCAATAATGCACAGTAAGGCTAATCGGGACTGGGTCTACAGTATAAAGTGGGATCCAAACGCTATGTGCCTCCATCAGGTATCCCTGCCAATAATGCAAAACGCGCGACGCCATTGTGTTCAAATAGGGATAGATTGACTTGTTTGCCTTGTTATTTAGCTTTTCTGCCACTTTTGGCTAATCGCGACGATGAGAATTGGTGATGATGTGATCAAATTTATGAAGGGGCTCTCACAAAGAATACCCATGCCCAGGCCAGGATTCAAGCCTGCGACCCCTAGCGTCGTATCGCGCTGTGCTAACCAAACCGCCCAGGAAGTGGGCTCAAATAGGGAAAGAGAACTCTCAAAAGCTCATGACAGTAGGCTGATGATATTACGCGCTCCGCAGACTTGCGGTGAGGTTCTTGCAAAGTAAAACCTTAACAACCTTTCACGCGTGGGCAGAGGGGCGGCAAGAATTTACATACATTGTCCAGCGTCTTCAGTTTCAAAGGAGACGGTTACGAAGAGAAATGAATGGATCTGCATGCATATTACCTAAAGGGTTATCCTTATTTCGCATTATCCTTTGATATGCTCTCGTCCGTCCTTTCTCTTGTGATCTCAGGCTGAGTTGTACAGTCAGAATCAAAAGTTGTTTGCTTTTCAATAGCGTTGCTGCTTTATCTGCGGGAACTTGAATTATTTCTTACCGTGCATTTGTATCGTAATTCGAGTTGGATATCCGTAACGATGTAAATTGACGACCAATTCAACTACAACTATTTTTGGTGCCGACTATACAGTTCGGGGTATCCGCATGGCGTAGTGCTAGCTCCTTAAAAATTTTTCATCCATTTCTGATTATCCAATTCGAGCACAAACTGGGTTCAAAATTAACTTTTACCCTTTGACGACTGTACACTCGCAAGCAAAAGTTGACTGGATGTCAGAAAACAGAATTTTAAGCCTCCAATATGAATCAAAACCCCAGTGCCTAATCGCTGCCAATAGAAGAAACGACAAACTAAACTTGAAAAATGTGTGTGGTAATTTAAATTTACGCAATAAAAAAACCCTGTAGAATGTGCTATCAGAATTTGCTCCTCAGCTACTCCGGGTCAGATTCAAAACTGTAAGAAAAATACGAGTAAAGAAACTATTTTCGCTCGTTTCCGGGTACGAATACCGGACTTGTTCCAACGTTCTAGCACCATCATGGGTGGCGAACGTGGAGACTGGAAAATTGAACCACTCTTTGTCAAGCAAGAGTAAAATCTCTCTTGTGGTGTTTCGGTGCATCTTGCAATGATTGAATACCCCAGGAGAGTAATATTATTTTCGTTTTTTCTTTTTTTTCTTCGAAGTCAGGACTTTTCATGTCCAGCATATTGTTTATTGAACTGGGATGTGGGTTTTTTACATAGTAGATGTGTACAGGAACATTGATAATTACAATTACATTAGTGTTTCCTGCTACTGTCGCAGGAGACAGGTCGTGGGTATCTGCTCAACATATATACAACTAACTACAAACAATACATACAAGATATACAGGGATTGTCTTGATAATTTGCACGAAATTTTAATACAAGGACAGGTGCACATATTATACATTTGTTAAAAACCATATGAAGAGATTACTTAGGTTCCCTAGAATCTGAGTGTGATTCACTTTGTGATGGTCGTGGTAGAGGTACTTGTACCTTACGCCGTCAGGGACGGAGTTTCCCGATGGAGTTTATCAGTGGATTGGTGTGGGCTCGAACCTTGGCCCATATGCGTTGTTTGGCGATTTGGAGCGTCTCCTCTATCATTGGATATTGCAGATCATCATGAATCTGGGTGATACGGGTGTAAAAGGGGTAGGATCCAATCATGCGTAGCGCTCTGTACTGCACAATCTGGATCTTTTTGTGATGGGTCTGTGCCATCTGGGTCCATACCGGACTGGCATAGAGTAGAATATTGCGAACCATCAAAGTGAACACATGGAGGCGTGTGGCAAAAGGAAGGGTGTGCGCACGTAGCAATGGAGATAGGTAGCCAAGACGCATGCGTGCGCGCTTGCAGGCCACATCTGTGTGAGGTCCAAATTTCAGTCGTCGGTCCAGGAGAACACCCAAATATTTCACTTGGTCACGATGAGGCAGTCGGCGTCTGAAGAGGGTGACTCGAGCTCGTTCTGGTACGGGGCCCAAGCCGAAGACCTTAACAAAACTCTTCTCCGGGTTTATCCTGATCTTCCATTTTGTGGCCCATTTCTCAAAACGGGTGGTGTACTTCTTCAGTTTGTCTTCGCAGTTTTCGAGACGTTTGTCCCAGACAAATACTGCCGTATCGTCGG
The DNA here is from genome assembly GCF_977018435.1 of Lepisma saccharinum. Taxonomy (NCBI): domain Eukaryota; kingdom Metazoa; phylum Arthropoda; class Insecta; order Zygentoma; family Lepismatidae; genus Lepisma; species Lepisma saccharinum. The sequence goes on along the minus strand of NC_139229.1, from coordinate 157,030,859 downwards.
CATACGTGGCTAGCATGCCTGTTTCAAGTGTTGGAATTTCAGCTGTATAGAGTGCAAACAGAAGAGGAGAAAGCACTGCACCTTGCGGAACGGCGGCCAGGATGGGGCGTGAAGACGACTGGTGGCCGTTAATAGTGGTTACAAAACTTCTCCCGAAGAGGAAACTGGACAAGATCTTACAATATGTGGTCGGAATATGCATTCGGTAGAGTTTGTACAAAAGCCCGTGGAGCCACACACTGTCAAAGGCCTTTTGCACGTCCATGAAGAGTCCTAATACTTTCCGTCTGCGGTCCAGTTTGACCGCCACTGTATCCACCACACGTAACAGTTGTTCCGTTGTACCGTGATGTAACCGGAAGCGAAATTGGTGGTCAGGTATCAAGTGATGAAGGTCACAAAAGTGTGCCAGTCTGGTTCGAAGTACTCGTTCGAACGTCTCCCCTACATGGATCAGGAGGCTGATTGGTGTATAGTTGTTGAGTTCTTGCGGGTTTTTACCCGGTTTAGGGATAGCGATTACCTTTGCTAGTTTCCAGTCTCGTGGGAAGTAACCAAGGCGAAGCATGTGTGTGAAAAGTTTGGCTAAGAACACGTAGCCTTTTCTTGTCAGGTGTTTGAGCGCTTCTGCAGGAACACGATCGAATGCCTGATGCCGAGCGGTATTTCAGCAGTCGAGTCGTTGCATACACCTCTCGTGCGGTGACATGAGGCACGTCGAGACCGAGTGGCATGCATTTTAGGGCGTGTATTCCCTCAATTACCAAACGTGTTGTTGAGGCATCCCGCAAGTCTCTGTTAGGGGTGAAACTCTGGGCGAAGTGGTCAGCCATCAATTCGGCCTGTTCCTGAGGATCAAGGACAGGACCATGTTGTGTGGTCATTGCGGAGAGAGGCGATTTATCCTTGTTGATCAGCAATCGCGTCATCTTACAAAAGGAAGGATCCATTGATGAAAGGTTTCGAAGTTTGTTGTCCCATCTCGCAACACGATCCCAAAGAAGGAATTGGTGAAGATGCCTTCCTATGAGGTTCCATTCCTCATAGTGTGGCAAATATTGAGTTATCTTCCATCTTCGGCGCACCCATCGTGTTAATTTCAACAGGATGAAGAGCACCGGGGAAGCTGTCGTGGACACAGGGTCAGGCTTCGTGCGAGTGTTTCTCTTCCAGGCGTCTACCAGTACGTTGGAAAAGTGTAAGATAGCCATGTCGATCTGCCGAGGGGATCGCAGTGGAGTACTGAGATCGAGTTGTTTATGTGTTTCACGACGGAAGTTGTTCCAGTCAGTGATATGTTCCTGTAGGGAACAGAATCGCTGGCAATAGACTCCCTGTGCGATGGAAGCAAAGACTGGCAGATGGTCGGAAAGGAAATCTGATTCCACGTAGGGTGAGGTGCTGTAACCGACTCCTTTGGTGAGGACGACATCTAATACGTCTGGCTGACCTCGCCCTCTTGGGTAGAAGGTGGGGTCAAGCGATGCGCTGATGGAAAACTCGTTTGCGGAAGAAGATCATATTTCCAGCTGGGTTGGCCACTCTGCTGTTCCGGGAGGTGTGTTTGGCGTTGATGTCTCCCCCTATGACGACGTACTGTCCAAGGGTCTCTAGGTGCAAGATGTCATCTTCGTTAAAGGGCACCCGCGGTGAACGGTAGGCTGCGACAAGGATGAGGTCGGAGGTCTTGGTTTTAAGTTGGATTGCCAGGACTTCAAGAGATGTCATCACTGGGGTGGCAATTTGCACGGCTGGAATGCCCTTGCGCAGAATTATCATCAGTCCACCTTCTATTGTCCTTGGCAATCTAGGCGAAAAATTCTATAATGAGGGAGTCTCCAATCCAGATGAGGCTTGAGGTGTGTTTCATTAATCAGTGCTGTAGTGATATTCTTGGAGTTAAGTAATTGGCTAAATTCCTGAGTTTTTTTCCCCGTCAGCGTTGAAGATGAGCAGGTTCATTTGAGTAAGGTACGATTGTCTATTGAAAGCAGCCATCTTCTTGCATTTCGATCAATGTTTGGATGACTGCCGTGATCATATTCATACGAGTCGTAGCCTGACTAAGTTTATGTGTCCAGATTTTGGACAGGTTCCATTTTGACATTGTGTCGAGAAAGGAAGTGAAATCTATGTTGGAGGCAGATTCTTCTTCTCGTCGTCTGTTGGTTTGGCCTAGTAACGCAGCTTGGGCCCTCCCTGCGTATGCTTGCGGCTGCGATCTGGAGATAGGTGCAGCAGGAATCTGAGCAGGACGAGCTGTGGCGGAGGTCGAGGTACTTGGGGTAGGTTGAGAAGGTGTGGCTTGGCGGTTTCTCTGTCGATATTGCTCCATATCCGTGAAAACTTTGCAGCCACGGAAGTTGGCAGGATGGTCTCCTTCACAGTTGACGCACTTTGCAGGTCGTCTACGATCTTTTTTAGGGCACTCGGCAGTTGGGTGATTCATCGCGCTCTTCGCACATCGGAGGGTGGCGTTACAGGAGGTTGTAGTGTGACCGAGCCGTTGGCAGCGGTAGCATTGTATGATTGATGGTTGTTGGTAAGGTTCGATTTGCACATGATAGTACGAGATGAACTGGACTTTGTACACACTCCATGAGTTTGGTCCCCTGCGCAGGGAGGCTAGATATAGCGCCATTCGCTTCCGGGAGTTTGTCTTGGCGTCGTCTTGAACATCTGCTTTACAGATTCAACGTCATAGTTCTGTTCACGAAGGGACTTCACAATCTCCTCACAGCGGTAATCGATGGGTAGATTGTAAAGCACCACTCTCCGCGGCCGATTTTGCCGTTGAGGGGCAATTGGAAATTCGTTTTGTTTTTCCCGCATATAACCAGTAAGTTTGTCAAAGTCTGTTTTACCGCGATACTGAATGCGAATATTGTTCATGGTGATGCGAACACGTTGCGGGTGTATGCCGGTGCGAGCAACAGCATCTCCAACGAATCTGTTAGCTTCTGCCTGATTGTAGACAAAGATGGGAGGAACCCGAAACACAGGGGTGGCGGGCGGTGGGTCCAGGTTGTCTACTTCGACCTGCATGTTGACATCATCAAGGTTGTCCTTCTCAGGGGCTTGGATGGTGGTATTGGATAGTCCTTCGTACATGTTTGAAGTAGTGACGTTGAATGCCGGAGGTAAGACTGGAGCAACTTTCCCAGCATGTTTATGCTGCACTAACTTGTAGCCTTCAGCGTCGTATTCCGGCCGAGTTCTCTTGTTAGGCCGAGTTGATTCGACTGTGCGATCCTTCCGTTGGAGGGAAGACGCAAGTGAATTTTCTTGGTGCTTGTCCCGCTTGGTGGAGTTGCTCTGAGATGTGACAGTTGATCGCTGCTGCTGCGGTGGAAGTGCTGGCAGGCAATGTGGTCCCTTGGGTTGTTCATCAATGAAGAGCTGGTAGGCAGATCTCGATTCCGGGTCTTGAATTTGTGCATCTGAGTTTTCTGGATCCGTGGCGGCCCAATTCGTGTCATTCCCTTTACTTATATAACATAAACGCACAATATTTCATACAACAATGTTCGATATCTATTTCTCTTCAATCTTCCTCTTCATTCAAGTGACTATACTTTTATATTCGAACCAGGAACGAAGTATTACTGGAATTGTTTGTTGTTCAACCTCCCCAAAATCTTTCACTTTAGTGGTTTATCCGGGTTTTTCCAGTATTCAATAGACTAGTGCCATCTGTTAATCTCGTGATCATTTACAAAATCTTAGAGACCTCATTGGTGACGGTAATAAATAGTAAGTAGACAATCGCATTCGTTTTTTTTATTTCTATAATCGTAAACACCTCGATGCATGACGTTGTGGCAAGTAAGTGCGATACTCTTGCCTCTATACGTGTTGCGTAAACCTAGGTTCGGCTATTTAATGCGATGAGAGATAGCAACGAGTTAGTATCAAAGCGAAATTGTGTAAATAAAATATATACACGTATATTCTCTTCCCAGTGAATTTTAATGTATATTTAAGAGAGAGAGATTGAGAAAATATTTATTGGTGTTGGTCGATAGTAAAGAGCTTGAAATGCCTGCTGTAAAGTGTATTTACAAATACTACCTGCTTGCAAATTTGTAAAATGTTATCCTGATAACAACCGGAAAGCAATATGGTCCACGGTTCATGCGCTACATCTATCACCGTTCATGCAATCTACCTGGTACATGACGGAAGCTAAATTCTATAAAATAAAGTTACTAGAAGAGCCTGGAATATGTAAACAAGGAGGAACCGAAGTCATTGGTTAAGTGAGTGTATAAGGGCAAAAGAAACTTGGAAATATGTATGCATAATGTTAGGCAAAATATGTATGTAGAACTCACCCAACATAGTTTCATACTTCAGTGCTAACTATTGTGTTTCCTAGCTTCTGCTGCTACCCGCGAACAAAAACACGTAGTGTACAGGGATTGATTGGACACTATGTATAGTTTGTATACAAAAATAAACAATTCAAAATAAAAATTCAGCAGGAAATATACAGTGCCTTTCACGGTCGAATCTTCCGCGGATCGGCGGCTATTACATCGGGCAGCGAGAGCGCGTCTGCCGGCAAATTGGATGCAATATCCGCGTAAATGGAACCGATAGCTATGGAATGAAATAAGCTCGTACAATTACACGGACAGTTAGAGTAAAAATGAGCGCATACCTTGCTACAAGAGGTGTTGGAAATGATGTCCTCCTGCGTCGACACATTTACGGCATATTTTTAGGAAATTTCAGTAACACACGCAGATCCTCTTCCGAAATTACTTCAAATTCTCTCCTGATGTTTTCTTTCATTCTTCTAATGTATGACTTCAGGTTTAGAATTTTGGTAGCTCGCCATCGTCTAGTTTCTCCCCAGTAAGCAGACCCCGTTTTACCCTTCGCTTCTTATCAAGAACAGACCCTGTTTTCCTAAATTTGCTCATAAGTTCACGAACATTGTCTCGGTGTAGAAAGAGAACATCTATCTGGAAATTCTGCTGCAAAACGCCTTCTGACTTACCTACAAGAATTCGTAATGACGGAAGAGTCATACATAAAGATCCCTTGTTTTAAATTGTACGCATAGCGTGGCATTATTAGACTGCAGAAATGCAGCAGTAATACGTAAAATAAAACAGTAATACGATCTAAAACACTCGTTAACACCTTAACACTTCACAAACATGTGCAAAACTGGACACCAGCTATCTGGATACTGAAGCACTGACGCGTCCAGTGCCAAGGTCAGCGTACAGCTGTGGGTCTAAATGCCGGCAGACGCACTCCTCCCGCCCGGCGTGTTAGCCATCGATTCATGGAAGACTCGACCGTGAAAGGCACTGTATAATGTAATAAAAGACTTGCGAAAGTCTTTATATCCAAACTTCGTTAATGTTATTTTCGAAAGTTAAATTTCTGTTTGTTACCCTCACACCCCCTATACGCCTTCATGGCGTGGTGCTAAGCACAGGGGAGCACTTTACCTTTTTTTGTGCTAAAGCACTCATGTCAATAATGAATGTATAACTGATTTATTGCAAGTTTTAAAAAAGTCTGTAAGGCGTCTGACTGCCATGCGGGAGACGCGGATTCGATTCCCAGATTGGGTAATTTCAATTGGGAACTCTTCCTGTAATCTCCCTGCATGAAGAGGTTCTGAGATTCACCCAGCCTCTAATAAATGGGTACTTGGGGAGATAAAGGCGGCCGGAGAGTGCTGCTGATCACAAGATTTCCACAAATGACCGAGACTGTGAACCCCCCCCCCCCACTCATGTGCCTTCATGGCATGTTGCAATGTGCAAGGGGGTAGCTTTGCTTTTACCTTTACGTATATTTCTTGTCAACATGCATTTTAATGTTTTTTTTTCACATTTTATAATTACTAAATTTAATGGATTATACATTTTAAATATAATATAATAGTTTTTGAGCGAGAGAAACGTACTTTGTTCTAAAGCCATCATTGTAAATCAGGAAATGAAATGAAATTAAAACTGCTCGATTTTCTAGTGTTTGCCTCGTTTCATTCAGTGTCCGACTCCGAAATTACCGAACTCTAGTTCTTTCGTAAACAGCACCATGAAAACTCCTTTTGAGCATTCGAACGAAGTTCTGGGTATTGGATTCACAATTAGGATAATCCATACAGATTAGGTTTTATGAAAGGTCCTGCAGTTCTGAAATGTTTTCCCCTTTGTTCTTCAAACGATCACCTCCACAAGATTCTTCATAGTTGAAGCATGTACATTGTCATTATTCAGTGGCACAAGCCCCCGTGTTAGGAGAAAGGTGCAAATGGCCTCAGTACTAACGTGTACCCAGTGGCGGCGATTGGCTACTAAAACTGGGGGACAAGGTGTCAAAACTGGGAGGGGGCAAAGACAGTTAACTTTCCCTTGGTACATAAGGTTTAGCATAGTGCCGAGCAAAGTGGTAAAATGTGGGGGGGGGGGCAACTGGCCCCCTAATCGCCGCCACTGGGTATACCCATTATACTTTGAAATGATATGCACTCACAGTCAATAAAAATGCGACACTTAGATCCTAAAATAATCCCTATTGAAAATTAGCTATAAAATACACTCATCGCCGTAGAGTTAGGTAACACATACAACGCCTTGCGGGGAAGCTATTATTTGAGAATCTAGGTGTCCCATTTTTATTGCCTGTGACTGTACCTATCGCTCATCATCATCGAGTGTAACCAAAGAAGCAATCCAATCTACACACACAGATCGAAATACTTCAAACCAAGGCTAATATACTATTTGGTGCATCAATTGGCATAGTTAAATGGGTTCTTTTTTTAAATAATAATGTCTGATCTTTCCAATTCATGCACTTTTAGAATATCAGACAGAAAAGCAGACGATAAAAGTACTCTTTTTCTGTATTTCTCTATTTCCATGGTTTCCCGGCGGAGGCACATAGTGGTTCGGATCACACTTTAAACTGTAGGCACAGTGCCGATTAGCCTTACTGTGCATAAAGTGAACTTAAAACACAAACTTAATCAATCAATCAATTTATTTTCATGGACCAAAAGCGCACCATTACCTGTTCATGCACTTTAATGCATTACTGGAGTCAGGGGCGGCGAAGGGGTGCTTGCGCACACCTAATTTTTTCTGCACCCCTTTCAGCATCCCCTGTTCAAAACTTATTTTCAACCTAATGAAATGCTATATTGCGTTATGCTATTAAGACAATGTCATCACTTCGAGCGTAGAATGTTATGTATTTAAGTGATACCGCTATTATTGTATTCAACAGGCAATAAACAGGTGCTAAAAGTGAAATCGCATTTACTATAGTTTCTTGTGGTAGCGGCGATCTGTACAAATACCAGCGGCTGTTGTCTTTCTTTCATCACCATTGTTGTTAAGAATTGTTTGTACTTTTGTTTATGCCAGTGGCATTTTCGATAATTGCCTACAGCTCAGTGTTTGTTGTTTCATGTTGTTTTTTTAGCATTGTTTATAAAAACTGTTTCATTTTCCGTGTACTTGTTCTTCCTTTATTCTCAAAATCACACTGTTGCACCAAATACATAGTATATTAGCCTTGGTTTGAAGTATTTCGAACTGTGTATGTAGATTGGATTGCTTCTTTTGTGTGCGCTGGGTAAAGAAAATCGCTATGCAACCTGAAGTTCTACTATTTGCAAATAAGACAACACGCACAAAATATAAGAAATCATGTAGACAGTTTCTTGTAATTATCATACTGCTTCCCTTGCATGATAGAAGTCTGTATAAACAACAACGAGAAAACAGCCAGCACGAAACAACTCGCGTTGAATAATTTTCCGGCCACAACAATTTAGTTGCTCTCCGTAGATCATCAGGTGGCGCGAGCTGGTTGTTTTCTCATTGTTGTTTATACACACTTCTATCATGGAAGGGAAGCAGTAATTACAAAAAAACTGACTACATGATTTCGTATTTCTTTTGAGTGTTGTCTTATTTGCAAATAGTAGAACTTCAGGTTGCATAGCGATTTTCTTTTACCCAACGCATACAAATTGAACACTCAGCAGTGGTCTCTGATATTTGTGCATCGTGAAAAAGTACAAAAAGACAATTAGATGTTTATGGAAAGGATAATAAGGTGAATCCAGTTTCTATTTAAATAGTGGAATCAAGCCTGAACTTGGCACCAGCGCTAAAGTACATTCAATTCAATGTCAATTTTATAATTTGTATAACAACAGCAACAATAATAAAGGTAAAATATATGTTCCTGGAAAGATATGAAATCTTACTCTGCCACTCCCCCCCCTCGGAGAAAAATCCGGCGGGCGCCCTTCCATGCATGTTTGATCTTTTCTAAAATTTTAACATCGCGCCCCCTATATTTCGTTCCGCACCCCTTCGGCACCTCTACATGATTATTCCTGGCGACTCCGCTGACTGGAGTCAGCATATTTGTGTCGGTGGTTTCTGTGTGTAACCATGAGGGTTCACAGCAACGTTTACGCATTCGATCTCACAAACCCCAAAATGAGTAACTGGCAGTGAACTTTCACGTGACTAGTTCCCCGGCACAGGTGGCACATGTGCCCAAACTCCAGGAGAGAGTAGGACCTTTTCCCACCTCGAAGGCCAAGCTATGGAAATCCCGGGCGATGGTCCAGCTCAAAGTGTTCCTCCCTCAGAGCATCTCCTGATAAATCCCCGACCACGGTATGCAATTACCGCAGATTGTTTTCGCCGTGCTTGCTTCGAGATACAATTTGTTGCATCCTCCTCCCTCTCGGCTTCAGAGGAGCTCATATTATTAGCGGACGGCTCCTTTTGGGCTTCTGAAGGCGGGGATTTCCTTCGTGGCCCTAGCAAGAAAGTTACCGCAAGAACACTCCTCCGAAGATCGTCCGTGGCCTTCAGGACGCTTTGACCCAGCTCCTCTCAGAGCGCCCCTCAAGTTGGTGTGCCGTTCTTAATAAAACACGGGAGGGTGCTTTGCTGTTCCAGAGGCTGGAGCTGGAAAACTGGTGAATAATGAACAAGCGGTGGTTTCCAGGATGCATAGGCAACGTTTGAACCTTCAGCTGCCTTACACTCTGTACATTTTTTTTGCAGCTCCATGCTTTCATGGTATCAGAATCAACAAATGCAAATTTATCATTCCTATGCATATACTTTTGCTTTAATACTCTGTCCCGGGAAACTGTGAACCAAAGCCGCACATAACGATAGAGAAGGGGAGAAAGCTAGTGGGGTAGCCGGACAATTGCGATGGCGGACAATTGCGATGAAGACATTTAGAAGTGAAAGGATGGGTGAACAATTGCGATGACATTTTAAACCTTCTATCAAATTGATTGGTGACTTAACACCCCGTACAATACCTCTTACAAGAGAATTATGTGAAATATTGATATTTTCGAATTAAAATAGTGTTAATCCGCACATCGTCAGTCATAACTATTTCCTCATTCTCGTATTTTTGTTATTACTTTTCTCTCATCTCTTATTTCTTGTCAGCACGGAAGTGCTTCGTCAAACTTGGCTGGGAATTGGTTCAATCAAGTTTTTGAACATGGGCTAGAACCAACAGACACATTTTGATGTCACCCGTCCGTTTCCTCGTATGTGCGAATACACTTTCCAAATCTCTCGTCGATTTTAATGTCACGCTTCTTCCTTTTCTGACCTTCTAGATTAAGTTCCATCCGCATGTACTTGATGTATGTGTCATCTGCTTGGCTCTTGAGGGAGGCCAGAACATCATGAATGTTTGGATGCGGTCTTCCAAGCCATCTATTTATTTTGTTGTTCCAACCTTCTACAGCATTAGTATTAGTAATGTGGAGCCTTTGGTTAGGTTAGGTTAGGTTGTGATCGTCGCAATTGTCCTGCCATTAATTTGTAAAATGACCTTCACCGTCAAAATGATCGCAATTGTCCGTGATTTTGGCGTCATCGCAATTGTCCTAGATTCCCAGTGGGCGGAGCGAAGCAGTACGCGCTGTTGCTAACAGCACCTACATTTCCCTCTGACGCGTCCATTTGTCGAGCCCTCTCGAGTCACAACTTGCGTAGATACTTGTATTCATACAATCGCTCCAGAGATTGCCGGGATCGAGAACAGAATCCAGATTATAGGCGTTAAAAGGTGTACAAATAGGCAAGCAAAAAAGCGCTGAATGTTTTGAGTTCATTAATGTTTTTGTTGTAAGTTCACTTTATACACAGATAGGCTAATCGGGACTGGACTTACGGTTTAAAGTGGAATACGAACCAATATGTGCCTCCAACGGGTATCGAACACGGAACCCCTTGATTGCAAGGTGGAGACGTTGCCACTGAGCCATCGAGGACGAAGAGTTTTGAAAACAAAAAAAAGGCATATAAATAGTTCCTATAAACACGAATTGCACTATAGTACGTATCTTTAATATGTAAAACTTCCAAATTAAAAATTTATTCTCCATAAAGTTCAAACTTCCAAAACATCAAATAAAATAACAGTATTACACAACGCGATTCAAAAAGATGAACTCAATTTCGAACGGCTACATTTGGTGAACCAAACATCCTATGTTGATGATCTATATAACACTCGAAAGAGGAGGTACTAAAGTTTCAAATTACATTTGATTATACTCACAATAAAGTTTATAAGTGTTCAATGTGCCCCCTTCGGTGTCCACGGGTAACACCTGATACACGCGGTTGGCCGGGTTTCTTGCCTTTGCAGAGACAGCCAGGTTGCTCAAATTGGCGATTCCAACAACAATTACTTTTTCTCGTTGCAGACTCAGTTGCATTGAACTCACGAAAGCAAACAAATCTTGTACTGCACAGTAGCCATTCTGCTCTCAACTGACGATGCTGCACTACTGTGCGCTAGGCGAGCTCTAGCGGTAATATTTGGAACTTCTGACCTTCTCTTTCAAGAAATATAGCTGTACGAAATTGAGTCCATCTTTTTTAATCACGCTGTATGTTAAAGCTTAAAACAAGACAAACAAAAAATGGTTTAATTGAAATAATCTAAGTGTTGCATAGGTACAACAACATTGTGGAATTAATTTAAAAGATGTGCTTAACTTCTAGCAGTAGCAGAAATGCACGTAATCACACATTATTAAGTCGTTAATAATTTCAATAAGAATTTAAGTAAAGTTTCATCATGAGAAACAAAAAAACACAGTTCGTGTACGGATATGTTTATGCCCATCCGAACTTCCCAAATGTCCAGTAGATGGTCACATTCTCTGAGGATTCCCTGTTTTGTTCCCAAGTTCCAACCTTGCAAATTGAGTTTAACCCACGAGAACCCTCTTTTCCTTGTTGATGTGGCGACATCTGTTTCTCCAAGATGCTGCGTCTGGAGGCGACACCGAGGTTCCCGCATGCTCATCTGCGGAAAATTAGATTAGAATTTTGCGTCATGAGGGGAAAATGGATTTGTGTACGTTGGTCAGGTTTCATGAGCCGCGTCACCTGAAGCGAGAGTATCAAGTTTGGGCCAAGTTTCACGAATGTTAAGGCGCCTTGGTGTTTTCCGGTGAGTGCCTTGTTCTGTTGCAAGATCTGGCAACGCTGTGTACTAACCTAAAAATATTCTTAATTTATTATTTCCGTGGATTTACGTGAATCAGTTGAAGACTTGAATGCAAGAGCGGCCTAAGAGCAAATATTGCAATTTCCGGGTATTGAACTAACTAACTAACTCTCTAGCCTTCTTAAACCCGAAGGTTTATGGCTGGAGTAACATAAACCTTCCATCTGTCCCTATCCTGGGTAAAATCAATCCAATCCTTTCCAACCTTGCCGATTTCTTTTAGGTTCATCTCAACGTTATTCCTCCATCATCGTCTTGGCCTTCCTGCAGGTTTCTTACCATCAGGTTTCCCAAAAATAATCCTGTAAACACTTCTTTACTCTCCCATTCGTGTCACATGGCCTGCCACCTACGTATTCATGATTTAATTTACTTGTAATAATTAACTTAATTCTATTAGAATAACTAGAATAATTTCTGGGTATTGGCTTTGAAAAATTCAAACGAGTGCCGAAAACATTTCTTGTTCATTTTTTAAAAAAATTACACAATTCTGTGCATCTATCATCACTAATTTTATTCATTATATGAATAATTGAATTTTAGATCTAAATAAGCACTTAGAACTTAACAAACAAACAAACAAACAAAATTGAATTCTTTGAAAATACAAATGCACTGCAACGTTTTTTTTATTCCTACTGTGTGAGTGAGAATAGATCTGAGAAAACAATTTTGTTTAACTTTCCTTTTGTTCGCAAAGAGAATTTGGGTAATAGTTTAGTGTGATGCACAAGTATTGCTCGGCAAATTGTCCATGACTATTTCCATTCATATTTCTATTGCATTGTACGCGTTTTGATCGTTGGAGTTTTTCGTATGCTAGTGCAGAGAAGCTTGCTTGGTCTCTTGTTTTAATTCGGAAACCTCTCATTACGTAAAACAAACTAGAATAAACATTGTGATGGACAATTTTGCTTGGTAATACTTTTGCATCCCACTCAACAAGCATCGGACGATTGCCGTTGTTATAGAATCATTAAAGGGCATCCCACAAATTGCTATAATTGAGATTCCTTTTGGTAGGCAAACCAAACCACCAAGAGGCAATACACGAAGCAAAAGTTGAGTTTCAAGGAAGGGCGGAAGTCGTGAGAATTTCAACTTGATTTTTAATAAGTCCTTAACAACAGCAGATTTTTCATGACAGTACAGTTTTCACCATCCCAACTTAGAATTAAGTCTTAGCTCTGAAAATTATCCTCTCAGAGGGGAGGAAATTTATTTTCCCTCGTTGGAAACAAATTTTAAAATGTAGCCAGGACAGAAAAAGAAATCCAAATAAAATAGTTTTTAATATTATTTACACACGCACACACACAGAAAGAGAGAGAGAAAGAGAGAAGAGCAGAAGAAAGAGAAGCTGATACAGAAGGGAAGAAATGCAGAAAGAAACAGAGATAGAAAGATAGAAAAAAGAAACAAAGAGGTAAGAGAGAGAAAGAGGGAGGAGAGGCACAGAAGGAAAGAAAGAATAAGAAAATGATTGAACAACAGAGAAAGAAACCAAGAATGAGAGGTATAAAAGAGAGAGATAAGAACATAAGAAAGTGAAACAAAATTAGAAAGGAAGAACGAATGAAGTAGAAAAGGAAAGAAGAATGTGTGTGTGTGTTAAATGGTTTATTAATGATAAACAATATAACATATTATTAAATTTTGGGTCACATGGAACACTGACACAGAATATAGATAATGGCTATATTTGCACAATGTACTTCTCTAAGCACAACAACTGCTATAAACACATATTTCCGTTATATTTTTTGAATTTGAAATATGTTTCTAAATCCTTACCAGAGGAATTGCAGTTGAAGCGAAGTAAATTGAATTTTTAAGCTAACAGAATAGTAAGGAACCAAATTTAATTAATTTTACACAGAAAGAAGTTAGACTTGAAGCTTTCCTGGCGACGAATGATGAATTGATACTCTTGAGCTATCGACCACGTGAATTGTGGAAAATATTCCAAGCTTCCGAGAGCTAAATTCAACCCGGAAGATGAGACTGACGTTAGCTCTCGAAAGCTTGGAATATTTTCCACAACTCACCTGGTCGATAGCCCGAGAGAATCTATTCATGACAGAAAGAAGTTATTTTTAAAAATTTACCATAAAACGTGTGGTTGAACTTTTAGTAGCAAAATACTAAATTATATGGTTATCTTTACTAAATTCTGTAATTGTTACTGAATAATTTGATAATTCTAAACAATTGTATAAGATTATTTAATAAAAACAGGTTGCTGTTAACAATCACTTTTTTCATGGATGTTTAAGCAATTACTTGCTGAAAACAATGTTCAAAGCAAATTAAATCATTCACGTATGTAACATTATCTTCATTTCAGGGGAAATGATCATTTCGAACGACAAATACCACATGACTGAAATCGCCAGCTCCTACTACAGCGTCCAAATGAGGCTCACCATTAAGAACTTCAACAAGTCAGACTTCGGAGGGTACAAGTGCATCTCCAAGAACTCCATCGGGGATGCTGAGGGGAACATCAGGCTGTACGGTGAGTGCAAGACGCCATAAGGGAACAGAACTCTCAGTGTTGCCCCGTCAGCATACTCCCAAATGGCCATAAGGACTTAATGAAATAAAGTCGCCTCGGGTTCGAAGCTCTGGGAGGATCTTTTGTTCTTTTGTTCTATCCAATAATCCCTTGAAGTCAGGGAAATCTTTGAAAGTAATTGGAAATTCGGAAATGTATATTTAAAAAATTAGAACTGTCGAAATAGGAAAAATATTTGCTGTGGTACATGACGTGAGAATATATATTTTTACATATTTTTAAATACACGTGTCCCTAAGTAAGAGAGAAATACCTAAGTTTTCTCTAACAGAATTGGAAACATTACTATCATAATTTCACTCCAAAATATAGTGTAAACCAAAGGATCCCAAACCTTTTCGTCTTACGGCGCCCTTAGTGTTTCAAGATTAGCGCCCGTCAGAATTTAGGCCTATTTAACACTTGCAACGCTCAGTTAGTGTGATTAGGTAGTTTGTCTTAAGTTAAAAAATAAACACATATTTCAAATTCAGAAACAAATTATATGTAAAAAGTACTAAATAAGCACATATTTGGAACGATTATATATAAAACCATGTGTAGACTAACAAGTAAGTGTCATTTCAGTGAAAATATTGGAACATTTCGCGGTGAACACTTTGGGAACCATACAAACGGAATACTACAAAATATCTGGACATTTTTTGAAATGTCTCAAAGAAAAGCAATAATATTTATTTTGCTAATTATTCGATGTTGTGTTTCATACCAAATAAAAGCTAATACAGTACACACACACCCCCACTCCCCCACACACACCATCACACACACACACACACACACACACACACACACACACACACACACACACACACACTCACTCACTCCCTTCCACACACACACAGTGGAGGCAATTAGGGTGGCAAGGGGGGCAGTTTCCCCCACTTTTTGCAACTTTTGCCCCCGCACTATGCTAAATCTTACCTACGAGGGAAAGTAAACTGTCTTTGCCCCCAGTTTTGGCATCTTGCCCTCCCCTAGTTTTGGAACCCAATCGCCGCCACTTCACACGCGCGTGCTTGTGAGCCGATGTAGTGGTTTGAATTCCGACATTGGCATGGGTGTTCTTTGTGAGTGTCATCTTCGCGATTTTACATGAATGGCATAAAAGTAAAATTCAAATTAATGAAATCAATCAATCAATCGACATTAAACTGAAGATACAGCATATATTATTGTTTTTCTCTTTTGTAATTTTTCGTCGCTTTTCTACCACATGGATCAATCACGACGATGAGCATGACTAATGGATTGATCAAATTATAAACACATACCTTATCCAGGGTTTCCAAATCTGGAACTTCTTTGTACACGTTACCTTGATACCCGGTGGAGGCACATAGTGGTTCGGATCCCACTTTAAACTGTAGGTTCAGTCCCGATTAGCCTTACTGTGCATAAAGTGGACTTAAAACAACAAATCAATCAAGCACGTTACCTTGACCGCTACGCCACGGAGGATGGCATCAACCAATTCTTATTGTCGAAAATAAATAAATCACGCAAACAAACACAAGAAGATTATTCATGACCTATCTTGGAATCGAACCCACATCTTTCTCTTTCGCAGCACGCTGTGTGCATCTGGAGTAATGCTAACAAAGGCAGAAGGATTAACTCAACTAAAGCAATGAACAAAAAGACGAATGTGGTTACAAAAGCAAGCATCCTTACATGATATCTGCATGAGGTGCAAAGCTCTCCAGTCTTTACAAGGATCAAATTGTCCTCTCAAAAGGATCTCTTTGGAGAAACGAATTAAATCACTCCTTCAGAAGCACGCATCAGGTTTTGACTTACTCCCAGGGCTAAATATTCCGAGCCGCTTGAGATTGATGGAATTTTTTTTGCGCGTTTCGTGGGCTCTCGTTTCTCGGCCAGGTCAAAGCAGAGCCTCGGCCAACTTTCCGTAACTCTATGACCTCGGTTGCGCCAGAGAGAGAGAGGAAGGTTTTTCCTGGGATGAAGAAAAGGAGAAACAGAAGCACCATTTCGGATGCTGCGGGGAGCATTTGCGGCTGCACACCTTCTCATTTGCATCTCGCTAATGTAACTGTGGAACCGGGGAAGGGAGAATTTGGTAACACACCTGGAAAGTGCGTTGCTACACAAACCTTATTATCTTCGGCACGCCAAGCGGGAAGTGCAAAAATTCCACTGCTAACATACTTTTTTTTTCACTTCTCGCTGCGTTCTTTCTTCACCCTTCCTCCCTCAACGTTTCTGAAAACAATGGGACGGAACTTAACGTTACGATACTCGCCCCTCTTCTTTAAACAACCACTGCAGAAAGCGGTTTTTTTTCCTAGATGGATTTCATACGGGAAGACAATTAGAGAATTATACATGTTACATAGAATTATATATGTTTAATACATTTTTCATGTCATTTTTCCGAATCGTATTTAGAGATAGTACCGAGAGAGAGTATCGTAAAAAGATCAAGACGAGAATGAGATTAGACACTTCGAGAGTATTCAAGTCGAATCCGAGAACGCGACATAACTTAGTAAATTCGAGACAAAAGAGAAAACGAGATAGTGATTTTAACAACTCGAGGCGAAACCGAGACACTGCCAAGTTTCGCTCAATTTTAGATGTCAAGGTGCGATCAACTAATTCTATATGTCTACATCCGTGGCGGAGTGATTAGCACAGCGACGCCTGGGGTCTCGGGTTCGAATCCCGACCTGGACATGGGTGTTCTTTGTGAGTGTCCCTTCATGAATTTCATCACACATCATCATCGTCGCGATTAGCCAACGGTGGCAGAAAAGAGACGCTAAAAAACAAACAAAAAAATTTAGATGTCAAGATGTGAGCGGTTAATTGCGTTTGTCAAGGGCAATCAGTTTTTGATGTCAAGCGGGGATCAGTTAGTTTCAAACATCAAAGGACTAGTTAAATCTATATCTCAAGGGGTGTTCACTTAATTTTAGATATCATGAATGGGCGATCGGTTAGTTTTAGACCTCTTGTACTCTCCTGGTATTAATTGACAATTTATATAATTTGATTTGCTTATTTTACTTTGCTCTTCTGCCCCTTCTGGTTAATCGCGAAGATGAGGATGAATTATGATATAACATAAAACTAATGATAAGACAAAACTACAAACACACGCTGACAGGACAAAACATAAACTCCACATAGGTTTATACTAGATGTGGGTCTAGGCGCCAGAGCATCGTTAGTATGTAAGAATGCAGTCCAGGGTGCCCTCTATAGAAAAGAGAGATTGACATTCAAGTGCTTCCGAAAAGGTCACCTCTTACATCCTTTGACAATGTTTTGTGAGCGTCCCTTTTTTAATTCTGCTAATCATGGCGATTAACCAAAGTGGCTGGGAAATTTATACAGGGTGTTGCATAAGATAAGACAATGTAAGAACTAGTTGTAATACGGTCAAAAAGAAATAATCACATTTCGATCCTTGTCGAGTAAAGTAACATACCTGATGCTCCTATCTGGAGATAATAACTTTTGTTGTAAACAGTTTACTTTCTTTACAGGGCGTCCGGAAAGAGGGGCAAGGGAGGGGGGGCGTGGGCCCCTCCTGGAAAATGAAAGTCAACCAAAAATTATGTATTTCACACATATAATTTAATTTTAGCCATAATAATGTGTGTTAATTATTGTATGAACACCATAAATTCAAATTTAAGCAATGTTTGTGTAGGAAACAACACTATTTTGGGGGAAAATGTTCTTTGTTTGCCCCCTGGAGAAAAATACCTTCCTTGCCACTCCCTGGAAAAAATCCTGCGGACGTCCATGTTTCTTTAGAATTTATTTGCACGAGAGTAATTAATTGGAGTACAAAATATGAGTACAGCAAAATATTCACCATCTTTCTTTTGTTGGCATTGTTTCATTCTGTTCTTTAATAATCTCGTACCCCTTTCATTTTATCACAATTACATTATACAGCGTGTTCTGTTCAAACCTCCCACATTTCAATCCATCATTCCTAAAAGGTTATGAAAAATAAAGGAATGCCAGTGGTACTAGACGAAAGAGAAACTCAAAGAATTTTATTGCATGACCTTGAACTTCACTGGAAATGTTAATAAACAATTCGGAGGTTCTCATCGACGTGTTTCGGAGGAGAGGATGGAAGTTATTTTGAAATCCTGCTCGAATTTCTTCCACCTTCTTTATTAACACTTCCAGTCGCCAAAAACTTCGCACACCATGCCTTAATGGTTTTCCCATCAGGTGCTTCACCTCCATATTCTCTCCGGTAATTAATTTGTACTGTAATGATTGATTTAGTCTCTGCATACCAGAATACAGATTGTGTGCGCTGCTGCGGATCGCCATTGTGCTTTATTGGGTTGTGGCGCTGCATAGTGAGAGAACGGCGAACTTCGAGGTCATGCAATAATTTTCTTTGAGTTTCTCTTTCGTCTAGTACCACTCGCATTCCATTATTTTTCATAACCTTTTAGCAAAGATGAATTGAAATGCGAGAGGTTTGAACGGAACACGCTGTATTTCTAAGGAACACACAAATTTCATTCCGCAGACAAATGTAACAAAATATCAAAATCAAATGACTTTCATGTCATCATTACCAAACTTCTGTAGAACGATAAAATTTATTGGCAGCATACCTCCATCAGTCAACCACATACAGATGAACACATTAAGACTATTGAACTGTTGTCATGACTTCATCAGATATATGGAAATTCCAAAATAAACAAATTTTGTATTATACGTTTTGAATGCTTAAACGTTACACGAATGTACAAGGTAGGCCTCCCTGATCGCGTAGTGGTAAGAGCGTCTCCTTGTAATCAAGAGGTTTTGGGTTCGATACCAGGTGGAGGTACATTGTACAGTGGTTCGGGTTCCATTTTAAACTGTAGGTCCAGTCCCAATTAGCCTATCTGTACACTTAAAACATCCATTCAAACGAATGTGCAAGGCCGTAACAAACAACACAAAAGCATTTTCTTCGCTTCTGACTTGTTTTTCTCGCTTTTTCCAGAGATGCAGCTTCCGTACAGAGTGAAGAACTCAATGGAGAAGCCGGACTCTCGCCTCGGCAGCGGAGAAGGCGGCGACGAAGATGGGGAGTTCGGTCACTACAATGGCTTTCAGGGACCCCTCCGGGAACCCAGCGAGAACTCCTCGGACATGGACCAAACCATGAGCAACGGCGTCAGCCAATCAGACTCCGAGGGAGGATCGGAGGACAGTGGCACCAGGTCGTCAACGCTTGCCGTTCTCTATTCTGTGCTCGTGACCATTCTCGTCTTACTCAAGTGACAGCTCGTGTCGCCGCTACAATCACCGTTCGCTGGACCAATTGGGAGCGACCGTTTCGTGCGTGTGTGCGTGTGTGTGTAGGAGCAGAAGTCGTCTGCGTCAGGGAAACGTCAAGATGCTGTTGCGTCGTTGGCGATTAACGAAGGGTGATCCCAGTCTTTACTTTTGTGTTCCTCAAAAAAAAAACGTTGGACTCCCTCGAAACGATGGCCGAAATCAGTCGCAGCTGTGCTGAAGAGTTTTTGAGGACCATCCTTTCATTGTCCAAGTACCTGGTGACAAAATCCTGTAATTGTACACACTGTCTCAAGGGAATATTGATACAATAACTCAACATTCAGAAATATTTCTAAGCAACGTTTCACACATTTTTTATAGGAACGAAAAGCGTACCGAATTAAATGCATAAGGCGTCTGTGAGGGAGATTTCACACCGAAGCGACACGGTGTCGCTTGAGGATTTAACCAATCGAACCAGCCTTCTGCGGCCTGTCAGTCGTTACGATGTGAAACGTTCCTGTTTATTGGCTCATTCCGAAACGACATGTGTAACGTGTCGCATCGGTGTGATATCTCCCAAAGTGATTACACTGATTTCAGCCGACTGTACTTTTTAAAGTACGAAACTCACTTCAGTTTCCTTCTGCATGTTATTTCAATGTGTAGAGTTTCTACAAATGTGTGTTTCATTTTTTCAACTCCCAGCATAGCAGAGCTGTGGTGACTGGTGCACATCCAAGATGGCGACTGTTGTTCGTGTAGTGTGGCTTAGGAAAAGCAAGCTTTCACTTCGCAGTACAGAGAATGGTTAAAAATAGGATATGGAGACACGATTAAAATCAGGATGAACGGAATTAAAACTGAAAGGAAGAAATGCATTTATCTGTAACGTCTACTACAGCCCGCCGTGCAGAAACGGCTTGCGGAATTTCCACGCCAGACGTCGAATGGTTCCTAGAGAAGAATGTTTTCGTCTTGGCGCGCCTACCGAAAGGTCTCACTTATTGCACAATATCAAGTGATTGATTTAGTTTATTTTACTTCGCTTTTCTGACACTTTTGGCTAATTGCGAAGATGGGGATGAGTGCTGATGTGATGAACTTGATGAAAGAACACACACAAACACTCATGCCCAGGCCAGGATTCGATTCCGGGACCCCTGGCGTCGAAGCGCGAGGTGCTAACCGCTCCGCCACTGGGCGCCGGCCTTATTGCACAAGACTTTAGCAATCTTTCTGTTCTGACGTCAGCGTGGAATGACTTCGTTGTTACGTTAGGTTTGTTAGTTTCAGTTATCTTATCTGAACTGAAACTAACAAGCCTAACTCAACAACGAAGACATTTAAGCTAATAATGAAAATTGCGCGCTGACGTGTTGTGTGATAAGTGAGACCTGCCTCCGAATGCGTTCTCGTGTCTTTCCGGATCTCTTCGTGCATACCATCATTTCGCAATCCACGCCGGTTCAGGGCGCCATCTTTGAGGCCAAGCTTTAAAAGTCGCCATCTTAACTAAACAACAGTTCACAGCGCTCCTATTGGCAGGAGTGATAGATGCTAGTAACGAAATCACATGCAGAAAGAAACAAGAGTAAGACCAATACTTGGAAAGAAAATCTGATCAGGGTAAAATACTTACCAAAACTACAGACATTGTACATGAAATGAATTGCCAACTTAATTTCCTCTTTTCTGCTGTGGGCTTTTCTGCACTATTACCGAGTGTCGCCCTCAAATTTCTGATTATGCATCACTATTGCAGGTGATGTGTGTTTCTCATTCTGATAATTTATGACTACGGTGTGGATTTATAGGCACTAACTCTTGTAAAATATGCAACAAAAATGTAAAACTGATTTGTTTGAATTAACAAAACACGTTTAGTTACGTTTATTTGTATCCATGAACAAAGAAATTGGTGGCCTTTACTAAATTGAATAAAGCTGAACAAATTTCTCGATATATCCAAACAAACGTGCACGATTGCTAAATAAATTTGGTTATGATGAACAATTATTTGTTTATTGCCTATTCAAACAAATCTTTGCTTACTACAAACTATCTCTTTTAGATATTGCAAACGAACTATATTCTGTGTGTAGGCACGAGAGATGTGCCAAAATGGGAAGTGAATGTGAACTTGTTAATTCTCTTATTCACTTGCTCATTTATTGGCTTGAAGTTTTGTTATTCTATTGTATGATTATTATTTTCGTGTCGCTTTTCGGTTATCTTGGCTAATCATGACGATGATATGGCATTGCTTACATGAAATTGATGAAGGGACGCTCACAAAGCAAGACCTCTACAGCGTCCTTTGAGAGAGAGAGAGAGAGAGAGAGAGAGAGAAGTAGCGGTATAGAATAATTGCAATAAGCAAAAAAAAAGACAATTTTAGGCAAATTATGCAAAATAGGCACGAGTCAACAAGAAAGGAATTTAAAACATTAAAGCCTATGCTGTACCGCACAGGAATAAAAAAAATGCAAATGGGCAAAATACGCTTCCTCTCCTAGTTATGACGTATTCATTCTCTTAAATATGGAAGGGCAGACGTTAGAAATCTTTTAAACTAAAAAGGCAACTTCCTTGCACTGTTTCCGGATGCGAACTAATTCGGTTTACCTGTTTTTTTTTTTTTTGGAGGGGGGCAAGGTTGTCTTGAAGTTAGTTTATGGTCAGATAAACTAATCGGGATTTGGCCTAAAGCTTAAAGCTTCCCCGGTTTGTAATATTTGTACAACCATGTGCAAGAAAGCATAAATAGAGGACACTCATCATCTTCAACATGTATGCATGAACAGAATACCTGAGGACGACACTCGGCAGTAGTGCTGACACTTTGATTTTATTATGATTTGCTTCATTTTACTTAGCTTTTTGTGCCACTTTTGGCTAATTTGCGAAGATGGAGCTGCGTGATGACATGATGAAATTGATGATTGGACATTCACAATCATCCACGCCCAGGCCGGGATTTGAACCCGTGACCCGTAGCGTCGTAGCGCGATGTGCTAACCACTCCACCACGGGGGCGGCAAATATGATGCTATCACATCGATAGCAAATATGAAAAATACCTTTCATTTCACACACACTAACCGATAGAAATAATTACGGCAGCGATGTACAGTTCTAACATTCGAGTGTATCACGGTGATGTAAGGTAAACGAAAAACGTTTAGTGATAAAGCCTTCCAATTATACATTTGCGTCTTTGATTATTATTGTTTGAGTCTAAAATTTAGAACCAACTGTCGATTTCGTAATCTATTTGCATAAATTATAAAATTATCCCCCTAAATTTTTGAATGTCATTTTATTTTAAAAGTCGAGATGAAAATTGTGCATAAAGAATGGCCAGCTTATAACTTCTAGATCGATTTTGTGGATATTTCGAGACTTTACGTCAAGTATATCAAATAAGAAATTAGAATGGATAAGTACGTAAATTTCCATCCTGGAATTCGAACCTTGGACCCTGTAAGATCGAGACCTTCCGCAATTAATGTAATGCAAGTTTTCATAAAATATTGAGAGTGCTGAAAATATTTTCTGTGATGTTTATGTCGTTAAAGAAAGGAATATTTTTAAAATACCTAGTCATGTTTAGTACTCAAAAAAATATTGCTAAACTACTAATTGGGTTATTATCTCTCTAATAATTAAAGAGTCACCGAGATTTTGCACGATTTAATGAGGGTATACATATGACTGCAAGAAATTTCAAGTTTATTACGCAAAATATTTTATATTTCTACTCTGTGTCCATGATCGTTGCTTGTATCTTCAATCTTCATTCTTGCTCTGAGTTTCATCCTCCATGGAGGCTCATAGTTCTTCGGATTCCACTTTAAACTGTAGTTCCAGTCCCAAATTAGCATATCTGTACATAAAGTGGATTGAAAACAAACTTTGATTTAAATATTCTTTTACGTATGTTGAATAGGCATATGCCACAGTGGACAGTTTGTGTAATTATATTATATTATTATATGGTCGCAATTTACTTGGGATCGACGGAAACTAACGAAATACATATCTTAATACGTATGAACCATTGCTTACAGATTTTATTCATTTTTTAAACGCATTGCAATGTTAATATTTTGTAATTGGTTATTTAACATCGGTATGTTAACTCATTATCTAATCGCGAAGATTGGAAAATTGATGAAATCTCTGCAAGGAACATCGTGACTCGAACACAGAACAATCAGCACAGAGTAGTTTCGCTGTGGTGGAAAGTTAAGAATTTGGCACCACCACTGGTAAATTAAAACCGAAAATGCCTTCAAATTGCAGATTTGCATCTTTTATTATTATAATTTATTTGAGTCTAAGACGAGGAAGTAATATGAATTTTATTAATTGAAAGCGACTTGAAACATTATTAATAGTTTAGTTTATGCCCTTGATGATAACATTGACATTTCGCGCTGTAAAGCTGCGTCAAAATTACTCAAGAAATAAGCCATTCAAAGGAATTGTCTTGACTGACAGTCGACTACTGAACGAAAGTGCAGTGAACAGGTTAAGACGAGATAAGGCAAAGTTGCTTGTAGAGGGTGCTGGTAGCAGTTATCGTGTGATTTGATTGCACGTCGGTCGAATATTCGACGAGTTCCGGGCAATCGTGAAGAAAAATGGATCGGTGTTTTAGAATATTTCTTAATCAAGTTTCTAAATAATCTGATGTGCAGTGCGTTTATGTTACCCGTTTTGGTACTGTCTCTTCTGGCTGCTAGCATTTGGATGTAGTACATGTTACAAATAGCCTGCGATTCTGGCAGTTTAGTTGTGTGCATTTCCTGTTACGTGTCTGCAAATGGACCCGGGTTGGCGTGGATCTGAACGTTCGTTAATGGTATGTATTCTACCTTATTTTAGCATTTTGTCAATCACCTTCTTGTTTTCGGTTTCAATGTTTTGCTATGTTCTTCGCCCCCGCCCTATATTTGCATGTATGCTTTACTCGTGGCTAGGTTTTGTCTTATAATTTCGTTATTCTGAAGTTCTGTCATGCTTTGGTTACGATATGTCGCCTGCGGGGTTAAGTAAACCCCTGCAACGTAGTGATATTTGACCGAGTATTTCACTGCACTGCAAGCATGAAATCAGTACGTGTTCGTGTCGAGGCTGCTGTCGAACCTTGCCATGACTTCAAGCTTCGTCTTGCACAGCTTTTGGAATATAATTGCAGTATATTTAAAGTAAACCATTTTGATCGTGCATCTTTTCATTTTTCTGATACAGAACTTTCGCTGGGACTGCTGGTTTTTAACACACATGTTTCGTCTCTCGTACGTTATTTCATACAGAATATTTGAAAGTGTGCAAGGGCAAATCGGACACGGTTGCTTTTACTCTAGACTCGGCTATATGTATCCGTCACGTATACACAGAATATTGTATTGCTGGTTTAGAATGTGCAATTAGCATAACAAAATGTGCAATATGAAAATTGCCAATAGTTAGATTATGGTCACATTTTATCCCATTTCGACAGAAATTTTACTCTGTCCTGTTCGACTGACAAACGTAATGGTGATGTGGTGGCCACATTGCAACAGGCAAATCGTGAGTGTATTAGTAACGTTGAATACACAGCATGTATCTAAATTGCCGATAGGAAAGGGTGAAAAGAGTGGCTTAACGAAAATTTGGTAGATTTTTATTTTCGTGCGTTTCTTTGACAATTTGTTTTTCGGTCTCGTCACGAAAGTTACAAGGTTTGAATACAGATCTGTACCCTATCCCCTAGAGAAAGTGAAAAACATTGCATGGCTTATGAAGATTTTGTTGTTTATGAACGTTTACAGTTGATTTTAGCTCTCGGAAATGTGTTCTTGTGAAGTAAAGTACGTCTGTTACCATAGCATGTCCCTTTACTGTGAAGCAGAACAACCCGAAGGCTTAGCGCAAGTGAATATAGCACCCAAAACGACTTTCCACAACAGCAGCTATAATTTTACGTAGTTTTAGGATTGTTAGGTTTGGTACTAATAGTTATTCTTGACATGTTCTTTTGCTATTTCAGTGTGCATACAAACAGTTTTTACTAACAAAAGGCTACGAAAGTACTCCGAAATTGCAGGTTTTAACTTACGTGGGCCATTCTTTGGGATCAAATATCTCCGTTATTTGTGCTTTCCTAACGCTGGAACCTCTTCTACATCACATAAAACATTGAAATCTGTCGATTAAAAAAATCGACGTAATTCTCAAGGGGGTACAGTGGGTAAACGAAACACAAATGTACCAATAATGAAAAATGTAGTTAGAACTTGGTAATTTCCCTTCAGTTTTAAACCCCACTTTCCTAGCACCGAATTGTGAGAGTCCTTGACGTTCGTAAACCAATTCAATAAACGTTTTATGGAAAGCTATTGTTAACCAAACAACAAAATGATTTGGTTGAATTCCGTAGCCGTACATCTTCGTGCCAGTGTTACCGCCCACACTTATGTGCATGATCGTGTTTGCCCTGTTGTATACGCCAGTGTAAAATTTCGGTCGAAACTGGATTCAAGGTGACTATAGTCTTAGGCCTTCTAACAGATCAAGAGACCTTGATCGTTTATTATCCGTGCCGTATCTGTATCGGCTTTCGGTAATCGATACGATTTGCTTGTGTTCTTCAACGAGTTGAATGAACTGTTCACACTCTCCATACCTAAGGTACGTATCCTGCCTTAGGCATGTGTCAGTGGGGTATTCTGATAATTTGACCTGGTGTATTGCAACAATTATTATTATTATATATTAATTAGATATAATAGAAATAAAACAGTAATGCAAGAATGCAAGTGAAACAAAAAAGAGAAGTCTTGCAACTTCAAATTTTCGGGCATATGAACCACATAACATGGGTGTATACGCCATTGGCATGTTTATTCCTTTTTTTAGTGTCCCTTCATAAGTTTCACCAAAACAGCATTATCATTAAACTTCCTTATCGTCGCGATTAGCCTAAACTTTCAAACGCTATTGTAGTGGGAAATACCGTGTTGTTAATAACAGCAAGCAGAGAGTTGGAAAAAAAATATTTACACTTTTTTATTTTTATTTAAAACATTTTTTTCGTAAAACCAGGTTTATATTATTTTAAATTAATTTTACTTAGAAATTACTATCAGAATGTTTGCTTATGTATCCTTTTTTTTTATTATACATGCCTAGTTGAGTTTAATAGTTTCATGGTGACGTAAGCATATTTTCTGTTACTAACAAGTAGACAATCCACACAATAGATTGTCCAAAGTTTCATTTGCTATTCAGTGCTGTAGGAGAAAAACAGAACAGTACCAAATTTTCTTGAATTTTGAATTTCTGTATAGTTTTTCAAGAGTCTCATGAGAGATTTTACTGAAGAAGGCAAAGGGTCGGGCGGAATTTTAAACTACATATCACTACTACACTATTGATATTAAACTGAATTGAATTGTTACAAGTCCACTTTATGCACAGAATAGCTAATCGGGACTGGACCTACAATTGGGATCCGAACCACTATGTGCCTCCACCGTGCACTCTATTGGTAGAGGTTAGCACTACTGACATTGGTTTACTGACTACCATTCTTTAAACTGCAATTATTTGGCTGCATGCTTCTATATTGAAGTGCATTAAGAAATTTGATTATAAAATAAATCCAAAGTGGAAATCTCGCTTTTGAAGATTTGAGTCCTTGCCAGCGTTCCGTCGTGCATCCTTTAATTTATTTCATTAATAATTTATCCTCAGCACCACGAATAAACTAAAGAGGAAAAGAAATAATAATCCAGAAAGTGAAATGATGTTTTCAATTCATTCTAGCCTCCGTGGCGGGGTGGTCAACACGATCAGAGGTTCAAAGTTCGAACCTTATTAAGCCGTGGAAATATCGTTGTGTTTATCTCATCATCAACTCCTGTCATTCATCTTCATCGTCGCGATTAAGCCAAGAGGTCAAAAAAGTAATGTAAAATAGAAGTAGAAAGTTAAATCCGTTCGTCCAGACGGTATCTTTCAAAATATGTGCCCTGATCGTAACTCGAACCCAGGGCTTCTTGATTGACGTAGTTTTACCCATTAGTACTTGTCGTGAAACAAATGTCAAACGTAAATATTTTTGCATATGGCAAGTGCCAGTTCGAAATATTATTTTCGAGACTTTTCTCTTTCATGGTTTTTTACTTGTACAGCCAACGGCAAAGATAATAGTAGGCAAATTGTCCATCGCTCTTTTTCATTCTTATTTATTGTAAATCCTGTGTTGTTTCAAGGAATTTTGTTGATTCAAAGCAGATGATGTCCTCTGCTCATTGACGTTTTTACACATTACATGATCACCACATTCTGGGAAACAGAGAATGAAAGAGGTGATGAAAAATTCGCCTACTATTACTTTTGCTGTTGGGTGTACGTTAGAATTTTGAAGTAAAGAGTTACTTACAGTTATTAGAAAGTTTTTCGAATGATGGTAACTAGTTACGTTTTAAAATTAAACTGTAAGACTGTTACTTTTTCAGGTAACGGTAAACGAAATTAACAGTTATTTTCACAGTAAAAAAAGGAAGAGAATATTAATCATCATGCACACATTTGCAACGAGCAAATGTTTTGCGTGACGAAATTTGTTACAAGTATGAGAGGTTTACAGAACTTTGAATTTTGCCTCTATATGTTCACATTTAAACACACGAGTTTTATTATAATCCGTGTAAATTGTAAATGGTTATGAGTTGCAGTTCAGACATGGATAACGTATTTCGAATTATTGTTCCTGTAGATTAAAATTTTGTTTAAAGTGTTACTTTTTTAAAAAAAAACAAAGAAACTGTATTAGCTTTCAATGTTAATTGGACATTATTCATTGTCTAATGCTTATTACTTTAACCTATTCCAACACTACGTTTCGAGAGAGAGAGAACATCTCCTCTCTCGTCTTCAGATGAAGAAATTTCTTCTTTGGGTGATGCGGATCGACCCTACGACATGCCTGTGATGTTACTGCAAATCCACAGCATCTCGCCTTTTTACCTTGTAGTTGGTTACTGCACCAGATTTGTAGTAAGCTCACATGTCTGCCGCAGTTTCGATCCTCACAACCGGCAATAAGACGAGATGCTCTTTCGAATTTAGATGGTAAAATTCAGATAACATTTTATCCGTGTCGGATAATTTTCTATCCAGATTTCAAATATCCGAGTTATTCTGATATCCGAATCATCACTTTGTCTGAATTGTCCGAATTATCCAGATATACAAATTATCCAGATATCCGAATTATCCGGATATCCTAATTATCCAGATATTCGAATTATCCGGATACCATGATTATTTAGATATTCGTATTATCCACTTCAAGCTGCTCCGGCACCCACCCAGAGTCGTATAAACTCTGGGGGGGTAAAGGCGGCCAGGGGCGTGGTGCTGATCACATCACCCCCATCTTCGGCCGTGATCAAGAAATGTGGGGCCCTAACCCCCCCCCATTCGCCTTCATGGCATGGTGCATAGCACAGGGGAGCACTTTACTTTACACACGTATTAGCCAGATATTCGAATTATCCGGATATCCGGATTATCTGGATACTTGAATTATCGGAATTGTCCAGATTATCTGGTTATCCGATATCCGGATATTCGAAATATCCTGATATTCAAATTATCCTGATATCCGAAATGTTCCGGATATCCGAATGTGTGCACCATCAGAACAGTTTTATCGTGTATCTGTTTTACAGGCTATTCGGATATACAAACTATCCGTTGCATCGGAAATGGATATCGGATAATTTGAAATCCATATATCCGTTATCCGGATTTTGCCATCCCTACTGTTTAGTATATAAATAGTAGGAGCATTAGACAATGGTAATTTCAAGTTAACGTCGCATGCTCATGAAGAATCATTGTCTTCAACATTCTGAGAAGCATTAAAATAACTGTAACGTTGTTACTCTTTTACAAAAGTAACTACCATAGACTTTTATCTGCAACAAACTCCTTAAATCCAAACCATTTAACAAATATTAAAACATAAACTCTTACGAACCAGAAGCTTACTAAAGCTGTTCCATACATCCAGGAACTTTGAATAAAGTGGTAACATTTTTTTTATTGTAATGCTGACGAAAAATAAAGAAAACATATCCCATAAGAAAAGTCTCCAGGAAATATTGTATGCATATCTTCCAAGTCTACCCGAAAGGGACAATGAATTTGATATGATAACAATGTGCCAAAGAGTTTCAGTTTCCATGTCAAACTGTGAACCCAATCCACTCTGTTTATAATGCAAACAAAATGCGATAAAGTGGAGAATGTTGTATTGTTACCAACAGTTCAAGCTGCTGAAAAATGTTAATGAATCGATGAAAAAAAAGTAATTGTAATAAAAAAATAATATTATACATGTGAATACATATCTGTGGAAACATGTTTGTATGTTTGTGTGTAAAGCGGTATGCAAACAAATGAGCGACTCTGTAAACTAATTGGGATGCTGGGAAATGTAAAATATTGTAAATAAATCCAATGAATGTAGATGTTTGTTGACATGAGCTGTCTTCTTCCGTTACACTCCTATTAGTGACAGTAGATGTGGAATTTTCTCTCAGGTATTGTTGTTGTATGTGCTGATGGTGTTTGCAAGGATACAAGTACTGGTCTTTTGTCGAAAATATGCAATATCCGATCTCTAATCTTAAGTCTTTATAAATACAGGGTGTTCATAAATCATTGAACACATTTGCTTGGTGAATTGTGAAAGCCATATACCTGTAACATAGGACGACCATAAATCCCTATTCCTTGGGAATTTTGTTGTTTGCAGTTCCAATGGATTGATGGTAACTTCTCTGTACGATGAACAGGACTGTCTTTTAAAGTGACGAGAGCACCACGTCACTTTAATCAGACATTTACATAAGTTGTTCTTCATTTGGAAGCCTCCTGAATTGAATTTTTTTAATATATGTGTTTGACAGTTTAGTCACCTATAGAAATTAATAAATGACTCAGAGCGATTTGTTTTCCAGAATGCAAAATTCGGGGAGGAAAGGGGATAAGAAATTATCACAGTCATAATTGGATTTTTTTTTTTACTTGTGCCACCCTGATCTGTGATTTGTATGCAATGGAGGTCACACACAGCACTTTGTGGATGCAAGAATAGCGATTTAAGGACGAAGTGAAAAGAAAATTCTGGCTTATTAGAACATGTACCCAAGTCCGCCATACAACCGCATGAAAAATAGTAAACTTGAAATTTTACAATAGAGTATAAATTTTATTGTGCCTGGCAACACTTACTTAGACTATACCTCTGATCTAATGAGAAAGTCTAATCAGGGTAGCCAGGTGCATCTAAGAATTCTTTCAGAAGTTCCATTTCAGGACATAATTATAATTTCCAATCTTTTGTACGATTTGTACGATGACAAAACTCGACTATCAGAGTTACTAACAGATTAAATGGCATTAAAATATTTTTTCACGTTGTACAAAAAATCACTAATCATGAATTCATAAAATACTATGTTAAATAATATATAACTATACAGAATAATATGTCACCAGTCATATAACTTCGAATTTTGATCCTCATATAATTTCTTACCTGTTTTTCTACCTCGAATTTGGTATTATGGAAAAATAAATATTTTTGTTATTTTTCGTCGATTTCCTGCCACTTTTGGCTGATCGCTATTGTGAGGATGAGTCATGATTAGATGAAATTGATGGACACTTTGAAAGAACACCCATGCCAAAGCCGGGACTCGAATCTCGGAATAAGAAAGTGCATCACCGAATCGGTGCATTCTGTAAATATGAATTAACTCTGAATTGAGCTTTTAATGAGAATTTCCTCTAATTAGTGGTTTGGGAAGGAAAGATATTTAAAATATCTCAATGGATAACGCTTCATGGCTCAGAAAACCCGGTGTGAATATCACTCCCACTTTTCATGTTCACTTTCATGTTCATGCTTATAAAGCAATGAGAGTTAGGGTTACGCTACTTTTGAAACACACTGTAGTACGAGGTGAAACTACGCTACAAAGATCATCTTCAGGAATAACATCGGTCGGATACACCCTGCCTGTATCTCCAAATCAAACTCCAAAAATACTTGTCTTTTATTTGACAGCATACAAAAAATTTGTAATAGTTTCGTCCAATGGGATGGGGCTTTTTGGTCATCAATTCGGATCTGGTGCGGGGAATATCCAGTTGCTAAGAGTCACCAGTCACTATATAAAAAAAACTAACTAATTGCTAGAAGCTCTCAAACTATAGCTCCTAACCTAACGACAGACGCATTATTAGAACTAAACGGAATTGTATGTTAGGGCTTGTTATGATAGAAGCGCCAGGTTTGAATTAGTTTTAGTGACTGCAAGCAGCTGGATATGCCTCCATCGGACCAACATCAATTCATAGAGCAGCTCAGTTAACCATAACGTTATGGTTAAGTGGAAGAAAAGGCTTTATAGCCTTAACTTCGTCTTGTATACAAAGCCAAAATAAATAAATATACACACACTTAAAAACATTTCTAGTAATCGGATTTCAATCTAACATGCGCACCATTTGCGACAAATATATTTGTCGGTATAAATATCTCATCAATTAGTGTGCTACTCATAATTTAGTGGGCTATTTTTTACCAGTGAGCTAGAGACTCTAGTGAAAATCTTCGTGAACAATTACCATTGATTATTGTCGATAAAACTGCACACAGCACGTCGCTCTCCCCTGAATCTTCATCATCTTGATATTGTTTGTTGTGATCTACTCACTGAAGCCACCTAGCGATAAAATTAACAATGAACACTATTTTGATCTGCTCTATCACTTGATGTATTATCTGTAGTAGTTGGAAACGTTCTTTGATCTTTTTAACGCTTGATCACTGAAAAACAGTGATAATTTGTGTCACTGTGTATCATTTTACAACTGTCAAATATTGTTAACACATTCTTTTTGTGGCCCCTTCAATAGATATCATGTAGTGCTAGCCATAGGCGCCGATTTCTCCCAATATTTGGGTAGCCCAAAGCTAAGCAAAGCTAAATGCCGACTTTTTCAGTTGGCGGGGGTAGTTTTTTCAATAGTAGGGACATACTTCAGAAAAAACAACTTTCAAAAAATGGAATTACAATTAACTAGCTCTGGACACACAAACAAATATACCAAAGTACATTAAACTTTATTAGCTGGACAAGAAAATGAACTATATTTTGATTTGATACAACACAATACTTTATATAGGGATAACAAGCCCATATTACTGCATCGTCCTTAAAATTGGTGAGAGACGAGCGAGGCATCGTGTTGAGCAAAGAGGTTTTGTATTGGATGGAGGGTCAAGTTTAAATCAAAATAATATAAGGGGGCAAGCACCCCGTTTCGGCGCCCTGGGTGCTACTGCAAACATCCAGCAAATATTCAACTTTTGACCGCACGTAAGGGACGGGGTCATAGGGGGCTGAAGCTCCCCTTCTAGACCCACAGATTTTTGTAGTACAGTAGACGTATTTCAAGGGAAAGAAGAAACACTATACATTTTCTTAGATAATGTTTTCCATTATAAAACTTCCACTGAAGCAAAGCCATTACCATGTTCACTTACATTTCTTACTTTCATAATAGGGCAATATTACTTTATTACGACGTGTTCTAAAAGGACGTTTATGAACAAAAGAACCGTCAAGTTTATTTTCTGTTGCAAATATCCGAAAGGGAGAAGTACGACGAAGAGTACACGTATTAACTATTTCTTAAATGCTATGAATTAGAAATATTAAAATTGAGCCTCTCCGTCCCGGTAGTCGAACAGTATGACTGCTACCTCATAAGCAAGGTGTTCCGGGTTTGATCCCCTGTGCAGGCACATTTATAAGTGACTCGGATTCTACTATGAGCTATATATTTAGTCACGATTAGCCTCTGCGCATATAATGGACCTTAATACAAATCCAACCAACTAAACATTTCAATACGGTGCACAGATCATCATGCTTGGGCAATTGATTATATTGCTCGTAGAGCTAGGCCTACACGATAATTAATTATTATTTGTGACGTTAGGAAATAATTTCTTAAGTACCGTCATGGTGGGCAATTCTGATGCCGTGCACTAGTCACCCAATTTTGATCATCCTTGATGCATAATATATTCTGAAATAAAATAATAATGTTCAGCAGTTATTTTCACTAATCACACATCAAAATGCCCAGTGCGCGAGTTTCAACTGTATTCATTGCTTTTATGTTACTGTATCTTAGTGGAGGTGAATTTGTACTGAAAATATGTTTATTCTTTGAATGTGGCATCTCCGTTCTTCAGAAATATTACTGTAAGTAAATGTTATTTCTTGCATCCTCCCCATTTTTTTGTTTTCTGCGAGACCTGAAATTAGTTTCTGATTATTTTCTGCAGAAAACTGAATGTGATCTGCTTTGCTTGTACCCAAGTTGATTCTTGGAAAAGGCACATGAAGATCTAATAGATAACACTGCTTTTGAGTGCCTTATTAAAGAAGTGAAGACTTTCGCATATGAAAATAATATTTCAAGCACCGAAGTAAATTAACGAGACCCAAAACTTCCGAAACGGTTTAATTATTTTTTATTGAGAAATTTCAGAATGTGAAACCAAGAGATATGTGAAGCGGATATTAAAATTAGGATTTAGTTTTACAGTTCTTGATCGTCTAATTCATGAACTAAGGAAAATGTTTGCATAGATCAGTGATTATTATTGGAGTTAGAGTTAGCTATTTAAATTCATAAAGTGCCGAATTTCTGAAGCAGGAAAAGCTACAATCTTCGTCGCTCACTACTGTTGTGATTTGGGAAGTTTAGCCTCAGAGTTAAAGCTGATGCAAAAAGTTATGGCACGCTATAAGCCAGAAAGGAAATTAAAAACAAAGACCCTTCAGCAGCTGTTTGTAATGGTTGAAATATTCAAAATTGCCTTTCACGAACTTTATAAGCTTCGTGTTATTTCAGTGTGCATACCCTCATCAAGAGGTTGTGAAATAACATTTTCTAGCTTGTTGCAAATCAAGTGTTACCTTCGTAATCGAATTGGTAACGAGAGGTTCAGTGCTCCATCTATTCTGACCATTGAGGAAATAGGTTGCAAAATCTTTGGATCTAAACTAGGTTGTAGATGATTTTGCAGATGCTCATAAAACAGACATGTCTTATTGCAGTTTCGTTGACAAAGGTTAGGTGGCAGAGCAGCCCTAGGGTGAATCTCACCGGTTATTATAGAAAATGTATTATTTTATATTATTATTACTGTGGTTCATTTTCTCATTTCGGCAAAAGAAGTATTCACTCTTTACGTAGAAATAGTTTCCAGGTAGTATTTATACGTATGTCCAGAAAGTAGAGAGTGAGTGTGGTTTATATGATGTATGTTGTACTGTTCATATGAATAGTAAGTCTGTGATATAATTCCACTAAATAATGGCTTAGGAAAACAATGTCCCACAGGGGACTCGAACTGGACCCTGCGCACAGCTATCAGACAAAATGGATACAGTGAAGGCATCATCAACAAGACACTAAAGAGCAACACACAAGAACAACCAACGAACAAACCCGGACCACCTGATAACCAAGAGTACAAGAAGATAGCCATCGTCCCATACACTGGTAACCGGTAACCTATTTGCAGTCATCAGCCGCATTCTTTCAAAACACAACATCAAGATGATCCACAAACCGCCATCGAAAGTCAGAAGCCGACTTCGAAACCCTAAGGACGAGCTAGGACAGAAGACACCCGGGGTTGACCGTATCATCTGTTCCTGCGGTAAAGCCTTATTGGACAAACGGGGAGGACAATCGAACAGCGTTGCAAAGAACACACCAGCTACATCAAGAATTTTCATCCCGGAAAATCAGGATTAACAGAACATTCCATCCAGGAGGGTCATAGAATTGACTTCACAACCACCGACGTCATCAATAAATCATCAAATTACTAGGACCGTCTCATCAAAGAAGCAATAGCTATTCACGGGGGAAGGGAAAACCTCAACAGGGACACGGGACTCGAATTGGGCCCAGCCTGGTTAGCGATAGTCGACTGAGAGCGCGGAAGTCGGAGAAACGTCACCTGATTGGCCCCCACCTACACCGGACCCCTCCCACACCAAACACACACAACTTCACCCTGACTTATCTCTGCCCCACACATAAACCCCTACGACAGTTGTTGGGCAAGACAATCGGCTCTTGAAAAACCGACAAGAATAAGAATTGAAATACTTTTAGTCTTAGTATTAAAATATAAAGATTTGTGTATAAGAGATTCGAAGACCTTACTAATAATATTAACAATAGTAATCGGTCTGTAATTAGAAATTTTGCTGTTTCCAGTTATCTTTTGAATTGGCACCACAGTTACTTCCTTCCATAATTTGGAGAAGATGGCAGTTTTTAATGATTTGTTGAAAATTAAGCACAAGACAGGTGCAAATACATCCTTTGAAAATTATATTGTAGAGATCAGAATCACTTCTAGCCTTAATTATATCTTTTCTCACAGATTACAGAAGGAAATATAGGATTAAAATACCAATCAGATTCCTGAAGATCAGTGTCTTGCGGTTTAGAAAAAATCCCTTCGAAGTGACTCATAAATGCAACAGCAATTTCTTTCTCATCATACAATATTTTATTATCAGAAGTGACAAGAGTAGATCGCTTAGGAGGGGACCCATTAATTAGTCTCCAAAACTAGTTTTGTCACTAGCGAAACAGGAATTTCAATAATTATAATATCTACGCTTAGCATATTTGATCTTTCTCTTAATTTCCTTCCTTAATAAATAAAATTATTGGATTTAATGTACTTATAATAAAACCTTTTCTTCTTCTTAAGCATACGTTTTATACTACGAGTTATCCAAGGAGAACAATTTATTTCTTATGACACGCCATCTTTGCAAGATTACTATTTAATTCATGGTTTTACTCTAGAAGAGAGTCCAACCGGCTATCTTACAACATTGTTGAACCTCTAATTTCTTGATATAATATAGAATCAACATGTACAATCAGGGGCGACCCCAGGGAAGGACAATTGCCCCTCCCCTGAGATTTCTGGAAAGAGTTAATGTAAATCGAATGGTGAAATTGTAGTGATATTTTAAAACAAAAATATTGTTTTCTGTGACTTACAGGCTGCAAGTTACAGCAAATATTATTATTATTATTATTATATAAACTCGACCAAATGGGATTATCACCACGATTTCTGAAATGGTTTTCCAATTTTTTAGTAAATAGAAGTTTCTCTGTTAAGATTGGTGAAACAACTTCTTCTAAAAAAGAAATACTTCGTGGAGTACCTCAAGGGTCTCCACTTGGCCCAATTTTGTTCGCTGCTTTTATCAATGATATTACATTATGTTTTAAATCTAGCACATGTTTACTATATGCGGATGATATAAAAAAAATTAAGAGTATTTTAACATAATGATGTCGCTCAACTTCAGGCTGATCTCGATAGAATGACATATTGGTGCAGGATTAATGAAATGAAAATTAACTTGAAAAAGTGTAAAGTTTTAAGATGTACTAAGAAAGTTCATTATATAGTCTCCAACTATTTTATTTATCAAAATAAAATCCAAGTGTGCGACAGTCATAAAGACTTAGGAATGTCAATAGACTCCTCTCTCATATTTGATGAGCACATTTCAGATATTTGCAAAAGAGCAAAGAGGATGATGCTTGGTTATATATTTTTCTCATGGAAAGTTTTTAGAAAAGAAGATACCTTCATATTCCTGTATAAAACGATAGTTCGTCCTATTCTTGAATATGTAAATGAATTATGGTTTCTGACTGCAACCAGTCACCTTCAAAAAGTTGAATCAGTCCAAAAAAAACTTTATCATGTTATTATGCACAAAGTTAAAAAAAATACTATGACCAAAATTACCCTGAATGGTTAAAACAGTTGAATATGTTTTCCTTAGAAGAAAGAAGAAAAATGAAAAGGATACATTTTGTAGAGGAGTTCTTAACTTTTCAAGTTGACAGTGAATACTTTTTGAATAATATAGCTTATAAAATTCCCAGATATTTCCATAGGTATATGTCAATTCTCACATGCTTAAACAGGACAGAGGTTTAGTAGCTCATCTTGTTGAAACCTACAATTTGAATTTATGATGATGTATAAGATTGTAGGATCCACTGATTTATTTTATAATTATGTATTCAATTTTTTTTAATTTTGTATAACCAATTTTGACATCGTGATATACCTGGTTGTTTAATCGTGATCATCACTTAAATAAATATGATTATTATTATCATTAGAACAATACACAGTTACTTGGCACAATATTATACGGAGCATTCCCTGACATTCGCTACGAGACTCGGCGGCAAGCTGCCCGGCATCAGCGCTTGTCTTTCCCGGTGTCTCGTAGCGAATGTCAGGGAATGCTCTGTATAACAATAAACAATTATTAGTATCAGATATATAATAGATCTCGTTGAAAGCTGTAACTTGAAGTGTAAATATGCTAACTTGTTATGTTATTCTACAGCTTATGTATTTTATTCGTGTAACTTTGTACTTTTGTATTTGACTTAGTGCTGTATTAGGTTTCATACTATCATACGATTATTATTAATATTATTATTTGAAGTAAGCTTAGTCTATTTTATACTGAAAAAATTCTTCATTTCCCGACCATGTCGGGAAATTTTCCGAATTGGATAATTTCAAAATTTCCCGCTGTGGTGAAAATCTCTAATTGTACACACTACAGAATAGTGAAGAAAATGTCAAGAATTAACCTTTCAAATAAGATTCTTTGGAATTTCGTGGCTGCTCGGCATTACGAGAAGTCTGGAAAATCATTTCCCGAATGCGGAATCTGACCTTGATAATTCACACCCCGTCATTTTGAATTATTATTATTAATTATTTATAAAAATAATAATTATTATTTTACAGTAACCTTCGGCACATAAAAACATGGATGCGAGGTACCACGAAGGACATGAAGTGGTCTCTGACTCGGATATCTGTTCTTTGTGAAAACGTACAAAGAGACAAAGAACTGTTCATCGGGTCTAGGACATTTTGGTGCTGGACATTTTGGTCCCAGGACATTTTGGTGCCAGGACATTATGGTGCTAGGTCATTTTTGGTGCCAGGACTTTTGATGCAACATATGCACAGAAAGAAAATAATGTTTATTTGAATTGACCTATCTTTATTGTGTCCCTTCATACAAGCAATTTCACATGGAAAAGTTACGAGCAACACATCGTAGGTAGCCAACGATGTCTGTCCTATCATAAGCAGCAAACAGTGTTTCAAGTCGAACTCAACAACCTTATTCTTGGCCGCTAGACGTTTCCACTGATTCTGTCCATAGCGAGTTTCGTTCAGAGCTACTTCCCGACGCAGGACTACCAGGAACCGCCAAATCATGGGATGGTCGGCGGAAACATGCGACTGGAATCCTCGATGCCAGCCCTCCACAGCATTGTTTGTTTTTCCATCTCAATTTAGGACAGTTCCGTAGTGATTCCAATGTCTGACGGAGATCTTCGGCTGACGCCTTCCACCTCTTCGCTGCGGACGTCCTACGTAGTTGTCTTCGATGTGATCCAGAACTAGTTGAAGATCATCTGATACTTCGCTGCAAAGTTCTTCAAAAGCTTGATTAAATAAATAAATAATAAATGCCACTTCAGGTTCAGCAGACTCCAAAAATATCCCCAAAAGTTGTTGACTGCTTTCTTGAGTTTACCTGGCACTGGTCTTCATTTCAGTGTATAGTAATCCGACGTTTAGTCCACAAACATCTGGTGCAGGGGTGTGTTCATTTACAAATTTCACAATTTCACCGTTCACAGCGTGGACATGGGCCTTGCACTGCTTTTTCAGAGAGCACTACCAGTACACTTTATCATTTGTGGCCTTAGTTTCTTTCCACCATGAGAACTATTCACTACAGAACACATTTTTTAAGTGATGAGGAAGTGTAACATTCAGTATTTACAGTCACTGAAAAGTGAAAATGAATGACAGGGGTCAGAGGTGAAAAGCTATAAAGAGAAAGGCACCAAAATGTCCTGGCACCAAAATGTCCTGGCACCAAAATGTCCCGACACCCCTGTTCATCAACAAAGTGATGGATGTTCATTGAAAGGAAGCAAGGCGATTCCAGTTTCTATCTAACTAGTAGACTTGAATCTGAACTTAAAAACAAAGCCAAAGAATTTTCAATTCAATATGAATTTTATGACTTTTAAAGTAGTAGTAGCAACAATAACAATAGTAACAATAATAGTTTCTATGGCTCTGCCTCCCACTGAGAAAAGATCCTACGGGCGCCATTGTGAACATTGTTTCAAAATTTAAACACAACGTTCTTTTGCAGTAGCAGCGATTGAGTTCCCACATCGGAGAGGAGGTGCCAAAATTGAAAGGGAGGCAAGGACAGTTTATTTTCCTTTGTTTATAAGGTTTAGCGTAACATTTGTTATGCTTGTAGAGTAGGCTTTGTTAATATTTACTTAGTTTTCGCAGCGATATATCAATTGTCTCCATCTAGTTGACATGTCTTCCCTTAATTTTATGAATGTGAGTAACAATGGTTAATTCGATAGTTTATTTTGTGTGTTAGAAAAATAGAAATGGAAATAATGTTTAATAAGATGGCACGATGTTATGTTTTCCAGAAACATGGCATTTTTGTTAACATTATCTGCCGAAAACGATTTTTCTGGCGCAGACCGAACAACACAACCTTATGTTATTTATCTTGGGACCTTATTGGATTTCATGAGACTGATTGCAACATTATGGTTAGGGTCACTATGGTAATTATTGAGATTTGTTTTCTTCTGAGAAAAGTGAAAGAAGAAACTCTAAAAATTTAGCAAAATACGTATACATCTATTGGCTCATCAACTGCCTTGATGTAGCATCACATGACCTGAGAGGAACCTAGGATATACCAAATCAATATAATTTAAATTTGTATTTCTGTAGCGATTTGTTAGAAGAATGTAGGTTGCTGTTTAGGGAACCTCGAAGCTGAGTTATACAGCGTGTCCCGCTTATACGTATAATAAAAGAAAAAATCACAACTTTTTTATTTACCAATATTTTTTGTCCAAACTTTGTACAAACATGTAACAACTGAGAAATGTTTTTTACAAATCAAGAAAACTAGCGCACATCCACATGTGAACCGTTAGTGGCACGGCAAATGTCAAACCGGTTGTCAGCCTCAAGCCACACGTTTTGAAGCATGTGCGGGGTAATGTTGTTTACTGCAACCACAATTCTTTCACGCAAGTCTTGCAAATCTCTAACCGGTGTACAGTAAATTTTGTCCTTAACACACCCCCACAACAAAAAATCACAGACAGTGAGGTCTGGTGACCGTGGGGTCCATTCAATAAAATTCGAACCTCTTCCTATCAATGTTCCATTGAAAGCTCGTCCAGGAAGTCTCTAACGAGATTTGAGAAATGAACCGGTTTCGCGTAACTGTTTTCCCATTTCTTTATTGAAATGTACTATGGAACTACTTCTTTAGCACCTAAACCATAACGTGCACGAAATCGTCTCTGCACAAGTGTCACAGACTTCACTTCAGACAACGTTAAAACACAAAACACCTTTTCTTGTGGTGACCACATGACGAATGGCTACTGAGAAACTGATAATATCAGTTTTGAAGAAATTCTGGCTACTGCGCATGCGCAACTACCACTGAATGTGTTGCTAAAAAAAATTCTGAGTCATTCTTTAAAATGAAACAACAATCACATCATTCTGACAGTTTGTTTAGAAGTTATGATTTTTTCTTTTATTATACGTATAAGCGGGACACGCTGTAGTGCTCATAATCTATTGAAGATTACACGTGGGGAAAAATACAGCCCTCCCCCCGCCCGAAAAGCTAAAATACTGTAAGAAATAACCCTGAGGAATTATTCAATTAATATCTCAAAGAAACAATGCTTCTCCAACCACAAGGTTTCCAGAATTAAATCATACCCTTTCCCTGCAATCACAAGGAATCCTCACCTGAAGTAAAGTTTTCTCTGGGAAGGAATCTGTTGCTACGAAAACAATGATAATGAGGGAATGTAGACGGAGGATGCTTCCTTAAGAAGATTGGAGAACGGTGGGAATTAAGGCGGACCCTCCTAATTGAAACGTGACTCGTCGAAGAGGCTTGCGTTACTTGCCATGAGGCCCGCGTTCTAACCCCGACATCATTATATTTTAATTCAGATTCCATGGTAGTCGTTTGGTTAATCAGCTCGCTAGATAGACGATGCCAGTCGTTCGTGATTTGAGTAAGAAACTCCGCGGTTCTTCCAGGATCGCGCCACACTAAGAATAAAGAATATTACGCATGCTGCACAATGGTGGCATCTAGCGGCTGAATTATGAAACTGCAGACGAGAGGAGTACCCTTAAGTTTTTATGTTCACCAGCCATACCTCGTTAACGTTCTTGTCCCTTCTGCCAAAAGCGTTTGTTTAGTCTGGATGGAGTAGCAAGTGTAGCTTAACAATGACGGTAGCCTTTTTGGCAATTGTACCAACTTTACATCTCTTGATATGTACTTTTTAAAAGGAGCTTTAACTTTGCAATATTTCCACGAAAATACAATTCGCCCTATGGCACAGGCAGAGTCAGAAACTTTTCGGAACATACCAAACTGTATGTCTGAGACCAGTCAGCGAGCCTACTAACAGTGAAGAGCGTAAGCAAGAGTGTCAGGGAAAGGCGCTGGGTCGAGATGACGTCAGCGGCACGTTTGTTAATTGGAGATTTCGGGAGTAATGACCAGGGATGTTAAAGGTCCAGGAAGGGTTCTATTTAGGTTCCACTGCAGGACCGGAACCTATATTCTCGCATAATTTATATTCGGTACAAGTTGCGTATTGTTTCATTTCAACACGGAACTTGGACCCTATTTAATCTGATCCGGAAAATACATTCTTGGACCGAATTTATTTCAGCCGGAAAAAAATGTTCTTGGACCGAATTTATTTCAGCCGGAAAAAAAGGTTCCTGGACCGAATTTAAATTCAGACGAAAAAAAATTATTTCTGGACCGTATTTAAATTGATCCTTAGAAAGGGTTCCTGCACTGCATTGAAATGCTTTGTAGAAAAGAAGATTCTTTACGGTCCAGAACACTTCCTGATTTTCTCTCCTGGACCGGAATTAAATGTCTCGACCTTTAGCAGCCCTGGTAATGACTCGCTCCAAAGCTGCAAATGAAGAACAGTCAGAGACGTTAGGAAGAAGATTAACTTTAAATTTTGATTTTGAAATGATCTTGGTTGCGATAGCTGTCCATACTTGGTTCTATAGGAAAATAATATATGTTTTGGAAGATTTTTTTAAAGTTGTTGACGCATAAATATATCTTACAGCACGCCCCTGTGTGCCTGCTTTCAATGGAATATCTAAAATCTATCGTGACCCTTAAAAAAAACTCTTGCTCATTGTGAATCTCGACCTTTAAAACCCGGAAACCCGTTTTGCTTAAAACAATCTGGGATTATTCGTGGCTTTCATACCTGTCGGCATTCATGGAGCATATCAATCCAGACCCATCCCCAATCGGAAGTCTTTTGTGCGTTTTCAAACGAGAGATTGGTATCTGGTATCGCACACGCACACATACACACCCCAACATGCACGGGGTAAATTACTTGCCCCTCAGGACAGGAAATTGCAAAAGGGTAATTTGATCTTTGTACAAAAGAGCAAAGAAAAATGAAGGGCAGATGAAAGCTTGGCGAAGGGAGGGAAAAGGGCAGAGAAAATAATAATAAACTCCCCCTGTCATTAGATGAAGATAGGGGGAGGGACAGTGGGGAGGGAAATAGACTACAAATTTGCATTGGGAAAGAGGAATGATTTTTTTTTCCTCTGCATCGAATTTGTTGGATTTCGTTGACTAGGCAATCTGCATTCGATCTGGTCGTTGGAAATCAAATTTCGTGAATGGTTTCTCTTTGTCACGTGACCTATCCACCTGGACTGCATTATATATAAAAGTACTCCTTCTCTGTCCCCCAGGGTCTAGATCCAGCTGGACATAAAAATTTTTATACAATGGCAATTTGGAGAATACAATTTCGCAACGTTTAGTTCGCAGATTTTTGTCTAATGGAAAAGTGAAATTGGTTTCGAAATACTGCCAAACAGACGAGAGATTGGAAAACAAAATGTTTAATGTGTCTCGTGTATTATTCAAGACAGCCCACGCAAGTACGACACAAGGTATTCAGTTCTGGAAAATGCAGAGGCAATTCACTCTGAAGCTATGTTACTACAGAGCATTCCCTGACATTCGCTACGAAACTCGGCGGCAAGCGGCCCGGCATCAGCGCTTGTCTTTCCCGGTGAACGGGGTCCGCGACAGTCGCTAGAGTCTGCTATTAAAATTACAGTTTTCATATTGTGTACTAACCTTAATTACAGAAGGTGTGTAAAATGATGCCCCTCTTCTGCAACACATTCCTGGCATCTTCGAAGGAAATTGGCATTTATACGTGCAAGTTCGTCTACTGTAAATCTCCCGATTTCTCGTACAATACTCTTTTAACTCACGGATGGTGTGCGGATTGTCTTTATATACTTTATTTTTAAGATTTCCCCATTTTTCTTTCCACTTTTATTCAGAACTGACCCTGTTACGAGGTTTAATATAGTGGTCCTATGTGGAACGGGAACACCAGGAAATTTCGTTGCAAAACGTCGTCACACTTCTCCACAATTCATTTTTCCGAAGTAATACTCGACGAGATACATCCTTTGTTGTAATGTAAACTCTTGTGGTGCCATATTAAGCAACAATCTTCAACACGCGGACACGACACAACACAACTTCCGAGGGAGGATTAAACTGGCGTCAGTCTGCAACGTCAACAGAAAGGGAAAGAGAGCGAAGGCAGGAAGGGTGAAAAAAACAGACTGTAGCGTGCAACTGTCGCGGACGCGTTAACCAGGAAAGACAAGCGCTGACGCCGAGCCGCTTGCCGCCGAGTCTCGTAGCAAATGTCAGGGAATGCTCTG
The DNA here is from genome assembly GCF_977018435.1 of Lepisma saccharinum. Lineage (NCBI taxonomy): Eukaryota > Metazoa > Arthropoda > Insecta > Zygentoma > Lepismatidae > Lepisma > Lepisma saccharinum. The sequence continues at coordinate 156,986,337 of NC_139229.1, read as the reverse complement.
TATTTAAAAAAAATATTTAGCGTCGTTTTTCCTGCACTTTTGGCTAATCACGACGATGAGGATGAGTGAAGATGAAATTACGTAAGAATCTGTAGCCCCATCAAGTTCGCTGCACTTTTTGACTCTCTTTGCACCCAACTAGTGTATTTGGTGTCTGCACCGTCTGCACTACCTTGCGGACCGGTGTATGTTTGGTGTATGGTCACGTGGTGCGTGCTAACTAATGAAATGACCGTTTAAAGCAACAGACAGGCATTTGTTGAATCTTCTGAACTTGAACACCGCTTTCCGTCTAGTTGGTTGAACTTAATTTCCTTGCACCACCACTCTTGACACTAGATACACTTGCACTTCACCGAGAGTTAAAAAGTTCAGCCAACTAGACGGGGCTTTTGAAATGTAGCCATCACCTTTCTAGACAGGAAATTGCTAGAGGAATGTCTTGTCAGAAATTGCCGGGCTTCCTTGATCGCCATCGTTGCAAACAGGTGTAAACAATCGTAATAAAGGCAGAAATTACAAGTCTGACTCTGCATTTGTTTAGTAAAATGAATCTGAATAAATATCTCGGGAGAGAGAGGTCAGTGGTTAGTTCCAAGTCAGTCATTCAGAGGGTACAGAAGTACGAGCTAAAAGTCTAGGAGAAAAAGAGTGAAGTCTGGGCTTCCAGACTTGCACGACAAACGGACACGTCGTATTAACCAGTCCGTGGTTTGACACCTCGAGGGAGCAGCTATTTCCATTCACCATGCTGATCCAGTCTGTAGGGGTTTAAACTCAAGTGTTGTGTTTTACCATTTAAGTGTATAGACGTTACTTCTCGCACCTTACCATTAAGCCTACCATATCTAACGCAAGGAGGGATGATCAGTGGGCTACATCACCCAGTTCGATCCGACATACCGAAGGGTATGTTACGATTAATGAAGGAACACTCACAAAGATCACCTATACCCAGTTCGGGATTCAAATGCGGGACCTCTAGCGTCGTAGCACGCTGTTTTAACCACTGGTCGGCTCATGTACCTTTACTCTATTCCAGTGAGATCCCGGGTTCGATACATGGTGGAGGCACATAGTGGTTCGGATCCCACTTTAAATTGTAAACCCAGTCTCGATTTGCCTATCTGTGTATAAAGCGGACTTAGAAATTGAATTCTATTCTATCTCCTATTTCTTTCTGTAAGCTTAAAAATGCTACCGGGAAGCCCATGTGTTACTTCTGTATGCGAGCTTCCCAATCGACGAAGCGTTCCTTACAATACAATTAATAATAGCAGCAACGATAAGACTGGATGGTCTGACCGCGAGTCAACTGAGAGCCTTTGGCCCAAAGAACTGTCGGCAGAGCAAAGACCAAGCAGGAAACTTAGCACAGCACTGACCAGTATTCATCCAATTGATTTTAAGGGTATCAAGAAGGGAGATTAACCTGTTACGAGCACTAGGCTCGGCTAACTTCGGTTCAGATCGACACGTGACCCGAACTGCCAGAATGCCTCCCCGAGAATTAAACGCTTTTGGACGTTCGTCTCAAATGGCCAGCTATATACCTTGAACGGCCAGTGCCATCTATAACACACTCTGCAACCACTCTTCCTCTGATGAGTTCGAACCATCTCAAATATGGGCTAGACTGGTGTCGTGCTGAGTGTTTATAATATATAATTTAGTTTTATTAATCTAGAAACTCATTAATATCGTTTGGCATGATTTACTCTAATAGAATATTCAGGCAAGGGTATAATTGAATAATTCAGGGTGGCTGGTTGCTGTATGCTGAATTTTTACAATGCCCATTAACATTTAAAAAAAATGTTAAACAGAAGTAGGAGGGTGAATTTTATTTTTCAGGGCATTAAAATCTCAGTTAAACTTTCAATTCCGTGGCGGGTAAATTTGTCACAGATTGAAACAGCCATCACTGGAAGCCATGACAATCCGCTGATCTTCAGCCGTCAAGCCGAGGTTTCCGAAGTGACTGTGCTACAGAATAAGCCAGAGCTTAACTCCCCGTTTCATGAACAATTTATGGCTGGCTGGATGAAGCGCTTTCCGATGCTTTTCATTCGCAGATCCTCCTCCGTGCGTTTGATCTGTCCCCAAACGCTTAACCGAGCCTTTCAATCCAGGGGTTGCCGCATTTTGATTTTCAACTCTCTATTCGTCTCCCGCAAAAGTATATCTGTGCCATGTGCGGACGAAGAATCAATCATAAGATCAGTGTGATTTCCTACTGATTAACTACTTAACTAGTCAATTTTCCCAGTGATGTAGTCGTTAGCTTAAGCCATCTCGCGAAAAACAATGATCTTTGGCCCCTGCAGAATTATTTTTTCATACAAGCTGTTAAAATTGAAAACTGTTTGCTTAAACTTGATATGTTGACATGATTCTTCCGTCATTATGAAAACGAAAGTGACTTAAAGAAGCCAGAGAGAGAGAGAGAGATAAAACTAGAGCCCTCTACCGTGCAGTACTACAGGACGTCAGCACGTATGTTCTTGATTATTAGTTCTATATGTTTTTGTTAAGCAATATTGATAGTTTACTCAATTTACAGTATTATCAACTTCAAAACCATTGTTTTGAAGTTATAAGCAACTATGGAGGATTTAAAATTAGGTCACCTTGTACCTTGTAATCAGGGGATCCCGGGTTCGATACCAGGTGGAGGTATATTGCACAATAGTTCGGATCCCACTTTACACTGTAGGTTCAGTCCGATTAGTATATTTGGGCATAAAGTGGACTTAAAGTACTTGTGCAAAATAAAGTGTGATAGTATTTAAAACAGTATTCTCTCATTTCTTCAATGCGGTTGTAAGTGGTGTCACCTGAGAATTTCGTTCGTAGGGGGAAAGGGGGGGGGGGGTACAAGAGTGAACGAGTTATTTTCAGGTAGACTCTTCTTTGGTGATCCATAGCTACCAGATTCTCTTTTTTTCTCTATTTTCACCTTTCTACCGTCTTCTATTTTGGCTCTTCTATCTTCCTTAATCTGCCTCTTTGTTCCTTTGCTTCTTTCTCTCATTGTCTCTCTCTTTCTTTCTATATCCCTTTTTATTCTTCTGCTTCTCTCCTTTTTTCTTCCTCTGTTAGGTTCCTCTCTTTCTTTCTGTCTTTTCATCTCTTTTCTCTATCTGCCTGTCTTGTCTCTCTGCCTGTCTCTTTCTGCTTCTTCTTCCTTTTCCTCTACTGCTCTATTTCTTCCCAGCACTTTCTTTGTTGATTCCTTCTCCCCCTTTCTCTGTGTACATCTTCCACTGTTTCTTTTTTTCTTCTTCCTCTGCTTCTTTAATTCTATCACTTTTCCTTTTAACTTCTCTCTCCCTTCGCCCTTTTCTCTCTACATCTTTATCTATCAGTTCGTGATTCTGGAAATTTCTGCCATAGACTGAGTTGGCAAGAGGGTGGGTATAGGTCCACCCCCAACTGATTACGACGCCCCTGATTGTTGCGTCTAATGAAAGGGGGCAGAGTCGTCAAATTTAGCTCTGGGTCTGCTGTTATGAAAACTGGCAGATGAAACCGAAGAATGTGCAATAGTACGAATCCTTAGTCTTGGCATTTGCTAGAACGTTTTCCTTCAGAGGGCGGAAGGGAAGGGGGGAAGTATCCATCCTCCCCCCGCTGGTGAAGCCGCCACTTCCCATGGCCATGGCCGGGATCGCTCTTAATGAGGGAACAGCAATTGCGAGTCTCGTTTTACACGGAGCACAGGCGTGACCCGCAGGAGAAACGAGGAAGGTTTAAAGGGACAAACTTGGAGGAGTACCAAAGAAAGAGAAAAACCCTTCTTACGGTAAATTCGACCGTAATTTAACCGTGAGATCACTGGCTATTTGGGCGCCAATGATAGTACAATGGTAGGGAACTCGGATAAATTAGAAGACTTCATTAGAAATAACGAGTATGTTCACCATATACAAGCAAGACCATAAGGTCACACTGACGTATACTCCATCTCGGGAATCTCTGGAGCAAGCAAACAAAAACAAGTCTCTGCGCAAGGGCTCGAACAATAGACGTGTGAGAGAGACAGCGAGTGCATGAAGAGGAAAATGCGGCTGCAGCTACCAGTTGGTAGCAACTGCGTACTGCTTCGTTATGAGACCTTGCTCCACAGATTCTCGGGACAGAGTATAGTAATCTTTCTTCCCATATTCCCATACCATTTAGTTTCTCGCAACGGTGTCTGGAGAATGAAACATTTTCGAACCACACTCCTTCTCTCTACTTCCCGTCGATTTTCTAATATTTTTGGTTATATCGACGATTTGAAAGATTGAGGTTATGGATAACGAGACATACACAATGATGTATCCATGCTTTACTCAAAATTGGGACCTGGGATCTCTGGGAACCCCATGCTGATCAGTATTTTATCATAGACAGCTTTCTAAATTTTGATCATTTTTTCTAGAGACCCTGTATTTTGTGACTGCGGTTATACCAGTTTCTCCGTAGGACCTCGTTTCCAGCTTTGGCCGTCTCTGGACATTCTGTAGAAGGGGTAGGCGACGGTTCCTTTTCAGCTTTCCTACATGTCACAGCAGACGTATGGATCAGCAATTCAAAGGAGCATATACAGTAGAACCTTGATAACTCGAACTTCAACAACTCGAATAAAACCTTGATAAGACCAATTTTTGTACAGTTTATGGGATGCCGTTCGAGCTCAATAACTCGAAGGTAGAGTATGAAAAACCTCTATGAGTCGAAGTTAAATTCTAATCACCTCTATAACTTGAAGTTTTAGTCCCACGGACCTCAATAAGCCGAAGTGTAGTAAACTTTAGACCTCTATAACTCGAAATCCTTGATAACTGAAATGTTTTTTCCTCCTCAAGTTCGAGTTATCAAGGTTGTACTTGAAATATCCCCGCGTCCTCACTATAGATGTGTAGTTAGCTAACACCTATTACGTTTTCAGGAAGTCGTTTAACGGCTAAGGCGTGGAACTTTTTTTTCACCCTCGTAAGACTGTTTATCTTGCTTCTTGGAGAAGTGGTTAGCACAGCGTGTTACGACGCCAGGGGTAGCGGGTTCTTATTCCGGCATGGGTGTTCTTTGTAAGTGCCAATTTCATCATATCATCACTTATCCTCATCGTCGCGATTAGCCAAGAGTGGATGAAGGGCGAAGTAAAATAAACCAGATCAGTCAATTGATCTTGGAAGAAAAATATCCACGTGAGTTTTCGCAGGAGTGCCTTTATCTCAACCGTCCTCTGATAAAAAGGCGGTTGCGCGTTCATTGAGAGAGTCGGCGCTTGTTGTTTTTGTGTGGTGAAGCATCGCTGGTGATTTGAGTTATTTCAAAGTAATCGTAACCGCACAGGACACTCCACCACGCAATATGAGCAGACCCCAAGTGACCGTCATGTTGGAATGTCCCCTCCCTCTTTTCTTGATTATGTCTGCACGTCATGAGAGAGAGAACAGTCAGTCTCTCTCTCTCTCTCTCTCTCTCTCTCTCTCTCTCTCTCTCTCTCTCTCTCTCTCTTTTTCTACCTCTTCTTGACTACAAACAACCAAGCCCGACCGGGATTCGAACCCGGGACCCTTGGCGTCGCAGCGCGATGTGCTAACCACTCGGCCACAGGTTCGGGCCTTGGAGCAACCGAGTCACAGGGGCAAAGAAGAGTAAATTAGTCGATGGGGTTGGTCGATTTAGAACATAGGGACCCAATACAAAACATTCAAACTTTAAAATACACATTACTGTGAGGGATATATTAGGCTATAAATTTCCAATATTTTTTTAAAATATAATAATGTGTGGCAGCTGATAAATTTAAAACTGAGTTGAATTTTTTATGCTTACTCTAGCACCAAAGAGAATTGGTCTGGTTTCGAGAGCAAATAGGTCAGCTAATTTCAAGTCGGCAGACAAGAAGTAGTTATTTCTCATGTTGCCAATGCTTTTAATTCTGCTCATAGTTGTCCAGGCTATATTTCTGTACGTTAAGATAAATACTCGGAGGAATTTTAGAGTATCACTGGAGCAATTAGTTTTTAATATAGTATGGGAGGGGCACAGAGGACAGCGATTTAGAAATGGGCACCAAGTTACCAGTATTGCGACCTTCATCTGAAAATCATGCAACTAGATAACTGGGAAGACTGATGTATTAGTGTCTCCCTATAAAGCGCTACAGCTATTTTATGATCTTGGCCTACTCAATTACATTCTTCCACCCATCTTCATACACTTCTATACACTTTTCTTTCAGTTTTGAATATTAATTTCTCTTAGGTCACTTTTAACATAGACTATCCATATGGTTATAAGTATTTCTTTTGATCTTGTAGCAATGAGTTCCGAGTTGTATATTTGCTTTACTATTTTTTTATTCAGGTACTCTTTCAATATGATTCAGCTAATTCATTCTTTGAGTCTTTATATATATCTTCTTTTGTTATGATTTATTAGTATATCCAACTCTTTTATTCGCAATAGGCTATAAAATTATACTGTTTCGTTGGACAATACAAGAGATACATTTTGAAGCTTTTCTGGCGACGAATGATGAAAAGATTCTCTCTAGCTATAGACCAGGTGAGTTTTGAAAGGATTTCCAAGCTTTAGAGAGCTAACGTCACTCTCATCTTCAGGTTAGAAGTGATCTTTCTCTACCCTGAAGATGAGAGTGACGTTAGCTCTCTAAATCATGGAAATCCTTCCAGAACTCACCTGGTCACTTCTACCCTAAAGATGAGAGTGACGTTAGCTCTCTAAAGCTTGGAAATCCTTCCAGAACTCATTTGGTTACATCTACCCTAAAGATGAGACTGACGTTAGCTCTCTAAAGCTTGGAAATCCTTCCAGAACTCATTTGGTCACTTCTACCTTAAGATGAGAGTGACGTTAGCTCTCTAAAGCTTGGAAATCCTTCCAGAACTCATTTGGTCACTTCTACCTTAAGATGAGAGTGACGTTAGCTCTCTAAAGCTTGGAAATCCTTCCAGAACTCATTTGGTCACTTCTACCCTCAAGATGAGAGTGACGTTAGCTCTCTAAAGCTTGGAAATCCTTCCAGAACTCATTTGGTTACATCTACCCTAAAGATGAGAGTGACGTTAGCTCTCTAAAGCTTGGAAATCCTTCCAGAACTCATTTGGTCACTTCTACCTTAAGATGAGAGTGACGTTAGCTCTCTAAAGCTTGGAAATCCTTCCAGAACTCATTTGGTCACTTCTACCCTCAAGATGAGAGTGACGTTAGCTCTCTAAAGCTTGGAAATCCTTCCAGAACTCATTTGGTCACTTCTACCTTAAGATGAGAGTGACGTTAGCTCTCTAAAGCTTGGAAATCCTTCCAGAACTCATTTGGTCACTTCTACCCTCAAGATGAGAGTGACGTTAGCTCTCTAAAGCTTGGAAATCCTTCCAGAACTCATTTGGTTACATCTACCCTAAAGATGAGAGTGACGTTAGCTCTCTAAAGCTTGGAAATCCTTCCAGAACTCATTTGGTCACTTCTACCTTAAGATGAGAGTGACGTTAGCTCTCTAAAGCTTGGAAATCCTTCCAGAACTAATTTGGTTACATCTACCCTAAACATGAGAGTGACGTTAGCTCTCTAAAGCTTGGAAATCCTTCCAGAACTCATTTGGTTACATCTACCCTAAAGATGAGAGTGACGTTAGCTCTCTAAAGCTTGGAAATCCTTCCAGAACTCACCTGGTCTATAACCCGAGATAATCTTTTCATCAACATGTAAATATTTTCCTCTGGTATTGTATCTGACCAAACTACAAGATGAAACCGTTTCAAGAAAGCGGATGAAATATTGATATTCTTTGTTTTTCCGACTCTCCAAATTATGTTAATACTTCAAACATGTGTCTATACTACATTTTCGAAGATTAAAGCACACAATTCTCAGTAATTTTATGGTATTCTTTAAGCTTAAGTTAATAGTAATACTTCAGGAAGTTGTAACTTTGAAATACAGAGCGTGATTGAATACGATCGGAGACCAAAGAACGGGGTGGGAGAGTCAGTAATATCACGCGAACTGCGTAAATATTACATTTTTTTATCTGAAATATTCATAGTAATTGTACGTATACTTTGAAGGGTCGGTCTGGTGTAGCATTGGAACGAAGTAACTCAAAACATTTCAATATGGCCGACTTTAAAAGTACCAAAACCAATCTGAAGGTTGTTGATGCACGGAAACGAGATTTTGAAAGATGAAGTGTCAATGAGATCCAAGTGTATCAGCGACAACAATGACGGGAAGGAGCTACACGAAGCTCTTTGTTGCCCCGTCCGACACCGAGCTCCCCAATGAATCCTCCTCTTGACACCCGTCTCCTCTTCGGCCTCCGCGAATGGAGGAGGAAGGAGGAGGAGGGGGAGCAAAGGAAGTCGGCTGGCTTAGGGAAGAAGTCCGAACTTTGTCGCAAGATGTCGTCCATGTTCGCGGGAATCGTGATGCATTACTTTCATAAAGAGAGCGGACACTTTCAATTATGAGATAAAATTAATGGTTACTTTTACGAAGCCGCCTCGAGTGCATTTGTGAGGGGAAGCAGTCGAAGGGAAAGTTTTCCTACTTGGCTTTCACTCCACTTTCCCCTTTAAAAGGACCGAACATTCTTTGCAACTTTCTTCTACATCCTGCGTAACTTTCACCGTCCTTTTTTCACTTCTCTTATTTCTATCTGATACTTTCCGGAACTTTTACAAAGGTTCGGAGGAAAGACATGTCAAATAGCCGCCTTCTGTATCTTCAGCTATTATGCTTGAATACACCCGGTGGGAAGGAGAGATGTATGGTTCTACAGTAACGAAAGGTGCGCAAGAATCTCTGGTGTACAGGGTGGTCACAAAGTGGGCGTGTCCTCATTTATTTTCGACTCTTCGATGGTTATGGTTGAATGCTTGATATGGGCATACCCAGTGGCCGCGATCGGGTTCCAAAATCGAGTGCGTAAGGTGCCAAAACTCGCGGGGCAAAGACAGTATATTTCCCTTTGTAGATAAGGTTTAACATAGTGCGGGGGAAAAAGTGGCGAAAAGTGGGAGAGGTGGCAACTGCCCCCCCTAGTCGCCGCCACTGGGCATACCTGATAGTTTAAGAGACCAGAACATCGGTATGGAGACCGTCATTTTCGTAGTACAGCCAAATTCTGTTCCATGTGCTGGTATACTTCGCTTGCAAGTGTGTTACTAACTGAATAAGACCTTCCCCAGACGGTGGATTGGAAGAGATTCTGAAGATTACCCAGCTCCCTTAGGCCGACCTCCAAGAATTCTGGATCTCACCTCTGGGAGTTCATTACTGACCGAGTCATAAATAACCGGTATCACACAAGGTAAGAGTTACAAGCAACTATAGAAGATGCCGTCATCCCGGATTATCTCCGTAAAACATCTGCCAGAACGTGACGTACAATTCGGCCATGCTACGAAAGTAAGGTCTCCACACCGATGTACTGGTCTCTTAAACCATCAGGTATGTGTCCTTATCAAGCAATCAACCATAACCATCGCAGTGGCAAAAGAAAGAGAGAGTACACCCACTTTATGACAACTCTGTACAGCCAAGTTCAATGGTAAGTGTAGAAGTGACCCTTTCTGAAGGCATACTGTACGATGCTAATTAGGACAGCCCTTGTTGAATGACCATATTAATTAGCACCGCCAAAGAACACTACGCCGAAACCCTTTTTAATTAATTTATTAGACCATATTATGTAAAAGTGTGGGGCGTTACCCCCACACCCCCTATACGCCTTCATGGCGTGGTGCTATGCACAGGGGAACACTTTACCTTTTTTATATTATGTAATCCCTGGAAACACATACCTGGCTGGTGTAATGGCCTGCAGTGGTGTCCTGCCTAGGGCTGTTGGCACTCAAACACACACACACACACACACACATGTTTTTACTAAACTTCAATGTCTGCCTTGTTCATCCACTAAGCTGTCTATCTCAATCACAAAACTGTTCATTGCAACTGTCACAAAACCTCTGGCAATTCTATATCAACCGTCTATCATAACTGTTCCGCAAAAACTGCCTTTTCCTCTCCCCCGACCGCACTATATATTTCTTACCAATATCCTGTTCGCGGAAGTCGGGGGGGACAGGCACCTTTAGTAAAGTGCCGAGTTGTCCCTAGGCAGGAAACGACTCGACGGAACCTTGGGAGGCCATATACACCGCCCCCCCACCTCTTGGCAAAAGCGAAGCACACGGGTGCGAGCGGTAGAGTTTCCTGAAACAATATAACATACAAATAAAAAAATAAATTTCAAGTAAAGTCGCAAAATGGATATCTCATTTGGTTTCTGTTCTTATGTAGCTACATGTCACTAAACGTATATTATGTACACATTCGTCAATCACCACAAATATTCACTAATGTAAAACATGAAAACTCTGCATCGGCACAATACGTTGCACTGCACTGTAAGAAGTTGCTTTTAAGTTTGTACCCACATATTACATTGTCGTGAAGATAATATGGATATTTAAAAAATAACTTATGTCCTATCTAACGACTGTCATTTCCCAACACCAAATCCATCAAACACTATTTTAGAAGTAACATAATGTCATGTACTGGCTAAATTCATAAGTTTATTATTTTTATTTATTTATGATTATTATTGTATCCAGTACGGAGATCTCTCATGTAAAGTTATTAATGCACGTCGTAAGAAAGATTTGTTTCTTTCGTTCTTCAAACTCAAAACTGAAAGTGCAAAGACAGAGGAATACTTATTGTTGTGCGACGTTTCAAGCTGGAACAGCGGCGTCTCGGATGACAGTGAAGGCACGCATCGTCAGCATCTCTGCAGGCGGCTACAGCTGTTCGTACAAGGGTCGTTGGACATCGAAGCTGGTGTCCTACTTTGCGGCGTGATCTCTGGCAAGAAACTCAAGACAGGGTAAACAAATAGGCACGTGACGTAAAGACATGTGTTTCCAAGAGAGTCCAATCAAAAAGGGTAATTTTGGGGGAGGAGTAATGTATATAGAATACAATCAGGATTGTTAAAGGTCCAGGAATTTTAAATAAATTCAATTCCGGTCCAGGAGAGAAAATCAGCAAGCGTAAATGGGTTCTGTACCGTAAAGAACCTTTTTATCTGTAAAGTATTTCAATTCGGTCCAGGAACCTTATTACCAGATCAATATAAATACGGTCCAGGATCCTTTTTTTTTCAGACTGAATATAAATTCGGTCCAGGAACCTTTATTCCGGCTCAATTTAAATACGATCCAGGAACATTTTTTCCGTATCACTTTAAATACGATTCAAGAACCTTTTTTCAATTAAACAAAACGCAACTTAGATCGAATTTAAGTTGTGCGAGAAAAAAGGTTCCGATCCTGTAACGGAACCTAATAGAACCAATTACAATGTATGGATTTCTGGATCCTTAATAATCCCAAGGTTGTTCATTTCCAGGAATTGTAAATAAATTCAATTTCCGTCCGGAAGGGAGAAGCAGCAAGTGTAAATGGGTTCTAAGCCGTAAGGAACCTTATTTCAATTCGATCCAGGAATATTTTTTTTCCGGATAAGTTTAAATACTGTCCAGGAACCCTTTTTCCGGATAAATTTAAATGCGGTCCAGGAACTTTTTAACCCGGATGAATTTAAATGCGGTCCAAGAACCTTTTCCCCCGGATGAATTTAAATACGGTCCAAGAACCTTTTCCCCCGGATGAATTTAAATACGGTCCAAGAACCTTTTCCCCCCGGATGAATTTAAATACGGTCCAAGAACCTTTTCCCCCGGATGAATTTAAATGCGGTCCAAGAACCTTTTCCCCTGGATGAATTTAAATACGGTCCAAGAACCTTTTCCCCCGGATGAATTTAAATATGGTCCAGGAACATTTTTTCCGGACCAATTTAAATTCGGTCCGGGAACCCTTTTTCAATTAAACAATACGCAACTTGGACCGAATTTAAATTGTGCTAGAAAAAGATTCCGGTACTGCAGCGGAACACAATAAAACCCATTAAAATTTATGGGTGCTTGGACCTTTAACAACGTCTGGCGTCTAGACTCTGCTAGTATAATCCTGTGTGACACTCGTGTTGCATCGTTTATATGAGTCCATATACAGTGCGTCCATTTCGATCTGCAGCCGAGAGATCGGGAGAAACGTGGCGGGCGGCGCTGACGGAGATGCCGACATTTGAGCCCTGTAATGCCCGCTTATTTTTGTGGACATCTTGCAAAACGAGCACTAACCTGTGTTATAACACGCAAAAGTTCTTCTGTAATTCTTCCAAGTTCCACCCTTATATACACAAATAAATACGCTTTAGAAATTATATTAAGAGCCACAGATAATACTCTGTAAAACATTTTAATCATAGTTTTGACCAGTAACGTCCTGCTTAAGTTTATATCCTTGAAAGAGTTTTGTGTCGATGGGGATCGTTTGGAGGTTTCGAATGTGCAACACTGTATCAAGATTACGCTGCAGACGAACCGTTAAAAGCTAATGGTGTTCGTGAGCTTCCTTGCAATCCGAAATCTCCTAGCTCAAGTTTTTTGTTCCTTCGCGACTACAAAGCTGTGAATATAGTGGCAGGCAGATGTAAACCAAGAGCGTGTTAATTTCGTACTGTGCGTAAGAGTGTTATTCTTGGTTACTTGCCGTTACTTGTTTGTGTTATTGCAGTGTGTATGTGTGTTGTGTCAGTCAGACGATTGGAATGCCAGCCGCAAGGTTCACGTTAGAACAAAGAATTTTTATGTATGACACTTACGTGAAAACAGACTCGTGTCGAGACGTGTGAAGGAAATTTGTACAGAAATTCCCAGGCGTGTAGGTGGACATCACTTTGAACAACTCTTATAACACAGGTTAGTGCTAGTTTTGCAATATTTATATAAATGTCTGCATATGTCCATAAAAATATGCGGGCATTACAGGCCGCAAATGTCGGCACCTCCGTCAGCGCCGCCCGCCACGTTTCTCCCGATCTCTCGGCTGCAGATCGAAATGGACGCACGGTATCTCATCATTCATAACCATTAGCGAAACGTAATAGACAATACACCACCAAAAGAACATCGAGGTTAGGCATATTAGATTTTTCTCCTCATACCGGTCAATATTTTCTCTGCTAATGTATTTAAATATTCTGATTCAAGTCCATTTGATGCACAGATAGTCTAATCTGGATTGTATCTACAAAAGTGGGATCTGAACCACTAGGTGACTCCATTTCACGCTGTTCAGAATTTATGTTTTAAAAAGATAATAGCGCATTAGGTAAGCGCTATTGTTCCCCAAGAAAAGTTATTTTTAAAACTTTTCTTTGTTTGACCTACGTTTATACCTACTGTTGGTAAAAGCCTTCTCCCAAATGCTACAATGTTCCAGTTCTTTAAGATATCTATCGGCAGAAATAATTTTATCTAAATGACTTGATTTTTTGCAGTCGCACAAATTGATAACTTGGTTTTCTTTGTCCATCACTGTTCCAAAATTATATATTTCAAAGATTTTGTTGCCAGAGTTGTGTTGTAAAATTGCTGTAAGTTTCGTTCTATAACCTAAAAAAATGTACCCTACATATTGGTAGGCAGTATGTCTAACATTACGCGGCACAAGACTTTCAATAGACTGTTTGTTAGTGGTGTGGTCAAAATTCAATGAAAGTGAATTTTACTCGTATATTGCCTTTCTACCTACCTTTTCATGTTATTTAAAAGTTATTAGTAGGGAACGGATTTTAAAGTGCAGCATTTTTCCAAAAATATAGCTGTTTTCATACCAATCGTTTGAGATACGGTATGTATTTTAGAACATGAAATCAAGTAAAATGAACATACTTTGTTGAACCTTTTCACCCCCCTCTTTGATGTTTAAGCATCACTTTCCTGTCTTTTGTTTCATGTTTTGTTAAAAAATTGGAGAGAAAAATAAAGGATTGTAACTCTTCTTGAGCAGATACATAAAATCCTATAGTCTCATTTTGTAGAGCAGAACGAGAGCTATAAAATAGTGTAATATAATCATTGCAGCCTCTATAGTTCCCAAGATAATGCAGCAAAAGTCGCGACAGAAAAAACAAAGTTCAACAAAACCTATTCGGCGGAATCACAGTCCTTATATACAGAAGGCGCAGAAAAAGAGAGCATTGTTTAAAGGCATTTTATCAGTATCTTTTTTTGCACCTTTTTGAAAACACTTTCAGGACCAGTTTATTTTTACCCTTTTCAGACCATAATTTTGCACCTTAAAATCCTTTCCCTAGTTATTAGGGTTAATAATTATACGAAACTGATATCGTACCATACCCAGGCCGCAAATTGAACACACAATTGCAGTGATAAGGATATCGTCGCTTCTTAATCAACAGATCCCGAGTTCGATCTCCGATGGAGACACATTACACAGTGATTCGCTCCCCACTTTAAACTGTGGGCCAAGTACTTATTAACCTATATTAGTATAAATATGGCTTAGAATCGAAGGAAAACATCGACACAATTATCTTTCGAGACGACTATAGCTAATCCAGTATCGATAGATATATCGTTGGATTATGTCGTTATAAATACATGATTCTGTTCAAGAAATTATATATACCTTTGTGTGCATCGATCCGGGATATTGACGTATTATGTGCTTTTTTTTCGAGTACAGAAGTAGTGATTGTATTTTTTAGAAATATTATCTTGAAGGCGACGACAGTACAACGGCACCGTTATTGATTAATTTTATTATATTATTGGCACATAGGCTATTTTTTGACATTCATATAGACACACAGAACTGATAATAGAGTCCTAACAAGAGAATAAAGTATGTCTGTTAAAACCTTTACCACTCAATATTTGAAGCTAATTGTCGTACCAAGAACTAAAACTACACTCTGTGCGAGGATAAAATCCCCATACCTTACCTAAAAGCTGAGGCTGTAAAGAGGCATTCAGCACAAGTACAGCGCCTTGAATAACGTAGTGTGGAAAACTGCACTGTTCTGGCATCTCTGGCTGGTTCCACTCGAAAATGATACCGCCAGAGGCGCTGGTGTCGGTACACGTGCATGGCATTCGTCTGCTTATAATGGAAGTAAATGGAGTTTTCGAGCAACGTCTGATTCTTTTACATGAAGCATTTCTATGAATGTGATAATTGCTATGATATTTGGTACAGTGGTCGTGAAGATATAAACGAACATTCTAGACAGTCGACCACGTCCTGTTATCGTCATACTTTCGTTAATAATACGGGATAAACATTCGCGTGGAATGCTCTTGGCAACTAAATTTTTGTGTATGAATTAGGTTCATTATTATTATTATTATTATCATCATCATCATTTCTTTTAAAGATATACACACTGAAGCATTTGTATTTTTGATATTTACCGTCTATTTTCTTCCGCTTTAAACTAATCGCGGCGATGTTGATAATGATGATTGCATGAAACGACAAGGGGAATCCCACAAAACTTTCTTAGTGCCATCGACATGAGTGTAAGGAAACTTTCAAATCAATGGGACAAGCGACACGGGATGTTCACACTGTCACACTAGTGACACACACTTTCAGACTGTAAAATAGCATTCATTGCACATTAGGGTCGAAACAGCAAACGACACGTTCATATGGCGTATTCGCGTGCTACTTGTTACTTCGGTCGGAAAGCTCCTTAAAGGAAGGGTGCTCAGACCGAAGCGACGCGCTACAGGGGGAGTTCCCAACTAAGTGACAAGCGACATGGTGCCTTCAGTCTATTAGCAAGCGTTCGCTACTAATTGTGCGAACAACAGATAGGCGACACGATAAACCGCACATTACAACAACAGATCTAGGCGACACGATAAGCCAAACATGTCGCTTTGTCGCTTGTGCGTCGCTCAAACTGGGCCATTTTCTCAGAAGCTTGCAATATGTTGCCGTGGTTTGTTGTTCGCCCATGCGTGATGCAATGAGTGTCTTGATTTAGATAGATTGCGCACCAAAGCGACAAGCGGCACGCGACACTTATCGCTTGAGGATTTCACCAACCGAACGCTGGCCTGTGCTTCCCGTCATGCCGCTACGATGTGAAATGTTGCTCTTGATTGGCTCGTTTCCAAGCAACATGTGTCGCTTCGGTAAGAAAGTTGCCTTGGACCGAAGGACCCGTGTCGCTTTGGTGTGAAATCCTCGTATCGTTTGTCGCGTGTCGCTTTGGTGTAAAATCTCCTTGAGGAAACTGTGCAGTCAGAGCTTGTGTCCCTACGGTTCGAAAGGCTGCATTGATTACGGACTGCTCGCTTCCAAGCGACACTTCTGGTTTGTCGCCTCGGTATGAAATATCTCTCAGGATACTATTTATATTCTAATAACATAGAAATATAAAACTCTAGAACACAATCCAACACCTGACGTCCGGAATCACTTTGTGATGTTTCTTCTTGTGTTACGCATGCTGCTTATTTATTAATTTTATTTTACTTTTCTTTCCAAATTAATGCCGTTTCATGACTGCAAATCACTCCACAAATATAACTGTTTCCATCAATTCACGTACCGCATTTCAAGACAAACAAATCTACACAATATATTCCCAAAAACTATCTAAGCCGCATTACTTTCATAAGAAAATTAGCACTCGTACTGACCGCACTGCCATCTATGTTTTCATCCGTCTGGGGAGTTTCTTGGGTCGTTTTCCACACTACGTTATTAAAGGCGCTGTAGCACAAGTAAGGACAAACACAGGGTAACACGACCCTACAGAGGATCATACTGGCCGTGGGTCCAGGCGCCAGAACCTCGTTGATCTGCAGGAATTCAAATCAGGGTATTACGTAGAAGAGAGGTTGGCATCCCTTACACCCAACGCTGCCATCTGGGAGGACCTATAAGAAGTATTTATACTTATAACAGCTTCGGAAAACATGTTACATTGCCGACGCTTTGCCATTCTTGATAAAGTAGACCCTGAGATTCCTACGAGAAGTAGGCTATAGAAAAGTAGAAAGGATGTAAATTATTGTGTAGTACTAGGTCAAGCAAGAATCCTTCAGACATATGTACACTTTGTGTGTTGCTGCGAAAAGAAATTCTAAGTTCGCGTGGAGAGAATTTAACGTTAAAAAAAAAATACCTCTCTTGTGCATTATTTGACCACGACGCCCTTTGAGCACGAACGCTTGTCATGCAGTGGAGGTCTCGTTTTAGGAGTAGGAGAATATCGCAACCAAATCTAGTTTCTCCCCGCATCAAAGATGCATTTCGTTTGCTTTGATCTTCATTCGGTCGCCCCATCCTTCAAGCCTTCTTTTGGTTTTGTACCCGACGGCGTTCCTGTGAGGTGAGCCAGGGCCAAAGAGCAAGGTGTGTCATATCCCGTACCTCCTGAAGCTCAACTTCCGAGCCTTTTCCCTTTATGTCAGGATACCTCTGGGTATTCATGTCTCAGCAGCTAAGGGACGTTACCATTGGAGGAGAGAAGAAACCACCACAAGTTACTATGATCTTTATTTGACTCAACATAGACGACATGTTACTGTTTCCGCTATTTATTCGGTACATTGTACAAGAACTAGAGCCACTACAGATATGTGTTTTTGTTTCGGGTATTTATTCATTACATTTCACAAGAAATAGAACCACTACTGGTATATGTCACCGTTTCGGGTACTTTTTCGTTACATTTCACAAGAAATATAACCACTACTGGTATATGTTGCTGTTTCGGGTATTTATTTGTTACATTTCACAAGAAACAGAGCCACTACTGGTATATGTTGTTGTTTCGGGTATTTATTTGGTACATTTCACAAGAAATAGAGCCACTACTGGTATGTGTTGCTGTTTCGGGTATGTATTCGGTACATTTCACAAGAAATAGAGCCACTACTGGTATGTGTTGCTGTTTTGGGTATTTATTCGGTACATTTCACAAGAAATAGAGCCACTACTGGTATGTGTTGCTGTTTCGGGTATATATATTGCTCTTTAGACTATTTGTTCGGTCTAGTGTACAAGTAGAGCCACTCTATGATACATAACTAGGCGCAAAACAAAGTCCATTTGTTGTAGTTGAGAGAAAGAATTGATGATAATAAGGTATGGCTAAGCCAAAGCTTTCTCCAGCACATTGGAACAGCCGTGAAGGCAAATGGGAAGATGTGGAAGTATGGCCTCACTTATTCACAAACCTGGCCATTTGTGGAGATGAGGTAATCATCACCACGCTCCGTCCGCCTCTACCCCCAGATATCCCTTTATTAGAGGCAAGGTGAATTTCGGAGCCACTCTATGCAAGGATATTGCTGGAAAAATTCCCGCCTGAAATCACGTACCCTGGAATCGAACACGGGGGGTCTCCCATTATCAGTCACACACCTTAGCGACTGGATCACCGCGGCTGTAATCACGTACCCTGGAATCGAACACGGGGGGTCTCCCATTATCAGTCACACACCTTAGCGACTGGATCACCGCGGCTGTAATTATTACTATACTGTATGAGTGTCCTCCCGTTTCGCCTTATCCCATTTCGCCTTATTGCGTTTTCACCTCCCCCAATATAATTTCAAATGATTTATGTGACACGAACTTTCTAAGGGCAATCAGGATAAGGCGAAATGGGATGTCCCGTTTCGCCTTAGAAAGTTAGTCACATAAATCGCGCGAAATTGTATTGGGGGATGTGAAAACTCAATAAGGCGAAATGGGCCGAAATCACTGTATGCCTCAATAGTGGACACTAACTAACTAACTCTCTAGCCTTCTTAAACCCGAATGCTCATGGCTGCAGCAACACAGGCCTTCCATCTGTCCCTATCCTGAGCAAGACAAGGCCTCATATGGTGGACACAGGAAGCCAAAAAATCATATTAAGCTATTCAGACGCATTGTTACACAAACAACTTTTAAAAAAAGAGGGTTCAATTGTTGAAAAATATGAGTTCAATTTATGTACCGAAAAAATTGAGTGAAATCTTTGTATTACGCTGTGTCGTTTAGAAAAATCTAATGTGGAGTTCAGACCGATATATCTCCGCAGAGTGCCTATGATGTATCTGTTTGTAAGATTTTTGTACGTGGAAACTGGAAATAACTATATTATAAAGATCATTCCTCATACAAAAGTTGCTGGAATTAATTCTTATTTTAAACAAAATGCAATCCAAAATAATATGTGCCATTATTTTGCAGAATCTATATTTCTCTTTCAGTTTCGATCCCAGAAAAATGTAGAGAGTTGTATCACTCCACCTGTTATTTCTCTGGTTAATGGGTGCGTGAACGTGAGATCTATGGAGCGAACGAGTGCACACTAAGAAAATACATCTATCCTTCCTGAAATCGGATTTTTACGCCCTGAGTACACACTGTTGTAGTTCGATCACACTGGACACCATAAACAATATCAATAACCATACAACAGGCAAAAACCTAACGGGATAAACGCTCTACTTGTACAATTGGCGGCAATGATAATAACAAGCAAGTTGTCCATCACCATTTTTGATCATTTTTATTCTATGTAGATCCTTTGTTGTTTTCAGGAATGACTTTGTATTGTTTCTGAAGTAGAGGCTATATCCTCTGCTTATGGATGTGTTTGTTTCAATTCATGGCCCCTCGCGTGGGATAAAACAGAATGAATAAGCATAGTGGTGGACAATTCTGCTTACCTTTGCCGTCGGCTTGAAAGAGCCACGAATTTGATTCCCAACTTCTTTGGATATATCGAAATTCGAGAAAGGACAGCAGAATAAATATAACACTTGGAGAAGCCAACTTAAAAGCAAATAATTAGACCATTTCAAGTGTCAACATCCCGACACTCAAGCACAGCCATTTTTCTTCCGACATAATTGTAACGGCGTCTTCAAATTGCTTGTTCGTGACCAAAACACGCGCCATTGTTGGCCTTAGGAGCGTATCAAAATAATTACAATGCTTCCACTCGAGTAAACCGCAAATCGACTGTGCAAATACTGCAAATAAGTGCATATTTTGCCACGAAACCTACGAGGGAAGTTGCTGCCATATTCGCAAGACCCGAAGCAGCCATGGTTCGGTTTGTGTGCCCTAGAAACTAAAGCGACCACCCTCAAAGACGGGGAGGAGTGTTTGCACAAGAAATGGAGCGAGGGGTTGGGGGAAAGGCCCCATGCACATCTTATACGATGTTGCTGACAGAATAAACAGGTTTGTTAACTTGAGAAAATTGGATAGGAATGGAGCCTTTCATCTCAATTACTCCTAACCGAATTTTAATAATTGGAGAGCATGTAGGTCTTTGATCCGAATCCCCCGTTCGCGTATGGAATAACAGGATGACGTATTGGGTTTTCAGGATGTTACACTCTTCCAGGTTTTTTTTTTCCGGGACGCAAAATTCGATGCTCAGCTATTTCCCTTGAAGACAAAAACCGCTCACAAAGTATACGTTGCTCCGCTCCGGTGGCTATCAAGCAAAATGCAATATCGAACCCGGTTACAAGATCTAAAAGGACGAGTTATGAACAAAGAAAGAGCTGGGGACCTCTGTGGGCGTTTCCGCTAGAAAAACATTTTTTGGCGCTCATCTCATGAGGATGGTTTGGCTGCAGGGGAGGTTTTTTTCCTACATGTACGATCACAATTCCATTGGATGTTTCACTTACGAAATGACAACGGCAATTACATGTATGGATTGTGGTAAGTGGAATGCTGCTGCAATTCTTCTAATGAGGCTGTGGTGACTGGATCCACAGCCAGTATAATCGCCAGTGTGGTTTTTATGTATATCCTATCATGATTATCGTCCTCAACATCAAGATTGGCCAAAAGTGGAAGAAAAGATACAAATACAACAGCTCTTATCCTACAGTCCGCTGAAACTTTTTAAAAAAATTGTGGTGGCTAGGCACATTGCATATTGGTTCGGATCCCACTATAATATATAGGTTCAGTCCCGATTAGCCTATATGTGCCTGAAGTGGACTTAATCAACAATTCAATTCAATATATATACATACTAGATACAGGGTGTCATTTTAATGGCGCCCACGGAGCACAGAAACGTATAGAGGACATCAAAACAAACAACTTTTACTTAATAACATTTTTCTCGTTGGTGCGTTGTTTCGGCGCTACAGTCGTTCAAAAAGCCCGTTTTGCCACTTGAATGTTAGCAACCCAACACAATAGATCGCATCTGTGACGTCATTTCCTGCGGCGAAACGGTGCATGGCAGTGTTGCAAGGAACACACAAATTTTGTGAAAAATGACAAGACTACCAACCACATTATGAGCTATAAAACGAAGATAGGCGTTCGTTACATCTGCACCAATTGCACGTTTGTTTTAAATCATAATTGTCTGTGTTAGTATCTCGGTCCGCTCGCTTGAATTTCGTATGCTTACAAGAACTGGCCTCAATCATGGCTGCTCGAAGCCACAATGCAACAGTTTGTGACGTAGGTGAAACACGCCTATAGAACAAATTGATAGTTTAAAGTATTAAAATAATATGCCAACGGACTAAGTCTGAAGACGTAAAAACTAGTGTAAATATCACTTAAGGTTTCCAAGTTCGTCTGGATGATAATTGTGGATCTCTGTCCTTTGAAACACTGATTTCTAAAGAAATTTAAAGAACATTAGGTTTAATTCTCGTGTAATGGACAATACAAACTAGCATTCACTTTTCTATGATTTGCATTATGTTTATAAATTCTTAAATTCACGTCACTTTTCTGCCACTATTTGGATAATCACGGTGATGAGGATGGATGGATGATCAGATGAAATTTATGAAGGTGCATCTGAATGGAACACCAATGTCCAGGCCTGGACTCCAACCAGAAGCTTTGGTGGCGACACCCCGACTCAACCACACAACGCGCTCGGACACTAAGGATACAATAACAAACAAAATATCAGTGCAGAATAGGATGGCGGCACAACACAGTAAATATACGTATCACCCTGCGTACCAAGACTTCCTTACACGTTAACACATGAGCGTTTTTTTTAAACGCAGGTTCCGCATACAGATATTACCCATCAACCCTTGCGCTTTGGCAATTAAACTTTTGTTATTTTACGTCTCACATTAAAGCTCCATCAGGAATGACGTCATAATTGAATGGAACATTCATTGTGAAGGAATTAACATGTTCCTCTATCGAGTTATATCAGTTATTGCTGCATGTAATACAATTACATCTGTATGTTTGGTTTTACAATTTTGCTCCCATCATCGGCAACGTCTGCCGGCCCTGCGGTTTCCAGCAATAACAAAAGCGTTGACCTAATCCGATGCGGGGGGAGGGGGCGGGGTGGCCGGTGGAGGGGTGAGTGAATAAAAAAAAGAGATGAGCTGGTCTGCCTTTTGCAGCGAAACAGCGGCCGGTGTTGTATAATCGATTGTGTAAACATAGGGAAAATTATTCCCTTGAATGAACCGGATAATTACCCCTTTCCTGTGTGCTAGTGTGACACATATTGTCGGCTCTGCAAACAGCGTAATCTTCATGTTAATCTGTAATCTGTAAATCTTTTTGATTTCCTTTGCAAAACCTATCGACGTACCATTTTTTGACGTCGTAATTCGAAAAGTATGTGACAAGTATAGGAAAAGAAGTCAAGAGTGAGGTATAATACTTAGACGAAGTAAAATAGTTTTGAATTTGAATCGCCGATTCATGAGTGACAATATGCGACAATATACTAGTAAGAAAATGTTATCAATTTCAAATGCTAATAACTTAGGACTTGTACGGTATAGAAAGGTGTATTGGATAGAAGAGCAATTAAAGGACTTTTCAATCTGCATAGTTTTTTACATTGCAGGTTTATGTTTCACATATTGTCATGTTCCGTCATGACTGCCCTCTATGTTTCTGTTTTTAATTAAATATCAAATTACCTGCATATTGTTTTACGGACAGTTACTTTAAATTATGTGATATCTACTTTTAATGTTAAAATATTTTAATGTTAATTCAATGCTAAATCAAACTTAATAATTATTGACTTCAAATGAATAGATATGTATATGTAAATATTGCAAAAAATCGTAAAGGTCAAGATTTTAAAATTCTTTACCATGTTGAGTGGGGTTAAGAGTGCGTGGAGGGTAAAATTTCGCAGTGTAAAATATCCTTGTTCGACTCAAAGTTGAAGCTGGCAACAATGAGTCAATCTGAAAGGTGTCATGGCGGAATGTAATCACATGTAGTTTCAGGCATCTGGAACGAGGAACGTTGAAACCAAGAGTAAAGTGTCATTTTTCATCCTCTTAATGTAATATTTTGATTTTTTGGAAATTGTGGTTCATAAGAAATGAACCTCAGTAAATCATTGACCACATGTTTTTGAGTAAGGCACTTGTGGTGTGTGTCATAATGGATTAGATGTTTCAAATCGTTTTCCATAAATGACAGAACCTAGTGGTAACGAAAAAGCGGCGTTGTTCGTTTATTACAGTGGAGCAAAAGTTGGCGTCAAAGAACTGTGGAAGATGCGTTTGTATCTGTGCAAAATTTTTCATATTCGGGTACGGTGACTAACTCATCAACTAGAGCGTCAAAGTCAGTCTTCCCTGCTGAAATCATTCCACTCCCCAAAATGAAGATTTCTCAGAACAAATGCAGGAAAGGCCAATCGACCGAAATCATAACCAGTTCGCCTTTTAAGAATGTGATATCTCTTATACATTTCTACCTAATTATCTTTACAAATAATTTTGTTACAAATTTAAAACCTATTTGTCAGTTCAACATTGATTTAAAATTCATTCCTACATGCGAACTTTTACCCCACTCATTTTCGCCATTCGTTACACAAATATACGCATATTACTACAAATGTATTCGAAATGTTAATCTGAGCCCTAGAGAAACTGAGAGAAGAATGTTTGAGGTTTGTTAGGTATAAACTTTAAGATTCTGGCTGCTTTGGTAGCTTAGATATATGTAATCAGAAACTAAGTGCGCACTCTTACCCCGCTTTAATCTATACTCTTTCCCAACTTTCTCTGAGCAAGGCTGCGCATAGCGGAAGAGAAGGTGCGGAGGGGGGGGGGATTGAGTGGGCAGAATAAAGCATTACATGCTGCTGCGAAGGCTGGTAGCGGCAGTCGTTTTCCTCCCTCCACGCAATCCCATTCCCTCTCACGTGTTCATTGGTGAAGCCGTCTCGCGTCATTAATTGCGCAGACACTTGTTTTCGTTCTCTTGCTCCAGAGACAACCTGGACAGAGTATAAGTGATAAGCAATTTGTAAATAACCTGGATGTATAAATAGGATGGATTTTTCTCATTCGAGGAGTGTTTCTTCATTGAAAAGTTGGGTCCTTTCTTGGAAAGACTGATGGTGAACGGCGTGGCACAAAGACTTACGTAGTATTATACAGAGCATTTTCTGACATTCGCTGCGAGACTCGGCGGCAAGCGGCCCGGTGAACGGGTTCGCTACAGTCGCTTATATTAAACCTCATAAAAAAGTTTAGAGTAACAGGGTCAGTTCTGAATAAAAATGGAAAGAAAAATGGGGAAATAAAGTATACAAAGACAATCCGCACACCATCCGTGAAAAGAGGGTATTGTACGAAAAATCGGGAGAATTACAGTAGACGAACTTGCACGTGTAAATGCAAATTTCCTTCGGAGATGCCAGGAATGTGTTGCAGCAGAGGGACATCATTTTCAACACCTTCTGTAATCAAGGTTAGTACACAATATGAAAACTGTAATTTTAATAGCCCACTCTAGCGACTGTCGCTGACCCGTTCATCGGGAAAGACAAGCGCTGATGCCGGGCAGCTTGCCGCCGAGTTTCGTAGCGAATGTCAGGGAATGTTCTGTAGATGCGGTCTTCGCAGGTCAACATCTTCATAGCTAGTTCTGGCTATCTCTTTACTAAAAAAGGTCCAGAGATCCAATTAAATTTCCTAGAGTCCTGTTTACACAATCTGAATCATAATTGTCAATACTGGAGAACTCAAAGAAACAGTTGACGAAATAAAGGACCAAAGAAGCACAAAATAATATTTTATTCCGATCAGAACCTAAACGCACGGTTATGGAAATAGGCGGCTGGGCAGAATTGCGCTGGTGCCACATATGGAAATAGCAAAGCGAGAGCTAGACAAAAGTTGCTGGTTCCCGCGTCCTGTGTGGCAACGTCAACCGGGCTGCGTTGCCTACACTGAGAGAAAAGTCTGGTTGGCTGAAACAAATCCTAGTTACAGCAACCAAATCCCTTGTTTGTTATACGCGAGCAAAACGTTGAGGTTCCCTGTACAAAATTATTTGATTGACTTAATTTTGTTCATCCAACCAAATCTCTTGTATGGAGTATCGAATCGGGTGTAGTTCTCTGAACAAAATAATTGGTACCATCAAACAAATCAATTTGTTGGCAGTAAAGGATCTTTTGTTGGAATTATTATTATTAAAAAGCATGGAATCCTGGGGGACAGGGGGGAATTTACCCCCACCAAGAATTTTGTCCTACAAAAATCCGATTGATAAAGGAATTAGTTTGCTACTTTCTAATTCCTGACATAGGTGTATATAAAATACAGAATGAATTAATGTATATATAAATATATACACACATATTTAATATTGTATATTTTGTTATATATTTATATACATAATATACAGTGCTAATGTCTATGTACATACATACATTCATTTTATATTACGCACACTATACAATATATATATATATATTGAAGTATATAAAGTATCAAATTAATTCCTTTACCATCTGAATCTTTGAAGGATTGTAGGACAGAATTGTTGGCGAGGGAAAATCCTCCCCTGTCTTCCAGGATTTCACACACTACTTTCTAATATATACTGTGATATATATATATATATATAAATATAATATACATATCATAATAATTCACACGCATTCATGTTAATGGAGTTCTTCCTCCTCCCTCACCAGTCTTCAATGATTTCGCATCCTGGAGTACGGCAATTTCCTGTTAATTGCAGTACAAAGGGGACATGAAAGTAGTAGACCCAATATATTTTTTTTTCCATTTTACAAAGTGGAAATGTGATCAGAGCCATGCTATAGCCTCCATTCTCCTCCAGACCACCACTCATTTTTGGCTGGATGAGTGGCAGAGCTACTTGTTGAGCTCACTTAGCTCAAACAGTGAAACTTTATTTTGAGGCAATGTCTTGTGTATGTTGCAGACACACATTGCAATCTCACTACACATTTTTGCATTACCTTTATAGAAGTATATTTCACCATATAGACAACTATGTGATGTACTCCATTTTGTCACATTGATATTATAAATAATAGTAATATCTTGAAGTATTATTAAACCATTCAATAGAGGAGGGGAATTAGCTCTACTGTTGATAGCTATAGTATATTAAACTAAATCTTAATTAGGAAAATAAATTTAATTACTTACCACAGTCCTCTTATGCAAAGATAAAATGCAGGTCAACCTTTTGTCGCACAGACAGAATGCTGATGGTTATCATGTGGTTCAGAAGTTATTAAATGACAGGAAGGTGGGCGGGTATGGTTTAGTCATTTGTACCTGAACTTATACTTGTTGATATTCCATGTTTTATTTTATATATTATTGTAATATTCAGTTTATATACCACAATCAAGAATGTATGGGGTTTGGAGCAGCAGCATTGAATAACAAATCAACTGATTCTGTTCCTGAACCAGGTCCAACACTTTGATTGATTGATTGAATTGTTGTTTTAAGTCCACTTGATGCACAGAAAGGCTAACCAGGACTGGACCTACAGTTTAAAATGGGATCCGAACCAGTATGTGCCTCCACCGGGTATCCAACTCGGGACCCCTTGATTACAAGGCAAGGACACAACCACTGTGCCATCGGGGAGGCCCAAGATTTCGAAACACAAGGACAAAGGAATATAAAGAACACCACCAATGTTGGAAATGCTATGAATTTGCATACTATATACTATACTATCTATGGTACATGTATACACTACAATAGCTCTAACCTGTGTGCACATGTTTGTAACGCGGGATGTTGATTGTGTAAGACGACACTGTATTTTTTAACATGCAGCGTAATGTTCAATGAACGTTGCAGAGAAAGAAAAGTTAATGGAAAAACATTATGAATCTTCCTTTAATGGCATGAAATTTCCAATATGGATTTTCACCCTACATTATACTACTCGAATGCACAAGTACACAAAATTATATATGAACACAGGGAGGTTTACTTTGATTTTACATGATATGGCTAGAATTGTCAAAAGTAATTTAAACTAAATGCTATACACAAGGAATTATTTCTTCCAAACATAACACATA
Source organism: Lepisma saccharinum (assembly GCF_977018435.1). NCBI lineage: Eukaryota > Metazoa > Arthropoda > Insecta > Zygentoma > Lepismatidae > Lepisma > Lepisma saccharinum. The sequence continues at coordinate 156,959,040 of NC_139229.1, read as the reverse complement.
CATTAACACTGACAAATTTATTAGAAATGTATTGTACAGCTCTTATTAAAACATGATTACATATAAAAGTTGCTTGTAGGCACAGATACATTATTGATGATAAAAACACTTCAAAATAATTGCAGTCAGAGTACCACTTGATTTAAAGAAAGCATAGATTCTTCTTGGCCCTCAGCCTTTGAATGTTTCCAGAAATCTAAAACGAAAAAAAAAAAAAACATAAAATATAGTTTGCTGGTTGGTTGGTCAGTTTACAAAATTCTATGTAACAATGTTGCAAATTCTAGTAGACACTTCTAAACACTTATGACCAACTTCAACTTGCATTGCGGATTATGGAAGTTCAAAACTATTAATATTTTCCACCCAACCCCCTAAAAAAAATAGAAACTTCAGTTTCCCTCCTTGTCAGGGAGGGACCACAGTGACTCAGAGTATTCCAAGCAAGTGGTGATGTATCTTCACCACCTAGTGCAGTGGTTCTCAATCTTTGTAAGACAACAGCCTCTTTTAATAAAAGTTGAAATCCTGCCCAAACAATTAACCCCTTTCTATTTTATAAATTTATACATTCATTTGCACCCTAGATTTTTGAAATATTAATAAATAATGGCATAAATGTAAATAATAAAAGCTTGTTCTGTCTAGGCTTGTTGTCAAAAGTAAAATTGGAATTAAATTAATTGGTAACCACTGGACCTCTTATTACCTGGTACGATTTATGTTAGGGCCTAATACCCAGCTACAGCCAGCAATGAAGAGTACTGGCCTAGTGCACAGTGGTCTATAAAACATAAGGTGTGTTCCAAAAGTCTTAACGAAACTAACGCATTCAACGAAAATAACTGGGCTCATGAATCTGGTGAAACCAGTTATTTTACAGACTTATGGGACACTCTAGGCGGAAGCGCAGGTGCAGCGTTTTGATTTAGAGAAAGTTTCCACATGAAGTCCAGTGGAAGCAATGTCCCTATGGCAAAACTAAACTCTACTTTGGACACTGTTACTCATTTTAATCGCATTCCAAGAACAGTTAAGGTATACTCATCTTGTGCATGTGGCTTCATATCGCTATCTGTTAAAATTATAATACATTTTCCAAACTAGTGCAGTTTGAATCCATCAGCATGCACGTTTTCCGTAAGCAGCAGATGATTCTCACCAAACAAACCAGCCTCCTGGCTCGTACGTTTGGTGAATCTCGTTCTTGCACGAAATGAGACTTTTGGAACAGCATAATGAAACTTATGGGACAGCCAGTTACCATAACTCATTTAACACGTTAAGCTTGTGTAACTTTTGAAACGTGTCCAAATTGGCCTTCTCTCAGAAAAAAAAAAAAATGTGTAAGTACACTTTATGCCCAGACATGAAGATTGGGACTGAATCCACACTGTGCCTTCATTGGGGATTGAATCTGGAACACCTTGATTACAAGGATGCACAAGCCATTACTTGTCATCAGGGAGTACAATTCCTTCACATAACTTTCATCAATATGCTGGTCTTTTTCCTAAAACAATACTCACAATTGCAAGTAATTCTGGTATCAACAGGTCACATTAAAACAGTCTTGAAGTGAGAGGGAGATATGGGGGTATCCCCCAGCTAGCAGAAATTCTTGCAAAGCATTCCCCAGCTGACTCCCAGGCCCAACTAAAACCTCCTCCTCCCAGCCAGTTAAAATTTTGAACATCATGTGCTGCAATAATTATCAAATCTTCTTTCATTATTAAATGGAGTGTGCATATGCATTCTAATGTAAAAGGTGTACAAGTAAGAGTAGTAAAGTTTTTAATTTCCAAAAACCTCTGAGCAGTTGATTATAACATTCGTTTGCAATTTTATCACATGAAACTATACATTTGGCACACTGATCTCTGTCACAGAGTGGTTGGCACGGTGGGCTAGAACCCCAGGTCTAGAGAGTTTGGAATCCTGGCCTAGCATGGGTGTTCTTTATAATGAAATTATATTGTACATACATAAGAAGCACCAACACGTGAAAGTTTGTTTTAATTTCATTTTATGTTCAGAAGGACTCAAAGTTTTAAAATGGAATGTCAACCACAGTGCAATATGTCTCCATTGAAAATCAAACCTGTTACACCTTAATTACAAGACAAGTGTTACCATTATGTCACTGGTATGCACACACACATATGAACGTATGGCAAAAACAAATTAGTAAAAGAAGCAACGGCCAAAATCTGTCTCTTGACTGCTACACCATGTAGAATATTTTAGCTTGTTCCAAATTAAGACATTATGAATCTCTAAACTCACAACTGATACTGCAAGAAAAATAGGTTAGCCTCAACTGGCAAAAATTTAAAATTTTCATTTTTTTTCTAACTTTCCAGCTTTCTTGAGACTTTAATATTTAGAAAAGATAAAAATGAAAGCAGAAGTAATAAACTTAACTAACAGCCAAAAGACAGAAAAAAGGTAGATATATTATTTCTATATAGCTATATCTGTGCTTTCATTCCATGTTGTGATATTAACAATACATCATTAGCAGGATTTTTTAAAACAGGTATACGTAAATATCTTATTTCATGTGAAGTTCTGCAAGATGAATGACTAGGATATTTATAATATTGCCTGTACATCTTATGAAATGCTCTTTTAAGGGCACCACAAAATCTGACCTCATGCACCAATCAACTTGAGCATATGGTTGTTTATCTTCAACTTGCAACACAGAAAAGGGTGAGGTGGTAGAAAGAGGCACTTTTACTATTCTGGGCTACACAATTGCTTCCTTGTATTTTCATTAACTCATCGTATATTTAAACAATTACCAGAGATACATGCAATTTGTGAGGTATCAGTGAATAAATGTGTTTTATAGACATAATATATTTTGCCAATATTATGATAATCGATTGATTTGGTGTTTTTAATCCACTTAATGCAGAGTAATGCTAATCGGGACTGGACCTACAGATTAGGGTGGGATCCAAACCACTATGTGCTTCCACCAGGTATTGAACTCGGGACCCCTTGCCAATATCATAACATTACGAAACTAATATATCATAAAAGTACAGTCACAATACGGTATATCCTTTGGCCAATACTGTTAATACGTATAAATAGCATTGAAAATACTGCATACACCAGTACAAAATATGGAAATGAAGCTCTTGGGAAAGATATATGTGTGCATCACTCATGTGTGAGCCTACCATGTTGCATTTGCCTTGAGGCACATGGCAATAGTTTGACTTTCTCTTTAAACTGCAGGACCAGTTACAATTAGCCTATTTGTGCATAAAGGAAGTAAAAAAAACCTTAACAATGATCTGTGATATACCACTTGATACGAGGTTTGTTGATCTCAGGAGAGACTTCAAATAAACAACAATGAAAAATATAAAGTGCCTTGTAACGATTGGAAATATTCGCCGTGCATTTGAAAGAGGAAAATATACTATTTAATGCTACAGAAATCTTAACAAAACCCACACATGCACAGTTAACCTACTCATATCCAGAGAGGATTTTTACCTGGTGAGTTATCAATTCCTACTGTTAAACTTTATTCTCAAAAAATGTTTAATTTGTACAAAGTATTGATCACTTTTAATAGTTTAGAAATGTTATAATTATTTATTCATAAAGCAATTAGACAAATGCTTACCAATGTATATCTCAGTTTGTGCTGTAGCACAGGCCAATGATTCATGTGTAATTCTGCCACTTTTGATATTTCCTTTTTCTTCATGCTCCAGCAGGTATTGTGAAAATGCTCTAATGTTCATGGTTCACTGCTATTGGCCACTAGTCATCTTTAAGATAAACAAAAAAAGGAAATATTAAACTATACTTTCCACTCTGATACATTTCTAAACTTTAATAACAATATAAATAATAGTGAAATATGTATACTATCAACCACAGGTATGAGAACAACATTACGAGTGAAAAAAATGTAAAAACACAATGTTCTTATTTGAGAATTCATAAACAAATTCTAAATTGTCATTTTTCTCAATGAGAATAAAAGTAAAGAAAAAAGGCTACGCTCAAATTTCTATTGATTCCTGCCAATATTCATTCTTCATTATTTCTCTGAATGAAAGTTTGTCGGTAGGCTAATCAAGACTGAGCCTACCAATGTGTGTCTAAAAATTATGGGAGAAGTATTCACACATGAGTAGGTTATGCAGTTAGTTTTAGTCTTCCCTCTTTCAATTACATTTAATTCACATATATCTTCATGATTTTATTATGATTTGATATATATGTTTAAACATTTCAAGTACAATTGTGAAATGGCATTCCCGTTGTGCTTGAAACATACCATTTCAGAATACATTCTAACTACCATAACTACTTAAACATATGTTTCATGATTCTGTACTCTAAAATCTTCTGATACCACCATTAAAACACTTTACCTTTGTGTGGTATGTTGGTGGAGTGGGGGCCAACAAAATAAAGGGGCACAACAAATTTTCAGAGTAACTACTTTCACCAGTATTTTATTTCATCAAGTACTTTCTATATTTCACACATTGCCAATGTTTTGTAGGTAAAATCAATGGCACTAAGCATAAATAAAATTACCGTAATAGAGTTTATGAAGAGAGCCATTCGATCTAACTGCTTAACATACTAAGCATAGGGATTTTGCACAGATTATACATATATAAAGAGAGACACTGAACCTAACAATCAAAGCAAACAAGCACTAAATTGAATGTTCATGCAAAACAAGTAACTGTATTACATATGAACCAAAACTGAAGAAATAAATATTTCTTGAGGAAAACCAAAGGAAATACTGAGGTGGGAGAACATTTCTAATCACCTTACTATTTACTTTGCACCTGGCAACCATTTTTGTGGTAAAAACTTGGAAATAACCTAGTAGGCACAGGGAACATTATGACATACTACCCATGATGCACCATTTTTATGCGCACAAGATTAAAATACTTATTTTGTGGAATGTTGCTGAGTGAAAGAATAAAAATGCAATACAAATTTCAAAAATTTCATTTCACGCTGTTTGACCTTTTCATCACAATAATGTGTTAACCCTCTCAAGGAAATGAAATATTCTTCATGCTTTATGAGGATTGTGTTGTTCCCTTGCTTATAGCCTGCAGAAATGTGTTAATGTGAAGAAAAGTACAAGTGTTACTTGTTACTTTAACATGAAGCAGAACAGTAAAAGGTAAAAAAGGTAAAGTGCTCCCCTGTGCTTAGCACAACGCCATGAAGGCGTATAGGGGGTGTGGGGGTAACGCCCCACACTTTCTTGATCCGGTCGTGAGTGGGGGTGATGTGATCAGCATCACGCACCTGACCGCCTTTACCCCCCAGGGTTTCCCCCAGGTACCCATGTTATTCGACGCTGGGTGGGCGCCGGGGCCGCTTCCATCGTTAGAAAAGTTCCCGGATTTGAACCGGCCGGGGATCGAACCCGGGACCTTTAGCATGGTAGTCAGACGCGTTACCGACTGAGCCACCGCGGAATATGGGCTGCTTAGGAGAAACGTGGTTGGACAAGAATGAATATAGAGAAATGCATTGCTCTTAGTAGCAGGAAAAAACATTTGTCAATGCTATTGGAACCCAACCTAACAGGCCTAACCTAACCTTGTAAGCATTCCTCGTCTGAAATAATGAAAGAAACTCGAATTCTGCGAAACGAAGGGTCTCACTTATCGCACAAAGCATTTATATTGTAGGCTGGCTTGGTTTAATTCTCTTAGCCCAAAGAATAATTTTTCATTGTATTTATGCTAATGGAACCTAACCTAACAGGCATTCCTCGTCTGACGTTGGAACACAAGGTAGGAAAACTCTTGTGCTGAGAGGAAGACCCCGAAACAAATGACAGCAACTGTGCGTAAACAACATGGACGCGAACGAATGGAGAAATGCATTGCTTTTAGTAGCAGGAAAAACATTTTTTACGCACAATAATATAATAGTAATCGGAAAAGTAACACCAGAAAATGGAAGTAGAAGGTACGTACTTTCAGGGGATATAAATTTTGTTCGTCTATTTAGAGGAAAAAAGCACTTATGCTGACCATATTTTGGGATTAGATATATCCGTTATTTGTGTTTTCCGCACGCTGGAAATAATTTTATATTACGTAAAACATCGAACTCTGTTGTTCTAAAAAAAAACAAAGCAATTCTCGAGGGAGTACAGTGGAACAACGAACCCCATAATGTAACAAGATTCAGTATGTGATAGAAACTAACACGGTACACGTTGCACTGCTGCGCCAGTAGCTTACAATCAAAAGGTACATTGTTATACAAATTATCTTAACTGTTGGGGAAATGCCTGCTTGGCCCAGATCACCTAACCCGAGGATCGAACCCAGGTTGTCCGTATGGTAGTCAAGATGCTAGCCTATATCAACTGAGCTATTGCGCGTATGTTAACGTAAAACACGCTTGCACCACTTGTGATATATTGTATTTTATATTCAGCATGATCAGATATTACATATTTGCATAAGACAAAACCACCTCAAAATTTGCATACGCCTGTATTTATACATTTCTATAATTTACACTTCCTACTTAACATATTTAACAACATTTAACATCAATACTGTTACACTTACCAGCAAATGTAGATATCACGGTTTCAAATCCCCACAACTTTAAAATAAAATCGAAGATCTTCGATCCCTTCCTTTCGGGATCCGCCATGTTTGTTTTTGTCACACTTGCCAGTACAAACATCAGGTTTGTTTCCGATAAGCAACAAATATGTTTCAGTGTAACAAGAGATTGTCACGGTGCACAATGCATGTTTCGGTGAAACGAAATAAGGTTAAACAAATAGTTTTGTTAAGGGAACTCAACCAAATGGTTTATGGAAACAGTTGCACTGTAGGAGTAACAAAACTTTGTTTAACCGTAAGAAATTTTCTCCAGCAAAATATATTTTGCCCCTGCAACTAATCTGTTCTTTCAGTGTAGTTCGAGCGTCAGACCGACACCTCTCCGGGGCACTTTGTGTCATCCCTGACTTTTCGAGCAAATACCGTCAGTTTGTATCGCATGGATTACAAGGACCAACTCTAGAGCTAGAACTTTCATTCTCTTAAACCTCCGAACACACGGGCTTGTGCTCCAACGTGGCAACAGCGGGTACTTTTGCCACCCGCCTAATTTCATGGCCGTGCATTTAGGCAAGTGGAGACAGGTTAGGCTATGATCACATTGGGTTCGGTTTCGGTAGAACTTTTGCACTGGCGTACACGGTAAACAACACAATGTAAATAAAGGTGGACGTCAGATTGGAGTCGAGCTACCTCGACGTACACAGCTGTATTTTACAGACCACTGATTCCAACAAACTCTTTTTCTTTTTTCTTGTTTTTTTTTCGGCCGAACTCGCACACGTGTAGTGCCCGATAGGTCTTTATTCTTGATTTCTTGCTTTGTTCGGGCGACAATAGTGGACAGTATATGACAATCTGGAACAAGGTAGTTTGAAATTACAGGGAAATTGCAAAGCACTGACAATATTTGTCTTAAAAGTGCTCAGGACGGGTAATCACTAAGTTCGGGACCGGAAAAATTCGCTATTTCAGGACTAAGTCGGGAAATTTTCGGGACGGTAAATATTCGAAATTTTCCGGCACGCTTAAAATCTAGAATTCTACACACCATTTCCCTTCCAAGTGACTGTTTTTGCACTTCCGGAATGAAAACGGTAAATTTAAAAAAAATTCAGACACTTATAGTGCAGAAACATTGAGCATTTACGAGTTTTATGCACGATGATTTGGAATTTCTCGACTGTTCTGGATCCCAGAAAGTTGGGAAATCATTTTCAAAAGTCGTTATCGGGACTAGACATTTCTTTCCCGATCCTGTACCGACTTTTTCGGATCCCGCACAATCTCTCCAATAATATTTTCAGCAAAGGGATATCCGATGCTAGACATTACTGGCTGTCATTACATTCTACACAAGGAACTTGCCCAGTACGCTGACGACTTTCCTGATGCTGTAAAGTAGTGTAGCCACGACATCGTCAAAACGTCTGTCAGTCGCCAGAAACCGAATCCAATGTGACCATAAGGTAAGTCGCTTTGTTAAAACAGATATCTTAGAAGTGCAGTCTGTCAGGCATCTTCAGTCCAAAAATATGGTGAACTACGAGGGTTATGTCATAAGTCATGGCAACTATTTTTTTTTCTCGCGAACAGGGGACAACTCGAAAAATTTAAGATATATGTTTGAAAGTGTATGGAATATATCTTCGAATGAAGCCACTAGATGAAGTCTGGATGCAGGAGACTGTCGTAGGGACGAGGCAGAACAAAGGACATTGGACAACAGTGTCTGATTATGACATGAAACTGTTCAACAACCTTCAAAGTATTCACCGAGGTTATTCACATGTGTTTTATTATGGCATGCACACCCAGTGCTTCCCGTGCATTTCTGCCGCGGAGATCTGCTATTTTAACTTACCAACATTACACCTGCTTCATGGCCTCCATTTTCGAACGCTGTCACTCACCGACTGAACTTGGGTGCGTGCTTACTACCCCACCTTTGTTCACATACAACATCTAGTGGCTTCTTTCGAAAGTACGTACATTCCATACACTTTCAAACGTATATCTTAGATTTTTCCTGTTGTCCCCTGTTCGCGAGATAAAGAATAGTTGCCATGACTTATGACTTAACCCACGTATAAGCACATGCCATGTGAATTCAAAATTAACAAAAGCATGCAATCATTTCAAATTCAAATGTTCATCTCATCTTCTTGTTGTTACGGTGCGGCTTTCTTCTATATGTATAAGTGCCTTGCTGAAAAGAAAGCATTTGAATATTTCTTCAGGACGCTTGAATTCCAAATGTTCATGCACATGTGCTGATATTACTAAGAACGTCTGTGTAGAGCTTTCCTTGGGTCATTCTCAATAGTATCCTTTTCTTCTCGTAGTAGACGTTTGACTACAGTAAATTCTTTAACTGTTCACAATTACTCTTTCTGCCTTTATAATCGATTGATGATAATGTGCTCAATCGCACGGCTTCCAATAATGTCTTAAGTGTCCGGAATTTTGGAATAATAATTTATCTCTCTCTTCTGTTGTGCTTTGCTTCCCTTTGTACTCTGTTGGGACTTTCTGTAGAGCAGCAACAGAAGAGAACCTTTCTTTCACACATTCCTTTTGGAATTATAGGCTTTTGGGTTTCACATGTTTTTCGGTCTAATGTTTAGAATCTTCATAAATTACGATAATACGTCACTTGATTTTCGTGACACCTTTGCTGTAAATACCTCATATTAGATACCCCTAGATTAGATTGGAGATTTTATGTTTCGTTTCTGCAGAATTTAGCCGCCTTCCCCGATTCCTTAGTGGTAACATTTAAATTTTATCCGGATATGGGATAATTTTCTATCCGGATTTCAAATATCCGGATATCCGATATTCGGATATTCGAATTATTCGGATTATCAAAATTATCCGTATATCCGGTTTATTAGATGTTCGGATATCTGGTATCCAGATGCGTGCCTTATCCGGACGGGTTTATCGTTTATCTGTTTTACAGGCTATACACATATTCTTTTATTTGTCATGTTCGTATTTCACTGTATCGATTTTCTATAAATTCCTCATCAAATCTGTACTATCCGGATATTCGGATAATTTGAAATCCTGATATCCGGATTTTGTGCCCATTCCTAATAACGTCTTCGAATTGTAATAAAGTGCCTGATGGAGACATATAGTGCTTCGGATCCAACTTTGAACTGTAGGTCCAAATCAGATTAGCTTATCTGTGCACATAATGGGCTTAATACATGAAAAAAAAAACTCATACAGGATTTCGATAATACAGTAGTTAATGCTACGTTGACTTAAAATGTCACGAAACTAGTTTTTCTTTTTACCCAATCCACTGTGAATTTCTACCTTAGTTTGGCTTTCAGTAGGGCTCCCGCTTAGCAGAATAGTTAGGTCTCTCACCTTTGGAGTAAGTGTTCTCGGATTCGATTCAGGGTGAGAGCTACACAATTCCAGTGTAAATTTGCATCGTGAAGACAGCTACGGGATAAGGAAGTAGACGACTCGAGTCTAAAAAGTCAGACAGTGGGACATCAAATAAAAATCTGCTTGATAGACGTTGGTCCTGAAAGGATTGTTGCACCACGGAGTTTGTACTGAATCAGTGTAGCCAACTTAATATAAATGTACCCAAAATAATGCGACCAGCACAGAAACATGACCCAGTTTTGGACAGTTTTGTTGAGATTCGCTAAAAATGATTAGTCACGTGTTTTTACTCTTTGGTATTCCCAAAATCGTCCGAAGCGCGACTTGTCCTTCAATTTTACACCCGCTTTCTTCACCACCTAAATCTACCTCTAGCAGGCTCGTCATGTGGGCCGAGACACACAGGACCAAAGTATTCACCCAATGACAATGCTTCTGGGAGTGAAGCCGCGCATTGATTCGCGTTTGTTTCCACATCTACTTTTCTTCCTCTTGAACAAACCGCTTGAATAATGCAACTCTAATTGCTGATTCAATACTCATTAGCTGGGAGCGATGTTTAATTATGGTGTGCGTTAAATTTGAACGGGCGGGGGAGGGTGGACTCATTGTGCAGACTGCAAGGGGCCGATAATTGGAAATCGTGCAGGAAGTGTTGCAATTTCAATGTTGGTAATTAACCTGGTTTTTAACTACAATATTGAACGTTTCATAGTCGCATCCGTCATATGCAAGTAATGCGTATGGGAACGAATGCACAGCGTACGCACACACAAACGGCTTATGGAACTGCCTTTTGCCGCTGATGGCTTATTAATCGTATTGGTTCGATATTGATTTCTGGTTCGAATTTATCCGTTCGCAAATATGAATATTAAACACCGCTCTCTGTTGGATTGCGAACTGTCGACGCGTTTGTGTATGAACGTTGCACTTTGAACTCTTGTGAAGAATAGAGAAGCTCATCACGTTTGGGGAAAAATAATATTAGTTCATTCGGTCGCCTACCCAAAGCCTATGAAAACTCAAAAGCTACGCTAGGCATTACAATATTGAACACGATGCTGTTGGTAAGTTCCACAATGTATGATCTAATATTAGGTGGAAAAGTGTGTTAATAGTAGCTTAGACAACCGACAGGTGGCAATACTTTCACTCTTAAGTGCTATAGTGCAAAAGACCAAATGAAACCAAGTTTCGTTTCAAGTATTACAAGGTAAGTAATTTGGAATTTTACAACAGCTAATGTATTATTTCCAACATATAATTTCACAACAATATCTGCATTATTAATAATACAGAGTTTAACAACAGTTATTTTATTAATAATAATATTCTCAATAAAATTGCTGGATGAGGTGATTTGATATTGCAACGATCCTGCGAGATCGCCACAAGTTACGCATTTGTCATTGTTGAATAGCATTGTATAATCTTATCTATTGTGTTATCGCTTCTGCATAGGGTTTCACTGCTATGCTTGGTAGAGAACGTAGTTCTACCATATCTCACTAGGGAGCGTTATTGTTATAATAGTTCATTATTAATCTGTATAGATGGCAGTTCATGTTAAGCAGCGCTCTCGTAGTTCACGAGAATCCACTAGAGGCGCTGGCGCGGCGCTCAGAATTGTATATAAGCAGCGACGCTGCCCCGGCCAGGAGTTCTGTGTTGACTCTTCGGCGACTCATGGTCGAGCTTTGCTTCCGCAAATAGCCCAGCATTGCAAGCACACGGGTGCTTAGGGATACAAGAGGGCTTCTTACAGTGTGGCCTACTCTGGTAGATTATACGAGAGGTAGCAATATTTCTCGGCCTACCGGGTAGAATATACGCATTGTTTCAAGCTCAACCTCCTACAGTGTGGCCTGCCTGTAAAACAGAAACGTACTCCTTGTGCGGCCTACAGGTAGATTATACGCATTGTATTGGGTTACGGTTTAGCTCGTGGACATATTTACTGTTGGGAGACGCCTACTAGTAGATTATACGAAGGGTATCCGTATTCTTTGGCCTACTAGTAGATTATACATTTCACAACAGTCGATGCAGAAATGACGTCATCTTTAGGCCTACTGTGGTAGATTATACGAGCGATAGCAATATTTCTTGGCCTACCGGGTAGATTATACGAAGGGTGATGTTCATCGTTAGTTAATGTTTCATTAAGGGAAAAATGAGCAGTGTTTTATTACTGCCTTCAGCTTAGCATTATTCAAGTAATTAATTAAAGTAAATAAAGTTTAACTAAGCATTATCCTTTGTAAGCTTATAGTAAATTTCCGTTGCTTTGTTGATATTACTCGTTACTAGGAAAGCATATTTAAATGTTCTTTGAGTCGTTTAATTAATGCCCTATTGTCCCCAAGTCAGCACAAAGGCGACCCAATGCCATAAAAGAAAAATAAGGTCCATTATTCCCCACTGGAGAAAAATTGAATGGTCCCTGTCCTCCCTCTCCAAGACATCTGCAGAGGAGACTCGAACCTGGAACTTCAAGAACGACAAAATGCAGTGAAATCTTATCAGGAGATATTGTGACTTTGTTTTGTGCGGATATCTAATTTCACACCAGTGTAATAAACTGGTTACGTCGACGCTAACTTTCATTATATATAATATACCCGAACCCTGAGTGTATAAGAACATCATATCTCCGGCTAGAAAAGAGCTAACATCATGGGTAAAACTGAATAATGTTCCCCGTCACAACGTCGAACCCGGTACGTTGCAGTCAAGTACTACTCTGAGATCCCGCAACTGCAACGTTGTGCTGAGGGCGTATATGTGTGTGTGGTCGAACCCAGAGGGGCGTTACAATATATGTATAAAATGTGCTACTCAACTTGATTTGACGCATATGTTGGCATTTGATGGTGAACGAAGGAGAAATAATTATATATCTTATGACAGCCATGGTGGTCCTGTGAGTCTTGTGCGGGTCACATCCAGCTGCTAGCAGTTACTAAAATAAATTGCTAAGGGTTCTAAACGTGGACATCAAACGTAACCACTTATGTAATATTAGAAGTAGGTGGAATTGTAGGTTAGAAATTGTTAGTTTAGGAGGGCCAGGTTTAGAGCTCTTGGCAAATTAGTTTTAGACTGTTAGCAGCTGGATGTGCTCCGCACTATACCCGTATCCAGGTTCGATTCATGAGGTGTCATTTCAGGTGGAAATTTTTTCAACATTATCCCTGCATGGAGCGGCTCTGGGTTTCATCCAACCTCTACAAAATGGTTCCATTGTAGTTAAATGCGGATTGAGCATGATAATCCCCACATCATCCGCCACAAGTAGCTGAGATTGTGAATGTATGGAGACTTACCTACCTCTACATCCTCCCAGCACGAATGTCATGCTGCATATCCTACAGCGGGAAAGAGCATAATAGGCAGGACAAGCTATATTCTGGTGAGAGTCACAGATTATGGATGTACATAGTATTGATTTATTTTATTTTTCTTCGCTTTTTGTGCCACTTTTGGCTAATTTTCGAAGATGGGGATGAGTGATATGATGAAATTCATGAATAAACAAACATCCACCTTACTTATACCGCGTTTGTTATAACCTGTACCGTTTCCCGCGCTAGCGATCGCTCGACAGTTTCGGTGCCAATGAGAAACGAGAAAAAAGTCGTATGCTGGACAGGGAGGAGCTAATGGAAGCCAGAGGAGAGAAGCTTACGTAGACGCTGTTGCCACGTTGCCTGGCTTTGGCTTTCCCCAGCACGTCATGAATATGTGATTTTGTGTGTGTGTGTGTATGTTATGTTGTATGCTCGTGAGTATAGGTTAGGTTTTTATTCCCCCTTTTCTTCTTCTTATCCTTTTTTTGTAATTTTTTCTTCGTAATTTTATATTTCTCTTTCTTTATTTTAATATTTACCTTTCTATGTAATTGTTTAAATGTTGTTTTTTAATTTTCATATCATCAAATTTCGATGTAAACATAGTTAAATGGTAGAAAAGACTACAAAGCCTTAACTTCGCCATGATAAACAAGACGTAATAAATAAATAAAAATAAATAAATAAATAAATCTTATGCATATTTCTGTAATTCTTGTTTAATATGTTACTTGTATTATGCCTTCATTTATTGTAATATATTTCGTTTAGCACACAAGTGTTAAGTTTGTATTACCACGTGCTTCTAGTAACTTTTCTGTTAGTGATTTCTTAGAATGTAAAAATATGATAATTCAGAGCACGTGGGTTGCAACTCTTAATTTAAAGTGGGTTTGTAACGCTGCAGCTAGCATATTTCTGATCTTCGCTACTCGCCTCTGTGCTGCTACCAAAACAGTATATAAAGGGTGCAGCGAGGCCCGGAGCTCCCTCTGTCCGTAGGGACCTGGAGTGGATACCAACGGGTGCTAACGAAGCTCCAGAGCAGACAGAAGAGCATCGCGTTGTGTCGCAGTTTACGCATGCGCGATGTCTGAGAAGTCGGACCCAAGAAGCTACTCCCGTGACTCCGATGGGAATAATGGAAGAAGACCAGTAACCCACCAACCTGATAGGTCGAAACCAAGAACCAACCAGAAGACTCCTACAATAGCTGCAAAGCTATTTCCTGATTGGAGCGTGCAAGTTGAATGTCAAGAAGCCTTTCGCTTTGATGAATCGGCAACTCAAGTGCTCGATGTTCGTAGTAATACGGAAGATACAGAATATGTATCCGATTCAGTGCTGTCACGAGTGGGAAAGACATCGAACTCTACTGAGGCCATCAAGAAAGTATCGTCCAATAAAAGAAGACAATTACGACATGGACAAGTGCAGAAAATAGATCAAACTAATATTTCTGTTCCATTGAATTTAGGAAAAATGCTACCACCACGCAAAGTTCCTATATTAGGTAGCGAAGGCTTTCAGCTGGTCGATTCGAAAAAAGCAAATTTCTTGGCTTCGCAAGAAGATATTTCACAGCCGCCGATTGCGATCTCCAATCCTTATCAGGTTCTTAACCAAACGGAGAAGAATGAGGACACAGGCAATACTGAGATGCAGATTGATGGTGACGACGGTCCACCGGAAGAACTTCAAAATTTTACGACAAAAAGGACTGCAGCTACAAGACGTCCTCCATTAATATATGTACACCAGCAGCCTGCTCCTCACAACTTCGTCAGTTAATTAATTCACGAACTGAGAATTGATTCTCGAATCCGAATTACAAGGGATAGTATTAGATTCCAACTGAAATCCGAAGCAGATTTCAAGAATTTCCGAGCATATCTCGAATATAATCAACTGAAATATGCGATTGCACCTGACTGGTATAACAGTACCGTAAAGGTAGTTCTCAGACTCCTTTCAATTGATCTCGATGTCAAGGAAATCCGGGATAAACTTAATGCTGAAGGATATGAAGCCATCGGAGTTCAACAGATGACCCAACGCGATACAAAAAGTTCTCAACGTAAGAAGATACCATTATATTTGGTCACTTTGGTAAAATCCTCTGACATAGCAGACATCTATCAAATGGAATATCTAGGACGCTATCGAGTGAATGTCGTACCGCATCTTCTGCCTCTGATTCTGCAATGTTTTAAGTGTCAGCGTCTAGGGCACACTCACACCTTACGTCATACTACTCCACGATGTCAAATGTGGCAAAGAACAATAAGCCAAAAAGAATTTGCCAAAAATTTGGCAACATCTTACCAGAGGACTCCAGCAATTATCCCAAGCTTCATCGGGAATGTCTGTAATCAGTATCATTATTCAACTATTGCTGGAAATGCAGTTCGATGGCTGTTTTTAGACAGAAAAATCTACTACGACAAATCAACTTGATTTATAATGCCAACGGACTAAACAACCAACTTCCAGAATTAAGCCATCTTCTACAAAATAAACAAGTGGACATAGCCCTAATTAATTAAACCCATTTGTAACCACATATCAAATAGGTGATTCCCAGTTACCGCATTTTTAGAGAAGACCGTACTGGAAGTCAAAAGGGAGGTCTGATCATATTATCTCGAAAGGGAATGAATGTGGCACAAACTGCTCTTCCCGCATTTCAATCTATTGAAGCACTGGGAATCCGTCTTCACATAGCCACAGATGAATTGTTAGTGATAGCAGCCTATCACTCACAGGGATCAACTTTAAATGAACAGGATATCATCCTATTAAATATATTAGGACCTCATATAATTGTCGGAGGTGATTTAAATGCTAAGCATCCGGCCTTCAATTCCAGGATTTCAAAACCTTCTGAAAATGCACTTCTTAGGATATTACCAGAAACAGTTTTCTATTTTTGCACCCAAGGATCCTACATTTTATCCCAGTGAAAGAGGCCTTCCGGATATATTAGATGTCCTCCTGTGTAAAGGTGTGGGCACTAGTATCGTAAGTACCATACGTGGAAGACTCTTTGTCTTCGGACCATCTACCAGTTTTTGCCGCATTGGCACAAGGTGTCTACTGTCATAGATTTCAATCACTACAGAATACTAAAACTGACTGGGACCTATTTCGCCAGATAACACATGATAAGTTGAATCTCCATCAATCAATGGCAACTTCTGAAGATATCGACACAGCAGTGCAACATTTCACGGAGGTCATGGCTGTAACATATCGTCGCGCCACTACGATCAATACGACGCTGGAATTGCAAACTCCATCATCTGTCCTATTCATATTACTGCAACTCACCAGATGGGCGAGGAGACAGTGGCAACGCACCAGAGCCCCTCAACATATTTATGAATGGAAATACATAGCCAAACATTTGCACCAGTATTTACTTCGAGATAGAGTTGCAAAATGGGACGAAAAACTCCAAGCTCTCACAATTCAAGACCCGTTGTTTTGGAAATTGGCTCGAACACTTAACGCGCGAGACAAAACTAACACCATGTCGCAACTACAGCTAACGGGCTGGTGTTAGCTCCAGAAGCCCAAGCAGAACTTTTAGCTAGTCAATTCCAAAGTCATTTTCAACTTAATGACAGACTCAATGATTTGGAAACAGAACAGGCCGTGTCGAGACGTTATAGTCAATTACAACAACTTCAACCAATATTTGATGCTCCACATATATATCCCAGAGAAGTGGGAGGAATTTTTAGGACTTGAAACATTCTACAGCTCCTGGCTCCGACGGTATACCAGCACAAGCTCTGCAAAAAATAACACGCAAGGGATTTGTTTTCTTAGCAAAACTTTTTACTGCAATATTGAAGACTGGACATTATCCGCAAACTTGGAAACTGGCAAAAGTCATTGCTATACCAAAACCGGAGAAATACCCTAGCGAAGCGACGAACTTCGTCCCATTGGTGTACTGTAAGTAAAGTAATTTATTTATTGAGAAAATTTCAGATACAGCACAGGTGGCCATTTTACACTGAAATTGTCAACAATGACAAAGCAATAATAATAATAAGCAAAAAAATAAAATAAAAAAATAAATAAAAACTAATTAAGAGTAACAAAACAACATAAAAGTGAATAGCAAATGAAAAAAAAATAAGTTAAAGATGGCACTATGTGATATTAATTACAAGCATTTCGTACTGCGCGCATTTATTTTGTTATTATTAGTATGCTTCTAATTTTTCATATTTTCTTTCCTCGTTGGCAATCCCATCATTTTTTTCTTCATTTTTTTTAGTCGACCGTTTCTTGTATTTTTCTTTGTCACCCCAGAAGACAGAGAGGTCGTACGGCTACCCCAACTCATGCATTCCAGCGACACCCCAGAATCCAGTATAACCGAACCCCTATATAAGTAACTAAACTTTACATTTTCATCCTTTGGACAATTAATTAATAACAGAATCCTCTATCCATTGCATAGGAATGAAGGGTGGTTATACATGTAATAATAAAGTACTAAAGCTACAACAAAGAATCTATACAGGAACTAAGCTAGAGGTGAATAAGGACACGAGTTGACAGTTGTGTGTGTTATGTGAAAAGGGGGCTCTTCCCGAAGTGACTTTTTTCATTTTTTTTGTGCAAACCCCAGTAAATGGAGAGGAACCATGAAAGACGGTTGACCGTTGGTCCAAGGGAGGACAGAGGAGCCAAAGGGCGATAGAACTGACGGACTGATTGGCTTTCTCTCTCTCTTTTTTTAAGACATTTTGTTGGAAGAGGGAAACGTTCGTTTTCCAAGAGAGTGTTTTTGAGAATTTCACGAGAGGGGGAGTGCAACTGTGTTAAGTGTGGGAAGAAGAAGAAGTTTGTTGTTCTCGTACTCCTTTGTGTCTTTTGGTGAAGTTGAAGGAACAAAAGTACAGTGGATGAGAGGATATATCCTCCACTCAGTTATTCTACACCACGAGAAGATGAAATTCTACCACCAGAACAATTTAGTGCTCTGCAGGCAAGGATAGCTGATCCAGACACGTAAGTCAAGCCCGACTGCAGTAGTGGCAGTGGTACTTCCTACTATCGCCCCGCGATTCCTAGACCCTTACGGACAGAGGAAATGTGGAAGCTAAGCGTGTGGACCTCCAATTTATCAAGTTAAATTTTTAATGTGCACGAACTGAACAAAACTCACAATTCAAATATTTTCTTTTCTTTGGTCAACGGGGTTTTATCGTATATAAAACAAATGGGTGCGAGAGTTGTAATTCTTAATTTTCTTTGTCATTCTATAAAATAGATTCTAGTATAAATTGACAGCTATTTATTTTCATTCTTTTTACTAAGAGTAGTAATAGTAAATGGCAGCCACCCTTTCCCAGTGCCTGGTTGGAGTGGCAGCGGAGAAGAATGAACCCTGGGAGTCTCTTGCTCTGAATATTTTTAACCCTTCGCTACCCCTTTGCCCAGCACAATTTCTTCTGATGGATGACCGAAAGGCAAACTCGGAGGAAAATATATCAATATTTTGGGGGGAGATCATTGTATTGTGCTGCAAGTCTGTAAAAGAGAGATCTTTTTTGAATTTCTAGTCTAGGCTTTTTTGTATAAAATAAACTTGTGTTGTGAGCATAGGAACTCGAAAGTGGAATTCCTCAAGAAGTGTGTTGCAGCGGATTTTGTCATTCACAATTTTGTATAAATAACTGAAATCATTCTGCAAACGTCGCTGATAAGCAGTTTTTAAGTTTAGAAAAGACAAGAGATGCGGAGATGAAAAATGAGGGAACCCTGTGACTGACTATAGCTAGGAAGAAGTGAAAGACTGAATCGATTCTGGAGAGGTGAGTCGGACATGCCATGGACCAGACGGGAGAGCAGTATTCTATTATTGGGGAGATGAATGATTTGAAGTACAAGGTGAGGGCTGAGATGTCACTAATTTCAGTGAAACGGTAGAGTAAACCTAAGAGACGCATGGCCTTTTTTGTGGTGCATAAAATATGTTCCTCAAATGTGAGCTTTTGGTCGAAAACAGTGCCTAGGTCTTTGTTAGAGGATACTGCTTTGATGTTATTGCCAGAGATGGAGTAAGATGACTTTAACAGATTCTTCTTGAGAGAGATAGTGAGAGTAGTACACTTGTCAGGATGTAATGTAAGGTCCCATGTCAGGCACCAGGAAGTAAATGTTGCTATGTCATTCTGAAGAAGATGAGTATCGTCGGAACTGGAGATTTCTCTGAAAATTTTACAATCATCTGCGAAAAGAAGGTAGTTACTAGAGGGAGCTGTGAGATGGTCGGCAAGGTCACCGACGAATAATATGAACAAGATAGGTCCTAGAACACTACCCTGTGGAACTCCAGAGAGGACAGGAAGAAAGTTAGAGACATTCCTGGAAGAACGACACGTTGTTGGCGATCGCTAAGGTAATCTGTGAGAAGGGTTAGAAATTTGCCATGAATGTTGAATCTATTACATAATTTGTGAATCAGAAGATGATGACTAACAGTATCAAAGGCTTTGGTCAGATCAAAGTATATTACATCTAATTGTGAATTATTTGAAATGCATTTCATAGCATGTTAGAGTAAAACAGACAGCTTTGTAAGACAGGAGCTACCAGGAAGAAAACCATGTTGCTTAGAGCTTAAGTACGGAGAAACAAATTTGTACAGTCTGTCTTTGATTACTTTTTCACAGATGATGGACAGAGGAGAGAGTAAGGAGATTGGTCTGTAAGATGGAACAAAATGTTTGTTACCACTTTTGTGAATCGGTGTGATGTTAGCTTGTTTCCAAGCGTGAGGAAAGATGCCTTCCGAAAAACATCTGTTCAAGAGAATGGAAAGGGGATAGCACAGGGATTGCACAGTTTTCCTGAGGAATATGGTGTTGGTGAGCTGCAAGAGACGACAATAGATTCTTCACCTCATCGGGTGTAGTGACAAGCGTTGTTAGAGAGGAGGAACAGACTGGTCTTGCGTTTGGCAACGCTGCAAGGGAAGACGGGGACAGAAGTTACCATGAAAATAAGCGTTGAAGAGTTCTGCCCTTCGGTCACCTATCGCACTTTCACTATCATGTGTAATTTCAGCTGGAATCCTACTGTTATTTTTCCTTGAGTTTATTAGATTTAAAAAAGTTTTTGGGGTTTCCCGGGATTGTTGCAGTGATATTGTCTATATATTCCTTATATTTTTTTCGAAGGAGAAATGGAACGAGTCATTTGCAAACGCCTAATCAAAATAATTGACCATCTTCATTTGATTGGGGACTATCAATTTGGGTCTCGAGAAAGACATGTACGACAGAACAACTTCTTAGAGTAATTGATTATGCTGCTTCTCACAATAACAGAAAACATCGTGTGCTGGGACTCTTCATAGATGTCTATAGGACTTTGACCGAGTGTGGCACAAGGGACTGTTGCACAAACTCCATCCACTTCCGAAGCCAGACTATTACAAGACATTCCTGTCAGCATATCTCACTTAGCGACAGTGTCCTTTGATCCCGACACATTTGCGATTCCACAGGCCCCTGCCCGTCTCTCGCAATTGACTTGCACGCTTTCGCATGTTGTACCCGGACGGCCCAGCACGTGACGACTACAAAGGCTACTAATGGTTACGCACAATAATTGATGCCCCTAAATTAAATTAGTTCCCTAACACTCCACAGGCACCTCACTGTGAGGAAGACATGGATGGTCCCTGCCCTCCCTGGTCCCTACGTCATCTGGTGTAGGTGTGCTAAAATGTTAATTTACACGTGTGTAAATATAAATAAATTTTACTAGCGAACTTTGTACCTTTCCTTACTAAACCCGGCAAGCCCTGAGATACTTTGAAATGTTCACGTCTACTGCTGGCTACTTGCTAACGTATATGGGTACACTTTTGCATCGCTCCTTGGTGTAGTGTGTAGCGCGTGGGGGAACGTTGGAAAAACTATCATAATTTGACATGCTAGATCGCAGTGAGGTGTGTGTGTGTTTGGATAACGCAAAAGATAGCACAAGTGTTAAAGTGTGACTTTTTCAGAAGCCAACTAACAGTATTATTTCCTTTGTACACATTCTACAAACTGATTAATTCAGGCAAAGGTACTTGTCCTCCACTCTGTCAAATTTTAGAATAGTCACGGAACGTTTTAGTTCTAGGTAGTCATCTCCGGCGGAATACTTGATAGGGAGATTTCACACCATAGTGATGGGACAGGCTGCACACGTTGCTTGCCACTTTTTTGTCATTCGTTGTTACATATGCTACCAAATGGTGTTTCTAGTCTGAAGGGGAAAGTGGTAAGCGCATGCTTGTGTACAATTTATTGTGAAGTGTTTCTTTGCGTGTAGTATCAGTTGGTTCTTTGGTGTGTGTCGTTTGTGGTGAAGTGTCGTTAATTTTAGTGTGTGTAGTTTGTGGTGAAGTGTCGTTTATATGTTAGTGTGTGTGTAGTTTGTGATGAAGTGTTTTTTATATGTCAGTGTGTGTAGGGTTATTCCATTTGTCACGAAATCAGTTTGGGACTGTCAGCATATACCTAATGATTGATTGTTTTTAAGTATGTAAGAGTGTAAGAAACAGGTCATGCATATTGTGGTGTACAGTTACCTATGTACATCAAGGAAACATGACACGCTGAAGTGCAAGTCAGTAAACAATAAATAGATAAAATACTAATAATGAAAATGTCACGGGATCATCTTCGGGTCAACCATAGTATGATGACATGTAGTAACAGTAACATATATCCAGTGGCCGGAAGTAGCGCGCTAGTGGTAGCGCCGCTACTGTAGCTAGCTACATAATTTGTAGCTGTAGCGGCGCTACATTTTGAAAATTGTAGCTGTAGCGAAGCTAAAAAATTCATATAGTTGTAGTAAAAAAAGTCGCTACAGCTATATTTCTTTTCTGCATTTTCAGGAAAATTTTGAATGTGAACACAGCGGCAAAGAAAAAATTCCATAATAACTCTTAATTTTGCAGGAGGTTCATAAAGACAAAGACTATTACATATTAAT
The DNA here is from genome assembly GCF_977018435.1 of Lepisma saccharinum. NCBI lineage: Eukaryota > Metazoa > Arthropoda > Insecta > Zygentoma > Lepismatidae > Lepisma > Lepisma saccharinum. The sequence continues at coordinate 156,936,647 of NC_139229.1, read as the reverse complement.
ACGGATAATCTAGATTATAAATATCTTGATATCGCAGATTTTAATTACCAGCGTAATTTTTTTCCATTAGTATATGAATAGTTCTAATATCCAGATAACTAACTGACATATATGAATATATTCCGGCTAACAGCTACGTGTTTTTAGCTGCATTGCTATTTTGGGGAGAAACATGCCTCGTTTGCGCCACCCCCGGAACAAATACTGTGGATATCCATGGTGTAAGAGACAGCAAATTGTCATTGATTTCTGTGTAAAACTTGAAACACAACTTGCAGTGCAAAAACGAACGATCCATTTTCCACTACAGTGAAAAAGCAATAGTGCCACCCTTATTTATCATGTTAACGACAATTATCATCCTTGAAAGAGTCGGAGAGATTTATTTTTTATTAAAAATGCTGGTTTAATATCAGTCTATTAAAAATGAAATATTTATTCACAAGATAAATATGTTGATATATAAATATAAATTATCCTACCATATTTTATTTGTGTAAAGTTGTAATCATTAATTTGGGTAACATACTATTTGCAATACTCCTACATCAAATTTGAATTCATATGACACTTACAGAGGTACGATATTCTCAAACACTATAGTCAAAATAATTAACTGCAGTAACACTGCTATCAAAATAATCGATTGACGGGAATCATGATAATAAATAACAGGATCTATTTTCCAGTAAGTACAACTATCATACTAGGGGAGGGGGCTTTGGAATATCCATGTGGTTGTTTTAAGTTTATTATGCAGAAGTTGCGTAAAAGTAGCGCCCAGGAGTAGCGTAGCAAGCTACTTTTTGGTTAACGTAGCTGTAGCTGTAGCGAAGCTACATTTTGAAAGAGCAGCTAGCTGTAGCTCGATGCTACTTTTAAATGTAGCGTTCTGATCACTGCATATATCTGAGAGATGCATAAAAAGAAACAAATATCTATTATTCAGAACCAAGTACATGATGCAAGGAACACAATGCAAAAAATACAAGATCTCTTAACTTCAGATACATAGAGAGTTTTAAAATAATATTTTGAAAGATGTCATGTGACGGAATCAGCGTTACGGAATCAGAATTTGTCAAACATCACTAATGCACATATACATAACACGTAAAGTGTTTGGTGTTTGACATTAACAAAAACTCAAATAAAAAAATAGTGATACATATATGTCATTATCTTGTGTGTATGATTACCAATGCTATCCATTATCTACAGCCGGCCTCTGTGGTGGAGTGGTTAGCACAGCATGCCACGTAGCCAGTGTCCCAGGTTCGAATCCCGGCCTGGTCATTGGTATTTTTTGGTGTGTATTCCTTTATCAGTTTCATCATACGATCACTTATCCTATCTTTGTGATTAGCCAAAAGTGGCAGAAAGGCGAAGAAATATAAACACAATCAATCAATAAAGCAACTATTATCTACTGTCATTGAATAAAACTCATGAAAAAATTCATTCATCCAGTCACTTGCATCTCTGGCTGCTCAAAAGGAAATATCATGTCATATGCATCAACCCAACAAATATCTTCTGGATCAAGGAAGACAAATACTTTTGTTTATTGTTATCATTGTGATGCAGATTTTGTTGTTAACCGATTTGAAAGGTCTTATCGTATGTTGCAGCATGACGATATTCCTTCAGCAAGATGGTGGAATGATTATGTACAACAATGGAATGTGTGTTCCTTGTGCCAGGAATATTAACTTACTTTAGATTACCCCATCGACATCAAGCTCATGCTGTGTTTGTTGAATGTCAACAAACATAGATCTAACAAAAATCCTTGCATTCCTGTCTTCACGATATTGATGCATAGAAATAGCATCAGTAATACTTGTCATGGGACATTTCATCGAAATGATCGCAAAAGAATATGTCCCTCGAGTAGTCCAGATACGTGCTGTGAAGAATGTCATCTGTGGGCGACCATCATAGTCAGCAGATTGTATCTCGTCTTGGCTAATGATTGATTTTTTTTCAGTATATCTGCAAAATGCCTGTCTTATCATCACAGCTTTTTTCTTGCTGTTTGAAATGCAGTACTTTGTTTTCTCTTGATGAATGTGTGCTTTATAAATGCAGAGAGTTGACTGTCCAGCACATCAAGACACCTAGCAACAGTCTGCGGTTTCACCCACACTTTCTCTAATAATGAAAGGCTATGATGGCACAACGTCCAGTACAGTTTTCTCATGGTACCAATGTTTGCAATCAGTGGCTTGCCCAGTATTTTCTAAATGGAAGGGGGTGCATATACTTTTCTTAGTAGTCGGCCATTATTTTGCCATTTTTTTCCTGCATTTGACGCTCTTTTTTAGGAATACTGGGCCAAAGGGGGCTGTGAACCCCACTAACCCCTCTTTGGGAACGACACTGTCTGTGATTCATTCCGCACCAACGTGTCAGTCATATCATGCAAAATTACGCAAAAATATTATTTTTCTTTAGGGGATAGTCATCGTTAATACACCCTGCACCATCTTACGTAATTTTGTGACATACGATGGTACAGTCATGGACACTTCTGGGTTATAACAATTCAATTAACTTTCAATGGAATCGTTACAACCCAGAAGTGTCCATGACTGTACAAACGATTCCGTGACGCCACTATAGCAACATGAATAATGAAAAGTTCCTGTTGCTAATCTGTAGATTTGTTTGTCATGAAAACATAGCTTTAAATACACAATACTATTGTCCTACACCTAAGAACAGCTTCACTGTTACCACTTTTGCAGAATGTTGTCACGGATTCAGCCAGCAGGTACTACGTACTTTACAGCACTGTGTTTACTTCTATAGCTGATGTTCCCCTATTTTTCCACTAGCAATTTTTTTCTATATCTGTATTTTCAATATCAATCACTTATGATAATGAATTTACACATATACACTATGATTTGGCTGTGCAAAAATCAGTTCACTGTATGTAGGCATAGGGCACTGAAAGCCATATTGTTTTACAATGTTGCTACTGGCAGAAATATTGAAATCAGACTTGATATTGCTGATATCATGAAATATGGGTATCAGAGCTTCAATTTGTGCATTCCTCTTACTCGTACACATTATTTTGTATTTTGCCCACCAGGTTGACTTTTTCATGGAATTGCCCTGTAGTTTGTGGTGAAGTTTCATTTGAATTTTTAGTGTGTGCAGTTTGTGGTGGTGTCATTTATATTTTAGTGTGTGCAGTTTGTGGTGAAGTGTCATTTATATTTTAGTGTGTGCAGTTTGTGGTCAAGTGTCGTTTATATGTTAGTGTGTGTAGTTTGTGGTGAAAGACCAATTGCCACTTTGTGCTGTTAGTGTTTGAAGTGCTACTTGCCACTTTGGCGTGTGCAGTTTGTGCTGAAGTGACATTTAGTACTTTAGTGTGTGTAGTCTGTGGCAAAGTTTTATATTTGTTTGTGGAATTTGTGGTTAAGTGCCACTTGTCACGTCGAAGGAGTAAAATTTCCCTTATACAGACGGTAATTTTTTGTAAAACATTGACACGTCAGTCACATTGTTGGTATGGAACTCGCACTGTATTAAGTGACAGGCTAAGTGCTGAAGCATTCTTTAAAATATAATCATCATTCAAAAGATCAGGGGGCAAAGATTTTGCTCACGGTTCTATAAACTAAAATATACTGTATAACAGATCTCATCGAGATATAGTATCCTCATAAGTGTATCATGACCATGTATGCCTCCAAGGATAATATAAATCAATTTGTAGAGATTTGTCGAAGACATCTTTCTCTTTTATCCAACATCAAGGGCGTCGAAAATCGCGAATGATATACACGAGGAGAATTCCTACGATGGCCACCTACAACAACAAAACTGATTCCGCGAAGGTAGAACTTTCTTTTCCCCGTCTCTCCCCTCCTCCAGATCTCGACTTGTTATTGGGCATTGATGTCGGGAGATCCCCTCTTCCCTGTCTCTTCCCAGCTAATTCCCACAGGAGTTGAGGAAGATCAGAGATGTTGGAGGGGGAGCAGACGACGTCACCCCAACCCCCTTTTCTTCCCTACACCACATCCTTGATTCAGAGGACTCTCCGCTGCTTGAGGAAGCTTCCCGCCTTATCTGAGACAAGCTTTAAATGGATTCTGTCCGCTCCTAAGATTGATCGGGTTCATATTCTTTTACTCGCATTCCTGGACCTGAAGCTCCCCTACCCTTAAAGGAGGACACGTACCATTACTTCCTTTACTTTGCGTTCTGCAAGTGAAATGGATATTAGAGAAGCCTTTGGCTAAGTCATGCTTGAATGCCAGGTGGTTAACGTATTGTACTCTGCTAGGGATTGTATCGAGAATGAGACGAGACTTGTCAGTGTCTCGGACTTACTCGAGTTGTTCTCGGTTTCGTCTCGATTTGTAATCATCCGTCTCATATAACGTAACGGATAAAAATAAGCAGGGCTATAGTTGAGGGTATACGGTTGTATACGCTCTGGTTAACGTTGCTCGTTAGAGTACACCTTCCGCTTTCGTTTCGTTTAATTATATATGAAATTTGACCATCACTCCAACGAGCTTATTTAGGTCAAATACTTATGATTTCACATGATCAGGATCATTATGTATAAAAGGACCACCAGTTGATCAGTTTCAACCTCAGAAATATGTAAAGATATGGCTGGAGAACTACCAAAGAATTCTTTTCCAAGATTTTCACTTTTAATCTTATTGGCAGTAGTATTAAACTTATTAAGAGTGTAAATACTGAGAAATTACAAACGGAATATGAACAACAAAATAAAATAACATTCTGTACTTTAGCCTATAAAATATTACTGTACCCTTTATTACGTTTAAATACGTACAATAATTAAAATACACGTTTCATATTTATTTCAACTTTAAAACTGTCTTCTCAATTGTAACATGTCTTTTTTATGCCAATTATGGGTATATTATCAGTAGTATTCTACCACCAATGCCATTTATATACATCCACGCAATACAGCAAGACCATCTTAGAGGCTCAGGCCGCAGCACTCAGTCCTGACGTCATCATCTGGAGGCGATCATCTTAACACTGTACAAGGAAGACAATATTTTATCGTAGAGAATTTAAGTTCGTTTGTTTCTCTTTAATAAGGACTGGAAGCTCAGAGATAGTTACATTTTAACATGTATCATCACCGTAAATATAGTTAGAAGAGATAGAAGAAAATATTAAATATTTACACCAACATTCTTCGTTCAAGAAGCAACTTTGGCCACCACAAAAAATTCCTAATATCACACAAATTCATGTCGAAAATCGTTACAAACTTCCTGGTGGAAATTTTTTAAAAAATGCGTGTATTTGTGAAATATTATCCGTAATATTTTAAAGTTTTACATAAAACTCGTTACAGTTTTTGTAAAAAAAAAAAAAAAAAAAGGTAAAAAGAAATAGAATAAGTTAAACCCCGCATGTTGAGTTCAGAGGAAATTCGCCGAGTTGCCTAACCAATTAATAAACTCACAGAAGCATCACTAGCACATTTATTATTATTATTATTTCATTGTCTTTCCGTTCTTGAAAGGACGACGACAGATAGTACTTTGTAGTACCAACACTCAATTATTTTTTCAACAATTAAATAAGGCAAACAGCAAAGAATTTTAGAGTGTGGATAGTTTCCTTCTTTTGTGTCGGCCTTCAACAAAGTTATTTACCTTTTTACTTAACAAAGCATTTGTTGAGGACCACAAAATTATTCTCAAAACCTTTTGGCATTCGTGTCCATTATTGCAGCTCACCCACCACTTATCTTCATCTTCTCTCAACTTCACAAGACTGAGATTGCATGCCACTTCCTGCTGGTTTACTGCTTTCAAGAATTCCACTTCATATTCACGGCTTATCAGTTTTTTGACAACAACATAATTGATCAGCACAATATCCACAACCACCTCTGAAGGACACAACAATCCACCTCTATCCAAACTTTTTATAAAATCCAATGAATCGTTTGGAAGATCTTGCATACTCTTGTCCAAAACTAGAATGTTGCTGCAGTCATCACACGTCAATTTTTTCCTTGCAATGTAAGAGCAATAGCCTGCTAGGTAGCGCTACATCAAAATATGAAGATCTCTCTTCGCTTCCACAACATCCGCAGCACAAATTTTCAAACTCTGAAACATAGCTAAGTCTGTAACTGCCAGGGTCAATTCAGGTGTACCATGCTCGTCAATTTGATTTACAAAGATGTCACCATATTTTAGTAACTTCAGTTTCAACTTCATTCTGTTGGCAAGACGCAGTTTTTGTTCCATCTCAAAAATCTGACGTACGTACGTTGTACTGCGCACCAGTCAACTGTCGGTATTGGCCAAATCTCGCTTCAAGTGTGCCTGATTGAAATTTTCCTGGCAAAAGGTATTGCATTCCTAACTCTTCTGTACAATATCTGGTTATTTCAATTAGCCCGTGGGTGGTTATTTTCAGGGCACTGGAAGTTTCTCTAGTGAGTATTCCTGACAATATGTTCAAACTTTCCCACTTTTCCAACCAATCAAGGAATTTATGAAGCTACGTACAAGAGTCTCTCATCTGAGGCTTCGTTTGTCAGAGGATACTGTAAAATGTTTCTTAACCTCGCACCTTTCCATGGAGACTTGACATTAACTACTTCCCACCAGTTTAAAACAATGTTAATGAACTCTGCAGTGTCTTCATAGTTCGGCAAATTGTGTTTTGGCCCTTGTTGCTTTAAACCTTCAATCATCATATGGTTGAAAACTTGAGCAACTAGTTTCACGTTTTGTCTTTCTAGGGAAGTTGGCCACAGAGATTTAAATTATAAGTTATGAGCATATTTTAGGATATTATCACTTTCCATACTAAAGAGTGTTCTAAAAGTTGCGAATGATGCAACATGAATATCACACAGGTTTTCAAAATCTGGGTAAACAACACTCACATTTTCATTTTTCTGATTGATCCAGTTGTTTCTAATACACTTAAATAAGTGCACAGTGTCCACAAGATAAAACAAAGGCCTCTTCTTATCACTTGGGTGAATATACACAAAGTTCTGTTAATGTTCAACATTAAACATGGACATAGCTTTCCTATTTATGTTGTTATCTGAAACAACACATATAATCTTAATACCTAAATTTTCAATTCCCAATATGACATTCTTAATTACGCAATGCAATGAGTCAGCAGTTAAAGTTTTCACGGATAATATATGTACAACTTCATTGTACTTAGAGAGCACACTGTTAATCATAAATACATGAGCACTTTTTGCAGCTTCAGAACTATCATATGCAGTGCCAACAATTGAACCACCCTTATAATCGATGTAGGATTTGATATGGATTTCATCCAATATCAATGAGCAGTACAACTCATGATCTTTAAGGTGAGCCACTTTCTCTTGCATATGCATTAGAAAATTGCGTTCACTTTGCTCTGCGATTGGACTTGCATGGATATCTGAACATAATTTCTTCAAAGTATTTGGATGGGGTAAAATAAAATATCCTGAATCACGGATGACCCTATATGCACATGGAGACATACAATTCAACAACGATGAGAAAACAATAATCTCAGAATCATGTCTCAGCCGTTCTTTACGAACATTTAACAGCCGTATTTGTGATTTTATAAAATGAAGCACTGACACTCTGCTATCATGTACATTCTCTTTTACATTGCCAAGAAGGATTTCAATGGCTTCCAAAACATCACTAATATTATATGCTGATTCTACACTGTCGAACATTTCCAGGAAATGTATTGCATCTTCAATAGCATGTGTAGTTGATACCTTACGTGAAAATCTCTTCTTATTAATTTCAACTCCACGATAAAACATTGACAAAGAGAGTGAGTCATTTACAACAACATACTTAACAGGTATGATGGACATCCAGGGAAAATTGATGGGATTGCACCTGGACAGATCCGATGCCTTGCCAAAGCAACTCTGAAGACTTTTCCTGTACGGTCATCCACATGTACAGTCTCCCATTCAATGTCCTCAGTCTTGAAATGTGCTTGGCACACCTGGAAATAGCATAATGAAAAATGGCATTATAACTGGGAACATAAAGGTAAAGTGGGAGCTTTAGAATGAAGTGAACTATTAGGTACTTGCTTTATACAAGCAGAACTTAAGATACAAGGGAAAGCAAATCTTGCAGAAATTGTGACCGTTTTTGAAATATAGAAATACAAGTGTGTGGTTACCATGAAAATTTTCAGCAAATCATGACGTGAGGTTAAGAATGCCAGGAATTGGCAATAAAAAGACCATAGGTGGATATGACATTCATTTCCCCCAGCATAGAATGAACAAACTGGTAAAGTTCTTACAATTTATTAACAATACACATCTACAGTATTTAGTTACTTAACCTGTCCTCAAGTAGACATGTAATACTTTTGTTGAAAGGAAAATAATATTCTCTCATCGAGGTCACATGACATCAGAACCGACTCGGTGGCTGAGAGGTTAGCACAGCGCGCTACAACGCCAGGGGATCCGGGGTCTGAATCCTACCGGGGCACGGGTGTTCTTTGTGAGTGCTACATCAATTTCATCATATCGTCATTCGTCCTCATCGTCGCCATTAACCAAAAATGGTAGAAAAGTTACGCTAAATAACAACAATCAAACATGACATCAGCAAGTCTCAATACTAGTAGTTATACATTTTTTTTAAAAATTTGAACCAATACTTTTTACAAGGCGGTTTAAGGATTCAGGTTACGGTTGGTACAGAGAAAAAAGGATTTGCTTAGACTAACGAAAAAGGTTAGGTGGACAGTTTGGCGTTGAGCAGTTTGGCGATTTATTTGTTTGCAATAACCAAACATCAGTAAAAATTTCTAAATCATTTTGTTTAGGAATACCAAAACAAAAGTGTCACATAAAAGTTTGTTTAGCCAAAATGATTTATGCACATGCAAGTAAAGAATGTGATTAAATATAGGCTATTCAAGAAAAAGAAAGTTAAACGAAATTACTATGTTTGCTTATTCGCATAGCTCGGTAAAAAGTATGTTTTTTTGTGTGATAACGTTTATTTGAAACATAAACAATATATTCTTGTATAATTATACAAGAAAATATTCCAACAAATTGTTTGTTGTTACACAATGTATACTTTGTATTTCAATGCATAACCTAAATATCAACTTGCCTTCCATTATCTCCGATTAACCTAAAGAGGCAGAAAAACGGGCTAAAAATAAGAATATAAATGTGCATATTTTACAATTTTGCTCAGTTCTATAGTTTTCTTTCTTTAAGCATACTTTGAAACTAAAAAGTTGTATAGAATTCTCGATGATGAACATGTTATCGAAACAGACTGCTTTGGTAGATGTAACAATATTTTATAACAATTCATTTTGCATCGATAAACAACTATGTAATGTTAACCAAATATAGTAATTCAAGTTAAATTTGGCATTTCTAAAGAAACTAGCTTAATTAGATTTACCAATTCGATACTGGTGATGAAGAATGATTTGCAAGAAACAAGTAAAACTTGACCAAATCTAAAAGTATGTTAGATGCCTATTTCGTGCACATTAAATCTTTACATTATGAACTAAACTATCTCCCGTTTATTTATAAGTATAAAATCTGTGTTACTTACCCTGGAGTTTATCGTAGGGTCAAAATTACGTGGAATTGCCCTAATCCATTTCTCTCTTTCAGTAACGTCTTGAGGAAATCTAAATACATTAGTCTTACTGTTCTCATCATAATTTCCTTTACAGTTGAGAACACAACACTTATAGACCATATTCCTTGTACGCTCCCACTTTACTTACACTTCGTTGCAGTTCTTATAATTGCATTGCAATTCCACATACGCTAAAAACGATCCAACATTACTTCCACCAAATAAATCAAACATGGCGGCTGTTTCGCCTACAGATGATGACGTCGCTCACGTGACTAGAACAAGCCATTCGGCTTTCTCCAGTTTGAGAAGGTGATGAATACAGTCTCACAATTGTCTGCAATAATCAGTTACATGCCCGCTTGGTAGCCTATGTCTGAAGTAGATGCATAGTCAAGTGAAAGTAAATTTTTCAAATATAATGCCAAAGTCTCGAATACGACTGATTGTATCTAACATTATGCCCCAAATTAAGTCTATTCAATATATATAAAGCCTCAATCCCACCACTGACTCACTGACATAAATGTTCTTCATGAAGGAAGCCCCGGAGGCGAAAAACGCCCGATTACGACCCCCCATGAAATCGTCCCAAAAGGCCGAGAAAATTAAGAAATCGCCCTTCCTTAAGGGTGAAAATTCCCTTTTCTCACGTCCTTAGCAACCATTGCCACGGACATTTTTTGCAGCACACATTGTTTCCTTCAATTCTTAATTGTCGACATACATTATATTTCTCACAGATCAAAAGCACACAGATGAATGAACTCCTGGCTTTGAAAAGGTGGCTCAAACAAAGGTGACATCTACATAATAAGGAGTTTCAGCCCAGATACAACTACGTATATACGGTATTGGTAAACTCAATGCGAAAATATTATCTACATCGTGGTTGTTTTAACTAGATGTTTAGAGGTATAATAACATCCAATTATTTAGAGAGTTTGCGGTGCTTGTTGTTCACCATGGAAACGGACGTTGCTAGGGAACTTAAAGAAAGTTTATTTCACCCAGAAAACTACTGTAAGTGAATTATACTAGACTTTTCGTATTTTAAAATACAAGCGTCAGAATATATTACAGAGGCAAGGTAGGAATTTTAGGGGAATGACGAAAAATTTTCTAATTACGTTTAAAAATGTGAAAATGACAAAAGACGTAAATATTGTTTTCTCAATTTTATGTCGCTCTTGAATTCGTTTATACAAGAAATCTAACTAACTATCTTGAAACGGTTATTGCTTACTCACTTTATTATTAAGAAAATAGACAATTTTAATATTTTTTATATTTGTACCATATTAGAGCCCGTACACACACAGAGTTACGTTCAAAACTTTCCAAATAAGCGAAACGTATATATTGGTAAACTCAATGCGAACATATTTACATCGTGGTTGTTTTAATTAAATGTTTGAAGTTATTTTAACAAACAATTATTTAGAGTTTGCCGTGCTTGTTGTTCACCGTGGAAACGGACGTTGCTAGGGAACTTAAAAAAGTTTATTTTCACCCCAAGAACTACTGTAAGGGAATTTTAGTAGTGGGATTGACTGTATTACCAGCTCGATAAAGGAAGAGCTCTCCTCCAGCAGAATTGTCTACACTTAAAACTAGCTCAACATGCCTATATGAGCTTTTTGCTCAAGTGTGGAACCCCCTCTAATCCAAGATTTTTGTAAAAATGCCCTCATGGATTCCATGAGAAAGGAAGAGCCCCTCAGATTGATGTGCCTATACTTACAAAAAGGCACTTCTGTGAGATTGTTGTCCATAAACTTGTCAAAAATATGCCCCTCTTAATGCCCACACTTAAAACTAGGCCAAGACACACACACATACACACACATACACACATATTTACTTCCAATTTAAGTTTAATTGGACCCCAGCCTCAATCCAATATTAAAACAATGCAATATGCAGAGCTCCTCTAGAATTGCTCCGTGACTCTCTCATTTCTTACATCATAAACATATGATTATTCCCCTATGAGAATAACACTACATATGGTGTCATCAGGTAAAGCCTCGTGGAATTCACAGATAATTTTAATATTTGTTCTGTCATTCACCACAACTTGTTTTCTTTTTGAAGCATTGATTACAAACATGGGTCTCTGTGCCTTGAATTCATCAGGTGTGTAATACATGTCAGTGTTGCCAGTAGTGACTCTTTTGAAAGCCGAAAAAGCTTCATATAATTTGAGGAAGTCATCCTTGGACATGTCTAAATTGTAATTTTCTCTAGGAAAGACCTCATTTCTGCCATTTTTAAGATATATGTTCTTGATGTTGCAGTTATCAAATTTACTTGAATTTTTTTCCTGATTATTGTGTCTCCCAGTCTGAAACAGTACTACCACAAAATCAGGCATGTCAAATTGTATACTGGAGAATGAATTTGTAGCATCAAACTCATAATAAGTACCAGATGCGGGCTTCTGTACACATTGATATGTATAAAATTGTAGAGGAATTTGTGGATTTTTTATTATATCAGCTTTGTATTTAAGACCATAACTGGCCTCGTATTCACAACAGGGATTCTTAGCTCCATGGTCTGAATAATGCATTTGCCTGCATCTGGTAGGGTATTAGGCAGAGCTTCTCCTGTAGAATTTATTGTACTGTACCTCATCAAAGCATTGTTATCATTGGCAGCTCTTCTAAATGTGATTCTTAACCCACCCTTCCACATAATTTCTTTGTAATCTGAGAAGAATCCTGGCAACAGGCGCATAGGGAACAGCACACTGTGGTTTTTAGATAATATCTTATCACCGGCCTCAAATCCGCCTATTTTGTAATATGAAGCCTCGGTTTTGGATAATTTTAATGTGGCCAAAGCTGTGGAGGTAATGCCGGGATAATCTATTCTGTTTATAACAACGCCATGCTTTCTGACCTCAATTTCAGAGAATAGATGCGGCACAAAATTGTCTACAAGTCTTATATTTGAATTTGCCTGATAAGCTGTTCCATCGAGCTTTACAACATCAAATTTGATGTATAGATCTGCTCTGTGGGGGTGTATAAATCCATCCCCTACATCAAGATCAACCTCAACCTCTGTGTTGGGTTGATTTAAATTTGCAAATGTCCTCCTGTTTGGGGGGAATGATTGTAGCTCATAACTCTCAATATTTTCCATTGTATGTATTTTTATTTAAATGTTAATTTCTATGATTGCAGTTGTTGTGGCTCCAGCAAAATCAACTAATTCTTCTTTTTCATTAGTGACCATCAACTCAATGTAATCTATTCTATTATGACACACAGGAAAATATAATGTTGGGGATGGATTGTAGATGATTGGCTCCATGAATTCAGAATTAGGTTTGAATGTTGCAATGATCCCTGTTTGTTTGTGAGAGCCTATGCCATTTGATTTGGTGATCATACCCTCGGCTACATTACAGTGAATATTTAGAGTCTCTATGGCTAAGAATTTAGGTATATTCATAGCAGTGTGTTTAATGCCCGGTTCAAGTTTTGTATTGTTCTCAAAGCCTAACAGCTCTCCTATCGTAGCCAGATCCACTGTTTCTGCAGCAGATACAATCTCTACTCTGTGAGTGACAGAATTTTGACTTAACACTACACCTCTGGGTAATTGAGCATTTAGAGTGGAGAGATTATATTGCCCTGGAGTGATGACAATTTTTTCATCCCCTACTGCAATTGTGTTGTTGTGGTGTGTAATATTTGGGATCAGGTACATGCCATAAAATGCTCTGAGAGCTATTGTTTTGGGATATACTATGTCATCATGCAATTTGAGTTTCAATATTGAATTTTGGCTGGTGAGATGGAATACCCCCATGATGTTTCAGATACCACAAGGCTTTTTGAAAATCTTCAATTGATGGTTTATTTATTTGAGACATATATCTAAGAACATACAAACACAAATGTCCACAATTAACATCTTTGAAGTTTTGAACACGGGCATTATTGTAATAAAAATTAGCTGATTTTAGATATTTTATTAAATTTTCAGGTGGAACACCTCCAAATGAATCAAACACAAATGCCTCATTTTTTACATATTTAAGATAACAAATCCAGTGAGTGCCCTGATTTTTGTACTCATCCAAATTAACAATGCCACACTCTTTGTTGAGTGGTTGTTCCGGTAAAGAATCAGACATGTACACACCTCTAAAATGTTTGATGCCCAGTGGCTTGATTAAAGCTTCAATATCTTGGTTTGTAAGCGGCTCTTGTTTTTTTTAAACTTATTCATGGCTCTCTTAACACCTTTGCCTTTTTTCTCCATTGCCAGGTTATGGCGCTTCTGCTCATCTAATTCTGCCCTATTTTTCTTGGCATTTATTACTGTTTTTGCTATGGCGGCTGAACCCCCAGCCAAGCTCCCCACAGCCCCGAGAGCAGCTAAGATGGCAGGGATGGTAAATATGAATCCCCCCACATGTGATTTTTTTCTTGATTGCTGTAATTTTTTTAATTGGGGGGTACTAAGCAACAATTTCATACCATGACCCTTTGCAATACAAGAATTTTTTTTCTTGCGCTGCTTTTTGGTCAAAAGACTGTCAATAGTTTTAAGAGATTTGAGACCTGCATAAGGTATTTGATACATAACACCCTTGGCCTTCATTGTAGGTTTATTATATACATATTCACAACCCCCACCCCAGTTTTTGTTTGGTGCTCATAGCTATGGTGGTCCCCAATGCTGCTATTTTTTCACTCAAAGAAGCATCTTTGCTTACAAATCTGCCAAATGCAGCCTCTTCTAATTTCTTATCTGCAACATGTCTCTTGTCAAGATCAGAATGTGTGTTGTATGCAATATCATGGTCTCTACAAGCAGCATCTAAGGGATTAACACCAGGATCCCCTCTGTTTAATCTATGGTCCAGTTTTGTGCCTGGACCACAATACTGATAGCCTGGAATATGTAGTTCAAATGGCAGCTTGTTTATGATGTCATTAACCAAGCCCCGACCCTCAGAAATATTCCAAAATTTAGGTGGTAGAGTATTAATAATTTTTATGAGATATCCAATCCCCTTAGTGTCATTCACTATAAAATTAGACAATTTGGTGCTTATCATGTCCATAATTCCAACCTTCTCATTGTAAAAATTGTGGTTCCCAGCATTTTCCTCCCCAGCTATCACCAATAACCTATCTACAAGTTTCCTGACATCATCAACCCACACAAATTCTTTAGGCAGGGTGTTGTATTGTTTGATTCCACTTCCAGTCTTGATTTGTGACCATATGGGCTTGATTAAATTGTTGTATTTTGCCCCACTGCTCGACTTGACTCTTTTTTGTGTGGGATCATTGTTCTGGTATAGAGCATCTGATTTTATTAATATTTCTTTGTAATCCTCATAATCTTGATCTGTATAGCTGCCAGGCCTTTTCCTAGTCATGAGTTCCCACAATCCAGGTGTTCCGGTGTATTTAACAAAAGCACCTTTTTCTCCAAGTCGAGATTCTGAATATACAATTATATCATCTCCCATAAATGTTACTCTGAAATTGCCAATTCTATGTATAATGCTGCCATCAAGCTCTGTGTCAGCATATAAGCCAAAAACCTCATCTTTATTGTCTTTAGGTGTGGTTAAATATTTTTGAGCAAGAAGACCCAATACAATAGGATCTTGACTAGCCTCAATTCTTCTAGGAGCAATAGGACTAGGTGTATGAATACTGGAAAGTGGGGTGAATGGATAATCTAATATGTTCCTTGCAGCTACAGGTACAAGCTCTGTGAGCAAATTTTGATTTTGATCTGTAACAGTTTTGATATTCTTACCTAAATTATTAATAGCATCAATTACAGGCTGTTCTGTTTGTTTGTGTTTTTCATAAATTCCTCGGTTCTCTGATTTCCATCCCTTAAATCTTTTTACAAGATAATCTCTTAACTTAAGATCATCAATGATTGGCCTTTTCATGTTTATTTATATACGTCTCAACGTCTAGAAAATGTTTCAACGTCTAGAAAATTGTTGATTTTATTTCTATATTTGCCACTATTGGGTGTTCTTGTCATATCAATTGTGACAAACCCATAACTGTCCTGGTTCCAGCACTTGCTGCAAAACTTAGAAAAATCATTGTAGCTCAGGTCCCCACCTACATATTCATCATGTATGTGTTTGAGGTTGGTATGGTCTTGATGAAACACACATATAAAATTGCTGTTGTCTCGGATCAGCTGCTTCGGTATTTTTGAAAAAGTCTGTGCCAGGTAGAAGCAATCAATGTTTTTGTGCCGGCCCTGTGTAAAAAAGTTTCTAACCTTGTTTTGATTATCCAATATAATGTCATCAAACACAACAACAGAATTATCGAGACATTCATCAAGTGGCTTAACATCTGGTTCAAAAGTGGCAATATCCAATCCATCATATAGCTTCATCAGCTGTTGATATTTTAATTGTTCCAAGCTCTTAGAGAAGATATACAAGTGCCTGTTTTTCCAGTCTAACCAGTTGGGTGCCAATAAAAAATTATCAACCATTAGTGTAGTTTTACCACAAGCAGATGGCCCAACAATAAGACACCTAATATTATCAGGCAACAAGTTGCCATTTCTCTTATTCTGTTGTTCAGGTTCTGGCAGCCTTTTTATAACATCCCAGGTATTCATATTATCACTTTGTTTGCATCGATCCAGCTGTGTTCTGGAAGTCCTAGCCATTTGACAAGTAACTTTTTGCCTTTTCTGCGGATGATTTTTTCTATGAGATATGTGTCAGGCTGTTTAGTTTTGCTGAGCTCTTGTTCATAGAACCTGCCTTTGAGAATTTCTCCTCGGTGATCCTTTATTATATATGTGTTAAGGGTCCCGGGTTTAACTTGAACCACTGTAAATAATTCAGTACTCCAGTTTCTTGTAAAGCCTCTCTTGAATAAGTGCTTATATTTGCTTATTCTTACTTGATCCCCAATCTTGTATCTGGCCTTTCTTATTGTTGGCTGATATTTAGGATAATAAACAGTCCTGATCAATTTTTGCTCATCAGATGAGCTCTTTACTTCAGAGGGTTTCATGTTGATTGTGGAATGGACAGAATTGTTATATTTATGTAAAAGTTCTGGAAGAATATTAATCCATTTATAATTACCTTGGAGGGTAAATTGTTTATACATAAGATTTTTTAAGGTTCTGTTGAATCTCTCTACAATTGAGGCCTTGAGATCACTGTAACTCGAGTAATGTTTTATTGCCTGGCTTTTAATAAATTGTTGAAACACTGAATTATAAAATTCTTTGCCATTATCTGTTTGCAAATAGCGCGGGGATCTTCCACTCTGATTGATAATTGTTCTCAAAGCTTCTGTAACACATGTTCCAGTCTTGGATTTGAGTGGCACAGCCCAGGCAAATTTTGAAAATGTATCTATGATAGTGAGTAGATACTTGTAGCCCTTGTTGATTTTGTCTAAGTTTTTCAACTGTCCACTTGCCATTTCAATCAAGTCGCTCTGCCATAAATCATCTATGCCCTTTGTGACTACTGGGAGTCTCTTAAAATTATGTCGGGCCTGTCTGTGTAATTCATCAACAATAATTTTTCTAGACATAATATGTAAACAAGAATATTGCAACTATAGGGTGTTCAGCAGCTGAGACTGCAGGATTTTCTAAATATAATTTGTCTCCAATTTGTATTTTAAATTCCAAAGAGCCATCATCTTCAGTATAGGCTGTTTCTAATGTATTGGGGTCTGTAAAATCCTCCAATTCTACACTGGTGATTTTCACTTTGTTATCAGCATTTGTTATTGATAAGGTAGGGTAGTGGTGTGCCTGTGGCTGAAGCCAATATTTGATCTTGATTGGTCTCAATGTGCCCCCAACAAAAAACTGGTAATAAAATTGTGCAGGGGACAGCATATATATTTTGCCACCTGGTGTAAATGGTGAATCATATTCTTTGTTGGGGATGCTGTACAATTCAAGTATTACTGAATGTTTTGGATTCTCGATTATGCCTGTTATTTCCTTTTCTGCTGTGAGCAATCTGCTTGTTACAGATTCAAGGTGCTCATTGATGGTTCTTACAATCTCATCGTGCCCAGGCTTGATTCTTATGTCAACAGCAAGTTTCTTGTATTGTTGCACAATTTCTTGTAGCTGGGTGGCAAAAACAGACAGAGCATTTGCTTGATTGGATTCCATGGTCCCTAGCTGTTGCTTGATATTAGCTACAATTTGTTGCAAATTTTCAACAACTGCCAATTTTGAATTTTGAGCTGTAAGATCATGGACCTGTCTTCTGATATCCTCAAACAGGGCATGCAATTCATTAATATGTTGATTGGTTGGTAGAGTGGCCACTGTCTGAGTGAGATGTTTGATCTCTGCCTGGATATTCTTGATATCTTCTGATTTCAATATCCTATTCACTGCTCTCTTAATATTTTTAAGTTCCTGTGATGTAGGCAAATTTGATACTGTATTTTGCAAAAATTCAAGTGCCAATTTCACATTGTGTAATTCAGAAGCATCAGCCACATTTTGCATAGCATTTTGGAGCAGGGCTATATCTGCCTGAGAGGGTGTGGATTGTTGTAAAATTTCAAGTTTTGTTTGGATATCATCTATCAAGTGATGAAAATGAGATAGTTCAGATTCAGTATTGAGGTTTTCAAGCTTTGTGATTTGTTGCTGGACACTGACAAGTGTATCTACAATCCCAGGCAATCTGGATTCTAGTACATTTGCCAAATCACTTTGCACTGCTGCTATTGTACCTTCAAGATGGGTTATGGAACTTTGAATTTTTCCAAAATCTTCATATGTTTCAAGTTGCAGCTTAATATTTGCTACACTCCGAGTTATTGCATTTAAAGCATCAGAAGATGGCAAGTTGTTCATAAAATTTTCAAGTGTCTCAATTTTTTCTTTAACCTCGGCTATGGCATTGTTCAGAGGATCCAGATTAGGTATTTGGAGTGACTGAATCTGTTCCTTTAGAGTGGAAATCACTAGATCAAAATCTTCTTGTGATTTTATGCTTTTGACAATTGTTTGGAGCTGTGCCTGGACATTATTTATCTGCTCTTCTAATTGCTGTTTCAATTGCTCAGAGTTGTTAGCCTGGGTCTTAAATTTGGCTTGAAGAGCTGCAACAGCTTCTTCTAAACTTTGAAAATTATCCAATGTAGCCAGGTCAGTATATTTCTGAAGCAGCAATTTGAGTTCAGAATCAATTTTAAGAAGAGGGTCCATGCATTGTGATTGTAAATTTGTAATTTCTAATTGAAGACTGGCATTGAGTGTGGTTTGTAAAGCTTGTAAATCACTTCTTAATTTCTTGACTCTGACATCAAGCATCAAAATCTCATCACTGTGATCTTCATGTCTTGTATGGCCAAATATATCATTAGGCATTTTGTTTAGTAGTTATTTATTATTGAATACCTGATTCTTAATTCTATAAAAAAGGGTATAAGCTTATCATAGGATCCAGGGACCTCAATATATAAGCAGTCACCAGCAGAAACAGTATAAACAGTGCCAGAAACCATGTTTGAGTGCTTAATTCTGTAAATATTTCTCCCTACTGAAATTTTAACATCACCCTCAGGGGTTGTAATAAATTGCAATTGCCCACCTACAGGTAATTGGTAATGATTTAAATTATTGTTAAATATGTACAATATTTTGCCTGTTTCATCATCAACATCTGTAAATATGCTGTTCAGATGAATAATTAACAAGCCACTCAGTTTAGACAGCTTATCAGGAGAGGGTTGTGGTGTTGGCAGCTCCATAATAGCCTGTTTTTTGAACCCAAATAAGTTCATAGGCATGTTTATTTATTTCAAATCATGCTCTGTGCTTGTGCATTGATTGCCATTTTTCAAATCACAATGACCCCATGGTAGAGTATGTATGCCACATGATAAAATGCATCTCTTATCATCATGTGGGTCCAGAGCCACTTTTCTTACAACATTTGAAGTCAATAAGTGATCCACACTCTGAATTCTGGATTCCGATGTTCTGATTAAGCTCTGGGATTTGATGCAATTTTTATAATCTTCAAATTTAAGCTCTTTTTCCACAGCTACTTTGCCAATACCCTTGGCTTTTTTGATAACAGCATTACATGTTTTAAAACTGTACATCTTGGCACTTAACCCAGCAAATTCCACAATAACATCACCAAGTGTCTCATCTTTTAACTTGCCGGGCACTTTTTTGTTGTGGGGTTGAATATTCAAATGGCTTGGCAATTCACTGGTGTCAAAATATTTAAACAATTCAGGCTGTGACATATCTTGATAAACATCTTCTGTTTGAATATCAAGAATAAAACTATCCGTATCCATGTACATCAGTTTTACATTATCACCATAAAAAGGTTTCAGCACATCATAATACAATGTTAACATATGTAATTTGGACAATTCCAATATTGCAGCCCCTACATAAATAGGTTTATCAAACTTAATTCTTGTTTTTTTCATGTTGAAAAGTGCCATATCTTCATTATAAATTCTTCTGTAATTGAAATTAG
Source organism: Lepisma saccharinum (assembly GCF_977018435.1). Taxonomy (NCBI): domain Eukaryota; kingdom Metazoa; phylum Arthropoda; class Insecta; order Zygentoma; family Lepismatidae; genus Lepisma; species Lepisma saccharinum. The sequence goes on along the minus strand of NC_139229.1, from coordinate 156,916,466 downwards.
GCTTTGCAACCAATTTTTTGCTCAGGCTGGGGTCAGTAATTATTTTAACATCGGTATGTTTTCTGACATTTTCAATTGTTTTGCCATATACAGAATTGACCATCAATTTAAACAAGCTCTTATCAAATTCGCTCTTTGCAGATGTTCGAAGCTCTGTATTTGTATCAATGTATGGCTTCAACCATTCTGAGTGCCTGAACCTTAAGACTTTGCCAAGTTTGGTCACTTGAACACCATGTTTCATCAGGAACTGGAGGTTTTTGTAATATATGACACAACCCTGTTTTGGCTCCAGAGTCATCATGAGCTTCTTCTGTTTAGAGCCAGGTGAGCACTGAACCTCGGGAATTGGGGGCAAATCAGAAAATTTGTTATGTAAATAATCTGGAAATATCAGATCAACTTCTAAGAAGAGGCCACAGTCTCTGTCATCAAAACCCTGAAGATCTTCAATATTAAAATCTTCGACCCACTCAAGCCCTGCATATGGCAGTTTTTGCATCATGGCATGACCATAGAGGCTGTTTGCATCCACATACAATATATAATTTGATGGCCGTGCTGGATCATAATCAGGCATATATTTGTTATTTGCTCTGGCATATTTCTGAGAACATTGCACCATGCCTCCTTTTATATTTTCCTCCACAAACAGATACATATCTTGATCTTGGATCAGATCCAATTGCTTTTTAGTGTTTAAAAACATTGCAGCCCATGCTAGGCCCGGGGCACTGAAAAAATACACTGGGTCCAGTCCATAATTTTGCATTGATGATTTTCTGAATGCTTGAAGTATATCAGCTAAGAGGGTCACATCAAGTTTCAAATATGCCATGTGATAATCACCAAATGTCTTGCATTTGAAATTGTTCCACATCAATTGGGCATGGTGATAATCTTCATCTGTGATTCCAGAACCTCTGATTTTGCTGTAAAACTCATGTTGTGGAGGCAGGGAACACTCATTAAATTTAGAAAAATCTGTAACATAATCATATGGATATACACCTTTTCGCCTAATTAATTTCAGGTCCAGATTTGGAAACATGGCACATGTGATTTTGAATTGATCATCAGATAATTGAGTGGCCAGTGTAGCCAGGCTAGCAGATAAAAATCTGTAAGAATCAAGAAATCTCATGTGAATAGGAGTTCCATTAACTTTAATTGTTTTGCTAATAGATATATATTTTTCATCATTTTCAGCTAAAATATTTAAATTCTGTTTCTCAAACCCCTCGTACCTGATTAGATGATGGAAATCATAATTGGATGCTCCATGGCAAAATATGGGGACAAATCTTGGTCTCTGGATCTTAATATTACAGCTATTACACAGGGCCTGTTTATATCGACCATCTGTATGAGAATGGTGATGCACCTTGATATTTGTATCTGAAAATTCACAATCACATAGTGAGCATTTTTCTGCATTGTTGAAATCTTCAATCTGTTTCTCTGTTAAAGGCAACATAGGTTTTGATTTTAATAAGACATTAGATGCTATGTCACGGCACTCATTTTCTATTTTATGTGCAAATTTTTTGATGGCATCTGGTCCCATGTATGAATCTATTTTGGTAACAACACCATCCTGTACAACCACATAACAAAAGCTGGAAGGTTCATGTAGCTGATATGGTGTAACTGAAGATTCTTCAGGATCCGGATTGCAGGATGCAAGAGATTTGAGATTTGATTCAAAATCACAAACAATATATGCTGGGTGTTCCAACAAGGCTTCAAACTTTTTGAATTTGCAATTCTCACTTGGCATTGGCATCACCATATGAACAGGTTTATGATTGCCACAGTATTTCAGATGCTCAATTAACTTGTTTTTGGCAATTTCTGCACTCTCTTCACGAACCCCCCTCACCATTTTTTGACCATAAAATACACTTAAACATCTTCTGCACAACTTGAATATTATATTAGATTTGTCTAGTTGTGTTCTCACTAAAGCCTCAAGATTATGTATCAGAGTGTAATGATATTTGCCATCCTCTTCAATTAAGAGCAAATCAATTGGAATAGCAAAATCATCATCAATTGTACTGATTCTGAGAGGTTCTATCAAGCAATTGCCAGTGGAACAAATATATACATTAATAGATAATTGTTCACCATTGATATCCCTGGCCTTTTTTTCAAATTTATCAATATTCTGAAGAGACATTGGATATTCCAAACCCTCCATTGCATCGTCAAAATCATGTTCATGTTGTTTGTAATAACTTATTCTCTGAGAATTTCTTGAAACTGGATACAAAGCAGCTAAAATACACCACAAAAAGCATTTCTCATCATTATTTTCAATATTAACCACGGCTTGTTTGTTTTTAATATTGATAGGTAATGGCAAATATGTAGATCCTTGTAATGGGCTGAATTCAGAAATATTAACATATAACTTGTGTGGAGAGCCGCATAGGCTCCATCCAGACTCTTTTGCTGCAAATTCAGAGTGTTTAATGTTTAATTGTTCTATCAAACTGCTTATTATTGTGTCTGAATTTGCATTTGAATACACAGGTACAGTTTCTGTCATGTGGGGCTGTGTAAATTTTGTGCCATTTGGTTTCTTATATTGAGTATACAATTTGAGGGAGAGCTTATAAGAGCCATTTTGTGTATTTAGAATTGCCTGTACATCAGGATTTATACTGTTCAAGAAATTCTCAATACCACATCTTGGCTCTGATACAAACCGATAATCCCTAAGTTGGGCATTAAAACTGCTATGGATAGGTGCAAAGCATGGCTGCTTTGCTACTCTGGCATTAAGAGGTACTTCATGCTTTCTTTTCAGACCAGATGTGGATGGTTGTAGGGGCAATGTTGATAGCTGTGCAGAACAAGTATTTTTATGTTTATATGTGAAATATTCCATGCTATATTTTCTATTGCATTTGGGGCATATTTTTGTGGGAGTTCTGTATTTGCCTGGGTTACAAATCTTTTGGTGTCTGGCCCAATTAGAGCTAAATATATTCTTATTGCATTGGTCACAATATTTTTGATTCGGCATTTTTGTTGTTGTTTATTATATACAATTTCCTGGGATTCAATTCAAAACTTTATACTGGATCAGTTGGGTTCAGCACTGTGCTGTGTGTATGTGTGTATGTATGTATGTGTGTTAATATTTCTCGCTTTGGTATTTATATAAAATTTCCTGGGTTTTAAATCTAATCTCTATACTTAATCAGTTGGGTTCAGTGCAGACAAAAAAACTGCATAGCTCTATGTCAATTAGTTCTTGAGATTTGTATTTAGGAACCACTTTGGCCCCCCTGCCAAAAATTGGCTTTTATTGTATTAGTGTATATTGTTTCTATGATCAAAATTCTATGCTTAATCAGTTGGGTTCAGTACAGAGAAAAAAACTGCATAGCTCTATGTCAAATAGTTCTTGAGATATTAATTATTTTGTATTTAGGAACCACTTTGGGCTTTCCCCCCTCTTCCCCCCCCCTGCCAAAAATTTGTATTAGTGTATATTGTCTCTATGACCTTACTTGGGTTATTCCGCCAAATTATATGCTTCAAGTCTCCTATACTTTGGTGGAGCCTGTTCAGGTTCTGCCCCCCACTTGTGGGTTCCATTGCCGATCCAGCAATGGTGAAGAATCTGCTCTGTGCCCTGGCTTATATAGATTTACAGAGCCAATCAGAAAACACCACATCAGCACATTATGTCGTAAGCATTTAATCAATTAATATTGCACTAAAGCAATTAATTACATAGAAAGCATTGCATGCCTTCCAGAAACAATTAATTAAATAGAAAGCATTGCATGCCTTTCCAGAAGCAATTAATTACATAGTAAATATGTATGGATGTGGGTGGGTGGGGGTAGGGGTGGGTGTGTGGGGGTGAGTAGGTGTGGGTGGGGGTGGGTGTGGGTGTGTGGGGGTGGGGTGGGGGTGGGTGGGGGTGCATCTTGACTTAGTTTTAAGTGCTGTGTTCAAAATAAAAATATAGTGGCTGGTAGCTATATCCAAGCCCTATTATAATTTTTGTTTCTCTATTCTGTCACTAATTTTGATCCTAGGATAATTATATTTATGGGGGTGATTCTGCATGGCCCCCAGAGCAACATACTGAAATTTTGAAAAAATCGATTATTTTTTTTTTTCAATTTTCACTAGTTTTGATCCTAGGCCAATTATATTTATGGGGGTGACTCTGCATGGCCCCCAGAGCAACATACTCAAATTTTGAAAAAATCGATAATTTTTTGAATTTTGATTATCTCTGGAACCATGAACCCTAGAGACATGGGGTTTGTTGCTTTGAACTCAGCACGGCAAGATGCAACTTTTTGATGTCTATAAATTTTTCAAAATATCTTGTTGTTCTCTAGATCTTGAATAACTTGCCCAATTTTCAAGATATCAGCATGGGGGTTGCATATTTGAAATCTAGAGGCTGTTTAGAAGTTTTGTTAAAAAATCGATAATTTTTTTAAATTTGAGATTTTTCAGAAACTATCAACACTGGAGACTTGAAATTTTGTAGACATATTCTAGGCATAATTCTCTATATTTTATGTCTCTATAATTTTCCTGATATATGCAATATTTAAGCTGCAAATCTCTGATTTATGTCTGTTCTATAAATAGAATTTTCTGAAAAATGCGATATTAACAACTTTGTTAATATCTTCGGAACCACGAGTCCTAGAGACATGGGGTTTGTTGCTTTGGACTCAGCACGGCAGGATGCAACTTTTTGATGTCTATAAATTTTTCAAAATCTCTTGCCATTCTCTAGATCTTGAATAACTTGCCCATATCATACAATATCAAGAGGGGCATATTTTTGACAAGTTTATGGACAACAATCTCACAGAAGTGCCTTTTTGTAAGTATAGGCACATCAATCTGAGGGGCTCTTCCTTTCTCATGGAATCCATGAGGGCATTTTTACAAAAATCTTGGATTAGAGGGGGTTCCACACTTGAGCAAAAAGCTCATATAGGCATGTTGAGCTAGTTTTAAGTGTAGACAATTCTGCTGGAGGAGAGCTCTTCCTTTATCGAGCTGGTAATACAGTCAATCCCACTACTAATTTTGCTAGACTTTTCGAATTTCAAAATACGAGAGTCCGAATTTATTACAGAGGCAAGGTAGGAATTTGAGTAGAATGACAGAAAACAATTATTATCCAATTATGTTTAAAAAATGTGAAAATAACAAAAGACGTAAATATTGCATTTCCAATTTAGTGTCGCTATTGAATTCGTTTATGCAACACATCCAACTAATTATCTTGAAACTGTTATTACTTACTCAGTTTATTATTAGGAAAATAGACAACAATATTTTGAATATTTGTACCTTATTAGAGCCCATACAGACATAACGTTACTTTCTAAACTTTTCAAATTAGCGAACTTATACACTTGTTTGGCTTCATCCAATAAAAAATGCAGACATTTTACCCCATCTATAACATGATTACGCCCACAACGTGGCCAAAGATCACGCATGCGAGCGTACAAGACGTGGCCAAAGGCCACGTCGAATTTACGCGAGTCTTAATAAAATCCAAAATTTCCTCCTCGTTGTATTGATCCTTTCACACATTTACAACTTCCAACAACTTTATCTTCCTACTATTAAGGGAAGTCGGGGGAATATGAGCATAGTTAAGGTTTTTCATTAAAAACCTAAAAATCCGTATTTGTTACAGTTTGAGACGTTTCTCAGTTTGTTTTCTACTTTAACCCAAAACAGATAAAAGAGGAAACAGATAGTTTCTTGTAAAAACAATATTTTACAAAATATTGTCAAGTTGCTCATATTACCCCATACACGGGGTGATATGAGCATAGACCAGGGGTAATATGGGCAACTGCAAATAAAGCTGGATATATCAAAATTTTTACATTTTTTTCTTAGTGCACCTAGTAGTTATTACCATTTATACTCTACACAAGCACAATCCACCACAAAAGGAATGATTGTCTCCATCATCATCACCCAAAAATCATTTGCAGTTTTCACATACAAAGGTGACTCCATCTTCCTCAATGCTTACACCGTCCTCATGTAATCACTCGCAGCCATTCTCACACCTTAACCATTTTTCTCCATTGAAGTCATTGTTTCCTCCGCAAATAGGACACATACAATCGTCATCAGTTAAAGAATAAATAAATCATTAAATCATCCATTAATGTATTTCATTGGTATTTGTTTATTTACTTATTTGTTTATAATATTGTTCAATTACATTCATTTCTTTAATTTAAATGTTCTAAAGACCAGAATAATTAATCTATTAATCTAATTTTTTAATATTGTACAGTCGAAAATAGTTGCTCATATTTCCCCATTTCTGCTCATATTACCCCGAATACCTCTGCTCATATTTCCCCAGACGCAATGATTTGAATTACCATCTCCTGTGCCACAATGCTTACATGCAACGAAAAGTTTCATTCTGAATAGAAAGCCTAATCACTGCGTTTTCAAATGACTATTATGGCATTTTTTCAGACTAAGAACTTACATGTTATTTAACCCTATACAAATATTCCTAAATAACTGAGACTACATTTTGACAAACTTTTCACAGACTTACATTAAAATGACGCTGACACGATAAAGACTGTCGCTAGGCTCACGACATTTAGTGGTGTACTGGGAGAGGCTTCAGCGAAGTGCTGCTAACTGTTGGTCTCTGAAACACAATTCTCCTCTAGCGGTGTGCGCAATAATGCTTCAACCTGCTCATATTCCCCCGACTTCCCCTACCATGTGACTATTCCAACGAATGATGCATTGCTCCCTAGAGGACACTATTGCAATCAGAGTTTTCTTATATCTCACAGACTACTAAGTACAAAAATTAACAATGTGCACCTAAAGAATCTACAAGGAAAATAAAAACTTAATAAAATAACTTCACTATTATACCAAAATATTGTGCTAGTTACAAAGTACCAAAGAGTCTGCAGCAAGAAACTGTTATTGGAAATTTATTTTTTAAAACTAATTTGAGTTGTAGTTACAGTTTGGTTTAACAAAGTATTTAGAAACAATATGTGAAAAGTAACTCTTAGTCAGTGCAAGGAAATTTTGTTGCAAACAAATTACAATAGATGATTGTTAATTGTAATAACATAAATACATAAAGAGTTACATGTGTTTTATTTGTGTTCCTGCTATAGCCTATGTCTTGTATAACAACAAAGAATGTGAGATGAAACAAGGAGTCAGATTTGCTTGAATAATCATTCATTTTACTCTATATATGCATGTAAGTGGGTTTCATGTGACGTCAGGATTCGCACAGCCGCCATGTTCGCGGCCAATTTTGTTTGTCGTGCGATGCAAATATCGTGAAATAACTTGAGCTTCTGCTTGAACAATGCACAGTGTACATTAAACACGGCACAAATCTCCCGCCCGCCCACTTGAATTCCGTATGCTTAAAAGAACTGGCCTCCACCATGGCTGTTCGAAGCCACAATTCAGCAGTTTGTAACGTGGGTGAAAGACACCTATAGGTGCGCTCAGGCTACTTTATTTGGAAGCTCCTAAGGCGAATTTCAGTTACCTATCTGGACAGTTTTGGCCTAATTGTTGTAACTTCATATTCCTTTTTCACAGAACCAATTTGGGATATGAAGTTGAATTTGAACATTATAGTCTTTCAGTATCCGTTATCATTATGACGATATACAGGGTGATTTGTAATTCGACCTATTCCAGGAAAGGGGTAATAATAGAGTACATTTGCAACAAATTTGACCCTATGCACCGGGGGTCAGAAATCAATGGGTTTCGAGTTATTGCAGTTTGTAGATTTTCGTGACATATTCCGACTTGCGACCAAAACGTGTCAAAATTTAATTGACACGTTGGCAATAGCTGACGAATGAGTGACTACTGGGAAAAAAATCATGCTCAAAAATTCCTACCCACAGAAAGAAACAGTCATTAGATCGATTACACGTCATGAACGAATTTGGAAACTATCGTTTAAATCGAAGAGGATGACTCAAAAAAAATGGTAACACACTGAGCGTAAAAATTACGGAAAAAATATCCTCGTTTCATAAGCTCACCAAAAAGATACAAATGTTGTCAACTGTCACACGGGTTGGGGAAAAAATATGAAAGAGTTAGCCTACAGTACACCAGTGGACTCCCAAGAAGAGTTGAGAGAGAGAATTGTGGCAGGCCTTATACATACGAGACAGAGTGTCAACGCGAGTTACTGTGTCTGAAGTACGCCGTAGGCTGCGCGCTTGCATACGTAACCGGGGGAGACAATCTGAACAGGATTTGTAGTTCTTGTAACTGTTAATTCTGACACCCTGGAATCATGAGGATGGTAAATAACATTATTACTTCACTCATTTTTGTTCATTTATTTCTCTAAACCGATAATTTCTTTTTCACATTACAAAGAGGTCTACAACGCGCATTTTCCGCTTTTTCTTCAGATTTCTCCCCCCCCCCCCAACCCAGGTGACAGTTGACAACATTTGTATCTTTTTGGAGAGCTTATGAAACGAGGACGTTTCTTCCATATTTTTTACGCTCAGTGTGTTACCATTTTTTTGAGTCATCCTCTTCAATTTAAACGATAGTTTCCAAAGTTGTTCATTAAGTGTGATCCAATGACTGCTTCTATCTGAGAGTATGGAAATTTTGGGCATGATTTTTTTCCCAGTAGTCGGTCATTTGTCAGCTGTTGGCAACGTGCCAATTAAGTGCTTAGGGTGGAGTATTTTTTTCACAATTAGTAGTTTTTGGTCGCAAGTCGAAATATGTCACGAAAATCTACAAACTGCAATAACTCGAAACACATTGATTTCCGACCCCCGGTGCATAGGGTAAAATTTGTTGCAAATGTGCTCTAGTATTACCCCTTTCCAGGAATAGGTCGAATTACAAATCACCCTGTATATGTATCTGTTATTTAAATAAAGAAAGTAAGCAATTTAACATTTTTAAACATTGGCCCCTTTCGAAGTTCACTAACACGTTTCCTAATGAATGCAGCAATACACCCAGAACATTTAGTTCTCGCGAACAATTGGAAATGAATAATTGAAAAAGCGCGGATATTCTAAATTTAACATGCAAGGAAGCCTAGCTTCTTTGCCTTAGGCGATTTTACGGTCAAATGTAGCTCTTCCGCACGTTACAAAAATATAGTTAGCAATTTGTGTTGTAAAGTTACTGTTGGTATCGTTACTACAAAACGTAGCTCTGTTACAGTTCCTTACTTTTAAAACTGGCTACTCCAGTTAAAATTCGTCAAGATAGATTACCCGTTTCTTGTAACGGAGTTACTTCCAAACACAAGTAACTGTAACAATATGTTTTCAAGTAATGGTAATTGCAACAGATTTACTTCGAATCCGTTACTTTTAAAGATAGCTTCCCGTTCTCCGCTGCAGAAAACAACTCTCCACTTTTGGCATTCGATCCTCTTCATAGAGAAGTGCGGAGGGGGACAGAGAGATGATGCTCGCTTATGACACGTGCTTGTTAGCTTGCCAGGTACGGACGAAAGATGTGCAATATCTTTAAGTGCGCCCTCCCACAGTGACGAAGGGTGGGCAGGAAATCTCCGAGGACCACCCTGAGCAAACAACCCCGCGTTAGCCAACGCCTGTTCGGAAGAGGGCCGTAAGTAAACAGTGAGATGAGATCATTTTAACATTCTCGGTGAGGAGATGTTTGCGGCCCGACATGTTTACAACCAGATTAAGAAGACGGGTTTTCTCCCGCCTAGTCCCTGCGCTGGGACAGTTTGCAAAACAAACTCCCGAGGAAGGCGGTCTGCTTGTATCTTCAGCGAGATTCCTTGGGAAACTTTTATTTTTAATAATTCTCCTGAATTTCGAAATGGGCCGGCTTCTGCAAATGGAGAAAACTTTATCTTGGACCTGCTCAAGTGCGCTCTGGATCATTAAAAAAAAATATGCTTGTTTCCGGAAACGTCAAGGTTGGGCGTTGGTTTTTAGTTAATGTTTGAAGTTCTGTAACTGTGATGTATGGAGGATAGAGTTGAAAAAAATGAAATACAAGTATTCCCTCCGTCCCCAATATAGGTTTAGGTTTGGAATTATTTTGTTTTAACCCTTACTTCATGCTCAGGTAAGCAAATCGAGAGTAGATCCACGATTTAAAGTGAGATCAGAATCACATGGCAGTGTGCCTCCACCAAGCATCGAACACGGGACCCTTTGATTACCTCTCCTCCATCGGGAAAGTATGATGAATGAAGAACATATGAAAATGATGGACATTTTGCAAAGAGCACCGTGGACTCGAACACAGAACCGGTGTTTACGAAGTGACTTTTCTCAAGATACCCAAATGTCAACCTCACTTCCACGTAGTACACGTCTGCATTTTGCACACTAACGGGACTCTGGCGCCCGGACTAAATTACAGTATAATCCTCAATGGGACTTTTGCTATGTCCTGTCCATATGTGTTTCCAATTGCCCCTTTATCTAATTCATGTTATTAACCTTTGCCCAAAAATAGTACGATGTGTATAAGCTCCCTTCAAAAAGCAGTCGCGCCATGCGGTTTTGTTCAGTTTCCATGTTAGAGGACGAAGGAATTTTTTTTTTGCATGTTCTTAGCAAGGCATCTAGAAAGTTTGTGAACAAAGTTGGAAAGATATTTTACATCCAGGGGCATGAATAAAAGTCCGTTGCGAACATATGCAAGCAATGTTGCATTTTTTAGTTAGGTTAAACACGGAGGCGGTGAGGAAGACTGCAGTATTCATAAGAAAAATAGGAAGAGATGGGAAACATGGTATTGTTTATGTATTTTTGTAACAAGAGAGTTTGATAAAGTATAATTGTTCTTTATGCCCAGATGTGGGCCTGCAGTTTAAGTGAAATAGAAATCACGGTGCAGTGTGCCTGCAGCACGAATCGTACCCGAATTCATATTGGTAATTTTAATTAGGAAGAGTGGCTTTCAGATAGTGTAGTGGTAACGTCGTCGCCTTGTAATAAACGAGTCCCCGAGTTGGATCCCGTTGAAGGCACGTAGATGTTCGGATTCCACTTTTAACTGTAGGTCCAGTCCTATTTAGCTTATCTGTGAATGAACTTCTACTTCATGAATTACAACAATTTCTGTAATGGGTCAGATTCACGAACCTTCGATCCTAATGCGAGTATCAAAACTTTACATAACGCGTTTGCTATTTTAGAAAAGCATCCATGTGGACTTATAGTGATAGACACCTTAAAATCCGTTTTTAATGGGTATTTTTAGTATCATTTCATTGGGAGAAATTATCATAAGCACTTATGTGACGATCGAATTTTTGATTCATTTTATATGTATGTAGCAAACATCTATACATTTACATACAAATATATTAGAATGCCTGCATAGTTTAATCATAACTTCTAACAACTTCTACTAATAATATCCACATAAGTTACTCGGAATAAATAATTATAATTGCAATAACACGTCAATATTACTTGGTCTACCTGCCAATTGAGAATCAAAACACAAGACCTATCACGTCGCGTATCACTGAAACAGATGAGAATCTGAGAATAATATAGGAACACTATATATTAGGAGCCATGTTCCGATATTAATGAATTTAGTAGTACTGTGTAATTTATACAGCCGAATTGTGATGCAATTTCAATATTTTGTAAAATTAATTAGAAAACAACTTTCACTAAGAAGAGTTAGACAAATTGCACAAAGTAAAAGAAAATCCTAGTTAAAAGCAATTAAACGATGTCGGTTGAACTGCACATTTGACAAAAATGTTGTACAGGGTAGCCCAAAAAAGGTGACTGAAATTTAGAACCGTTGCATTATGTTTCGTTTAGCTACCTTTTTTGGCCACCCTGTATTAAGAAGCGAATTTTGGCAGTACTAAGTTAGACAGTGTACAGCATAAATTTTTAGGAAACTTTTAGTGTGTTCATTACGAAGGCAAGTACACATTTTCTGTAAATATCTTAGCAGCCACGGTTCGATATTGCTGCCTAAGTACAGTAATGAATTAAGTAGTACTGTGTAATTTATACAGCCGGATTGTGATGTATTTCAATATTTTGTAAAATTAATTAGTAAACAATTCACTTTCACTAAGAAGAGTTAAAGACAAATTGCACAAAGTAAGAGAAAATTCTAGTTAAAAGCAATCAAGCTATGTAGGTCGAACTGCACATTTGACAAAAATGTTGTACAGGGTAGCCCAAAAAAAGGTGACTGAAATTTAGAACCGTTGCATTATGTTTCGTTTAGCTACCTTTTTTGACCACCCTGTATTAAGAAGCGAATTTTGGCAGTACTAAGTTAGAAAGTGTACAGCATAAATTTTTAGGAAACTTTTAGTGCGTTCATTACGAAGGCAAGTACACATTTTCTGTAAATATCTTAGCAGCCACGGTTCAATATTGCTGCCTAAGTACAGTAATGAATTAAGTAGTACTATAAAATTTATACAGCCGAATTGTTATGTAATTTCAAAATTTTGTAAAATTAATTAGAAAACAATTCACTTTCACTAAGAAGAGTTATAGACAAATTGCACAAAGTAATTTATACAGCCGGATTGTGATGTATTTCAATATTTTGTAAAATTAATTAGAAAATAATTCACTTTCACTAAGAAGAGTTAAAGACAAATTGCACAAAATAAGAGAAAATTCTAGTTAAATGCAATCAATCGATGTCGGTCGAACTGCACATTGGACAAAAATGTTGTACAGGGTGGCCCAAAAAAAGCTAACTGAAATTTAGAACCGTTGCATTATGTTTCGTTTAGCTACCTTTCTTGGACACCCTGTATTAAGAAGCGAATTTTGGCAGTACTAAGTTAGACAGTGTACAGCATAAATTTTTAGGAAACTTTTAGTGTGTTCATTACGAAGGCAAGTACACATTTTCTGTAAATGTTTTATTTTCGTGCACTATATATACAGGGCGAAATTAAAAAGACATATAACTGCTAGTCCACACTCAACTACTGTAGCTTTTTCCTCCATATTGCTTTTTACTAATTCCTTCCTGTCTATATCGATATTTTGTTTGACGTAGTCGCCCTTTAGTAATATGTTACCTGGTGAGATCCTGACAATTTGGAGGTGCGGTTTTGCCATCAGGTGCGTAATCATGAATTCCTCCAAGCGTGGTTAATTATCTGTCTCTGCTGGACGCGGAGTCGAGTCTGTGGAGATGATCTATGTGGCCGTGCACTAATTAGGGGGAGTGACTCACACGTCTATCAAGTTTTGTCTCCTTCCATGAATTGTTGCAGGACACCTACCTCGTCCAAGTGACGATAAATGCTCCATACTCAAACACCGTGGCAACAGTCCCTTGAGGGCCAAGATTTGACACGTTGTTGGGACTACGATTCCCATCGCCGCTGTTATCTCGCTTTCCAGACCGGAGTCCGCTACTATTTTAAGTAGCTCCCCAGTTATCCTCACGAAATTCTTGGAGTTTCCACTGGGATCGAACATGGGGCCGCTCACACCAAAGGCGAGAGCTCTAATCATTCTGCTTAGTGGGAGCTCACAAACGCTTCATCTCTATTCGAATCTATGTATAAGGGATACGCGGTTCTAGCTAGTGTTGCCAGCTACGGTAATATGCCACTAAAACTGCACTTTTTAACTTAAGCCATATAATCGCATGTCTCAAACGTATCAAATGCTGCACATAACCCATATTGGTCGTAAATGACAGATTAACATGGCATCAGTCATAATAGTCTAATTATGACCTTTCGATACTTTCTTATATATTTATCTCACTGAAAGGTGAATTTTCGGAAGATTTTTATCGCTGCCTTCCGTCAGTTCTTAATTTATAGAATTTTCTGTGTGGAGTAAACTGATAATGTTAAGCATTGAAAAATATTTCAATGGACGAGGCTTTATAATGCAGAAAACCTGGTTTAAGTATATTTTACGGTTTTCATGTTACAGGTGATCAAAGTTTAAGTTGGACGACTTTTGAACATTCTAATTATAAAAGTGCCCATTACTGTACGCATCAGAGTTCAAAACTAGACTATGATATTTAAGCGCAATTTGACGACTATACTGAACGCAACTCCAACTGGCGGTTGACCTTGATGGCTATTTCTGGCGCGTCCTGTCCCCCAATCAGTTTCGGGGGGGGGGGGGGTCCGATGGGTGTCAACAAACTCAGTTGCGAAGCAAAAGCTGAAGGGATCACATCGCTCTCCCGAAGCAACGTTGCCAAGCGTACTTCGGTTTTTGCCACTTTTCTTTACATGACTGTATGCCGGACCCCGTGACGGAGTGGTTAGCACATCGCGCTGTGCCGCCAGGGGTCCCGGGTTCGAATCCTGGCTTGGGCATGGATGTTTTTGAGTGTTCATTCATCAATTTCATCAAATCATCACTCATCCCCATCTTCGCCAATCAGCCAAAAGTGGCACAAGAAGCGATGTAAAATAAATCAGATAATATATATAATTGTGTGTCCGCCTGTGGGTGATCCTTCCGGAAAGTTCATCGTTCAGGACCGCATGCACAGTTGTACCATTAACCCCCGCTGATTTCTGTTGCTGACAATACCGTTGCCCGAAAAGACACTTTCTCGCTTTACAGTACGCTTGGCAACATGTGGTGGACCCAACGCTCATTTGCTTCGTCTCGTGAACAACGTTCGGTACCTTGTGACTCGGAAATGCCTGATCTCAGTCGAAATTTCAAATGATCGCTGATTCGCTGTTTAACAGCAGCCAGTTGGATTTGCGTTTAGTGTAGTACATAACATTTTCACGGAATTTGGCTACCAATATATAACATTTAACCGCCATTTTTCGACTAGTATACATCATTTAGGAGACATTTGGTGACTAGTACATAACATTTAGGCGGCTTTTGGCTATTAGAGCATAGGTTCCAAAGCTGACAACTTGAAGCAGCAAAAAATGCGACTCATTAATAACTGAGATGCCAACGCAGGTGTACACTTGAAACATATGTTCCTACGATTTTCAGTACCCCACATCAATTAATAAAGTTAATGTAATCTGAATTTATTAAAAATATGCCATTATTTGTTAAATTGAAACGTTCATTGCAGAGGAACTGTTCAGTCAGAGCATGAATGTATTGAGACACCGAGCACACACACAGGAACAATACTGGCCATAGTTTCAGGCGCCAGAGATACGTTAACCTGAAAGAATATATTTTGCGGGGTGTGCTAGCTGGACAACAATTGCTCACTCGGTGACGGCACCGTAACTTTACGGTGACATGGGTGCGAGCCATGCCACCGTGAACTTAACGGTGTTTTCGTCGTAACAATTTACAGATTTGCACCGTAATCTTGCAGAAATGTCACCGTTTCAATTACGGGTTAAGTCAGGGGTTCCCAGGCTTTTTCGTTTCACGGCGCCATTAGTGTTTCAATATTTTTCCGCGGCGTCCAAGTGAGAATTTAGGCCTATCTAACACTTTGCAACGCTCATTTAGTGTTTTTAGGTTAATTACCTTAAGTTAAAAAATACACACATTTCAAATAAAGAAACATTTTATGTGAACAAAGCATTAAATAAGCACATGTTGGAAACGGTCATATCATTAAATTTACGATTATAATTAATTGTAATATTGGAACGTTTCGCGGTGCCCCTGTATTCCAACAAACTTTGGAAACTACTGGATTAAGTAGTGCAAGAGATATTGTCATGTCACCGTCATGTTACAGTTGCAACAGCGATACACTGTGATATCCACAGTGAGTGTTGTTATTTTGCGTAAATTGTCGCTGTAACAGTATTAACATCAATGTACTGTATTATCCCTGTCACACTGCGCTAACCATTACGCCACGGAAGCCGGCACACAACAAATGATACACCATGCCACAGGCGGGAATCGTACTCAAGTACATTAATTGCAAATTGACAAGCTTAGTAAATAAGTCTCACACTAGTTTCAAAAAGAAATAAGCATTGTTAATTGGGAAACCAAGAACTTGGTGACCACAACATCCTCCCCCCGCGATACCTGATAAATGAGCCTATAACAGCCGGAAGACCGGAAACAAATTTTCGCACTTTTGATTCCGGAGTTTCCAGGATGATACGCACAACCTTGGTTTCCACCCTCTGAACCACTCTGAACCGGATGTTTGATTGCGAACAAAACTCGAATCCCCTTGAATTATCAATTCCTCGCTTCAATTAGTCAGAGCATGGAAATTGCGTCTTTAAATATCTATCGCAGGTCGCTCTAATTGCTTCGGAACAAATCACACGGTGACCTACACAGGCGGCGTGAGATCGTGTGTGAGAATGTGGAAATAACGTACACAAGTTCATGCGGATTGTGTGCGAGAAAAAGTCGGTAATTCGTACGCTGAAATCTAGTAGCAAATTTGGTCGTTTTGGTTGTGAATAAATGTTCCGGAGAGAAATAGAAGGAGATGTGTTTGCTACAATCCAAGTGTCAACAGTCAGCTACAACCCGTGACCGTACATCGCTTTTGAGGTTAAATTATCATATCTTGAGGACGAATAATTACACAAAATCTACGAAGTAACAGGCAACAATTAACTCGATGGCAGAATTGGATTGATTTGTTGTTTTAAGTCCACTTTATGCACAGTAAGGCTAATCGGGACTGGACCTACAGTTTAAAGTGGGATCCGAACCAATATGTGTCCCCACCGAGAATCGAACCCGGGACCCCTTGGGCAGAATAGGGGCCTCCTCAATTGCGTATGATAACGTTCTGTTTGATTTAATTATTTTATGTCGCTTATCTTCCACTTTTTTCTTGTGCACAAAAGATCTCTGGTTCTATCTCCGGCATAGCCACGTTGTTCAGTGTTTTGGAAAGTGACAGAGGAACAGATTGAGAAAGGGAGAGATTGAGAGAGAAAGAGATACGTTTAAAGAGTAAACAGAGATTGATTGATTTCCTTTATTTTACTTCGCTATTTGCGACACTTTTGGCTAATTTGCGAAGGTGGTGATGAGTGATGGTATGATGAAATTGATGAATGAACACTCAGAAACACCCATGACAAGACCCGGATTCGAACCCGGGACAGAGATGTTGAGAGAGATAGAGGAAGATGAAGAGGAGAGATGTTGAGCGCGACAGAGATATGTTGATAGCGAGAGAGAGAGAGAGAGAGAGAGAGAGAGAGAGAGAGAGAGAGAGATATGGCAAGCGAGAAAAGGATAGAGGAGAAGAGAGAGGAGAAGATAGATGTTGAGAGAGAAATAGAAATGTTGAAAGAGAGAAGAGAAATGTTGAGAGAAAGGAGAGCGAAGAGAGAGAGAGAGAGAGAAGAGAAATGTTGAGATAGGGACAAAAAGGGAGGTAGAGCAAAACAGACAGAAAGAAGAGAGAGCAAGGAACACAAAGAGAGAGAGAGAGAGAGATAGAGAGAGAGACGAAGAAACACAGAAAAGGGAGAGAGAGAGAGGACAACATAAAAAGAAAAGAGCGTAAAGAGAACTTAATACAAACTTTTTATCAAAAGTTAAACACTTAATACAGGATTACTTTATTCGTTTTCAATCAAGTGTAGATTAGAAAGATGCTTTACTTTTACGTCAGTGATGCTGATCGGTCCGCGCGCGCGATAGAGAGAGATGCAGAAACTGACGATGCATGAGGTTTTTGTGGCCAAAACACAAACCAACAAATTAATTTTTGTTATCGGATAGCAACACTGATATTAACCCTAAATTTTTGTTGGTAATTTTTTTTATAGAAAACGGAACCACAACGATTGAACATTCAATCAACCGAGGCTTTTCATATCTCCTCTCTTGTTTGTACGCGCGACTGCCCCTAATTTGATCCCTTCAATTCATCTGCTACGTACCCACACACACACACACACACACACACACACTCTCTTGGGATGGGATGAATTTTGTTTTGCGTTTTCGTGGAAAACATGGTTTCCGTTACGATTATGTCGGTGGTGCTAATGAAGTGATGCGAATTAAAATCCTCAGTTTCCGAATCACAATTGACAGGATGTTGGTGGCGGAGGGGGAGTTCCTATCTCCAATTTCTGTTTTTGATGCTCTTCTGTTCGGTTATTGGACGTCGCATCCTGTTACGGAGGGTGGCCGTCATGGGTGGTGTTGGGAAAACCAATATGAAGTGAAAATAGTTCAATAGACATGCTTTATCTTGGAATACAATACTACAGTCGGATTATTTTAGCAGTGTCTCGAGCTGATAGCGCGATCTAGCTAGCAGGCTTACTTCCGTCTCGCCGAGTTTCACAGAGACAAATATCTCATCTAAGGAAAATTTTCGGCAAAATGAAAATTCCACTTTCGCTTAATATTTTGAATGGAGGGAATTTTTCCTTCGCTGGGAAAAATCAGGGACTTAGGCGAAATATAATTTCAACGAAGTCAGAAACTCACTGTACAGTTCTGTTCACATAAAGTAGCATACTCGTTTGAGGCGTGGTCCAGCGTCTGAGAGCGAGTAGGGCGGTACACTCGAAATAAATGTTCGAGTAGATTAAACATCCTCTAAATAAATGATTAGTAATGTAGGTGATAGGCGGCATGCTTACTGGACTTCTCTGCTAATTTCACTTCCCTGTGTTACTTCTTCTCCTACGCAGTTTCATTCATCATTTCATGAAAGAGATAGCTTATGAATCTCCACTTTTCCACACCTGCACCGATCTTATTCAGTATATCTATAAATTTATTTCAATTCACTAAATCAAATGTTTTCTTCAGGTCCACAAATGTTATAAATAGTACTTTCCTTCTCTAGGTATCTTTCACCATGTAACTTCTTAAATTCATTTATGTTGGTTTACATAAATGAATGAGGTGTACTTTGACTGTGAACACATGAAATTTCCCAGAGGAAGGAAAATTCCCTCCCTTCAAAATATTCGGCGAAAGTGGATTCGACGAAACGGGAATTTATCTTTCCTCGAAAATGTTTTGTTACATTTATATTTTAATATATATTAATTTTATTATATTCTCGTATGTGCCTCTGGGCCATTCGGCGAAAGAGGATTCGGTTATAGGAACTAGCCAGCCTACCAGGCGTGCAGAGCTTAATTAAGAAGGTTGGCGATAGGCGCTGGATTAAGATGACGTCAGCGACTCGGTACTTCATTCGTGGATTTGAGAGTTGTGACTCGTTCCCAATCTTAAAATGCAGAACAGCCGGAGTTTTTACGCAAAAATCTCACTCTAGATACTACACTATTATAAATATGTAGCTGAGTGGTGTAACACCCAAAACTGATGTAACACAGTGGTTCTCAACCTTCGTGAGCCCGTGGCCCTGTAAATTCGTTCTTTAATAGACGATGCCCCGATCCCAACAATTTTACTCCTAAATAGTTTACTAAGTTTTTAACTTGATACGTTTAAAATCAATCAATAAATTATGCCATAATCATGGTAATAATTCGATTATGTCTAGGCTTGTCAAAAATAAAATTTGGTTTAAATTAGTTGGTGACCACTGGAATCTTTTAGTTTCCTCTGCCCAATATTATTAAATTAATTTGGTAAGTGCTGCTATTCATTGGCATGTTCCAATTGATCAGAATATTTTCACTTCAACATATTTGTTAATGAAAATTTCTGCGCAAACTTACCCGACCTTCAAGCTCCAAATTTGGGGGATGGAAGCAACGCACCCCCTCGGTTAGATTGTTTGATTGCTCACAATCCCTGTCACGAAAGCACCGTCGTTGTCTGTTATCGCAGTGGAAACCCGAATATTTGAAGGTGGTTGTCAGCTCGGGCTGCAAGTCGCTTGACCCTTCCGGCCGTAATTCGAGAACGGTCCCAAGGTTGTAATTCAAATGTGAAGGATGCAAGGGTGACAAGACTCCTCTCAGCGGTTTTGATTTATTACCAGCATTGGCGAAGAAGAATTTCCTCTTTTTCGATAATGATCGAAAGGCCATATTATCCAGGTGGTTGCCAGATCTGGCTGCAACTTCAGTAGAACAATTCGCTGCCCGATATAATTGGCACCAGAGCCCGGTGGTGATGTCATTTAAGGAGAGAACATTTCCCACAATGAATTCTATAGCTTCCTTGCAAGTAGATTAATTCGTGCTGTGTGTTGCCACGTCTGTTAGGCATTTGCCAAGAAACTGTATCCCAATCCTTTTTCACTAATTTGTTACAAATACACAACATGTACACTATTGCTTTACAATTCATACCAATAAAGTGTAAGAATACAGAAGGTTGTTCGCTTTATATCCGACCATTTTCGACGGGTACTCACCTTAAGAGATACCGCTCCGCCACCACCGATCATGTTCTATTGGACCCCCAGCATTGTGGACTATCGCCCGGCATCGCAGTTTCCATTGCAGCAAGTTCCGGCGCAGGACAGGCATGGGAATTCTGTCCCACTCCTCCCTGCAAGCTTTCCATAGACCATCCAGGGTGCGCGGGCGGCGATGTTGAAGATGTCGTTTCAACAGTCCAAATGCGCAAAAATCCATTGGACTGGCATCTGGGCTTTTCACAGGAATGTCTTCAAACGGAATGACACGAATTCCTAATTCCTCTGCCATTTTCTGATAAAAACGTAGTGATGTTCTGGCGGTATGACTCGAAGCCTTGTCCATATGGATCATCCATCACCTGGTTCGCGTCCATTCCATACAATTGTGGGATGTCTCTCCGATAGATAGGTGTCAGAATGGAGTCTTGGAAGTATCTGGCATTCACCTTCACGTCTTTGTCCACCTTGCGTATCATCAACTTACCCTCACATCCGAATCCCGTCACAACCAAAAAGCCACGAGGGAAACTTTCCCTGCACTGACGAACAAAGTTGCTGCGCCCCTTGCCGTCAATGTCACGGTAAGTGATCGCCCGAATGTGACCACCAGCAGTGAGATGGACATATGATTCATCCATTGTGACAACTTTCTTCCATTTGGAACCCGCCAGATACTTTTCATACAGTTTCCTGCAGTTCGTCTTACGTTCGGCAATGTGACGGGCCTTCGGCACACACTTCAACCTGAGGCGCTTGGGAATTGTTTTGTTCACAGTTGACGGTGCGAGGTGAAATCTGTGGGCCATATCACATTGAGTCGGGGGGATTTTCTTGGCACGCCAATCGACGGATCCCCCTTCGCACTACGGGTGACACTTTGTTTGCAGCCCTTCTCCTGGTGGTTTTTGTGAGTGAATGTTTCGCAAGGAGAGCCTGTTGTGTGTAACGGGCCACAATAGCTTTCGCAGTAGTCACCCCGAGTGTTAACCCATTCTCCCGACACTGTTTCACAATGCGTACTAATGAAAACTTAGCATGAAAAGGGCCATAACGTAACCCTCCCAATACCGGTTGATTTTCGGCGCCATTTGATAACATTCACTACCAACACTCACGCACCTACAAGGTCAGACACAACACTGCTCCCGCCAGCAGACCCATAGTTCCAGCGAATCACTTCTGTATAATCTGTTTTTTTTTTAACGCTCGTGGAACATTCTTTAATTTTGACAGAAACCAAGAGCCATGGACGTAGCAACATATCGCGAGGCCCTGGGCGAGATTAGAATGTGAGGCCCCTATTACATTCTTTAAATGGAAATCGAGCAAAATATTATCAAACTTTAATAATAAAAAAAATGCTGATTACGTATTTAATATATTCTGCGTATACAGGGTGTATCATAAGTAATAGCGCAAACTGACACAGTTGAAAGTACACGATAATAGAAGCAAAAAAGTCTCAGTAAACATGGGTCTTCAAACGAGCCGTTTTCGAGATAGTTGCGAATGTGTGGTTACAAGCCGCCACTGACTTCATTGTTTGTAAACGTCGTCCTAGTTGGTAAAGGTTGCTGTAAGGTTCCATTTTCACTACGCAGTACAGCACAACTGACGTGACTCTCACAGTACGATTAGACTGTATCCATCCTGTTTCATTACAACGCCACCTCTCGGAAATGTTCTGTCTTGTAAACAAACCTCGGAACGCGCAAGGAGTTTACAAAATGCAACCAGTGACTGCTTGTTGTTGTTGATTTAGTTTATTTTACTTCGCGTTTTGTGCCACTTGGCTAATTTGCGAAGATGGGGATGAGTGATGAAATGATGAAATTGATGAATGGGCATTAACAAACAACCAAGCCCGAGCGGGATTCGAACCCGGGACCCTTGGCGTCGCAGCGCGATGTGCTAACCACTCGGCCACAGGGTCCGGCACAACCAGTGGCTGCTTGTAACCACACATTTCCACACATTATTAGCATTTTAACAACTAGGACAAAGTTTATAAACAATGAAGTTAGTGGCGGCTTGTAAGCACACATTCGCAATTATCTCGAAAACGGCTCGTTTGCAGACCCATGTTTCCTGAGACATTTTTGCTTCTATTATCGTGTACTTTCAACTGTGTCACGTTTAGTTACACGAACAACAATCAAAGATTCTATACAATGAGAAATTCCTTTATTCATAGATTACTTATAGCGGCGTGGATTCTAAAGTCGGACGACTTCCGCAAGGTTTATTGAAAATACTTAATAATGGACGCATTCATTCAAATTGTAATGTATAACTAGAATTTAAAACATGATAAAAACAAAATGCTGTAGTTTTATCGCCCCAAAACATTAGTCTTCCATATATTTTTCTCGCTTCTTTTATTACATTTTTAATGTATCAAGCTACATTGAACGCGAGGAGACTACATCGCCCACCCCCTCCTACGCCTGTGGCAAGAGCGTTGATTAGTTTCCGCTGGATCAGACCACCGTAGGATCCAGGTTCGAGTCCTGGACTGATCAATTTGCATGACTGTTGTCAGCGTAACAACTCGATAATTCGGCAGGGGACGATTGTTGCGACACGTTCTAAGCAGAGTTTTAATTCCCGCACCACATATGATTTAAAACACATCATCAAACGTCCAAATAGACACGTTGAGGCTAACAAGAGCACACACGACTAAATTTGCAACAACGGGACCAGAGATCATCGTAGCATTGTTGACGCGAGAGTAGAATAAATAACGAGTGTCCCGCCACACGCGGAAATATTAACATCGCGCGTGATATTTCCTGCGCAATTCTCCCTGTCTTCCCTCTTTATTGTCCCTCGTTCTGCGGACTCTTCCAGGGCCGCGTCATTATCTTCCCTGGAGTCGCAATTTCGGGCCCCCCGGCCGGGTTATTACGCGAGCAGCGAGCTTAATAAACACTAAACACGGGGCTTTATCGCGGTTTTATGAAGAGTTAATTTATTGTAACAGTGCGCAGTCGTAAATAATCATCCGGGAACAAATTTTAGCGCTTCTTAATTATTCTCAGCGTTTACATCCTTTCCGTTTTGGAAGAACTGGATAAAGTTTATTTTTATTTTAAAGAATTTTAAATTTTCAAATTTTAATACACGTCTCATGGCTTCCTCAAGGAGAGCTGGTGTTGTAACTACGTCATTAATAATAATAATAATAATAATAATCCGTGGCGGAACACCCTGCGGGGTCCTACCTACCGATTTAACAGACTTCCAGCAGCCTCACTCCCACCTGCGGGGGATCATTTAACTAGTTACGGGATGAATTGCGGTCAGCACGACGAACTCCCAGTGACCGCGTTACGCTACTCATTCGTAGCTCCCCAATTTCATCACGATGGTGGGTGCCCACCGGTCACATACACAGGCCGAAATCTAAGAAGAAAACTTGTTACGGTCCCCCCCCCCCCCAGGAGACCCGAACCTGCGCGCCTGTATCCGGGGCCCAAAGCATGACGCTCACTGAGACGACAATAATGGGGGAACCCCCGAATGTATCCTAACCTCCACCCGCATACATTCGAGGGTATGCGCATGTCCCAGTGCGTCTGATATAAACTGGGACGGCAGTTGCTCGTATTACGGTTCACCCATTATTGTTGCACACACTACCTTTATTTAAATTATCCTTTACTACAGTACACATATATATATATAAAACAAATATAAGAAGAGAAAGAAAAACAAAAGAAAATATATAAGACACATACATATACATGATTCCCAATACAGTGATTTGATTATTATATGTAAATTACAAGTCACAAATTACACATTACAGTATTGTTAGTGGTCTTCACAGATATCAGCACATAGTTATATTTTAGTCATTTTTATTTAGTTATGTTTATTTTATTTCTTTTCACATCCTTTTTCTTGTTTTATGTATGCACTGTGATCCGGATTCCGGACTCCCGGAATCTATAGTATGCTTGATCCATGCCGCAAGACGAACCGTCAAGGACAGATCGCAATAGGTTGAGGACCTTTAATTATTTGAATATATTGTTTGGGAGATTGCTCACCCCAGAGGCTAGGTGTTCTTATCCCTGTCGGTTCGTCCTACTCCTCCTATTTCAGTCCATGACTTATGTAGCTTGAGTTGCGTTTGAAATATTTGTACAAAAGAGTAAATAAGGTCTGACAACAATAAAATAAAATAAAAAATAAAATAAAACAATATAGAAAAGCTAAGTTGTCGATCAAAATGGGTACACTCTGATCTTCATTATATGACATACAGTGAATTAAGTTGTTTTTTTTTAGTGTTAGAATTTGAATAAAAATAATTTAAATGAATAATAATATAGTGCTTGTTTAATTTGATGTTAATTAGTTTGGGGTTTAGATTAGACATTGGAATGCCAATGTCACCGGGTGCTGGAATACCAGCATACCATATTTTTTTTATTTAATTACTATCTATTTTAACCTGGCTCCCGCCACTCTCAACAAATAATCTTTGTGCTTTTCCCCTAGCATCCGAACAGGACGAATTCTTCTTCTTTCTGCGGCTTCCCGTCTTCCAGTTGATACCACGTAGTGCCTTCTTCTTGATACAGTTGGTGGTGCCTCATTGTTCTTCATCATTCTCTTCCTCCTGCTCGAGGGCCGGGGTGATCCTTTGTCTTTGTATTCTCGTACTTCTCCTAGGTTCTTCCGGTGTTTGTTGGCTGTTTGTGGGGGCCGTGTTACGGTGTCGTGGGTTGAATTTCTTCTTTTCTTCTTTTGAGACTTCGTCAACCAAGATCTTCAGATTTTGAATTTGCTGCTCGCATAGAAGTGTTCTAATATCACACGTAGGAAGTTCTCTTCGCAAAGTTTTGATCCTGTCAGTTGTTTCCGGGCAGAAGAAGACTCTATGCTCGGGAGAATCCTCCGTAGCTCCTCAGTAGGTACATTTCGGTTCCAGGGCACTGCCAATTCGGTGAAGATATTTGCCATACGGTCCATGTCCCGTTAGAAGATGCAACAGGCCCGCTGTATTAAATATTTTTGTCTGTGTGCTGCTTCGGACTTTCGGGATAAAGGTATATGTCTGTCTCCCATTTTCGGCATTGTTCCATTCCTCTTGCCATCTGTCCAACAGGGATTTTCTCATTTCATGCAGGGTTGGGGTGAAGTTTCCTATACAGGAGATCATTTTGTCTTCATTTCCTTTCTTAAAAAAGTATCTACCCGCCCTCCATTTTACTTCTAAATCTAAAGGGAGATGTCCAGTCAGGGTTAGCAATGCTTCTGTGGATGTTGTTCCAAACGCGCCTGTTGTTCTTAACAATATTCTTCGTTGAGAAGCCCTGAGAACTCTGACGTTCTTTTTCAAAGCTAGACTCTCAAACCAGGTAGAGGCTGCGTAAGTCACAATGGAGTAGTATATTGCTCGGATATATGCTTCGATTGTGCTTGGTTTCAGGCCACACTGTTGAGATGCCACTCTGGTGAGTTTACCCATCGCCATTTCCGCCTTTGCTGTAATGTTTTTGATATGCTCTCCGAATTTTATACCCTCTCCCATGGTCACGCCGAGGTATTTAAAGTTGACCGATCTCTGTATAGCTGATCCCAGTATCCTAATGGATGGATTCCTGCTGGTGCTAAGATGGCCTTTAGCGATAAGATATTTAGTCTTCTCTGCCGACAGTTCTAGTTTAGCGTCTCTGCACCAGTCTCCCAAGGTTTTTAAAGCATTGTTTGCCTTGCGTTCCACCTTAGCTCTCGAGTCGTCAGCGCAGACCAGGACTATATCATCCGCGTAGGCTATAACTCTGATCACGTCCGGATTCTCACCCAGGGTACGAAGACAAGGTTCTAAGTTAATATTCCACAGGTGAGGACCCAACACTGAGCCCTGTGGACATCCCTTCGTCGTGGTTTTTGTTAGTTTGTTATCGCCTATCCTCAGGGAGACCCTGCGATTTCTAAAATAGTCCTCCAAAATTTGAAACAGTGTGCCTGGACAATTTATTTTCTTTAAAGTGTGAAACAGGTTAGGCCACCAGAGGTTGTCAAAGGCGAAGATAGCTACAACTATTTTCTTGTTTGATCTTGTAACTTCCTCACTGAGACGCCGAAAAGGTACCACCCCGAACGTCCGTGGAAAATTCAATGTGCCTTTCCGAGGCCCAAGTGACACGCCACGCTCGAACCACGCCGCCGAGCGGAACATTTCCCATGCTCGGCTACAGTAGGGCCGAGGCAGCCAATGGAAAAATTCCACTCTACAAACCTGCAGACTTCTGGCACCTAAATTACGCCCTTCTGTTCCGTGCGTCTTCATGTAGTGGGCGTTACACCATATGATTTCAATAGTAGCAGACAACAGCAGCTCTGTTGCCGCGATTCCCCGCATCTCAGCGGGCGATATGCTTTAGACCCAACGGCCATGGTGCGTGACACAGTCATTAAAATTAAGCATTAATATTTTAGTATAACCTCTCCCCCCCCCCCTCCAACCATGCCGAAGAGTACATAATTATTCCTGGTTTCTTAAGTAAACCGTCCAGAACATTTAAAACAAAACACTGTCCGCAAATCTTTGTACTTGTTTCCTAATTTCAAAATTCTCCCTTCCACCCCTTCCTCTGCTACTGTCACCTAGGTCCTATCATTTTCACGAAAAAGTGTTTGCGTCGCTAGAATCCAGCGTTACTTTAAATGTAGAATATAATGAAGCCGACATTCGAATATCGACCGGAATGCGTAGGAATCGATAAAAAAAATTAAAAAACGTTTATTTATACCTACTCAATTTTCCCTTCCTTCCTAAAGATTGATAATAGATGGCACATTTTACAAATTCAATGTATTTTCTACAATACAATGTTATAGAATATTCTTCTCCTCAAAGGTTACTTTCGTAATGTGATTTTGATGTTTTAGCCTACGTTGTATTCTTTAATAATCTTATTTCATTGATTTCTTTGTTGTACATGTAACAGATACATCTATGCTAGAGTAAGTTCTCATTTTTTTTTAAATAAAATAACTGAATTTATTATGTTTTAAATGAAGATACAGCAGAATAATAAAGTTCTAGCTGGTTTATCTAACAAACTAGAACTTCGCTTACTTTCGTGAACCCTAGTAGTTGCCTATTTCGGGGGGAGGGAGCAGGAAAGGATATGTTACATCCCTCCCTCATTCGCATCCAGGACGCCAGGTGCCTGGGCTTCCCGGGCAATGACGTCTGCTCAAGAATTAGTTTCAACAAACATGACACGTTTCATACTTTTACATATAAAATATCATATTTTGTTCCAATTGTGACAAATCTCCGTACTAACAGCGTTGAAGATAAGGTGATGTATACCCTGTCCCATCTATCTCCTGAGCAAAGCCGCGCATAGCGTTAGAGAACGGAAGGAAATCGAATGGGCAGAGCGAATAAGTACAAAGTACATGCTGCTCGAAGCCTGGTAACTGCAGTTGCTTTCTTCTCTCTTCACGCAATACTGTTCCCTCTCGCGCGTTCACTGGCGGAGCCGTCTCGATACTTGCAAAGAGACTTGTTTTCGTTCGCCTTCTCCATAAATAGGACAGAACATATGTGAGTTACTATTGTTCCGACACCAGGAAAAGCCACCACACATGTTCCAAAATATCATCAGGTTCTGCTGCATCAGCACGACAATCAACAACCTTAATAGACAAGAGTTTCACTCGACACTCCTTAATAGCGGGCTCACCGTATCACGGTACAGGAATATATGTACATCAATTAAATGCATATTTTTGATGAATAGTGAAATCAGTAAATTATCGGCATGGGAATCTCAGCTAAATATGCGAGTACATTGTAATCGGTAATACCTTTGCTTCCTCACATCATTATTAATAATAAGTTTTCGTGCTAGTCATTTTTGAAAGGCAAATAAGCTTTGTTTAAACAATAATGAGCTAGAGATTGTAACATTAATTTCCAACAATCTTGGTGCTGCCATCTGTCGACACGATGGCGAGAACAAAGCACTTGGAGAAGATGAAATTTGTCAGAAGTCGAGTTGCTGAAAGAAACGGTGAAAGTAAGAGAGGGAGATAACTGACGAAGACGATTACAACATCCTGCCGGACAATAAGGCATAAAATTGGAAGTTAATGAGCCGACAAGAATGGAAATTGATACGAAAATAACGGAAGGGAAGAAGAAGGGAAACGTTTCGAAGGAACGAATTATTCAAGGATTAATATCGTGGATGATGAAAGCGTCGTCGCTGGATTTTAAAGAGCTTTTTAGTCGCTTTGATGATAGACTAAGGGAGTTAATTCTTCTCCACTGGGGAACTTCTTGAATCTATGTATCTTCTGGCTAATAAGGTTACTGTAATCGACGTAACAATAATGAAGTGATTCCTTCGCTGCGGAAATATCCTCTCCCAGAGTCAAATTGAGATGAGACGAGAGATGTGACTACTTATTCCATCTCTGTAAGGGAGGTGAGTTCACTGTATTCTACAACTTTCATAATGTTCTTTAGCTGGTAAGATTTATCATTATGATGGAATGGTCCAAGGTTTAAATTTTACCTTAATCTAACCCTGTTAGAAGTTGATATAAAATTTACAGAACGTTACCGTTGAAATTTACAGAACTTTATCGCTGAAATTTACAGACATTACCGTTAAAATTTACAGAACATTACTGTTAAAATTTACAGAACTTTACCGTTGAAATTTAACAGACTGCCTGTTAATTGCCACAAACGGGACAAAATCTTTCCTTACGTAAATTTCAATGTTTTATCATGAAGAAAGAATGTAAATTGGAGTTCTTAGCCATAATTATATCTTTAAAAACTGAATAATATTTACGCAAATTATGATAACTCTGTAATGGCCATTAATACTCTAAAAACTGTCATGGTAATTTTTACGGAAGTTGGATGGCAGCGGAAATTGACGGTTTTAGACCGTTTTTTCTCCAGTCAACTTTTTACAGTGACAGGTGGTCTGGAGACAAGACGAAGAGAGGGGGAGGTAGGGTGCTGTAAAAATCTCGACGACAACGAGACCATGTTCTTCGAGACTTGTCGAGACGGAACAGAGAACGAGACAGACGTCTGCAAAATCGAGACGAAAATGAGACTTTGGTGTGATATATTTAAAAATGTACCTAAATGAAATTTACTTTACTATGTATCAACTTTATCACACACCATGCGGATATCTACCTGGTTATTTAGAGATGTCATATTTTTTTGTTTATAGTATGCCTAATCAATCAATTAGTGGCAATTGAGGACCTGTGCTGTGTGGTTGCATAGTATATTCAGGATGAAATCCATTTTTTCTTGGGGTTCGGAGCTTGGAAACGTTAAAATAGAAAAGTTCGTCAGTAATGGTGTTTGCATTAATGACCTGCATACGGAGTGCAAGTTTTGTGTGGTGAATGGCTGTATGTGTTGTTAATGATATCTGTAAATATTTCGAGACTGAGATGGAGACAAGATGAGTGTTTATAAATCAAGGAAAATACGAGAAGAACTAGAGGCGAAACGTCTTTTCCTGAAAACGTCTTTTCCTAAACCACACTTCGTACATCAGCGTACTCATTATGACAATTCTAGTTCTGTTCACATATAATTTTGTTTACAAAAAAAAAAAATCAAAATACTCAAATCGTTTTTACTTCTCTGCCACTTTTGGCTAGTCATGACGATGATGATGAATAAATGATTACATAAAATTGATGATTATTCGAACGTAGAACCTCGAATCCTTAACCTGGGCGTTATTTATGAGTGTCACTTCGTCAGTTTATCACACCATCACTCATCATCATCATCTTCGCGATTATCCACTCTGGCATAAAAGCGAACTAAAATTAACCAAAACAATCAATCAGTCATTTCACTTAGATGTTATACTGAAGTGTACAAATACTTCTGCAAATATACAGAAACCATAGGAACGTTACCAGACCTTGACTATCGTGGAAAGTGTTATACCACATGAAATGTACGTTCAAGGATAGGACAGTCTTTAGTGACAATACTTTTATGGAAATTACCAAGGCAAGGCTGGTTGCATTCAGACTTTTATTCGAAAAATTAATTTTCATTTGACACGTTTTACATACATTTTTAACGACGTTATCTAGACGGAGTGCGTTCAGAAATTCCCTATTTATAAGTACAGCAACGTTTTTATGAGTTCTTGTTAAATAAAATGAATATAATTTTTGCTTCATACGTTGAACTTCAGGCGCTTAATTTCCCATTTTTCTTTGTGATTAAATTAGATTGTAAATTCTACTTATACTATGACCTAACACCACTAGTTTTAATTTTTTTTAGTTCACTTTGGTCCTCTGCTAAATTATAATAAATGAAAATTAAAATCAATTTCTTCTATAATCCGCATGGAATTTTGCTATTGTGAGATTTATAAGAATCCAATATGGTGTCTAGCTAGATATGAGAGATTGCAGTAAACAGTGATATTTTTATCGCGAAGAAAAATTGTGCACGATTATGATGGATAAGTAGGTCACACCATTGTTCCCCCTTCATCATGTTATATCATTGTAATTTTCTATATGTATGATACACCAGCAACATTATGTTAAATTACAGACAACAAACGCCTACACACTGAAAAGTGGAATTTTACACAAATAACATTTAATGATAATTATTTGTAGCTAATGTAATTATGAATAAAGATGTAAAAAATTAATGAAATTTTTGGTATCCTGTTTTCTGACTTTCTTTTCGTTGTTGTATTTGGAAACACAAGGCAATTTGACATTGTTACATCGGAAAGGTTTCCCCATAACGATTTGTAAACTCGACTGCCATCTTTTGGCAGAACGAGGAACAACGTACAAAAGTTGGTTGCCATACCAATTGTAGCAAACTAAAGTAAAATGTCACTAGTTATTTTCTTCCAAAAATGTTTGCAAATTCTTATTTAAATTCTTCTTCCGGTTGAAACTTAGATAATGCTGCTTATGGGGAGCAAATGTTTCAAAGCAGCTAGATATCAGTGGAATACGATTTTGAAAAATAAACTATAAGTACCAGTGGTGCCAACTTCATGTGACACTGGAGGAGGGGGTGGGGACAAAATTGACGCACAGGTCTTCATATATAAGGGAGCATGTGCATTTATAGCCTATTCGCATTTGCCCCCACACTGTAGATTCGAACATATACTAACAGTATACATTCAGCTGTTAAAGCGGGCTCTGTGGCCGAGCGCGATAATTGGTTCACTTTCGATATCGTAACCAATATTCGTGTGTTCGAGTCCCGGTCAGGGCATGCATGTTCTTTCTGAATATCATTTTATCACGCCGTGTCCGAAAGCTGGCTTTCTATCTCCATGATTCAAAACAAATGAGCAACGAGTGTGGATATCACGTGACCTAGTCACCAAGTATCTGTGCTGAGAGCTGCGTACTTCTATTCTTGGCGCTTTCGAACTGTACTAGGTGACGTCACTTCCGTCAAAACCACACTTCAAGTATGTACTTTGCACCTTTCGGACAGAGCCTCAGTTTCATCAAATCATCACTCATCCGGCCTCCCCGATGGCGTAGTGGTAACGTCGTCGCCTTTTAATGAAGGGGTCCCGGGTTCGGTAACCGGTCTGAGAGATTATCTACGAATAGATGATTTGGAGAAGGAAATACTACAAATATGTATTCTCATGTGTACCGTATATCTTATGTATCAACTTAAGGAGAAAGTTCTAAGTTCTGAGTGAATTTTAAGATGGTGGGGGAGTTAGTATTTCTTGAGGTAGAGACAGTTTCCATCACCCCTTCTTTCCAAAGTCGATGCTATAGACATTTTCGCACGATGGCAACAGACGAAGAAATTAAGAGGGAGTGATATCCCTACGTCTGTCCGTGACAGCATATCAAACAATCAAAAATGGTCGGTTAACAAAAAGAACATTAAGAATAATTTTGCAGATGATGTGACTTTTAAACCTGACAGTAGACCTTCAGTAAATCTAGCGACTGATACGTCGTTAATACGCCAGTGGATGCAACATACATTCTCATCCGTCTGTAAATTTAGTTATCTTAGAAACCTACTAAATTCTAACTTAATGCGAGAAAATGATCAGGATGTTTGGTAGGTGTGTTCGGAAATGCCAAGTGTTGGGTCATTAGCCGAAAGTGGCAGAAAAGTGACGTGAAATAAGACAGATGTACTAAAAGAAATATATTCACATGGCTACTGTCATTGCAACTGTATACTTCACGTGTCTTTTATAGAGTTCGTTTTATCTAATCCAGTATCTTAGTTCCATTACGTTACGGCTTTTGTATAGTGGCGGCTATTAGGGGGCAGTTGTCCCCCCTCACACTTTTTGCCACTTTTACCCCGCGCTATGCTAAACCTTATATACCAAGGGAAAGTAAAATGTACTTGCCGTCCCAGTTTTGGAACCCAATCTCCGCCACTGCTCTATTTACAAATATTTCTGAGTACTACTGAAGGCTCCTTTGTAGGTGGAAGCCTAGAGTTGAAGCCTCCTCCTAAATCCGGCCCTACTTGGTATACCTCAGGTTGCTTAACATTTTATTGAGATCTAATTTCGAGTCTTTGGAAGCAACGAATTACTGTTTCACGAATTACTACTTACTTATTAAGTACCTAACGGTAACTCGGTAACTTTTCTACCAGGTAATGAGTAACTAGAGTAATTTCTTGCACATTTCAACTGTATTTGTATCTACCTGTATACATTTGTTAGCAAATATTTTGCATTCGATTTTTTATAACTTCGTTTCGTTATAATCAAGGAGTCCATAGTTCGATACCTGTAATTCGGATCCCACTTTGAACTACAAGTCCAGTGACGGTTAGCTTATCTATGCCTAAAGTGAACTTGCAGCAAAACTGAAACGTAATATTTTAAAGTATATTGCATTAGTTTGGATTTTCTTACCTCTAACTTTTCACATTTAAACACATTAAGTTTGTTATTATTTCATGGAAATTCATGTTAATTTTAGATGGTCACGTAATGGCCAGGCCTCTTGCAGTTCATAAATACTACACGCTTTACGAGTTACAGATAATTTTGAAAATAATTAATGTAACAAGTTTTGAGTTTTGAAACTAACTAATTCTCCAAGCGTAAATGTCTAATTTTGAAGTTCTCGCTGACGTTTGTACCCATTGTATAGGTACTTGCGTTTCAGAGGAAACACGAGAGATCGTTTTTCTCATAATTAACTGAGGAAAACGTCCAGGATTCCACAGTAGAGAAAGGAATAACTGGACGTTATTTTACGGTTGTATTTTAGTATTAAATCAATTGTCTTAAAACATCTTCTTACTGTTTTTCTGTGTGGCGTATGGAGAGTACAATCACGAGCCATCTGTTGGTGGAACGGAGAACTAAGTGGAGTGCTTCGTCGCATTGTATCCAACTGTATGAAAATGTTACTCAAACGGTAAATTAGTACTTCCATTGAAACGCATGACAACAAATATTATGTAATATTATTAGGTGAACTCTGAGTAGCTGGTCAAGTTTGCTAAGTATGCTGCAGTCATGCACTGCAAACCCCTGAACTGTAAAAGTGCTTGGTAAAGATGCCTATTACATCGTGCGAATAGATTTTATGTAGTTTATTTTGGGGACTGGACAGTGGGACGCAGACCACAGGCTGGACCAGATTATTCTCGGGGGAAGGGAGGTGGCATAGAATATTCTGGAAACATATAAGAGGATCTCACAACGGATATATGCAAACAATTTTGGATATATACCGGGCGAATCACCTAAAAGTTGCACCCCAAATATTTCAGAAATGGAAGGTGCTATTGATGTGCTGTTTTCACAGAAATGAAGTGTAACCAAGGGCTCATAATTGTAGCCCATACACAAATTTTTATAATTATTAGAATGTGTATTTATTTTAGAATGTTACATTTTTTCAAATGGAACAATGCCTATTGACAGTAGCAAAATAGAACTAGAGTAAATTAGAATGTCAAGACAACTGCCGGTCTGTACAATTTGCAAACTACGATAGCTAGTAAACTACTTGTACTAGAATCCTGAAAGAAACACCATTGACATTCTAATTTACTCTAGTTCTATTTTGTTACTGTCAATAGGCATTGTTCCATTTGAAAAAATGTAACATTCTAAAATAAATACACATTCTAATAATTATAAAAATCTGTGATGGGGCTACAATTATGAGCCCTTGGTTACACTTCATTTCTGTGAAAACAGCACATCAATAGCACCTTTTATTTCTGAAATATTTGGGGTGCAAGTTTTAGGTGATTCACCCGGTGTACAAAATCCACTTGGTCGTACGTACTTCTGTTCTACAAGCTCCACAACTTAGCGCAAGCAGAGAGTGGAAGGTATCAAGGGATGTCGATGATGCATCTTACCTCTCGGTTAGGTGATTAGTAGGTGGACGTCAGGTGACAGATCTCGGAGTCCTGGATTCGCTGGCCCACAGTCTTTAGTTTCTGTGGTAGGTTGATGCTGTGTGAGTTTTAGCTACTAGTTACCACTTCGGGCTGCATCTGGTCGATGTGATTGAGTCGGTGGGCAGTACTAGCCAAGTAGACTGTAGGCAGGTGCGGCGTACAGTAGCGGTTGCCCTTAGCGAGACGGCGACTCGAGAGCCTGGAGCTACGCTAGCCGCTCGTAACTACCTCGCTGATGAATGACTAGAAGACTGACTGTCTCTCTGACTGACTGGCTGTGACTGGCTCCCGAATTGTGGAACTTACCCCTTTTAACCTACCATAGGGCGATGCTCAGATTCTGACTCAGCCTTCCGGGTTCGTCGCTTGTCGACGTCCATGCACCCGGTAGTGTTTTGTGGAATGCTGCGTCTCCTGACGTCACTTGCTTCCGCTATTGCAGGAATGTATGATTGTGTTGCCTGGCCGAGTATCGATGTCTGCTTTGAGTTTTAGCTTTTCTTACAATGTCTCCCTTGACTCTTTCCACGTTATAGCATGTAGCATGAGGTGTACGGACAGGACCTCATGAGTGAGAGAATGGTTACACGATGATGTAGACAGACAATACACGAAAGGCCGATCCAATGTGCACGACCGCGTACAGCCGAGCGAACGCGGAATCTCTTGCATCATTTACTATGGAAGATCTCGCGCCTAGCGACTTCTCTTCCTTCAGGTGAAGCGGTTTCTGACAGGACAACGTTTTGCTGTACAGAAGATTCCAGTCCTTGGTGGCAGATACATAGCTATGGGCTAACACGGAGATACAAACTTTACTGCCACCCTACCACAAATACCTGAACAAAGGCGGTGAGTATGTCGAAAAGTAGGTCACCGTAACTTATGTAATACAAACCAATTGCTACTAATATTCTTGTTTTATTTTGTGTCTAATCGAAACTTATTTTCTGGACGCCCCTCGTAAATTTATTATTTTGCCAGAATTTTGTGTTTCTTGCGAATTGCACCACATTGTACTCATATTCTATGGAAACCCCCACAAAAATCAATCATATTCTGCTCTTTAAGTTTAATATCTGCGGTAATATTTTGATAAAACTAGAATAATGCGAATAAAATAGTCACCAATTAAGTACATAGTGACATGATTTGGGACCTCCTTGATGGCGCAGTCGCCTTGTAATCAAGGTGTCCCGGGTTCGATACTCGGTGGAGGAACGTAGAGGTTTGGATCCCACTTTAAACTGTAGGTCCAGTCCCGATTAGCGTTACAGAACATAAAGTAGACTTAAAACACCAAATCAATCAATCAATATTACATGTTTTATCGGTTCCACTACATTATACAAGGTGTCATTTTTAAGACGCCCACGGACCACGGAAACGTATAGAGGACATCAAAACAAACAACTTTTCTCAGTAACATTTTTCTCGTTGGTTCATCGTTTCGGCGCTACAGTCGTTTAAAAAAAGCCCGTCTTGCCGCCTGAATGCTGGCAACCACACACATCATTTAATTGCATTTGTGACGTCATATCCCGTCGTGAAGCGATGCGTTCCAGGGTTGCCAGGAACACACATATGCTGTGAAAAATGACATAGTTACATTCACCCAAATTATGTACCGTAAAACAAAATGAGAAAACACGTTCTGTAATCTAACAGGAAGTAATGAAACTATACGAAAAATGGTAGAAAGAAGATAGCATTCAAGTGGAAGTAGTCATATCGAATTTCGTCTTAGCTTACATGTCAAATCTTTGCAAATCTAGTTACCAAGTTGGTATCTACAATTTAGCCTATCCACTTCGTCCTTCTGATACTAGTTGTCTGTGACATTCTGAACAGATGACAAAATAGAATTGAAAGAACTCAAAATTCCAAAGGTAAGCAACACATAATAATGTATATTCAGGGCATTATGAGTCAAGTGGCAAAAATGGTTGAAAATACAGGGATATAAGTAGTTGTAGTAAAACAAACTCTCCGACAACTGTGTTTATCTATGCACCGGATACACATTTAATAGTATGCAACTATGAACAGGGTTCGCTACTGATTCATCATTAGATTGTTACTGTGGTTGTACGTGTTTTAGCCGTTATGTAACAACGTGAACCTCGGATACATACGTACGTTATCAGCACAAAGGTACCACAAGGCATCTGGACACAAACCTGTAGATATCAACCTTGCAATGAGATTTGAAAATATAATTGACATGTAGCTGGGCGTAAACAGCCACATTTAAGTTGTAAGCCCAATAAAATTTATTGTTGATATTTGACATGTAGGCTGAGACAAAATCCGATATTGAAACTTCATTTTTAATACTTTTTTTTTACCATTTCTCATATTGTTGGTTCACTTCTCCCTTCCCCTGAGATGACTGTTGATCTTCTGGCTGGTAGGCTATGATGTTCGGTCTACTGGACGCGTTTCTCGCTTCGTTTTACAGCTAATAATGTGGTTGGTAGTTTGTCCTTTTCACAAAATGTGTGTGTGCCTTGGAACACTGCCGTGCGCTGTTTCACCGCAGGAAATGACGTCACACATACGATGAAATGTTGTGTTGTGTTGCCAGCATCCAGGCGGCAAAACGGTCTTTTTTGATTGGCTGTAGCGTCGAATTGACGCACCAACGAGAAAAATGTTACTGAGAAAAGTTGTTTGCTTTGATGTCCTTTATACGAGCCTGTGGTCCGTGGGCGCCATTAAAATGACACCCTGTATAATCGAGTTGGGCTCTACCCGAAAAGGAATACTGACTACGCCCCTGATAACCATTATTTCGCAAAGGTATTCTTTATTTCATTCTCAAAACGTCATGTTTTAATGTGACTTCACTGCTACTTCACTGCCTGAAAAATCAGTGTAAAGCTCAAGGAATTTTTACTACACTCAAAAACGTGCATTACGTAGGTGCGAGAAAATCAACTCATTTTCTTGTAAATGAAATTAATACCTCTTCCCTCTTGGAACAAATTCCTTTGTTGGGTTCTACATAAAAAATGTTGCGTGGTTTATTTTCGTACATTTATTTTGAACTCTACTGAACAAACTTTATTCTTTTCGGAGTAACTTACGATGATGTCGACGTCTTTTCCAATTTACCAAGATTCTGACGCTTGACTCTCGGCCAGTATAAATAATCCTCTGTGGGGGTTTATTTGTTTGTGACTTCCCTTCATCCATCTTACCAAATCACTATCCATCCCCATCGTCGCCACGTTAATAATAATAATAATACATTTCTTTATTAAGCGGGCGAGGGCTATAGGCCTATAGGCTGCTCTGCTACCTAACTCTTGTCAATGTAATGTTACATATATAATAAACTGCATGTGGAGCAGTGAGCTACAAGTAAAATAATACATATATACTTGTAAGAGATACACAAAATTAAATGAATACACAAAGTGATTAACTACAAATACAAAAGACAAAATAATAAGTAATAATAATAGACAAAAGTAATACATAACAATAAAAATACAATTTCATGAAGTGACTTGATACCTTCAATATGTGCCGCGACTCTGCCATTGTTCCATTAACAGTATATCTTTTACTTTGCCTCTGAAATTTACGGGGTTCTTTATGCATGCAATGTTCGCAGGCAATGCATTCCATGCTTTAGGAGCCGAAAAGGAGAAAGATGATTTGTAGAGCGTGGTAAAATGATGGGGTAAATCGAAATTGTTCCGCTTGCGGGTAGCATATTCATGGATATCCCTACGAGAATGCATTTTTTCGGACAGATTCTGCGGTTTACCTTCTGCTAATATACCGCGGACGAAACAGAAATAGTGCATTTTCCTTCTGTTTGCCACAGTAAGAACCTGATTGTTGTTTAAAATCGGAAGAATATGATCGGATCTTTTTAGTTGGAAAATGTATCTGATGCAGGCATTTTTGCACCATTTGTATTTTTACACTGAGCTTTTGCGAGACTTGAGGGCCGTAAACATTATCACAATAGTCAAGGAATGGGTATATTAATGCTTGGATGAGTCTTAGTTTGCATTCAACAGGGGGGAAGTCACGGAGACGATTTAGACTTCTGAGTGTTCCGTAAGCTTTCATACATTGCGTCTTTATGTGTTCTGACCAGTCCATTGTTTCGTCAAAGACCAGACCAAGATTTTTGGCAGTGTTAGAGTCCAGCACAGATATTTCTGCCGTGCGATGCGCGACAGAACTCAAGAAGCAGTGTTGCTAATGGAGCAGATAGAAAAATCGCTGCAGTGCGCCGATGCACAGCTGTTACGTACAACAAGGAAATTAGAGAATTCAGGTCTATCTAACGTTGAGTTTTAAACGTTATGCATTCTACCAGGACTAGGATTAATATGTACTAACAAGTGGCTTTGTATGTAGCTACATACATATGGACTAAAAATTCGCAAAATATGAACTAACACATACGTAAAATTACCAAAAATGTCGCAAAGAAGACTTCTTCATACGATTCCTTATTTGAGTGATTTCAAACAAAATAAAAAATATGATTTTTCATTGCATTAATGCACTGGTGGCGTTCTAACTGTTCACTCCCAAAACCCGTATACACTGGTACGGAACTGCAACGGCAGATAACAACATGCCAACGTGTTAAACCGCGACAATTGGACCACAACACTCCTCCTCAAGCAGTATTATTATATCCTCTCTGTGATCGGCGAAAGTCGGTTGCCTTTGTTCTACATTTACAAACGATGCCGGCTTCCACAACAATAACAAGTACATATACTGCCACTAGACGATAAACTGCGCGGCTTTTTCTTTTGCTATGAACCAGGGCTGGCGCTAGTCTTTTTGCCTCCCTGGGCGGTGGCGGCAGATGCCGCTCCATTTCGAACCCCCCCCACCGCCATTACGCAGCAACGGGAAATTGAAAATCAATATATTCCTAAGTAAAACATCAAAATATAAAATAAATAATGAGACTTCTTATGCTATTTCAATACTATTAAGCGCAAAAGAATATCTCGCTCGACCACAGTTTTCAATAGTCTTATTTTTTTCTTCTCTTCAAATTTTGCCACCCTGGCCGGTGGCACGGTTCGCCCTCCCCTTCCGCCGGCCCTGCTATGAACTTGGTCACCCATCAAAGCATGGCAATGCATTAAGCAGAAAAAATGACAGCCTCCTCTTCCTCCACCTAAATCCCATCTTTCGCAGCAAACGTCGCAAACTCTCTTGACTTCCCGCAAAATGTATGTCCGGATAACGTTTTCATCAAAAGCGTCCACTGACGATTTGGTCGCTGGTCTTTGTCGTTCTTTCCCGGGAGTGTGGAATGATGTGGAGGGGCCTTCTGACATCTCAAGAGATTGTATTTCGTTCATGATAGCCCTGATTGTTCGTTCAGGAAATCCAGTCGCAGCCGCTGCTCTCTTGCCAAAATGCTGTATTGGGATGCTAACACCTTCACTGGCTTCCTCCTTCATGAACTCGTGCACGTTGCTTAGAATTTCCTGAGCTTGGCTATGCAAGGTTTTTGATTTCAACTTTGACAGAACTGGAGGCATTATGGAATTTAACGTTCATTAACAAACACACACTTTCACATACACACACGCAATACACGCACACAACGTCAAACCGGTAAAATACTTAGTATGAAATAAACATATGGTGCTTCCAGTCCAACAAAACTCACCGTCATTTTACCTACCTTTCCCCTTCCGTGACAGAAATAGTGCTTCATTATTACAGTTGGCAACACTAGTTACTAGCTAGCCAATGAACATGCACTGCATAAAAGAAGCAACCACTACGCCGTGCTATATTGCCACATTACCGTCCCTGCCGAACGGTGTGAACCGCGAGCTGGAGCGCTATTCAATTGTTTTCAATGATATTTGCGCGAGTGTGTCCAGGAATGGAATGACAATATGGCAACAATAGCAAAGGTTGGCGACCATGGTAGAACACGTGATGCTAAAAGAGAGGGAGACGAAACGAAAATTGGTATCTACGCAACGGCAAATTTATGTGTGTTGTACTCTACTCCTGCCAATAGACATATTGTTTATTTTGAGATCCATGTTAATGTTTTTCATTAACGACCTTGAATAATTAGATCCAATGATCATGAAAGTGGATATTTCCGGATTGATTTTAAGACCGTTAGATTCACACCAGTTATTGACGATGTTCAAGTCGGAGTCCAGTGACCGCAGGTTGTGTTCCAATGGAGCATGATGACCTGAAAAGTATAACTGGGTATCATCTACGTAAAAATGTGGAGTGAGGAATTTTATGGCTTGCTGCAAATCTGCAGTATAAAGGGAAAATAGGAGGGGGCCTAGTATCGATCCCTGTGGCACACCAGCTTTTAGCATTATAGGCTGACATACGTGAGACGGTGATTTATGCAATATGACCCTTTGACGCCTGTTAAACAGATACGATCCAAACCAGTTTAATGTTGAAGCAGAAAGCTTGTAATATTTAAGTTTAGCTAATAATAAATCATGCTGCACAGTGTAACCAATTTAATTTTTTCAAATTAATAAATTTAATTAATCACCAAATCAAGTTTATGCTCTTGGATTTCAAGTTCAGCTTAGGACTTAAAATAGGTTGTTGGCATGTTAA
The DNA here is from genome assembly GCF_977018435.1 of Lepisma saccharinum. Lineage (NCBI taxonomy): Eukaryota > Metazoa > Arthropoda > Insecta > Zygentoma > Lepismatidae > Lepisma > Lepisma saccharinum. The sequence goes on along the minus strand of NC_139229.1, from coordinate 156,875,119 downwards.
AGTACCACGAAATTATGTGGAAATTTATTTTAAAATTGTCTGGAAAATTTGGAAAAGTCATGAAATTTATTTTGCCAAATGAGTGGGAATTATGACGCAAAAAGTAATACAATATCTGCCTATAGCCACTAGTATATACAGTGGGTATATTACATGATTTAAATATAATTATGAATATAAATATATAGCACTCATCGGTTTCAAAATTCTGGAAACAGAAGGGGATGCATTAATCAGAAAGGTAATTTCCCCTCACCTTTCTCCCCTTCAGGCCCTACTTCTGCATTTATTAATGTTTGTGATAAACTTACCTGTACAAGACCTGATCAATTCCCATTACAAGTCTCAAAAGATTCCCGAACAAGTTCAGCATAAGATTCAATGATTTTGTTTGTTTAGTGTTCGCAACCAACAGGCAGACGCTACTTGGCGGAGATTTCATGTTCGCGTAGTTCCATATTCTGCCACGAGATGTCAGCATAATACAGAAATTCCTGCGCGAGTGCAATTCAAGTAGTTGTATGGATTTCCGCAAGATGGCAGGAGAGCCCCTTTCTTTCCCTACTCTGTCTAGAAAGCAAATGCTCGGATGATGATGGCGTTGCGAGCGAAAATTCAAATATGAATAATTTTAAGACCAAATCGTACGAATTGCACATATCATTCTCACTCTCCCTTATACTTCTTGGAGAGTCGTGTATTGGCTTTCCTGGAGGTGATGTCTAAATAATGTGTGCCAGAACATTTTCGTAGGCATCAGAAAGTGAAACTTATTTCTGTCACAACATAAAGCACATTTGAAATATACTGTAGAAAGGAAACTTGGCCAGTGATGAAACACTCAATGTACCCTACATGGTTTGTAAACGCTTTCCTACACAGTAGAAGTTATGGGTGAGTGACTGGTGTTATGACCGCGTTTTCCGAGTTGTGCTCTGTATCGGACATTTTGTCAGGGAAATAATTTGCACTCCATGGAATTGAAAGTGACTTAACAGCAAGTGATATTGTTCATTTCATTTCCTCTTGTGTCAGTGGAAGTCGAGAGAAATTTTTCCATGTACAAGGCTCTCTTGTCCGACAACCGACAATCATTCACTTTTGAAAATTTGCGTATGATTTTCGGTGTGTACTGCAACTCAGTACTTAAAGTGTAAAAGATGACAAAAAGTGAACTTTCTTACTTGTACTACCATACGTAATGAACATGTGATAGATACTGTAATGTTAATTTGTAATTTGAATTTCTCTTGGTAGTTTATAAATTTGTTTTACAAATCTTTTAGAATTTTTAGGTTATTTTTCTAAGTTTATAGAGCATTTTCTTGCATGTATTAGGTCATAAATGCAATTTTTAAAGGTCATTTTTGGCAAATTTAAGGTCATCAAAATCCTAGCCATAACGTGGTATGTTATACATACGAGGTGTCATTGTTACATGTCCAAACAATTTTTCATTCGTGAGCGTTAGTTCCAGAATTTAGCACTGCTACCGCGCATTTACATTCCAGAAATATACGTACTACGTTCATTCCCTTTCAGCAAACCTCTGGAAACAACCTACGTGGCGGAGTGGTCAGCGCAGCCCGATACTACACAAGGAGTGTTCTAGACCCTAATCCCGGCCTAGAAATGGGTTCTCTTTGTGAGTGTCCCTTCATTAATTTCACTCTATCATCATTTATCATCATCGTCGCGATTAGCCAGATACAGCAGAAAAGTGGCGCTAAATAACAAAATGAAATCAAGCAAATATCTCTCGAGTTTTGCCTTTGAGAACATGGAAATGAGTTACCAAAGAATGAAGTTTCTCATGTAATGTGCAACCCTTTGACAAAGTAGAATGGCCAAATATTATTTGAATATAGTTATTCATTGCATATTCTATATGTATATCTTTATGTGCTTTTGCACTTTCCCTTCCTCATTCTCACCCAACGAGTCTCCAGGTGCCTGAGCTTGCCTAATGTTAATGGCTTCCCGGAGAATGAGCCGTGCACAAAATTTTAAGTAAAATTCAGTAAGCTATCTCATTTTTCTTAAATTAAAGTTGCTGTGCAGTCCATTGTACACTCCTGTTGACATAAAGTGGCACATTTTCTAAGGTTGGAGTGTTGAAGTATGTGTCACTTTATCTGAACAGGAGTGTACATCTGTTGCGAGACATGAGAGATAGCTGACAGCGAGTAATAACATATACATACAATGTGTGTCGAGATTTACACCTTTTATTTTTTCAATTCACTGAGGTGACCTATTTTTGAATCCAACACATACTGTAAACATCCACAAAGTACTCCACTGTTAAGCCGAAAATTATTTCTAAGGCAATTGCAGTCAATATAACTAGCTAGTCCATAGGCTTACACCACGATACTATCAAACAGTTTTCCACCACTTATGTGCTTTCATAAATAACAATGTCGACGATATGTTAAATGATTCATCTGCTAGAGCTTTCTATGTTCAAATAAACATGCCATCTTGAATATCAGCAGTTCTGCATGAGGTACAATTAACATCTCTATTTTACAATGCAAAATGCATGAGAATTTATTATGATTTCAATTTTTTAAATACATTTTTGTTCACAATCGTAGGTAAATTTTTTGCACGAATTGTACTTCGAGCTTCATTTACACATTCTTTAGTTTATATTAGAATAGGTACGAAAACATTCCACAAAAAAAAAAAAAAAAAAAAAAACGAAGCAGTCTCGAAGATTTTGCACGTTTAGCGTTCTGTAGGAGGAAGTGACGTCTCATCCTAGTAAGAGCGTCCAGCTATTCAGATGGTTGGTTCATAGTCATCCTGCACCCAGAGTAACAAGACAAGACAAGACTTCAAAAGTGACGCTATTTCAACAGCAACATGCTATTATAAACAATCTTGAAAATCGTGCCCCTTAAACATAGACAACGAAGAAATTTTCCGTCACTAATAAGCATTTAAAATGCTTTCGTAGGCGTTATTGGAAAGTTTTCCTTTCCTTTGACCAATAATAGAGATAAATCGACAAACAGGACAAATAAGAGTTCATTTACACCGCTTGTGTCAAAAGATATACTAATAAATGGTCCGCCATTTTGAAAAAGTCTGCCATTGCTGACCAACAGGGTATTTTAAATGCCTCCAATCTTTAAAAGTATTAAGACAGCTATTAAACTACATTCGAAGTTTCATGCTTTTATCACAAAAATGCACAATTCAGCAAATATCTGCCCATTTCCGTCGAACTAAAATGATCTTGCAAGATGGCAACACTCGTGGAAATTTATTGTGGGGATGTCTACTGTTATATTTGGCATAGTCTGACAACATTCTTTGTTTCATTTGATTTTAATTTGATTTAGTTGAATTTTACTTCGGTTCTTGTCCCAATTTTGCTAATCGTGAAGAACATTATTTCTATTCAAGTTAATAAATTATGCATCTGAATACTTTCAAATGTAGGCTTTAAGTGTATTGCTGTTGTCAATCCTTGTTAAATTGCTTTTATGTACGCACTTTTAAACAATGGAGAGTGTCACTCTGATCCACGATTTGTATAATGCAATGTGCATTAATGAATACTAAGTATGTGTGTGTGTGTGTGTGTCATGATTCCAGACTTTAGAAGAACACCTTTACAGATTCACAATAAACTTCTTGATTAAACTCCGAATATTATGAAGGTACACATGAAACTGAATCCGAATAACATGTTTACAATGTTCAAAGTTTCTGATAATTGCCTGAATTCAAACAAATGTATGAACATAGTTGATGAATAAAATTGGTAAACGATGTAAGTGCCAAAAATATTGAAACACCGTTTTCCACGTTAAACTGTCAAATGTGCCATGCTTTATAATGTGGTAAACGTGAAAAGCGACTGGTAGCCCTGTAAGTAGTTCAAAAGGGCGTGTAAAGAGGTCGCGAGTGTGATCGTCCCTGCGTGCTGATTTGGTGGAAGTGCCAAGCAAAGTTACTGAAATTCTCAAACAATAAATTGAAAAAAAAAATGTTATTATTTCAAGTTCCAAAAGAGGTTTCACGTTGAGGGTGAGTGAAAATCGTAAACGTTGTCCATGTGGAAAAACAGTTTTTTGCGATTTCCCAACACTTTCGCTTTTGGCACTTACAACGTTAACCACTTTTAGTCCTCAGTTATCTCCTTTCCGAGAATAGTAGCTACATATTTTTTTCATTCTTTACTAAATGGCACTTACTTTCTGCTTTTTCGGCTTGTATCTTAGTTGTTGCGTTGAGTAGTAATTTCCGCAGAGGGTGTGTGACTTGTTTAGCAGTTCAGCTAGGACGATCTTAAGTCGGAAGTTCGTGGTGACGTTGCTGCAGCCATAAATCTTTCGGTTTAAGAACGCTAAGAGCTAGTTAGTTAGTATTTTCTCTGTCATATCAGTTGTCTAGCTCACAGAAAGCATTGTTGTCGCCCATTTCCAGCATGAGCGACACTAGCGCCACAGTGAAAATTTGAATCTTAAATGCAATATTGAATATAATCTTGATAGCAACTATGAATGTTGTTTTTACTATTATCTTTACTTCTAGTGAGGGATTTCAGTTATATTTTTATCATATCACATTACAATATTCACGGTGAACTGGCAGCTATGGCCAAGTGAAATCGTCTCCTGAGTTGAGTTAAGTCCACTTTATGCACAGTAAGGCTAATCGGGACTGGAAGTACGGTTTAAAGTGGGATCCGGGATCCGGGTAAAGATACCACCGGGTATTGAACCCAGGACCTTTGGTTACAAGGCGACGACGGAAATAGTCTGTGCATAGCAACTATTATAGATTTTGTTTATATATGTCTTTTCTATGTTAAAAATGTATATCCGTAAAGGTTATGAGTTAAAATACTTAATTATTATGTATAATTCTTATGAAGTTCCATTCTTGATATGTAACCGGCCTATCGCGGAGTGGTTAGCACATCGCGCTACGACGCCAAGGGTCCAGGGTTCGAATCTCGGCCTGAGCATGGATGTTTGTGAGTGTCCATTCATCACGTCACCACTCATCTCCATCTTCGCGATTAGCCAAAAGTGGCAGAAAAGCGAAGTAAAATAAACCGAATCAATAGCAATAACATTCTTGATGTGTGTGTTTCTGTATATCTCTAGAAGAGAAAGACATAACAGTTTGTACACTTAACACGAAAACAAAAATCAACATACAGATCTTAATATCATACTCGTATTTCAAATTCGGCAGCCTCAAAGAACGGATACTGTTTTTTCTGTAAAAATCGCATTAACTTTTCAAAAATTTCCGAAGGTGCCCGACCCGGGCCCGGCTACGCCAATGACTTGAAGTCATTAGCCTCTGCGTAACTTCTCTTCGCAAAATTACCTTCCAGTTTCACCCTCTTGACTCCCCCCAAAACCCCCTGCTTCCTCCTCAACACTTCAGAAGTCCCTCAAGCGTGAATTACTTCCCTGAAAGTTTCCTCCATCGCTTTCACGTCGTTCCGAGGAAATCTCTCCCTCTCCCCCTTAGCCCAGTCTGTTTGTCATTCCGTCCGCGTATCATTGTGGCCCTATAACGCGGCGAGGAGGACGCCCGGCGTCGCGGCGCAACAAGTAGGGCGTCGCGTGTCCACCCGATGCTATCCACGTGATTAATAGGTTCTCCGGCTTTCCTTCTGGCTTCACGTGACGAAGGCGTGCGAGTCGAACGCCTGGTTCCTGCTGGGGGTGGGAGACAGTGGGGTCAAATCGACGCTTGATTTACGACCCCTCTCCCTGCACCTTTCCTGTCAAGAGTAATGGAGTGGTTTTGGGAGACGCTCGTCCGGTGTATTCAGTACCTCAACCGCAATGTCTTCGGCCCGTTGCGAACCCGTGACTCGTATCTCTAAGCAGCCGAGGTGCCTGTCACGCCACCAAGTTTCCTAACCAATGTCTTCCGCTAGCTTGTTTCCAGATGATGGTGAAGAGATTGTTCTCCAGGTAGGTTCTGGGACAGTTTCCGACCCCGGACGGCGTTTGCAGACTAACGAGGCTCTGGCGTGCGGACACAGAGCCAGTTTACTTCTCTGTGGGGCTCATGTCATGCCTTGTTAATGTGCGCTTGTCTTCCTTCCTTCACTCTTTCGTTTAATCTTTTGGGCCTCCCCGCTAGCGCAGTCGCCGTCGCCTTGTAATCAAGGGATCCCGGGTTCGATACCCGGTGGAGGCACGTAGTGGTTCCGATCCCACTTTAAATTGTAGGTCCGATTAGCCTTACTGTGCATAAAGTGGACTTAAAGAAACACCCAACACATTCATTTAATCTTGTCACCTTTCATCGTCATCTTCGCGATTAGCCACAAATGAATCAATTAAGGAGTTGCAGATATTAAGGGCGAACTCGACGAAGGTTGATTTTTTTATCGTTGCATCATATACGTACATTGAAGACTGTAGGAACTCATACAACGTCTGACAGGAGTCTCCCTCGTCTATAATACTCTGAAATTGGCTTAGAATAAGACAGACGTTTGTAAAACTTCCGATTCCCGCAACTTGTATTTTCCAAGTTTTCCACTAATATCCGAAATATCTCAACTGTTTCCGAGCTTTCGCTGATCTCCGTAGCGGAGTGGTTAGCACATCGCGCTACTACGCCAGGTGTCCCAGATTCGAATCCCGATGTTCTTCGCGATTAGCCAAAAGTGGCAGCAAGGCAAAGTAAAATAAACAAAAATAAATCAAAGTTTTCAAGCTTTCGAAGCTAACGTCACTCTTATCCTCAGAAGTTGAAGTTCAATGATCAAGAACCAACCAACGCAAAAACGAATGAACCACTTTTTTCAACCATTAGGTCCATTCCAAGCGGTGTAAGGATGACCTCACGTAAGGCACCCAAATATCTATATTTATCTTTATTCAACTTGTATTCTTTGTCATTTTATAACACTTTTCTGTCACTTTGGGTAACCGGGACTATGAAATTGAGTGATAAGGGTGCAGAAAGAACACCCATGCCCATACTAGAATTCGAATCTGGGAATTTCTATAGTAAGATTTACGGCAGCTCTATCAAACAAAAACCATAATTTAGCAACTTTTCTGCTCTTTCATTTTGGTTATATTCACTTTTTGTGTACACTGCACCGTTTTCGAGATATGAATTTTAAAAAAAAATTAAGGCGAATTTTTGCCGCCATTTTCCAACATGGCGGATTTTCCCCAAACATTTGGATTGCAGATTTTTAATATATTATTCACTATATCACTCCGCACAATCTGGCACAAAACAACATTTGTGTTGCAATTATTTCCGGGTTAGGACACTTTTTCCCGTTAGTTTCCTCCACTATAGAGAGCTAGAAAGTCGATTACTTAACGCACTCAGTCACTGAACCTCTCTTCAACGCACTGCTCCCTGGTAAATTGCATATGTGCTGTGTATCGAAGCTTTGGCATCTGGAGGCACTGCCATTATATTTCTCTGTGGAGTTGTGCGAGATGATGTGCGTTTTATCCTTGCATCTGTCGAGTCTCTCTTCACAGACTCAGTTTTTAACCTGGGTATGGAGATTTTACTCCTCAGACAGATTCATTGATTTCAGTTATGGCAATGGGTTTGGTCAAATGTGATGTAATTTGTAAAAATTGCCTAAATGCTGAACCACCACACAATTTCAATCGGTGCATTGTTTCCACTTCTTCAACGATTTTTTCCCCAATTTTCACTCTTGCTAATCATTTTCTTCAATCCTTTTCACTTTCCTTAAACAATTTTACCTCATGTTTTCTCTTTATATTTAATGCATTTTTCCCACCTCAATGTTTCCCATCCTATCTACTTTTGTGAACTGTCCTTCTTGAACAATTTTGTTCGTCTTTCGCACTTTTTTTGCACCTCGACTACTATCAATTTCTGCCCATATTAAATTCGGTTCATTCTAGTTTTTGGACTTTTAACCATTGTTATTTTTTAAAGAGATTTACCTACGTTTCAGAGGCTGAATCTGCCTCCGTCTTCAGGGTAGCGTGTAGTCTGTTAGATCACATAAATGGTTGCCTAGGCCACCAAAAATAATCCTCCTTGGGGCTAAATCCAAGATACTTGCTTTGAACGAGGTTCAGCTTCTCCTTTTTAAATGCAGTGTGAAGCCCTTTTGGCTAAATACACGTCCATGTTTTTTTTTTAAGAATAAATTATTGTTGCCTGTTCATGTATTTCTCTCTCAACGGCCTGGCTTCAATTGCAACTTATGGTTGAAAATACCGTTGGTCTTTTTTGTCTGTGTTCTTACACTCTGTCTCGGGAATCTATGGAGCAAGGCCGCGCACAACGGTAGAGAAGGGGAGAAAGCTAGTAGTCTGAGGAAATAGCCGGTATCTGTAGTCGCGTTTTCCCCTCCATGTACTCACTGCCCCTCTCACGGTTTCATTGGTGGAGCAGATCACTTGTTTTCGTTCACTTGCTCCAGAGATTCCCGTACAGAGTTGACTCGTGTAACGAGGCACATTTTGTAAGGTTGGGCAGTTGAGGAATGTGCAATTTTATCTGAACAGGAGTGTACAATCTTTGAGTTAAGCATATCGTCCACTGAGATGCGGGGAAACGCGGATAAACGCGGCAACAGAACTTCTGTTGTTTGCTTCTATTGAAATCAAATGGTGTAATGCAATTAATTCTGATCTTGTTTCTAATGCTCGTCTGTTCATCATGTTATGAAAAGCAGCTGCACATTGATCTAACCTTATGTTAATAGGTAATTACATGTATGATACGGTTTGTGTACTGTGTACGGTTATTTGTGTCCCAGTTAATGCATGTTTTAAGTACTGCCTGTAGCATTAACATTATTAGTTAACCAAACCTTGCAGTATGTTAAAGAAAATCGTAAATGCAATGTGAATGACATTCCATGTTCTGTCTTTCTGAATGTTAGTAAAGAAATAGAGCTTACGACCTTACTTATTGGATAACTATAATGCAAAATAGAATCATTTATCACTTCAGAACCACCTTCTACAACTAAAATTTATGGATAACAAATTTACTAATAACTTGAACAATTCAAAGGTGTTTTGTGGTCGCCCTGAATGGGAAGAGAATATCACGTTTATCGTCACTAAGAGTTTTGCTAATGCCATTTCAATATTTCAGGAAAACAGAACGACCTTTCAACCACGGAGATGTTTTCCGAAGCAGATCGCTGGCAAAGGTCGAGGCACAGGTGTTTTTGCTAAGTGTTATCAGAATGGAAATCTCTCACTGGGGAAGACTGCAAGTTCATTCCTCCTGTGGCTGCCTGTATTCACGTTGAGAATGTCAAGGATTGCATGTACAGTCAGAGAAAGTAGTTCTTGGGCCACGACACCTACTATATCGTAACATCTTAAAGCCTGTTATCTATGCAACCCAAATAACAGAATTGTAGCTTAGATTTGCCTGGTGAACCTGGCTTATCGGGAACGATTGAGTATTGACAGCAGCGTGAGTCATATTCCCAGGACCAGCCATAACAAACAACAGCTGGGTGCCGTGAGACCACCAGAAAAAGTTTCAGGAATTTGGTTACTTAACAACAGCTACTCGTAAGGAAATGTTCTCTTTACTGATATTAGAGTCATTGTCAAGAAAGTTCACTGAAATGGTGATTTTCATCGAATCATCATCGCGCAATACACATGCTGTCAACCCAGAAGTCCTTGAAAAAGATTGGAGTTAAAAACAACTACTTGACAAATGATAAAACGAATCGATATTCATTAGTCCCAACTTAGAATTTTGTGTAAGGCATGGATCATCATGTCCTATCATCCACTTCATAGCTTCATTAATCATCCTCATCGCCTTTGTTCACGCAAATGCTAGAAAAGCAATATAAAGTAAGCAAAATTAATAAATTACATTTTCAGCAATTTCACGCAGCGACTCAGTTGCATGTAGACAAAGTTTCATTAGTCGGGAACCAAGGGCCCCTTCGTTCTGCTTCATTGTCATTTTCCCTACACTTTGCCTGCCGCGATTAACCTGATGTTGATTAATGCAACATTAATTAAAGCAACCAACCAACGAAACAATCCACAAAGTGCACCAAAGCGCGCATATTATGAATAGGTAAACTATGTGATATTATGCTAATTTAGAATTTATTAATAAAATGCGACTTTTGGGGGGTTCAGTTAAGTGGCTGCACATCCATTACGTAATCGCAATATCATCAAATTGTACGAAGCGTGTCTACACCTACGTAAAGTGTCAGTCCCCGTCATAGGCGTGCGCAGATTAGGGGGGGGGGGGCAAAAGCCTTGATGATAGTTCAGGCGGGAAAAGAATAACGTAATTTCATCTCACTTGTTTACATTTTATTGCATTGATGGGTGTGTTTATATATACACACCCCTCCCACCGCCCCCCCACACATATACATACATATATATATACAACACACACACACACACACAAACACACATACATGAATACCAACAGCAAAAATCATATAAATTGTCTCTCAAATGTTCGCGTCCCTTTTCCTCCAAACAATTGTTCATGCACTTAAGAGAAAACCTTTTAGCAGCAGTACTTCTCTCCTCGGTAATATAAAATGCATTACAGAAAACAAATTGCGAGCGAAGCGACCAATAAATTTTCAGATCCAAATTTTTGCAAAATAAAAAGAATATCGATTTAATATGGCGAAAAAATTTCATGGAGCGTCATATTATTCTCTTTTACAATTCTTTTTTTATTTAGATCGTTTGGCGTCCAGGGTTAACTCCCGCCGACCCCTAGCTACGGCTCTGAACTTGACTTGACTGCAAGAAAAGCAGACATTGCGAGCGAAGCGATGAAGAAAATTTTACAAAATATATTTATATTTGTATAAAATTTGAAATCAAGGGGGCAATTGCAGCTCTGCCCCCCCCCCCCCCGCAGGTGCCCTTGGCAGTCTGGAAGAAATAATGTAAGAAAGACGTGAAAACTAAATCCATCTTGAGTGTCCTTTTGTCCTGCTACTCTTAGATTCTGCTACTTTTGCTTTCCTTTACTTCCATGTTTGCCCCTAAAATTAATTTCCGTGAGGGGGGGCTGTGGTTGCGCCACTTAACCCCTTCCCCCGTAGTTGCTTTGAACTTTTATCGGCTTGAAAATACTTAATTTTCTTTAAGAGTATAATATCGTTTAATAACGGCGATAGGATTCATCTATCCTACATTTCTAGGTAAAAATATAATAATATAGGGGCATAGATGTCTGGAAGGGGGGCAAGGATTGCCACATCTTCCCCATAGATAACGAATGTCAACCAAAAAGTACGTTTTCACATGTATAATTTTATTTCAGTCATAATAAATTAAATTAATTATTATAATGAGGATGCAGGAACGCGATAATTTCAAATTCAAGAGGTGTCTTTTGAGGGGGCAACACTATTATCGGGGTAATATGCCCCATGGAAAAATACCTTGCTTGTCTCTTCATGGAAAAAATATGCTGACGTCCATGATTAAGAGTTCATTTGCCCTCCCCCTGGCCCCTGGGCGCACGCCTATGGTCCCCGTGATGGAATATGTATCGCAAAGCCAGGGATTTAACATCAAATTTGTTTTGTTATTGTTTTTATTAGTAATTACCTCAGTTTTCTTCCTCTGAAGTTAAATTATTCATGACGATGATCTATGATTACATTAAAGACATGGAAAAACATACACAATGAACCCATTTTGGTCGGAACTCGAACTCGGAACCTTGTTCGGCAAGAAATACAAATATCCATAAGGCATGAGTGTTTCATTGGAGATGTTCCTCTACTTCCGTCATTTTATCACTAATATATTTCTTTAATATACAATAATAAATCACAACTACCTAAAAATAAATATTATACTGTATTTTCACATGCATGTCTTTTGATGGTTAGAGTGTGAACTGGCACCTGTTTATTTAGATTGTTCTTTATGTTTCGTGTTTAGTTAAAGATAGGGAAAATGCTTGTGGAACGATTAGGGCTATAAGAATTCCGTCCGTGACAGACTGGTTAGCTACGATATCTGATGTCCTGGGTTTGAATCCCGTCGTGCGTATGGGTGTTCTTTGTGAGTGCCCCTTCATCAATTTCATCACATCACTCATCCTCGTCGTCGCGATTAGTAAAAGGTGAAGGGAAAACGACGCTAAATAAGAAAATAGAAAGAGGTTATAAGAATCATTCTTATTTCCGGACGTGTCCTACATTTTATAGTTGTGTCTGGCCTCCGGAAGGAATTTGAAAGAAATCTCAAATGTCTTATACGTATTTTTGGCATCACGTAACTTCAAATTAGATGGAGAAACTGAAAATCTGACGGGAGTCTGAGATAACGTGGTTCCTTGGAGAAGTATGCTTAAATCAAAGAGTGTGCATGGTTGCTGCTGGATGTTCGGAAAAACAATTACAATCCCAGCTCAGAAATTACTTCCCGATTTTCTAGATCCGGAAAAGTCCGGATGTATGTATAAAAATGCTTACTTTGTGAAGTTTTATCGATACTATAACTGTCGGTAATTTGTTCGAAGTAACAAATTTCATTCCAGAAATTACATAAACAGTTCTTATTGGAGAAATAAGGACAATTCTGTTTTTCCCCAGTGTAGTAGTTTTTTACATTTCAAACAAGAAAAACTTCCAGACTTTGTTTACGAAATTGTGAACTTTTTCCTTCCCGAATTCATGGATTGTTTTCTCTTCCTTGCCCCGCATCGACGAAAAACGTTCTGTCTCACATACACAAGTTGAAATCACATACGGCCGTGCTATTAATTAGCAGTTGAGGAATTTTGAACTCGACTGTTCACTTCAACATTAATTTTTGAGCTGAAGATGTGTCATATCCTCGTTATATACTAAGATGTCCTAGTACGCGTAACCTATTATATTTACTGCAAATACTTTCGTGTCCAACATTTTGAGACAATTTGTCCTACTTTCCGCTGAAGAGTGATCTGATAGCCCTATGTGTGATGAAAACTGATTTTACTCAATTTCTGATATAATTTATTCCAGCATTTCCTTCACCGTCTATTACCTTATTATTACCTCCAATGCTTACACGACTTTTCCTTCGTGCTCGACCTTTGGGTTCAGAAATGTTTACAACACTCCCGCGTGTAAATAGCAGACAACAACACTCTGGAAGACCATAATGTATACAACTTGTTTACTACATATTTTACGAAAATATTAGAATGTTAGCTTGATATAACTGTGGATTGGAACGAACGAAATAAAATTCCTGTTTTATACGCACACTGGAACGAGCGCAGACCTGCTGTGAGTCACTCTGGCAGTGAAGGTCACTGATCGAAGCAGCTAATGCTGCTTACTACAAGCAGGCGCCTTATCTTTCCTCAAGGAAACACGAAAATCTTCCTTACTTTTTTTCGCCAGACTAATGGTGAACATTTACAGGAACGTAAGGAGTAGTATCGTATTCTATTGGAATTAGATTTCGTGGCGTTTTAAAGATATTATAACAATATGTAGATCTCTTTTGTGACCTACACTGAACTTATGTTAAAGTTTCATTGACATGTGAAAGCGGAAATTTAGAGATCCTTCTTCCTTACGATTTCTAAACACCTGAAGAGTGTGGTGGTGAACGTGAAACTACTTATTGTTCGCAACACCGGTATGTATTACAAATTGTCTCTAATCAAAATCCCTATTACATCACAGGAAGTGATATTTAAGACAATTCTACCACGTATCCAACGTAACCAATACTCAGACTGATTCCAAGCTTCTTCTTGGGTTATTTTGTGTCGCATTTTTACCTCTTGCGATAATCGCGACGATGAAGATGATGGGTAATGATACGAATGCAATGCTACATCTAAGCCTCAACAGGTTTCGAACCAGGATCCTTTGGCTTTGTAGAGAATTACGGTGATTTTTATTTTTATTTTCATTTGGTATTTTAAGTCCACTTTATGCACACAAAGGCTAATCGAGACTGCATCTACAGTTTAAAGTGGGATCCGAACCAATGTGTCTCCACTGGGTATCGAACCGGGGACTCCTTGATTACAAGGCGACTCCGCTACTACTGCGCCATTGGGAAGGCTAAGAGAGAGAGAGAGAGAGAGAGTTACGGTAACTACGGTAATGAAGAATTTAAAGTAGCAGAACGACTAAGCTATTCTTTAGTCAATATTGGGATTGTTAATGAATATTATGAATGTCAGTTCAAATTGAAAAAAAAATAAACTACAAAATTTCCAGAGTGCCGTTACAAATCGTTAATTTTTCTCTTTCCACACATTACGTTGCTACTAGATATTTGCATGCTAAGATGTAGAAAGTGCTGCATTTTCAGTGTGTGGAATTGAGATTTATTTCTGAGAATGTAGTAGTGGGAAAAGGATCACCTCACATGTGTGGATTATACCCCCCCACACACACACGCACACAAAATATATCGACTGTTGTTCTTATTAGGAAATATAACATGTATGAATTGTGTCAAGAAAAATTGGAGCCTATTCACATCCCTACGGAACTTGGAAGAAAGCCCACGTAGAGATTGGAAAGTTCTGTTTCGACAAAATCGGGATGTATATAGTAAATTAAAAAGCAAAGTGCTACCTTGTGCTTTGCACCAAGCCATGAAGGCGTGTAGGGGGTGTGGAGATTAGGCTCCAAGCTTTCTTGATCAGGCCGAAAGTGGGGATGATGTGATCAGCACCACTCCCCTGGCCACCTTACCCCCTCCCCTCTTTATACGATGCTGGGTGAGAACCGGAGCCGCTTGAACAGGTGGACAAAATCCGGAATTCTCCCCCGTCGGTGATCGAACCCAGATCTCTCGCATGGTAATAAAACGCCGTAACGACTGAGCTACTGCGGCACATATAGTATAGTAGACTATGTAATTAAGGCAAGAATTATTTTAGCGTTTCGTTCAACGTTTTTAGGCGAATCTTTTTCGGAGATATAACGTGTAGCTCTTGTCGGTTGTTCGACCTGGCTTGAAAAAATGCGATTTTCTGACGAACAACATTCAACCTGACATGTAGTGTTGCCCACGAGACGAGACTTTGGCCTGTCTCGTCTCGTGGAGTCTCGTGGAAATGCTGTCTCGTCTCGAAAATATTCGTTTGTCTAATGACACATGGTCAATCTCGTCTCGTCTCGAATTTTTAAAAGCCTGTCCCGTCTCGTCCCGTGGACAACACTACTGACATGTCACGTGACTTTCCTACATTTACTGTGCCTGTTGTCTTTTGCATGAAAGACGAGTCGCTCTTGAGACAGACAGAATCACACGATCACCTAAAAGTGCAATGTGTGTTGCCTACCCTTCCGGCATTATTTGCTGCCATTAAAGTCTTATGGGGAAGAACTTTTTTCCACCACTGTACAAGGACTGAATTACGAAAACAACACGGTACGTTACCTCATTTTGTCTGCCTAGAAACATTGGAACTTTAAATGCTTTTAAACATCACATTCATTTTAGTATCTAGGATATTCGGGAATAAGTTTTAAAAAAATGACATTTTACAGCTTTAGTTATTGATATTAATTATCTTAATAGGACACATTTCAGGAATGATATATTTGTTGGATCATCACCAGGCAACGGATTTATATGTAGTAAAATGTGCTAAATATGTGAATACATATTTAGTTATTTTCAACAAATCTGGAGTAAAATATGGACTTGAAAGTTTTAAAAAATTACATTTTTAATAACATGACATTACACAAGCTTCATAAAATACAGTACGCTTACGTTGACATTAATTGTAAAACAACACAAAATGTGTTTTCCTTTCCTGCTTGCAAAACAATGAAGAACAAAATTTTGTTGTGTGTTCGAACGTGAATTTCCTTCTATTGTCTCTAAGATGGATTTATATTGACTAAAACTACTTTCAATGTCGCGAGAAGTAATAGGAGTGTATTTCAAATTTGTCAGTTATTCGCAAGAAATATGTAAAAATAAGTAAAATATGTAAAAAAAACAAACTAATAAATGGAGAAATATGGGAAATAAAAACTGAATTTTTCGGGTCTACATGCTACGATGCGCGCAAAGATAATACAAAATATAACTCTTTTCAGCTTCATACATAAATAGGTTTTGACGTACATATAAATATGTTCCCTGATCATTTTTATGAATCTTTACACATGCCCAATATAAACTTGTAATTATAATATTTTACTTGATTGATTCAGTTTGACTTGAATGAAAGCAAGAGAATATCGCAGTTATAATATAGCAAATAATGATTGATCTCTGATAGCAAGGTATAATTTCTAGATGCCAATCACCTTAGACTTCGACTTACAGAACATAATTATGGAACTCACCATCTATTTTTTCTAAATTACGAGATTCATTTTTGACGTCTATCCTCACGGATTGACGTAAGATATCTATCTCGTATCTAAGCAAAGTTTTTTTCTAAAATTTATAATTGTAAAGGTGTCTATAATTTAGAATTAGCGGAGAATAGTAAATTTGCAACGGTCATTGTTACAAATCGAAAGTGGCACAACAATAATGGGGTTCAATTTGGACCTCTGACAGTCTAGGTTGCCACGCCTCCAAATCGTCTATTATTCACGTATCAAAAAGTGGATGTAAAGAACAACATATTAAAAATTTGAAAGAAGTTTTTATCAGAATACTTTAGTGTACTCGCTTAATCAGAATTCTTGCATTCTGGATAAAGAACAAATGTTTGACCATTGCTCCAAATCGTATTGATAAAATTTACGAAATTTGACACGACTTAAAACATTACAAGGTCTCAGATGAGCTTTTTCCAATATATTTCAACTTTTGTTCCCAACAATGCGGAAATTGCAGCTTCTCTAAATGAACTGAAGACAGTAAATAAAGTTTTTCTCTCGACTGAAAAATGTGAAGCGAGTTTAAAATTAAATAAAAGCGAATTTAATTCTATAATCGACTCACCAGATTTTTCTGAAGCGTAGCGTTTGGAAGCGGACAGTACCTGGCGCTCTTGTAGATGCAGTTTCATACAACCAGTCCATTTGGTAAAGCGGAAGAGCGGGTTAGATTCCCGGTGTGAAAATTTTTGTCCCTCCGTGGAGAGGTTCGGGGGTTCAACCAGCCTATATAAAGTGAGCCCCTGGGATAAACCTTGAAGGGTAAAGGAAGCCGGAGCGTGGTGCTGATCACATCAACAACACAAATGGCCGAGATTATAAATGTGTGTAGCCCCTGTGTACCTTCACGACGTGTTGCAATGGGCAGTGTGCAGTTTTCTATCTTATTTCTTCGTGGCAGAGTGGTTATTACAGCGCGCTACGACGCCAGGGGTCTCGGGTTCGAATCCCGGACGGAGCATCTGTATTCATTGTGAGCGTCCCTTCATCATATCATCACTCATTCTCTCATTCGTGATTAGCCAAAGGAGGCAGAAATGCGAAGTAATATAAACCAAGTCAATCAAACCTTCTATATTCATTTTCGTAATTATTATTGGAATGTTATAACTATTTCTTATATTTTTTATGTTCAATATAGAGTGTCAAGCCCATGAAACGGGCTCTGTATAAACGATAAAATCTTAATGTAACCTCACTATAATGAATAACTTAATAATGATATGTATGCAACCCGTGGAGACGATAATGGAATATATCGAATTTCATAACTTACCCATTTAAAGGTTAGACACACAAAACGAGAAATCAACTACCAGAATGACGCTAATAATATGCAGGCAAGATCACTAAAATGAAGTGATAAGGTTGTATCCACACTTTCGTGAATACGATAGATATAATAAGTTAGAAATGCTCACATTCCCTATCACTGCACACTAAAACGTTAGTTTCGGAATATGCCTCCAACTCTAATGTGCCATAAAAGGGAGAGTTTTGCTCCACTACATTGACTCTAATACATTACATTGGTCAGGGGATACTATTTTGCACAAACTTTGTTAGAATTATGTATCATCATTTATTATCTAACATAATTGTTAATCGAGAATCAAATATCTACCTTCTGATTAATTTGATTTCTCCTATTACAATTTCAACAATATTTCTTACACATTTTCTTCTTAAGTATCATTGTACCGATGATGAATAGGAAACCATAGCTCTGTACCCATATTAATTCCGATCCAACTTTAAAAATTAAGTTTAGTCCTTATTAGTCTGTGCATAAGGTGCACTTAAAACAACTTCAACTTCACAAAATTTAAATTTTAAATATTACAAATTTAACAATGGTTCCTTAATGACTATAACTACGAAACGAATCTTCATCGTGCCCGTAGCCTAATCCTGATTAGTAGTGCAGTGTCCCGGGTTCTGAAACCGAAAATGAGGCTCGGTGAGGCTCGCCTTAATGGATTTCTCTCGTAAGGCATGAGCCTCATTTTCTCGCAGTGTTGCCAGCTCACCTCAAGAATATTCCACCATGTGATATTTTACAGGCGAAGCTAACCTACAAATGGGAGTTGGCAACACTGGCAACATCAATTGCGGTTCAGTGTTGCCAACTTACCTCAAGAATATTTTACCATGTGATATTTTACAGGCGAAGCTAACTTTAGTAGTAGGTGGAATGCTTCGTTCTGGAAGGGCCTTTTGACCTACTTTTTATTTTCGCAGTGTTGCCAGCTCCTCACTCGAAAAAATCACCAAGGTTTTTGTTTTTGGGTATAACCTAACCTCAAGCAAGGAGCTGGCAACGCTTGAGGCTTTCTCGCAGTGTTGCCAACTCACCCCAAGAATATTTCACCATGTGATATTTTACAAGCGAAGATAACCTACGAATGGGAGTTGGCAACACTGGCAACATCAATTGCGGTTCAGTGTTGCCAACTCACCTCAAGAATATTTCACCATGTGATATTTTACAGGCGAAGCTAACCTACGAATGGGAGTTGGCAACACTGGCAACATCAATTGGCGATCAGTGTTGCCAAATCACCTCAAGAATATTTCACCATGTGATATTTGACAGGCGAAGCTAACCTACGAATGGGAGTTGGCAACACTGACTAGTGGAGGTAGCCGGGTTCACCAGCATCAATTGGCGATCAGTGTTGCTAACTCACCCCAAGAATATTTCACCATGTGATATTTTACAAGCGAAGCTAACCTACGAATGGGAGTTAGCAACACTAGCAACGTCAATTACGGTTCAGTGTTGCCAACTCACCCTAAGAATATTTCACCATGTGATATTTTACAAGCGAAGCTAACCTGCGAATAAGAGCAACACTGATTAGTGTAATCAGCTCAGTTGAGCGCCATCAATTGGCGATCAGTGTTGCCAACTCACCCCAAGAATATTTCACCATATGATATTTTACAAGCAAAGATAACCTACGAATGGGAGTTGGCAATATTGACTAGTGGAGGTGCACGGGTTCACCACCATCAATTGCGGTTCAGTGTTGCCAACTCACCCCAAGAATATTCCACCATGTGATATTTTACAGACGAAGCTAACCTACAAATGGGAGTTGGCAACACTGACTAGTGTAATCAACTCGGTTCTGCGCCATCAATTGCGGTTCAGTGTTGCCAACTCACCCCAAGAATATTTTACCATATGATATTTTATTTCCAAGTCCCGGGGACACCAATGTATATCGTGACTTTTGTAAACCTCTCTCGGGAACGATGTGCCACACACACGCGCGCGCTGGCGCCTCTTATTATTTTTGTATTATGGCGCAAACACATCTAGAAAAAACTACAATTTTGCCCCCTCTCCTCTCTGCGTGTGCTATCAATGTTGACACAATAACGCAAATTCAACAATACGTAGGCTTTGGGACGACGGAAGTTACACAACGGCAAGCCTCGTCAGTACACCTACCCCCAACATCCGGAGTGTGCAAGTACATAATAGCGGGCTGCTTGGGCGTATACAATTTGTTTTGTTTATATTTTGTTTCAGAGCGGGCGAGATGCCCGAAGATTATTAGATATCTGGAGCATGCAGGCACACAACAGCGAGCTGGGATGGAAGATCGTCAGCACATCCGGAGCGTGCAGGTACATAATAGCAAGCTGCTTGGGCGTTAGCGTGGCTTCGCCGGATGCAATACACACGATGCTTAGGTTACAACAGGTTGTTAACATTAGCTTTGGGGGAAGAATGTTTTAGAGAAGATTGTCTTAGAATATTTTCATAGTTTCACACCTCTATTAGATTGGTAGAAAAATATATTAGTGGGCAATAAAATCTGAAGAAGATTTGTGTCTAGCAAAAATAAGCTAAATAGAATTACACATGCATACAATATTTATTTTTTTTTCTATCTACAATCATATTTTTCTTATATATTTTTTTAATTTTTTTATAGGGTTGATTAAAGCACATATTTGAGGAAGACAACACTCTACCACCAACAGATCACATATAAATAAACATACCCCGAAAAAAATGCGCTCCATGAAAAGTTGCCCTGTGTGTAAAAGAACTATATCAAGCAAAAATTTTGCAAGACATTGTCGCACCTGCGTGCCAGGCAAGCATTTGGCTGCCACCGAACTGTGTTCCGGATGCAATAAACACATTACAATTGCGTATGCCAAGAAGCATAAGCTTACTTGTCTAAGCGAAAGTACATCTGGTGCTCAACCGTCGACCAGCTCAACCAAAAGGAAAGCGGAAGCCGACACGCCACTATCCGCCAAGCGCATCAAAACTGTTGCGAAAGCGAACCAGTTTGCTTTCGAGCGTTTGTTAGAGGACTTTCCTCTTACTTCGGAGGACTCATGCGACGCGCGTAGCTTTTTGGAGAACGTACAAGCCCAAATTATTTCCATCTTCGGCGATGCGCTTGCAACGCACTCCATCAAATTCTACGCATCGCTACGTTGTCGGTACAAGAAGCCGTCTGATGAAATTTACAGCTTCTGCCACAACACCAAGGCGAAGACGCTGCATCTGGCGGATGTCGACAACCTCGAGGTCATCTACAACAAGTTTGCCGAGGAGCTGGTGGCAAAGCAGGAGGAACATCAAGCCAAGGGCTCGGGAGGTTCGTTGTGTGGTGAGCCTCACGAACTGCGCGTCAAACTTTGCAAGTTTGTGCCTCTCTCCGCCTCCAGCTACGTCCGCTTACCATCTGCCATTGCGGCAAAGAAGGCCATCCTGAACATTCAAAACAGTGACGCCAAGTGCTTTCTCTGGTCGGTGCTTGCAGCATTACACCCTGTCGACCGCAAAAACCAACCACGCCGAGTTAACCACTACCTACCCTACGAGCCAGAGCTGGAAGATGCGATGGCTGGGATCGACTACCCGGTGGCGCTTTCGGACATTCGCAAGTTTGAGGCCCGTACACACAACCCTCGGTTGACTATCAACGTTTATGGCGCCACCGACGAAAATGTGGTGTACCCTATTCGGGTGAGCGACGTAGACGACGACGGTGCGCAGGAAATTCACCTTCTGCTCATCAAGGATGAAACTCGCCACCATTACACCCTCATCCGTTCCCTCTCTCGGCTTGTTTCGAGCCAGCTGAGCAAAGACAAAACCCACATAGAAGTTTGTCCCAGGTGCTTGTCTATATTTCGTAATCGAGAACGGCAGGATTACCAGCGCATCAGAGGTCGCAACATCGCTGCCGAGAAGCTCGCTAGCCACAAACTTTATTGTAATGCCAACAAGCCTGAGGTGATAGTCTTACCCAAACCTGGCGCCGTGGAGCGTTTCCACATGCACGGTGCCATGGTGGAGCACCCCGCTATCATCATCGCGGATTTCGAGGCCTTCCTCAAACCCCTGTCCACTTGCGATCCCGATCCCGAAGTTTCCTGCACCACCCCTTACCAACTCCACGAGGCATCCAGTTTCGCATACATTGTGGTGCGACGAGATCAACACATCGCCCCCGAGCCCTACGTGTACCGTAGTCCCGACGCAACCAAACACTTCCTCGAGAGGATGGTTGTCGAGGCCATCGAGATAGGGAAGGTACTGTTGGCTCCCAAGTCTATGCTCCCACTGTCCCCCGACGATCAACGTAGACACGATGAGGCCATCACTTGCCCTGTCTGCGACGAGGAGTACACCGCCAACAACCGTAAAGTCCGACACCACGATCACTTTAACGGTAGGTACGTTGGTCCTTGGTGCAATGATTGCAACCGTATGGCCCGGGACCCACGCTTCATCCCTGTGTTTTTTCACAACGGCTCGGGGTACGAT
The DNA here is from genome assembly GCF_977018435.1 of Lepisma saccharinum. Classification (NCBI taxonomy): domain Eukaryota; kingdom Metazoa; phylum Arthropoda; class Insecta; order Zygentoma; family Lepismatidae; genus Lepisma; species Lepisma saccharinum. The sequence goes on along the minus strand of NC_139229.1, from coordinate 156,852,959 downwards.
TTTCACCACCTGATCAAGCATCTTGGGTACGACGACATGCGAATTAACGTTCTCGCCCAGAACGAGGAGCGTTACATCAGTGTGAGCAAACTAGTGTCGATCCCGGGAGCAGACTCTACCGTCGAGCTTCGCTTCCTCGACTCCCTGAGGTTTCTCCCGGCTAGCCTCGATGCTCTTGCAGGGAAGCTGAGCAACGAACAAATGCTTATTACCTCTGCGAATTTTCCGAACTTGGACGCCGGTCTCTTCAGGCGTAAGGGGGTCTACCCCTACGAATACGTCACCGACTCTACCAAGTTTGCGGAGACGTCGCTACCTCCCCAGGCGAAGTTCTACAGTCAGCTACGAGGCTCGAACATTACCAACGAAGAATATCATCACGCCCAGTCCATGTGGCGCGAGCTAGGTTGTCGAACTCTCGGAGACTACCACGACGCCTACCTCAGACTTGATGTGACGCTCCTCGCCGATGTGTTCCAGGCGTTTCGTGCAACTGCGAAGACCATCTACAAGCTGGACCCCGCCTACTTCTATAGTCTCCCCGGACTGGCGTGGTCAGCTATGTTTCTGGTGACAAAAATCAAGCTGGAGCTTCTTTCGGACGTAGACATGATGCTGTTTGTGGAACGCGCTGTGCGGGGTGGAATGGTCCAGGTGTCGCAACGGCACGCGCGCGCCAACAACCATCACATGGCTACTGGCTACGACTCCACCCAACCGTCGAGCTACATCATGCACACGGACGTGAATAACTTGTATGGGCACTCCATGATGCAGCCACTCCCCTTTAGAGGGTTCGAGTGGGCTGACCCTTCCAACTTCGATGTTAAAGGTTTCGACGATTCGGAACATGGGTTCTTCGCCGAGGTGGACCTTGAGTTCTCCGAGAAGCTGCAGGATTTGTTCTGCGATCTCCCCCCTGCACCCGAGTTCAAGTGTCCACCCGTTTCCAACCAGAAGAAGCTCGTCATGGATTTCGAACCCAAGAAGAATTACATCCTGCACTACCAGAATCTCCGGTGGTTGATGCAGCGAGGGGTCGCGGTCCACGCAGTTCACCGCATCCTCAGGTTCGAGCATTCTCCATGGTTGCGTCCATATATTGATGTTAACACTGAACACCGCACCGCAGCCACGTCCGAGCTTGATAAGGATTTCTTCAAGCTTATGAATAATGCGGTGTTTGGCAAAACCATGGAGAATGTACGGAATCGCGTGGACATAAAATTGGTGACGAGGAAAGAGCTATGTCGTCAGCTTGTCGCAAGTCCATTGTTCAAGTCTCGAACAATCTATAACGAGCAGCTGGCTCTGATTCACATGAAGCAAGGTGAGGTGAGGCTCACCAAGCCCATCTATGTTGGAGCCACTGTTCTGGATCTGAGCAAGCTCCACATGTTCGAGACGTACTACGATATATTACGTCCACACTACGGCCACAACATCTCGCTTCTCTACACGGACACGGACAGCTTGGTGTACCACGTTCGCACAGCCGACGCATACGGGGATATAGCCACAGTTCCATCTTTGGTTAACCTCTTCGACACCTCGGGCTATCCCCAGCCGAACCAGTACGGCATCCTGGCCCGCAACAAAAAAGAGCCTGGCAAACTCAAAGATGAGAAGGACGGAGACGTGATTCTCGAGTTTGCAGGTCTTCGCGCCAAGGCCTATACCATCAAAGCCGAGGGCAGCGTTACCAAAAAGGCCAAGGGTGTCGGCAGACAGGTGGTTCGGGAGCATCTCACATTCGAGGACTTCGTGGATTGCCTCAAAACCAGGTCGTCGGTTCTAAGAGCAGAACAGCGCATCCAGAGCGTCGACCATGTGTTGACCACCAACAAGGTGAGGAAGATTGCCCTGGATCCCAACGACGACAAGAGGTGCGTCCTCGAGTGTGGAATCCACACATTGCCTTGGGGACATCGTCGTTTAGAAATAAATAAGAATTGCACACAGTGCAAATAAACCAGCATGCCTATGAACTTGTTCGGTTTCAAAAAAAAAATCATCATGGAAACTGCACCGTCCATACCAGATCATGAAGTCTTACCTTCCGTGTTACCTAAACTCAACGGTCTGTTGATCATTCATCTCAACAGCATTTGGACGAAATTGGATGAAGACGTCGGCAAAACTTTTTACATCTTCAACAACAATTTATATTTTTACGAAATTCCGATCGGTGGGAAACTTCAAATCACCGTGAATCCGGAAAACGTAGGCGAAATCAAAATATCTACCGGCAAAAATATTTTTCGAATCAAGCACGACAAGATGCTTTCTAACATTACGTACGATGTTTCCGCAGGAGATTATCTTTACGTTCAACTCCTGGGAGATTACGACAAACTTGTTCCTCTCTTCGTAGAATTACGAATCGTCTATCCTATTATAAATAACCGTTAACCAAAATGCCTAATGATATTTTCGGCAACACCAAGCGTGTAGACCACGCAGAAGAGATTCTCATGTTGGACGTCCGAATTAAAAAGTTGAGGAGCGATTTGATCGCTTTGCAGGAGACCTTAAACAAAAATTTAGAGTCCGAGATCGCTACGCTCCAAACGCAATGTCTCGACCCTATTCTGAAAATCGATTCCGAACTGAAAACGCTCATAAAAAATTATGTCGACGTACCTTCTTACGACAGCGTTCAAAATATACAGTTGAGCGTGGATTCGCTTCAAAATGATTTGGCCAAATTACAGCAATTTCAATTGAAAAATGAAGATTTGGAAAAATTGAAACTCGAAATCGAAAAACGAACTTCGGCAATCGAAAAGAATTTCTCTGAACTTCAAACTGTCGTGAAAGATATTGATGTAGAACGCTTGCATGTTGTTGTTTCCAAATTACAAGAAGAATTCACCGGCACGTTGGAAGAAATTAAATCCAAGTTACAGACTTTGGAAGATACAATGACGAACCTACCATCGTCAGACGAACTGCAGGTCATCGGCAAAAGTGTTGCGAACATAAAAATTCAATTGGAGGCTTATCAAGATTTCGAACACATTCAAACCACCATCGCTACGCTTCAGGCGTCTCTGGAGTTGATCAACGAAGAAATTAAAAATATTCACGCTGAAGCGAACGTGTTAACGAGCATTCAAGACACGTTAAGCACGGTTCAGCAGAAGATCGAATATTTAGAAAATTTGAACGTCGAATCCAATCTTGCTCATTTTCATCACGTGCTGGACAACATACAGGGTGACTTGGAATCGTTACGGATGAGCGTGCCTTCGAGCGAAGATTTGGAAAAATTGAAAACGGCGGTGACGGCACTATCCGAATCGAGCGACATCAAAAGTTCGTTAAGCGATCTCGAGAGTAGGGTGGCCAATCTCCCCACCTCCAAAGAATTACACGCTTTAAAAAGGAACATATCACGTATGCTGAAACGACTAGAAACGGAAACGGCGAACGTGGAACAGATTCGAGACGAACTTGCTTCGCTGGTGTCGACGCTGCCCACTTCGCAGAGCGTCGCAGACCTTCACACGCAGTTTACCGAGATGCGAAGCATCGTGAACGATCTCACCGAGAAAAGTTCGAAATTGAATCAAGTCGAGAACCTTCAGAGTATTGTCGTCAACATCAGGGATCAAGTTGGAGTGCTGGAATCTACGCAGGAATCGACGCTGGCCTCTTTCGGTGCCAAGTTACAAGAACTTAACGAAAACTACAAGCAGTTGAACGTGGAAGTGAAAATCAAACCGTCATTTTCTACCGTAACGGATACCATAGTCGAGCATTTGTTGCCCGTACAAAATACACTGGGACAGCTTCACAGCAACCTCGTTAGCGTCGATACTAAATTCGCTAAACTGCATTCTCTGCAAGCCATCGAAATCAACAGCGTACCCAATCAACAGAGAATCTCCACGTTCGTCGAAGGTAACAAACTGTACATGTTGCATCCTTATCATCCGTACTACAAGTTTCTCCTCGATGGCACGATTCAGATAAACGAATTTTCGTATTGGTCTCACGGCAGAAAAGCTAGCGTTCCCACCATGACCTTAATATCGAATCGTGGTGTTCAGAAAGCAGGAAACATTCCTCTGGCACGTTGGAACGAAACGCGCAACGTATATGAAATACACGAAGACGAAGATCTTACCGTTTTCGACGTGAGTGCCGGCGATAAGCTGATTGTTCAAAACACAGGTGAGGTGCCACCCTCTTTGAATCCCATCACGCTGGTGCTTCTCTTCAAACGTAATCTCTAAAAATGTCTAGGCAAGCCATCGTCCAAGAATTGCATAAACCTGCACGCCGCAACTACGAACGTTTGGCGGTGGTAACCAAGGGCATCGACGACCTCTGGCAAAGTGACCTCGTGGAGATGAGCAGCGGCAATCTAAAAAACGTACATAAATTGAACAAAGGCAACAAGTACCTCCTCACAGTCATAGACACATTTTCGAAATTCGCATGGGCTCTACCTTTGAAGGCGAAAACAGGGATGTGCGTCACGGAAGCATTCAAGACAATTTTTCGCGAAAGCGGCGGCAGACGACCGCGGTTTTTGCAAACAGACAACGGTAAAGAATTTTACAATGCGGTATTCCAAAAGTTTATTCAAAAACATGACATTCGACATTATTCAACTTTCAGTCACATCAAAGCCAGCATCGTGGAAAGATTTAATCGAACCTTGAAAACACGCATGTGGAAACGATTCACGCTTCGGGGAAATTACAAATGGGTCGACATTCTGCCGGAACTCGTCGATACCTATAATGATACGGTGCACGGAACGATAGGCATGAAGCCAGCTGACGTTACGAAATCTGACGAGCAGCGTTTAATTTCTACAGTTTACTGTCCAAAGTACACGCCCACGACAAATAAACCTAAATACAAAATTGGAGACCAGGTGAGAGTCAGTAAATTGAAGCGAACGTTCGACAGGGGTTTCACACGAAACTGGAGCACGGAACTTTTTACCGTGGTTCGAGTTCTACCCGGAAACCGTCACACGTATATAATAAAGGACAGTGGCGGTGAAATTTTATTGGGGCGCTTCTACGAAGAGGAACTCTCTAAAACTAAATACCCCGACACGTACCTTATCGAAAAAGTTTTGCGTAAGAGAGGCGACAAACTTTTGGTGAAATGGCTGGGACTTCCGGACACGAGTTGGATCGATTCAAACGAAGTGATTCTATGAGTGCGTGGAATGTCGTGAAACGTCTACCTGATTCGGAAAATCGAAAGAAGAAAAGGAACGGCGAGTTGCTTCCCGACAGCATCCGCTGTCTAATCGTAGGTCCTTCGGGGTGTGGGAAAACGACACTGCTCGTGGACAATTTTCTCCTCGCACCGAATTGGTTAGATTGGAAGAACAGGCACCTGTACGTATTTTCGAAAAGTCTCGAACAGGCGAAATACCAGCAACTGATGAAACTGTACGATGGTCTGGATATTGCAACGTTCGCTTCGGAAATAAAACCACTCGACGATTGTCGTGAAAATTCAGTCGTTGTGTTCGACGATGTCATCCTGGAAAATCAAAATGAAATTCGCAACTTTTTCACGCAAGGTCGTCACAAAGAAATAGATTGCTTCTTCCTAGCTCAAACGTTTTCCAAAATTCCAAAACAGTTAGTACGCGACAACGCTAATTTCATATGTTTGTTTCGTCAAGATCACACCAACCTCAAGCACGCGTACGATGACTACGTAGGCGGAGACATGAACTACAATCAATTTTCGGAACGCTGCTGCTCCCACTGTTGGAACAGTGACGATTTCGGATTCGCAACGATCGACATGACAAGGAAACCCAACGACGGAAAATACAGAAACAAAATCAACGACTTTCTAAACGTTGCAACGTTGTGAGAAACGACGTGTATAAATAACGTTATGACGAAACGAAAAATCGAAGACGAAAATCTCAAGCTCCGCGATTACCTCGCGAAACGCTTCAAAGGTTGGAAATCCGAGAATCGCGGATTCTACGAAGAGAAGAAACGTCAAGATCAACCTGTGATCGACGCCATCAGCGATCTAGGTAAAGAAATTAAAAGCGTCACGGAACAAAATAAAAATTTGATCAACGAACTCGTACCACTTGCAGCTAAAAGTTACGCCGTACCCACGCCTATTTCGAGCATTCCTTCGACGCCGTTCGAACTGAAGGACGTACCGGCACGACGTCAAGCCATAGGTAGCACGTCGTCGTCTTTGGATAAGATCGAGTTGGGACCTTTGGCACGAGACTACCTGAGCACGGGGAAATTCGACAAGGATGAAGTGTTCGGATTGTATCCGAGCATGGAGAGCAACGAGGGCGGCGGTGTGGTTTGGAAGATTGGAAAATCGAAGGTGACCTTCGAAGGCAACGACATTAAAGTTAATTTAGGCGAGAAGAATAGTTGGAACAGGTATCCGGGTACGGTGGGACTGTGGGAACTCGTTGCCAAAAAGCAGCCGAAAGATTACACCGACGAAGATTACCAGAGTTACAAAGAAATTTTGATCATGACGGATGCCTTGTACCAGAACAACGACGCCTCGCAGAATAGGGTGAAATCGAGCAGCGGCGAGAAGTACAGAAATCTCATCAAGCCGATATGGAACCAGGTCAAAACAGGCAGCGGCGTCAAACTCTACAACACCCTACCCAAAGAGTTCGTTTGGGTGGACGACGTGCGCAAGCTCATAGACCGATTGTTGGTTATTGCAGGAGAGGAGAATGCAGGCAATCGTAATTTCTACAACGAGAAGGTAGGAATTGTGGACATGATCAGCGCCAAACTTTCCAACTTCATCGTGAACGACGACAAGGGCATAGGTTACCTCATTAAAATTATCAACACGCTGCCTCCGAGATTCTGGAACATGGTCGAAGGAAAGGGACTCGTGAACGACATCATCAACAAGTTACCTTTCGAGATGCATTTACCCGGCTACCAGTACTGCGGACCGGGTACCAAACTCGAGAAAAGATTGGAGAGAGGAGACAAGGGTGTAAATCCGTTGGACGCCGCATGCAAAGATCACGACATCGCCTACAACACCACTCGCACCGATCTAGATGCACGTCACGAAGCAGACAGAAAATTAGAGCACGCAGCTTTCGAAAGATTCGTCAGCAGAGACGCATCGCTGGGAGAAAGAGTTGCGGCACTGGGCACCACCATAGCCATGAACACAAAACAAAAACTTGGGTGGGGTATATAAATAACATACAGTAAAAAAAAAAACATCATGTCTGGTATAACCGACTTGCTACACGAACTACTGTGTAAAATATTCAAACATGCAGTAAACGGAGATTGTGAGGATATAAGAAAATTTTTGATCATAGCGAGATCAACGCCGGAATTTCGCATCCCTTGTCAAATGGCTGTCAAGGAATATCTTCGGGAAATTAGCGGCATGAGGTGCGACGATCTCGACACTCTTTTTTCGGCCGCAGGGGAAAAATTAAACAATAGGTTAGATGAACTGCATGAGGCGAGGCAGGGGAGAAGACGATTCACAGATGATTGGCATAAGTCGAAACAAGAGACGGAAGATATCATCACGCACATCATCGCATTTTCCGAAGCACAAATTTTCTTCCTCTAACACAGACAAAAAAAATCTTCGATACAAAAATCTCGTGAAAAAAAAAATATATATAAAATAACACACATCGTGAAAAAAAATAATCTTCAGTGTATATATAAATAACACACATTGTGAAAAAAAATTAAATTTCTCTAACACACACACTGAAAATTTCTCTTCAATATGACGACTGAAAAAATGAGTGACCTCCAAGCATTAAAACAAATGCTAAATTTGTCAGTAGAGTATGTAAAAATTCAGGAATTGGAAGTGGACAAACCTTACACGATAACTTCCGGTTCAATTGTTTCCACCCAGTATGGTCCCAAGGCGCGTCTGTTGCTCAACGCACAATACAGTCTATTTTTACCAGATCGATACGCTGACATGTTATCCAACGAGAAGCTAGCTATTTTAATCGAGAACAAAACTCAAATCGTGTACAAGGGTACAAAGGAACTTCTTGGTAAGAAAACAAAGCACGTAATAGAATTTGTGTAAGGGCTCTGCGCGGAGTATATCCTTGAAAAAAAAATTACACGCAACAAAAAAAATCTCAGAACATTTATATATAAATAACATACCGAAAAAAATTACACAAAACAAAAAAAATCTCAGAACATATATATAAATAACATACCGTGAAGATAACATATAGAGCATCAACATGAAGCCCAAGGGTGTCGTGTACCAGATACCATACTCCAATCTGAAAAATCTAGGTGCCCTCGATGGGTTACTCACCAAGAAACAACGCGAGAAGAAACGTTCTTGCTTGACGAAAGGACACGGAATGAAATTACTTCTCAGCACACCTCAATTGAGACGCTTGCAGCGTTCGCGGAAACAGCAAAAAATCGGAGGTTTCATATTCAGCATCCCGGCCATCCTGGCAGCATTGGGGGCTGTTGGAAGTTTGGCCGGCGGAAGCGCCGCCATCGCGAAAACCGTCATCGACTCGAAGAAGAACAAGGCGGAACTGGAAGAACAAAAACGTCACAATCTGGCTATGGAGAAGAAGGGGAAAGGTATAACCAAAAAGCAAAAAAGCAACCTCGATGCTTTGAAGAAATATAAAAAAAAAAAGAAGCCCTGTCCAACTTCGATATTGAATCTCTGATCGAACTGTTGGGAATAAAAAACTTCAGGGGTGTTTTCATGTCCGATTCTCTACCCTCTGCTGTGAAGAAAAAAGAGTATGGCGTGGTCAACCTGGACAGTTACAAAAATCCTGGTACACATTGGATATGCTACCTCAAAATTGACGATAACAATGCATTTGTTTTCGATTCGTTCGGTGGCACACCACCTGCCAGGTTGGTGAAGTATCTCAGTGTTGCCAACCTCTACTACAATAACAAACGCATCCAGGGTTTCACCGATGTTAACTGCGGCCACCTATGCCTTTCTGTTCTCGCATACATGTCTAAAATAAATAACCCGTCGGCGGAACATTTTCAGAAAGTATTGTGGAATCTTAAATACGATGGGTGTGTTCCATCTCACGAGCGAATCTTCAATCTTGAAACTCACGCTGCACGACGACATCGTCTATCCTAAATCCGTGGCTCTGCGTGCATTCTACAGCATGTACCTCATACCTAACGTCACGCAGCACAACAACAAAATTAGTGTCGGAAGCGAACACATCGTCGTCACGCCAGGCCAATACAATATTTCCACTTTGCAAGCTCAGTTACCCAAAGGCACATACCTTTCTCAAAATTCGGTCACGCACAGAGTGGAAATCGTATCGGCGACGGAGACCGTGGACCTGGGCACCATAGGAGAACTTCTAGGTTTCGAGAACAACACAAAACTCGAAGCTGGCATCAAGCACACGGCAGCAAACATTCCTAAATTTCTGGCCATAGAGACTCTGAACGTTCACTGTAACGTGGCGGAAGGCATGATCACTAAATCTTCGGACGGGGAGTTGCTGGGAAGTCACAAGCAGACAGGAATCATCGCCACATTCAAACCCAATTCCGAATTCATGGAACCGATCATCTACACGCCCTCTTCGCCGATCTATTTTCCAGTATGTCGCAACCGCATAGACGACATAGAGTTGGTAGTGACGAACGAGAAAGACGAGGTGGTGGATTTCGCAGGTGCCACTACGACGGCCATCGTGGAGATCAACGTATAATAAATAACCATACATAGTAAAAATGGAACAAATCGAAAGTTACGAATTGCAATCTTTCCCTCCGAACCGTCGCACGTTCGCTAATCTCAACGAAGCGAACAGGGAGATCGAATACGACGTGGACGTAGGGGACGGGTTTGTTCATCCTCACAGAGCGGACCTCTACCTTCAATTCGACGTAGTGAAGAAAGAAAGCGGAGAAGCGTTTCCACCCAATGCAAATTTGAAACTCGTGGACAACTTCGTGCCTCACCTGTTCTCACAGGTGGAGGTGAGGAAACACAACACCGTCATCGACAGAATCGATTATCCAGGTATCACGTCGACGGCAGTGGGAACATTGAAATTATCCAAAACAGACGCGGCATACTATCAAGCGGGAGGATTCGAAGCGGGAACAAAAATATCGACGAGAAGTCACACGGTGCTCTTTCCCATGCGTCTGCTGCCGGGATTCTTCTCCGACTACAAAGAGATCATGTGGAAGGGAGGATTGCGCGTCACGTTTCGAAGAGCGGCCAACGACAACGGCGCACTGATGCGATACACCAACTTGAACGCCGACGGCACGCCGATAGCCAACACATTACCCGAAGCAGCCAAGTGCGTCATCCGAAGCATGGAATTGAGAATGCCGATCGTGGAATACGAGACGAACTACGCCCTCAAGTACAAAGCGGAGATCTTGAAGAGTCCGCAGGTGCCGATTCACTTTCACGGTTACCAGTGCGTACAGAAGTTGGCGTCGGGAAGTCACATGGAATTCGACGTGACGACTCAGTTCAACAACATACAGTTCGACATGCCAGATTTCGTCGTGGTACTCTTTCAGACCGGACGCGATAACAACCAGGAAAAAGATTCCAGTAAATTCGACGACTGCAAGATCAAGAACGTTTATCTGAAGAATAGCAGGAACGAAGTGTTCCCGCGCGAAAATTACAACCTCGACATAACCAAAGACGATTACCTCAAACTTTACGAAGCTTACACGGCTTACAAACGCGTGACCGAGGGAAACGTGGACATGTACTACACGCCCAGCGAATTCAAAATCCGCAGGCCGATGTTCGTCATCAACACGACGAAGAGGAGGCAGGTGGTGGTCAACGATCGCACCAACATCAAAATCGTCTGCGAGTTCCACGAAGCCTTGCCCGATGACACCGTGTGCAGCGTCATCCTGATTGCAGAGAAGTCTTTCGCCTACGACGTGAAGAACGAGAGGGTCACAGAGCAGTTTTAACAGGTTTAACATCTTTTTCTTGCACAATCAGTTACAATAAAAATTTTGTGCTAGCACAATAATAATACGAATTTCTCTAGTTCAGATCAGTTACAATATCAATTTCACTAATTATCAGTTACAATATCTTTTTTTCATCAGTTTTTTGCACTATAGCACGAGACAATCAGAATTTGCACAAAATTTTGTTGTTTTTACATGAGAAAATTAACAATAAAATTCTTTTTTTATCGTTTCAGATGCTGTCGAACATCAAGCACAAACACACACTAGAAAAAAAAAGCATGCAACTTTAGTTTTTATAACACACACATTCTCCATCTTCATCAAAAATATTATAATAAACATATCTCACAATAAAACTCTATATCCAAAAATATTACAACATCAAATAACACTAGAGTCGTTAGTACACGTTGCATGCATTACGGAGGTCCTCTGTAGAGTTTCATGGAAGTTTGAGAGAAAAAAAAACACATGAAAACTTTACAGAGGTGTGGTTATCCATAACCACAGCCGTTAGAACCTTTTTGGGTTGGGCACCACGCACCCTGGCGAGGTTAGAGGCTAGGAATCCTAAAAAAATAAAAAAAATATTTGTTTGTTTGCTTGCGTCGCAATACGAAAATAATAAGAGGCGCGCGCGCGCGTGCGTGTGGCACATCGTTCCCGAGAGAGGTTTACAAAAGTCACGATATACAAACATTAGTGTCCCCGGGACTTGGAAGATTACGATAAAGTGCATTCGTACTTCAGAAATGAGAAAATGCATTATTTACTCATCACGCTGTGTCAGCGCAACGAATAAATACGCGAAACGTAATCTGCCGATAGGCGCGCGCGCGTGTGTGTGGCACATCGTTCCCGAGAGAGGTTTACAAAAGTCACGATATACATTGGTGTCCCCGGGACTTGGAAATAAAATATCATATGGTAAAATATTCTTGGGGTGAGTTGGCAACACTGAACCGCAATTGATGGCGCAGAACCGAGTTGATTACACTAGTCAGTGTTGCCAACTCCCATTTGTAGGTTAGCTTCGTCTGTAAAATATCACATGGTGGAATATTCTTGGGGTGAGTTGGCAACACTGAACCGCAATTGATGGTGGTGAACCCGTGCACCTCCACTAGTCAATATTGCCAACTCCCATTCGTAGGTTATCTTTGCTTGTAAAATATCATATGGTGAAATATTCTTGGGGTGAGTTGGCAACACTGATCGCCAATTGATGGCGCTCAACTGAGCTGATTACACTAATCAGTGTTGCTCTTATTCGCAGGTTAGCTTCGCTTGTAAAATATCACATGGTGAAATATTCTTAGGGTGAGTTGGCAACACTGAACCGTAATTGACGTTGCTAGTGTTGCTAACTCCCATTCGTAGGTTAGCTTCGCTTGTAAAATATCACATGGTGAAATATTCTTGGGGTGAGTTAGCAACACTGATCGCCAATTGATGCTGGTGAACCCGGCTACCTCCACTAGTCAGTGTTGCCAACTCCCATTCGTAGGTTAGCTTCGCCTGTCAAATATCACATGGTGAAATATTCTTGAGGTGATTTGGCAACACTGATCGCCAATTGATGTTGCCAGTGTTGCCAACTCCCATTCGTAGGTTAGCTTCGCCTGTAAAATATCACATGGTGAAATATTCTTGAGGTGAGTTGGCAACACTGAACCGCAATTGATGTTGCCAGTGTTGCCAACTCCCATTCGTAGGTTATCTTCGCTTGTAAAATATCACATAGTGAAATATTCTTGGGGTGAGTTGGCAACACTGCGAGAAAGCCTCAAGCGTTGCCAGCTCCTTGCTTGAGGTTAGGTTATACCCAAAAAAAAATTTTGGTGATTTTTTCGAGTGAGGAGTTGGCAACACTGTCAGGCGAGAAAGTAGGTCAAAGGACAGGCCCAGAGTCGCCCATTTCACCTACTACTAAAGTTAGCTTCGCCTGTAAAATATCACATGGTAAAATATTCTTGAGGTAAGTTGGCAACACTGAACCGCAATTGATGTTGCCAGTGTTGCCAACTCCCATTTGTAGGTTAGCTTCGCCTGTAAAATATCACATGGTGGAATATTCTTGGGGTGAGCTGGCAACACTGCGAGAAAATGAGGCTCATGCCTTACGAGAGAAATCCATTAAGGCGAGCCTCACCGAGCCTCATTTTCGGTTTCAGAACCCGGGACACTGCACTACTCTGATTATCGTTATTAGCCAAAAGTAGCAGAAAATAGACGTACAATAATATGCATGCAAAAATACATGCTACAAATTTTTGTTGCTTGGATTAAAAAGTATCTGAATGGTAAGCAACAGGATCAGTGAATACATTCTTGTCTGATTTGGGTAACAACTAGCTTTTGTCGTCACATGAAGAAATTAACCTGAGACATACGAGGTTAAAATATTTTTATTTTCTGTACATAATGGAATGGAACAAAGAATTTTTTATTGTTTTAAAGTTTTTTTGCAACACACAAAATGTTTGTCACATATTATATTTCCCTGACTTTATATATATATATTCTTTTTAGTTTTTAAACTTTTAATACAAACAATACGGTAGGAAACTTAAGATTATATGGAAACAGACATTGCACACAGATTGAGCTCAAAGGGGATTCCCCCGTTCGGGGATTCGCAGTTGAGTGACGAAGAATACAGATAAGTGACGTACATTGTTAAAGTTGATTGGTACTTGAGTGAACGGATGGAGGAATGAAATCTATTTAATGATAAAAGTTTTGCATTATTTGCAATGGAAAATACCGTCTGAGGATATGTTTGTATTCGCGAGTTGGGATATCTAACGTGTGTAAGGCTGTTTCTCTCGTGTCTAGCTCAGTTCGGTTGGGCCAAGGGTGGACAAAATATTTCCAAGTCTGCTCTAGTTTTGGTAGCCAATGTTATATTTTTCTCGCTCCATTTTTTAAATTCTTCTTTCTTTCTGTTTGTTCTTCCATGCATTTCCCTGAGCCCTGTCTGTCTTTCTTTCCTTTACTGTGCTTCACTGTTGGTCACTTTCTTCCAGTACTTATTTCAGTATATTTCCTTATCCGCGCCATGAAATAAGTATAGGAAACTTACTTTAGGAAGTTTATATGCTTTGAAAAATGATTAGAACATAGACTTCACAAATGATTGTGAAGACCGTCAGTTTCAGCTGTCATCCGATTAAAGGTTAATACATAATTAAACGTAATTAATGATCCAGTTTTTAAAGCATATTTATATCTAAAAACACTTTTATATCTATTTATAGTCCACACAATTGAAATTCATAATCATTATCTATATTTATGCAAGGTAAATTATTCTGATTTAAATTTGAATTTTTTTACTGTTATATGGCCCAAAGCTGTACAGTATAGGCCCGTGTCTATATAACATGTACGATGCGAGTCTGTTTATTATTCCAAGCGGTTTACCATGCCAGGTGTACTTCTCATTCTAGAACAGATAGGTGAACAGAATTGAAAAAAAAAAAAACAGTTGCCCACCTTTTTTTGAGAAAATTAACAAACAGCCTGTTGAATTTGAAAGGTAAAATAAAACTTTACCAATCAACTTTAAGCTTGCGTAAGTCACATGTCGTGTCTCACAAAGAGTTTAACAACTTTCCACCATAGCACCTTTATGCATTAGTGTAGCATCTTATTTATATCATAGATTTACAGTATGATTCACATTTATAAGTTCTTAACTACTGATTGTATCCAAGGAAGAAATTGTACGGTAAAAGGGTCCAGAAGAGACTAAATTGATGTAGATTTCGTTCCAGAAAAGCACTGAAAACTGTACGAGAATGCAAAAAGAAAATGTAAATTGGTTACATCCGTCCACTGTCGATCTTCAAGAAAGTAAACTCATTGTACTAGAAAGAAATATCGCATGTGATTGAGATGTCCACGAAATGGAAAGTATTTTGTTGTAGGGTAATGAATGCTATTAAAATGGTGTTCCGATTTTTGCGGCTTCTGCATACCATAATGAAAGTATCTACCAAAGTTTTCTGTAAATCCAGTTGTCTTGAAACCGAATTCTACTGAGAATAGACTGATTCTTTGTAAATATGCGAAATTTTGTGTCGCTTTATTAAACTTTATTTATTAAAATTGATCGACGAATATATCCTGCATATACTTATCAGTTCGTCAGGAAATATCACTTGAACGAAATTAAATACATCTGTGAAAGGAAACGAAATAATAGTAAATTCATGAAGCGACAAAGAATGAACAAAAACTTACTGAAATGGTACTAAAGTACAGAAAACACCTTTAATTATTGGTAGCAACCGCACAAGTTTTCACAAAACAAGAAACTAATTTAGGCATTAACATTTTCAAACACATGCATTGACATCTGTTGACAATAAAGAGCAAATTATTATTCCGTGAAGTAATGCGATACGAATTCTGATTACTTTGATAGTATTCCTGTTCTAAAACCAGTAGTAAAGAACTTTAATAATGCTTCAGTACATGATATTACCTCTTATGAAATGATTGTTTCAACAAAATAAAAATCTATACAAAGAAATGAAACTGTTTCTTAAATGAAAACTTCACCTGAGAAGTCAAACGCCTTGTAGAGTTAAAATGAAATTTTGTTCATATTAGAAAATGTTCGCACCAATGAGTGCGTTTTCGTGACAGTATTTAGTTGAAATAAATGTTGAGAATTTGGACCAAAGTTCGCAGGTTTGATTTTGAACTGAACCTTCCTTAAAGTGGCTATGTAAACATCGTTACTTTCATTTTGGTAAATTTTGTGTTCAATATTATTGCTTTCTGGTAATCTTTATCAATAATTTATAATATTAATTGCATAGAATCTGAATTGGTACTCAGTTAGTTTTTACCTGGTAACTCATTAATGAAACAAAATGTATGTAAAATATTTATTTTTATCAAGTTAGCTTTCTTGTAATTAATTGAATTCATTGGCTGGATTTAGGGATATAATTTTAGAACTACAAAATTAATCTTTCCTTTTGCACGTTACATTTTCTAAAGAATAGCACGTGATTCGTCTGCTTTGTTATTGCAACTTTAAGTTACGGCTTTTCAAAACTAATTTCTTGACCGTTTCTACGTCCATAGAAAGCACGACAAAAGTGCTGTTCCGTCTGACGCAGTTGGCGAGTCGTCCTGACTGACACGCGGAAGACCTAGGTTCAATTGTCGTAGTGAGATAAGAATTTTTCAACAATATCCATGTATGCAGCATCTCTGGGGTTCACTGAGCCTCTAATATATGAGCACATAAAATGGACTCTCGGGGAAAAGGTGGGTACCTGTGACCATGATGTGATGATCACATCATCTCCACAAATGTCAGAAGTTATGAATGTGTACTGTGTAGTGTAGCCCTACATTCCATCTCCCTTATACCTTCATGGTAAGAGTACGTTGTAATGTGCTTTAAAGTATTCATAGTGTTAAAGATATTCGCTAGACTCACAAAATTAGCTTATTTCAGGTACAAATGCAGATACATTTCTATCAACTTTGCATAAATTATGTGTAGGCTATATAACTGTCATATCGACATTGTGGAATGTAATTTTGTAATATGTTATAGCAATTGTGTTTTCGATAATCTTTTTTTCTGTTTTGAAGTACCATCTAGTTGTAAACTAAAGACTCATAAGCCATATCTATAATAAATAATAGTAACTAACTATATACCGTGGGAAATGTCGTCTTTAAGTTTACTAAATTACACGTATGAACAAAGAAATTAACATTTTCTGGTCAATATTTTACTCTTGAGGTTTTATATGTTAGATAAATCTATTATTATCCATGTCTCAATGTTTTGATCGTCGGACTTCTTTAGGATCCTTGTCGCGTGTGTAGTTTCCTAACCGATAATTGTTCTGAAGCTGGTAAAGAGAATTAAAAATATTTCGTTCCTTTATTTAATTTACAGTCTGGATGGCTAGTGTCTGTGTGTACTAGCAAATAAAAAAAAAACATCTGTTCTGTTCGCTCCATGCGTTCCTCTGTGGTGACGTCAGACTTTACTTATATCCTTATGAATACATTCCAGGATTTTCATGACTTTGCATATTTTTTAGCAGTAGTCAATAATTGCTGATACATTGAAATTAATATTTAAAAAGAATACTTAAGGTGCTTCGTGAGTGCGTATATGTGCACATTTGGTCATTGCAAGGTGATTGAGCATATTTTAACCATTTTTAGGTCATATTCATTTATTTTGTTTTCAAGGTATAAATAACTGTCATTTAGATTTTGTTTCCCCCCCCCCCCCCAAGACAGTACAATTTCCACCAAGGAGTCTTGTACACGGAAACCCCAGGGCTCAAAACATGAAACACCAAGATGTATGTGAAAAATATCCCACCAGATGGTGCTCATTTTTAGATTGGAACAATTAGTCTTACGTACTTGCGAATTTCACAATTTCTTGCTTATCATATCTTTTCTTTCTCAATTAGGTTACCTCATCAAGAAAAATATGAATAGGGAATTTTTATGTTCAAGGGAATATTTAAGAAAATTTTATCTCTTTATTGCATTTTCATATTTCGGTGATTGTTGAAGTTCATAAAATTCCATCGGTACTTATGAATATATTCGCATTTTCACCTTGATGGTTTCTGTACCCAATGGGAGATGGAGGATTGTCGTTATCTGTGACGTTAATAGAGTATTGCAAAGAATCCTCTGAACTATTTTCCCGCAAGAGCAGGACTAAAATTTAAGCGTTTGACTTCTCATGGTTGTCTTGATAAGTAATCGAAGTTCCAAACTGGATCATAAAATATCAGTACACAATAAAACTCTCAACACAAAAATATACAACCTCAAAACAAACAAACAAAATTAAGTTCTTCTTTAACAATACGTTTCACAAATCGATATGAATTTATCTGATTTTCGGCGCCAGGTTTCAACAATATTACTCTGCAATAATTACCGCACTACCAACAATTGTTAATCGCATTGTTGCCTCCTTGTAACAGTCTTATTTTCTTCATTATTGCACATTTCTTTTTTTTTTTTTACAACTCTACAATTCACGTTTTTCAAAAACATTGTGACTGATACGTATCTTGTGTAACGCGTTTCGATACGAATTATTTGGAGATAAGGTCCCGTAGCGGCTTTATACCCAACATAAAAACAAAAATTATTCATACCAACAATCCACCCGTGAGTCAGTCAGAAACCATATTCACCCGTTTTCAAAGTAGGAGACATAGCCATAATCTTGCACTCTTGACACATTTTCTTTTCTTTTTAAAAAGATTATTATCTTATTTGTACAATAATGAGTCACTGATGTGAATTTTCGCGTCTTTGAATTAGTCCAAGACTCATTGTCAGCCGTTATGCAATGTCTGAAGAGCCCAAGACGCTAACACCAATAACAATGGAAGACGAATTTTATTTGTTGCTGCCCTGTTGTGCCCGTGGCGAACGGAGTACCCGGATGGCCTCCGCGTTGTTGGGTTTATTGTCTGCTGGGTTCGACTCTCGAACATGGAAGCGTGGGTCGTCATCTCCTCCTCCAAGCCTTCTCCGTCCTCGTCGCTCTCCTCCTCCGAAAGTCCGTCCATCCCTTTCCTCTCCTTCCCCTGCTTGTTCCTCTTCTTGGACCTCCCTTTCCCCTCCTTCCGGCGGTTCTTATTGTCATTGTGTCTGGAGGGAGAAGGGACAATGGTCGTCTTGGGCGCCAGCTGGAGCTCTGCAAAGGGAAAAGGAGCCAATTAGTGTCGTTTCTCTAGTCTCTGAATATCTTTCTGTAACTGATAAGGGGGGAGGGGTGTACACTACGCGTTAATGCTAAGTAAAACACCACACCATGCGACAAGCAATTAGGCGTCTTCAGTTATTTTTAGGAAGATTGGTACTGACACCGTCTCGACTCGTTCGAACAGAAGCGTCACCAGAGAATTACATTATAATATTACAAAATTACAAAATATTATGAAGTGGGGCTGCGTCTGTGATCATGACTGCTAACACACTCTCTCTTCTTCCTTCTCTTTGTTTCTACAATTTATTCCTCCTCTTTTCTCTTTCTTATTGTTTCACTATCGGTCTTTGTATATTCTTTCATTTTTATCTTTTTTATCTTCCGCTCTTTATTTCTGTTTCCCTATTTCTTTCTTCGACTCTTGCTCTCCGGTTTGTTTCTCTTTCTCTCTCTTCCCTCCCCCTCCCTCCCCCTCTTCCTCGCCTCTCTCTCTACTTCTTCTTTCTCTTTCTCGCTCTGTCTCCCCGATAGGGTAGTGGTAAAGTCGTCACCTTGTAATGAAGAGATCCTGGATTCGATACCCGGCGGAGGCACACAGTGGTTCGGATTCCACTTTAAACTATAGTTTCAGTCCCAGTTACCCTTTCTGCGCATAAAGTGGACTTCTTAAACTTCTTCCTCGGTCCTTCCCGTTTTCTTTTGCTCTGTCTTTTTCTCAATCTTTCCTCTGTTTCTTTTACCTTCTTTCCTCTATATTTCTTTTCTAGTTCTTTCCTTTGATTTTCTTTCTCCTTGTTTTATCTGTTTCTCTTTTCCCTCCCTTTCTCTTCTCCCTCTGTTTATCTTTTTCTTTCTTTCCTCTGTCGGTCTCTTTCCGTCTCATTCTTTCTACCTTTCTTCCCTTTCTTTATCCTTCTCTACATGAGATTCTTGCTATTTGGACGGCACGACATGCTTTATGGTGAGCTTTAAACTATCTTCGCCCACCATACGTTCGAGACTCGTAATTTAAGAATGAAGCAAAATTACATTGTTACGTGGCTTACTTAGAACTGCCACTAAGACAGAAAGTTGGTTACATATAACCTATATATTTTTGTCGTAATTGCAAAATGCCAGTTGTGTACCTGTACAGAGTGGTCAAGACAAAATTCCTTTTTGCAGAATTCGTAGCACAAGAACGAGTAACATTATTCTGCACAATTGTTTGTCTTCATACCCTCCATGCGCCGTGAAATTTTTTAACGTGACACCCTGTGTATGTTTCTTTCCCGAACTCGAGACGACACAGATGTTTACAACTTGCAAAGAAAGACAGTTTCGTCTTTAAAGGTTCACAGAGAACACTTCTTGGATTAGAGATTTTCTGAACTATTATTATTTTCCTGTTTCTTCCTGATTGTAGCTCATGTCATTGCTTTGAAGGGACCTGAATATATCCAGCTTTTCGATTTTTCACCTATATTTTTGTTTTATTTTTACGTTGTTTTTATTATTTCCTCCCCTGTTATTCCATTTCAACGTCTGTGTTAATATAGAATTGATATCTAACTTTTAAACAAAACGATTAAGCAATCAAAAAGACATTCGTTGATGTGAAGTTTAGAAAGCATTTCCAGAAAAGAGTATGGACACTGGCAACCCTGCCAATGTTTCTCTTCCGGAAGTGCATTGGGGCGCAATTTTGAACTTGGCGTTCAGTCCATTTACCCCTGCCTCCATAAATCTAATAGCTTAAATTGAATTTCTTCGACTCCACTTAAAACAGAAGAGTTCCCTGTGCCTCGAACAGAAGGAGCGTCGACAACAGGGTGGAGGAGGTTGAAGAGGGGAAAGTTTCCTTTTACATAAAGATTCCAGAAGACGAAAACGTCAACTTAAGGAAATTGTAATCTCATTTAGAGTGAAACATTTGGCTGCCCTGACTGAAACTGGAGATCTCTTTAATTCCTTTGTGAGGTGATCCTCTCTATGGAGCCTTACGGTTAACTTTCACGCAACTATTTTCTCCTTATTCCGTCTTCAGGCTGGCAGGTTCCGCATTTCAATCCCAGTTTCAGAATATGGACGTTTCAGTTTCATCAATTGGCCGTCCTCTGTGGCGGAGTGTTTAGCATAGCGCGCTTCGACGCCAGGGGTCTTGGGTTGGAATCTCGAACTGGAGATGGGCGTCCATCGTGAGTGTCCATTTATCAATTTAATCACACTACGCCTGCTCTTCGTCGCGATTAGCCAAAAGTGGCAGAAAAGCGACGCTAAATAACAAAAATCAGATCTGAAATTGTAGTTTTTCCTGGCGACGTGATTCGAACAAGTGTTCTCGGTTTACCAGCCATGTAAAATCGGCGTTAGCTTCCAACGTCACTAGGTCATCAGGAATCACATTCACTGTTGGGATTTTGGGGTTAGCAAAGCTCTCTGCCCAAAGTCAGCGCGTATGATCAGAAATTTAGAAGACGCTTGTAAAGTATTTCATTGGCCAATTCTGAACGTAGTTTTGGGGGGGGGGGGAGGCGAAAGGAAGCAGATAACGTCTAAGTTGCCTACGCTTATTTGTAATAATATTTACTAATTTCCTAGGATGGACGGAGATGGAAAACTATGTTGCTGCACCAATCAAAATTACATGACTTTGAAATTCGGTGCAGGATTTCAAGTGAAACCAAGAGGTTCCAGGTTCCATCTCGCGGGGAGTTTTAAGTGCACTTTGAGCCTTGAGAACTTATATCTGTTCTCATTTAATTTCAATAATATAACTTAATGCATTGTTAGGTTAGCAGCTACGACAAAGATGTTAGATTGGTTGGTTCATTTGGTGTTTTAAGTCCACTTTATGCACAGCAAGGCTAATCGGGACTGGACCTACAGTTTAAAGTTGGATCCGAACCACTATGTGCCTCCACCGGGAATCGAACCAGGACCCTTGATTAAAAGGCGACAACGCTACCACTGCGCCATCAGGGAGGATGAAGGTGTTAGCATTGTTGATGTAAATGAGGAGAAGGGTGCAGGTTAAGGCAGTAAAATATTTAGTGGGAGTATGACGTTACCAATAATATATGATTACTCTCACGGTGTAATTAACTTAAACTTCATGAATTTTATCTGTTTTCTGCAAACTTACTTGTGAGTTTTGTTTAATTCAATTTTTTTAAAAGGGAAGAATGGTGATTACCCACACTTCCTAACGCCGAATGTTTTACAAAAAGTTTTTTTGGTCATTCAATCTTATAACCACATTAAAACGACGTTACCCCCCCCCCCCTAAAATGTAAAAGCCATGGGAAAGATCTATGATTTTTTATATAAACTTGACTTGGCATCAATGTGGAATGATTTAAATGAGGTTTTTTTTTTTTTTTTTAAATATCACTGATTAGAATCACTTTAAAGAAATAATTTCTAGAATAATGTACATAAGGATTTTGCAGATATCGGAATCACTTTTGGTGAAAGCCTATTAATCTCGTAATCATTTAATGGTGTTTATTAGGCTATAAGAATGGAATAGAAAGGAAATAAAATGTATGTACTGATGTTGTGAAGCTCATATGAAAGGAAATGGAAACGCACATTTCTCTTGATTTAAAATTCAATAATTTTTATGGGCAAAAGTAGCAAACATTTTGTGTATAAAAATATACGAAATACTAATCATGTTAAACCATAAATAGTGTAATTATCATTGAACTGTAAATAATCATGGCCGCTGATATTTTTCTAACCATCAATAATACAAATCTCAAAAATTCAGTTACAAAGACTATAAAAAGATGTAAGTTACTAACTTAAGTTACAATTATAGAGTAAAACCAGAATGTTATATTTTAACTGGAAGAGGAGTTACTGAAATTAATATTAGTTTCAATAAAACATTTAACAATAAAACATTTAACAATATTTCCATAGTAGGTACAGTATCAAAAACAGAAAAATGTATATTTAGGTACATTTTTTATTTGCTTTAATCAAACTTGAAATATTTTACAGGGCCATTTAGTAGAAAAAGACTTTGTATAAAAAACATTTATCTATATGTATGGTGCCAAAAACCATACAAGCAATTTTAAGCGTGTTTTTTAAAAAAAAATCGAGTTAATTTTTAAAAATCCGATTTAAATTTTAAAAAATTAACAAAAATGTTTTTTAAAATAAAGATCATAATTTCTATCCACCCTGCTTGACATACAATGACATTAATGTCTGAGATTTACAGTCTTGACTTCCTTTTTTTGTTCTCTTTCCTTCTCTTTTTTTTTCTCTTTTACTTAGCTTTACATAGTAAATACAGGATACCAGCTTGGTCTGTGTGCAATGGGTTGGTTACCTATTACAGAAACGCAGACTTAAATATCGACATTTTCGTTCAATACTGTATATTTCTAGAAGCTTAATTTCCTAGTTACTGTAGTTCCTCAGATTTTGACCAATTCTCGCGTGTCCATTGTTACTGAAGTGTAAAAATGTTGAATCTCGTTTGCTCAGTCAGCACTTTTTAATTTTGTGTTAACATGCTGTTTCATGACAAAATTCGGAAAAAGGACAATTCCGAGCGTTACATCATTCTCCACTTGGATCCTTAATTCATAAATTTTGCTACAACCTTCCACAGAGTTGTGCCATAACCGCTTCCGTTACCCCCTTCCTCAAAGCAAGGAGACTGCACTTCTTAATGCCGTTTTTTTTTTTTAAAAAAAACTCCATCAACCATGACGTAAATTACAGCGCTAGAACGGAAGTGTTTCTAGGTTCGAATCTGCGATATGGAATAGAAGTTTCATTATCCAATTTACCATGCATCTTCATTGTGACAATTAAACTATAGAGCTCGGAAAGTGACGTAATGCCCGTTCTCAAACTGCAAATGTCATGTGTTTTCCTGATATCTGAGCGTTCGTTAACCTTCCACGTTGGAATCGATTCGTTACGGAGACATTAAGATAGGTCGGATCATATTGCAGGCTTTTTACCATTAGGTAATAATCAACTTTAAAAATTTTAATCCATTCATAATTCATCATTATGAGAGCATTAAATTTTCACTTAAAATAATTAACGTAAAACTCCAAAATTGTAAGCTTCGCCGATCAACAAAATTCGCACCATGATCAGAAGTGGCTGCTGTTTCAACAAGTTGACAGAATATATTTTTCTCATCCGGTCACAAAATGTTCGTAGGCTCCTGGCAACCCTGCGAGGGGCTTTCCTTTACGGAAATCTTAGTGATAGCAGCGCCTCTCTTCGGAAGAGGACCCAGCATCCCTGATTGGAGGCGACAGTCTGAATGACACGGTTTCTTTATGGTTCTATTAAACGGAGAACGCAGGGGACACCATTGTTCGGAAATTCATGTATCCGAATTGCCTCATTCCTTCGAAGAGGAAAGTGATCCGCCATTTTCTTGCCTCGCTTATCGGTGACAAAGAGTAGCTGTTTCGGTGAAAGTGCTTTGGGAAAGACCCTAGAAAGTTTAAATTATAATGTAATTAATTTCCGTGGATCGTGTTCTGCCAGCTTTCATAGCTTTGTCGTTTCCTCTTGCAATTCCAAAATAGTCATTTTCTTATCAAAATGTTAATTAAAATTATCCTCCATGTCTGATCTAACATGGAAACCGAAGAACCACATTGCTGAATGTCGAAGCACAGAAAAATATGACAATTATTATTTTGCGATTGGACCATGGGCTTGCATTGTCTTATTTTGGCGCCAAAATTTCCCTCCACTATAAAACCGCCAATGGAAGAGCCAATCATGCAACCCCAAACGGAAAACTGAAGCCGATTGGCTGTTTAATTAGCATGACGTCAGAAGTTTTAGCGATAAATTTTTGTAGTAAAACTGATAATACCAAATGTTTGGAAGTAAAGCAATCAATTAGTGGTTAATTATATTACTAAAACTTCTCATAATAAATTCTCTGCGTTTAGAAAAGATGATCACTTCTTTAGAAAATTACAAATTAGAGATACTGGAGTCTAAATGTCAAAATTAGAAAAAAAATATAGGTCTTCACTTTGATATTTTGCAAGAAATTTCCTCCCCGATGGCGCTGTGGTACCGTCAAGGTGTCCCGGGTTCGATACCCGGTGGAGTCACATAGTGGTTTGGATCCCAATTTAAACTGTAGGTCCAGTCTCAATTAGACTTACTATGCATAAGGTAGACTTAAAACACCAAATCAATCAATCAAAGCAAGAAATACTCAGCATTCAACATTTATACATCCAGTAGGAGGCTGAGTGATTCTTGGAGCTGCTTTGGAGAAACTGTAAGACCATTCCCGGCATTCCTTCTTCTCTTAAGTTACCCACGTAATAGTCAGATGCTTACCACTGAACACTGAATATTCGTATGGGAAACTCTACAACCAAGTCATTTCATGCATTACAGTAACTCTAACCAGTGAACAATAAACATCGTACACTAACGCAAGATGATACTGCACTTGTGTTGTAGAATTCAATTGATCATGTAATAATGTTACTTAAATGGTCAGCGCAGTTTTACCCAGTTGTAGCGAATTTTAAGCAAGGAACCAATGACTGAAGAACACTTCGAATAGCAACAAAAAATCATTTAAAATAAAATGTGAATTAATACAAAGTTACTTAAAAGTACGTACATTTTACACACTGATCTAATTGCACCATCTATACTTTTAGAATTTAACCAAAGAATAAAACTAAAGAAACACTTAATTACTTGTATAAGAGCTACACCACAATTTTTTAATTAAAAACCATACATTTAACACAAGTTGTCACTTTGATTATATTATGTGTATGTCTAACTTTATATCAAAGAGTAAGATACACTGTAACGAAAAACATCTGTTTAAAAAAAATTCAAGATAACTTAATGTAATATTTTACACTGCCTTGTTATTTATTACAGCAAGTGTTGTTTTAGAAAGTAACCACAGAGTCTGTCAGAAATCTGATATCCAATATACTAGTACTGTAATCGAGTGTTTGTATTGTATTTTGTACAAGTGAGACAAGGAAACATCAGTAGATGCAGAAATAAATATGTATCAGTTTTCAACATTTAAAGCCCGTACGAAAAGTAGGCTACACTGTAAAATGCTCAGGTTTGTTTCTAGAAATTAAAAAAAAAATAAGATGCAAAAAATTGCATAAGAGTATGAACATATCGCACATTTCTATCCTCATCGTCGCGATTGATAAAGCAGCGATGCGAAATAAAAGAAACAAATAAGAAAAATACACTCACTTTATTGTAAGATACTACGTATAATCCCAAGTATTACAAATCTGATGTATCATAGTTCTACGAGTTAATTGGTTTTGTAATAGAATAGAAGACAATGGTCTTTATTTAAGCAGGCGTGTTTCTGCCTCATGGGCAACCAACCCTTGTCCGAGATACAATAA
This sequence comes from Lepisma saccharinum, assembly GCF_977018435.1. Taxonomy (NCBI): domain Eukaryota; kingdom Metazoa; phylum Arthropoda; class Insecta; order Zygentoma; family Lepismatidae; genus Lepisma; species Lepisma saccharinum. Next base: position 156,826,851 of record NC_139229.1, on the reverse strand, counting down.
ATCAATAAAAACGAATAAAGAGGAAAAACATGATGATCATGACAATACAATAAAATAATGTGAAGATTAAACAATGATAAAATAATATATTGAATTGATTAGTTTGTATATTGTGGAGTTAAGATAATAAATAATAACTCATTATCAGTGCACTGTAAGGGAGAAGGGTGATAGGTATGCGTTACATGATATGTAAGTGTAGATGCAATTATTAAGATTTGTAGCCTAATGAAGTTGTTGAGACAATAGTAAGTGCTTTAGGTTTTTTTTTTAAAACTTAGATGGAAAATTATGTTAGTCAAGGGTGCTAGCAAGTACAAACAAGTACAATATTTCCGATTTTGTTGTGAAATATGAAACTGTAATTTGATTAAGACTGAGTTATATATTTAATGTATATACTGAATGTTTTGTGGGAATATGTGCTACTTTTTAACACACGATGTGTTTTTGAAGTTACGCCTGTTTCTTACAACCTAATGTAAAGAACCCAGTGAGTAGGAAACAAAGGCAAAAGACGCCCACCTTGTAGCCTAATGACGCCCTCGACGTTTCCCAAAGCGTTCGCCGAAGAGCAGACGTAGCTGCCGTAATCCTTCTTCTCCAGGTTCCTGATGGTGAGCCGCATGGAGAGGGAGTAGCCATTGGGCTGAGGTAACTCTTCCATAGGGAACTTTGAACCTTCCACCAGCTTCTCTCCTGGAAAGAAAAACAACATTCAACACTTCTCGCACAAACACATGTAAAAGCTGATAAAATCAACGTGAGTCGGGAAATTGATTTTTTTTTAGCTTTGATTCTCGAGGTGTGTGATTTCAAGTGGGGATTTTTACCGACATTGCTGCATAAAAGCGTCTATAAAATTCACCCAGACAGTGAGAATGGGTACCTGGGGGCAAACGTGGGGGGCTAGGGGCGGCAGGAGTGTGGTGCTGATCGCATCACCTTCACAATGATTGAGATAGTGAATGTGTGGTCACAATGGAAATGCAATGAGCGCGGTAAAGAATATATGTACATATTTTCACCTTCTGCCAATTTTTGAAATGTTCTAAACTGTGTGACCCTTCGGCAGCCTATTAGCCGGTTCCGGATTTTAGCCTCAGTCTGAACATGCCTGTGTATTTGCATTTCATCTATTTCACCTGCTCATTAGTCATCCTCTTCGTTCTAAGAAACCTTGTTCTTCATTATTAGGGCTACTTCTATACTCTGTCCCAGTTATCTTTGGAGCAAGGTCGCGCATAGGATACCGGAAATCGAGTGGGCAGAGCGAAGTACGCTGCTGCTACAGTCGCACCCCCTCCACGAAATCCCATTCCCTCTCACGTGTTCGCCGGTCCCCGTGGCGGAGTGGATATCACATCGCGCTACGACGCCAGAAGGCACGACTTAGAATCTTGGCCCTTTAATGGATGTTTGTGAGTGTCCATTCATCAATTTAACCGTATCATCACTCATACCCATCTTCGCAAATTAGCCAAAAGGGGCACAAAAGGCGAAGTAAAATAAAGCTAACCAATCAAACCTCTCACGTGTTTATTGGTGGAGCCGTCTCGCCTCACTACTTGCGCAGAGACTTGTTTTCTTTCGCTTGCTCCAGAGGTAACCGGAACAGAGTATAGTGATTGAAACTTCCTAGAAATCTCTGCTCCATATCACTGCACAAAGAAAGTTAGAAGAGATTAAAAAGTTTGTAAGCATTAACCCAGCAGCCATCTTTGTCAGCCATTTTGAGAAGATGCAAACGAGAGATTTCGGCAAATTTTTATACCGGGTGGTCCAAAAGTCCCGGAACGGTCATATATCGTGAGAAATACACATCGAATCGGAAAACGAAAAACTACGTGTTAAATAAATGAAAGAAAACTATTTAATGATATCACAATTGAGTCCACACCCATCGCCCCCTGGGGGCGGGGCGGGGGCAACTGTGAAATTTTAAATAGAAACCCCCATTTTGTATTGTAGAATTGGAATTGAGAGAGGAACATAAATTGAGAGTATTTGAAAATAAGATCCTTAGGAAAATCTTTGGACCTAAAAGGGATGAGGACACAGGTGAGTGGAGAAGGTTACATAATTTAGAACTACATAATTTGTATTCATGTCCAGATATTATTAGAATGATTAAATCAAGAAGACAGGTGGGCAGGCCATGTGGCACGAATGGGAGAGGAAAGAGGAGTTCACAGGATTCTTGTTGGGAAAGCTGATGGCAAGAGACCTGTAGGAAGGCCAAGACGAAGATGGAGGGACAATGTTGAGATGGATTTAAAGGAAATCGGTAGGGATGGAAAAGAGTATACAAATCTTGCTCAAGATAGGGACAGATGGAAGGTCTGTGTTGCTGCAGCCATGAACCTTCGGGTTTAAAAAGGCTAGAGAGTTAGTTAGTTAGAATCGGAAAGAGGACTTCATTCCGAGTCCAACGAGCTATCAACTATCCTCCTAGCTCAATTTTATAAAACACCAAAATATTTCAAAGGGACGCTCTGCCCCTAATTGAGCTAGGAGAATGGTTGATAGCTCGTTGGACTCGTTGAAATGAAGTCCTCTTTCCGATTCTACAATGCAAAATGAAGTTTCCATCTAAAATTTCACGGGGCGGGGGTGGGGAATCAAATGTGATATCATTAAATAGCTTTCTTTCACTTATTAAACACGTATTTTTTCGTTTTCCGATTCGATGTGTATTTCTCACGATATGTGACCGTTCCGGGACTTTGTGACCACCCGGTATGCTGATAAGTACATTGAGTGCAACTACATTACACGAAAATCAGATTTTTGTCTGTAATTTCCAATTTTGATTACAAAGTTGTCTAAAATGACTAACATTATCATAGCCACAGTGTATCTGTGCCATAACCGAGACTTGGAATTTTGACGACGTTGACAGATGTAATATTAAGGATGTTTGACGTCATGCTAAAAATTTACACTCCTTTTGAAAATAAAAGGGGCAAAAGCTTGATTACCGAGCGAAACCGGTTATCATCTTACAGGCTACTTCCCACACTCGGCTTGCTTTCCATATCGTGGATCAAGTCTTTATGAAGTGCTGAACGCGAAATGGTGACCTAGGAAAAAGAGAGAGATTGGGGGAGGGATTTGTAATGTAAATCATCACGTAAGATCTCGAACCTCGTACACGGAAAACAGTAATTATTTTTGTCAGTGTGTTAACCTTAACGCAATCGCTCACCCCCTTCTTCCCCTCCTGAGGATACGCACTGCGGTCTGATCGCTTAATAAAGACTCGCCTGATCGTTCGTCTTCCTGTTAAAGCCCTTTTCGAGATTGCGTGATCAATTCATCAGGCTTTTATATAGGGAGCCGCCTCCCTTACGAAAGGGTTAAATCCATTGGAACATCGGTGAATAAGAGTTAATTTAGACCGCTCTTTGAGTGTCGTTTTTTTTTCTTTTTTTTTCCTCCTCCGGCGTCGAGCTTGGAGCTGATAATGTGAAAGTGTCTTGGCTGTACGCGGTGTTTAAAAAATACTGAATTTTTCCCGGCGTTTTCATTTCCACACGAGGCAAAAAGTATAAGTTATAAACTCATTGCATCGGCTGTGAATAGTGGCCGGTTTTTTTTAAGTACAGGGTGTCCCGAAAGTCTTTTAACCAATATGTTTAACAGAAACATGCTTTATTACTCGTGCTACATTAACTCTTCTTTACAGCAGTTGTTCACCCTAGTACAGTCACGGACATTTTTGGGTTGTAACGTCCTCATTGGAAGTCGGTGAGGTCGTTATAAGCCATATGTGTCCACAACTGGCAAGAAGTTCAAGAAGCATTGTTAATTAAGGAATACTTTTGCCATTACTTTTCTTAATCGACCTAAGAAATAAGAATTTCATTAACAATACATTCCAATACATTGATAGTAAATGCAGATTGTAACGAACCTGAGAGTTTAAGGTTTTATATTTGTAAGAAGTTAAGATTTTTAAAATGTTTGTTACTTCAAATAATGTGCAAGTTGTCACAGACAATTATAGTTAGATTGATACAGTTGTAGTTGGAAATTTTATATATGTTTATAAATACGTCAAAATCTGTTCGTGTTGACGTCACTTTCTCATCTCAGCACAGGAAGTGAACCAACCTGAATGTTTCTCACCTGACGACAGACTGAGATTGAAAAACAGATGAAGGTGAAGAATCAATAATAACTTGGGTACGGAGAGAATTCAAGTATAGATTTTGGGTTTCCGAGTTTTCTTCTTGCCGATAAGTTGAAAGTAAGCAATTAATTATGTTCTTTGACTTTCGCTATATGTGAGGGAATTGCCCAACGTTAGTATTGAATGTTCTAGTGTTTTACTGGTAAGTGATTATGAAATATACGCGATTATAAAACTGCGTTTTAACTTTGAAAACAGTGTTGTGTTTCTTTTCTGCCCAGAAAGCCCTGATGATTTGCAGATTCTCATGTTCCCTACTAAAGGAGTAGCGGACTAACTTTGTGATGACTGGTGTACAACCGGGGGACCTTGCAATATGTACTAGGAAGTAGCAGCCCAACTGTGGGGAAGGCTTAGCTTTAAGAGACCATAATGCGGGGTCAAAAGTGACAAAAAGGGAGGGCAACTGACCCGCACGCCCCCCCCCCTTTCCTCTAACGTCGACACTGGTGCTAGCATTAACATGTGGAACATTTACTGTGAAGGCGAACTAACATAGCAATAATGCATATTTGTGTAAACCAAACTTTCTAGTCACCCTGTTGCAGGAAAAAGCTAAAATGCGGACAAATTATACTAATACGTAAAACTCTCATTTTAGTTTGTTTTACAAAGGGAGATCCGCCGCAGTGAAATCTGATCCTCGGACCACTAGACTACATTTCTGAAACTTGAAGGATGAAACTAATGCGAATGTTTGGGCATCACTTGAACTTCAATTTCGGAATATTTGAAAAGGAAAAAAAAAATGCTTGGTTGGTGCTTAAAAGGGGGGCTATTAGGAGAGGGTGATTTACCAATGTAGCAACTACAATATGTGCCCTAAAACGGGTGTGGCATCATTATTGGATCATTTATTTATCCTGATCGTTGTTATAGTCTACAGGCGAAATACAGATAAACGCAATGGGAAGTGAGAAAGAAAACTACTCGTGTAAATATAATTGTCCGATGAGAGAATTTTTTGTGCAAATACGTCCCTAAATTTCTCATACGGGTTTTCTTCCTCGTCCAAAAAAAATCGATTTGAATTTCGCTATTTTCTGTGATGTTTATTCTAGTTATGTAATGTTGACATATTCCGCTCAGTTCGTCAAACTTTATTTTCGTGGTATCTTTGTATCTGACCTTTCCGTCGCCTTGTAATCATGTTTTCTCTGGTTCTATTCCCGGTGGAGACATTTTACGCATCCCACTCTAAACTGTAGGCCCAGTCCCGATTAACTTATCTGTGCGTAAACCTGATTTAGAACAAACTTTTGATTTGCAAATTTATTTTAATGTTCCCTTTTGTAATTGACATAAAAATAAAAAAAGGTAAAGGAAACGCTTGTGCATTGCACCGTTCCTTGAAGACACACAGTGTTAAGAGGGCATGGCTCCACACATTATCGTTACAAGCAAAGATGGAAGTATCAGCACCAGCCTCCGTCGTCTCTACTACACTTCTTGTAGGGTTCTAAAGCATCCAATGGTGAAAGTCAGGACAACCCTGACGCTACTGTCTGGCATCACTTCCTGGAGAATCGAACCCGGACCCTCCGAGCGGCAGTCAGACGCCACACTTACTAGTTTGTAATTGACACCAATCGAAATTAAAGGTCTCACGTCACAACTTGGTATCAGTTGATCAGATTCCAAATTATAATCAATTAGACGTTTCACGGTGGAAGCAGGGATGCACAACAATGTAGCACCGGCGGGGGGGGGGGGGGTGGGAAGGGGATGAAGTAGGGGGAATAAAAGCAGGAACCGGGTGCCAACACAAACGTTCTTGCCGAGCGCTTATGTTCGGCCACTTTGCATTCCACGGCAGAACGCCCGTCCTTTCATAGCGGCAACCGTTAAAAGAGGGAGCCGGATTCCTCCGGCGCCTCACCCCCCTCCTGGAGCCACGTGGTCTCTTCCGATCCGCTCCAGGAGATTTTCCGGATTTCAATAGCATTCCGGGGCCCGGAGTCAACGGTTGGCCGGATTCCACGGAGCCACATGAAAAGGGTTTTCGACGGGGGGCGAGGGGGGAGAGGTCTCCATTACCCGACCCCTCCTAAGTCATCTGTACCAACACCAGCTCTCGATTCTCGGCGCTGGAGAGGCCGGTCGCCTGGGAAAGGTTTGTGATCTCCCTTCCACCTTTTAATACCAGATTTCGTCATTTGCAGCATCCGGGGAAACTGGACCAAACTTAACGCCGCTGATCGTCCTTGTCGAGCTCCATCAATTAGCATCCATTAGCCACGCATTGTTAAGGAATCGCGAGTTGAGCAGAACTCGCAGGCTAACGAGGTTTTGGCGGCAGAAAAGACTGCAAGGATACTCATCTGTGACCCTCTAACTCTGCTCTCTTGCATCCTTAGTCTGTAGTTACTCTCAAAGTGAATGTACAGGGTGTTACGGCACAAGATGGACAAACTTGCACTTAAAGGACGTCACGATGAACAATTTTCCTTAGTAACCTTTTCCTCATTTAAGCTTAGTCTTGACACTAAGAGCCCTGGAAAAAATCCCATTTTCTATTTTGTGTACATGTAGCCATAAACCACAGATCAGTCGTTGACACAGCGATTTATTTTTTCTGGGTGATAATAACATACTAAAAACGATATTATGCTGTGGAAACAGTATCGTATCAGTAGAGATTCCTGTAGGTTAAAGTTGATACGAGTAGATCGCCTTGTAATCAAGGGGTCGCGGGTTCGATATCAGGCGGAGTAATGTTCGGATCCCACTTTAAATTGTAGGTCCAGTCCCATTTAGCCTATCTGTGCATAAAGTAAACTTGAAACAAAACCTCAGATTAAATTTGCTAGGTTAAAACCCTACTAAACTGTGCCAGGATTAAGTGAAAGTTCATCAACTTTCTCTATTTTTCGAATATTTTCTTGCACTCTTTCCGAATATCTTCCTGCACTCTTTCCGAATTTAATGTGTGTTTCGATGTTGTTATCATGAATACATTACTTGTAGTGAAGGGCCAATAGAAAGAGTATTATGTGTGTCTTACACATTGCAGTCAACCCAAATAATGAGAAAAAAATCCTAAAACAGGGAATCAATAATTACAGTATCGATAAAATATAAAATGAAATTATTACTATTCATTTATAAATGCTTGCTACAATGCGATAATGTACGTACTCTATATTATTGCAATTGTTGCTTGATGTTTTTTAGTAATTTTGTAAGCTTTAATCCATAAGTATGGATAACGTTATAACGTAAGTCGTAAAGCATATTTCCCTGTAGGTTGTAGTAAATATATATCCCTATAGGTGATGTTCCTGGGTAAACAAAAAAAATCTGACAATTCGAAGGTGGGTATGGAACTTCTGGTTTGGACAAGTTCCCAATGTAAACAAGTGGGATACATATTGTATTCGAGTTTATTTTGTTTCAAAAGATCGGATACAAATTGGATCACTCAACATTTTTAAGTGATAAAGAGATACAAAGGTACCTAGAAAAAGTTAGGAAGTTCCCTAATCTTTTGGATGCAGATATAAGGGACAACACTAATATTTTCCAAGGCAATGTTGATCTTTTACCAACAGTTTCGTTTTTGATAAGACTTCTGCAGGTTGAGATGAAGATTACGTTAATTATAAACATTGAAATACTACGATTACATCAATAAAATAAATAATAATAATTACCACGGTTATAATTATTATACACTAATAATAACCTATTTAAATAAATTATATTCGAAATTTATTATTATTGTTGTTGTTTATCATGACGTTCGATCCACAATCAGAGTGGATATCCAAAACAACTATTTTCCATTGATTAACATTTTATACTTACTACACGGAAATGCACAGTTATTGTATTTTGTTATTAACTTTTGAAAGTGTCGTTCAAGAAAATACTTTAGAAGTTAGAAAAAATGACTCATAAAATTTTTATTGTGTGACCTCATGTAAAATTATATTTTTTGGAATTCTGAAAACTGTGGAATCATTTATTCTTTGGATTAAATGGTAGAATACGAAAAAAATAACCTGGTTCATGTATTTTTCCCCTTTTTTCGATCTAATGCATTCTTTACATTGGTTACTCTGTTCGAATACTAATCAAGTGAACTTTATTTCTGTTATTAATAGTAAAAACAACAAACTTTCTGCTTTTTTATAACTTGAAATGAACGATGCCAATTTTTAGGGGGAGTCGACTCAACCGTTCGACACACCTCCCGACGCCCATGGAGAGAGCACTTAACTACAACCAAAAGACAAATGCTTTATAATATGATTATAAATAGTTACAACTTTTAAATTTAGTCAAGACATGTGCGTTAGACAATTATGATTTTCGAAACACACAAAATATTTTCATTGAATTACTGCGGTGATGTAATGTCGACTATAGAGCCTATTACCTCGTGTTTGTGTCCAGTCTTTTCGCTTTACTGCCTGAATTCACTGATCTTTCCGTATCGGGTCTATCTGAAAACGATGCATATATACCTGAGAACAATTATTTGTTCCCTATCTCATGTTGAAACCAAAAGCTACACAAAGATTGTCGCGTTTTCTTAAGACACTGCCTTTTCATCTTTGAAATCCATGTTATTCTTGTCAAAACCGGAAGTGCAATCCCCGTCAACGCCAAGGAAGCACAGAAATGTAAACATCCGGTGAATAGCCCCTATTGCAAAAAAACTAACAATCGTAATGTTAATAGCTATCTATGCCTGGCGCTCATAAAGAAGTTATGAAAAATGTTGTGCGACAATATGCCTAATACGGATAAAAGCAAATGGATTACGGACGTAAACGGTAAGTTGAACCCATGTGCATTGCACTGTGTCGTGAAGGCACACAGGGTGGGGAGATAGAGCGCCACACATTCTCAATATCGGCCACACTGTAGATGATGTGATCAGCACCACGCTCCCACTGCCTTTATCGTCCCCAACCCATTGATCAGGGGCTGCATGAGCCCAAGGGAGGCTCTATGCAGAGATATTGTTAGAAAAATTCCACCTGAGATATCTTAGTTCGGCCATAGCACCCGGATCTGTCGTGTGGTAGTCAGACGCCCATAAAATACTTAAAAAGAACAAATCGGCTGCAAAGATTGTAACGCTATTCCTCGCTCGCAAAGGAACATAAGTCAGATTGTGTGCAATTCGATATTCCTTTGTTTCCCTTATTCGAAGAAGTAATACGTCACCAATCATGTGACTATGGAAAGGGAGGGCTCTCGCGTGGCTTGCGGAGTTCTCTCTCTCTCTCTTACTCTGGTAGCGGTTGGGGTTACATGTCGTAGCTCTACCTTGGACTGGTAGAATCGGTTAGCTGAAGTTATCATCTGTGTACTGGTAGTATAATTATAATATATTTAAGTTTAATCTAAGAATTATATTACTTCATTCAGTTAATTAGTTTCATTTGTGCACTATTTAGTTATTTGATATTTAATGCTACCATTACGCAGATGGTCATTTCAGATTTGGCCGATACTTACTAGTCTTGTTCATTTTGCATCCAATTAGATTTACAATTTCCCCATTCAAAATTGCTGACTAATATATTATATACGGAACAATAATACCGAATATTGAACGCAATCTAATTCCGGTACATCCATTAGTGATTCTATTGGACACATTAAAGGTTTCGAATACCGTATTCAATTAACAGACAATATTCCAGTGAGAATGATGCCATATAATTTGGATCCAAAGAAAGAAAAGGAAATGGAAGAAATTATTGATAATTTGTTAAAGCATGGTGTTATTGAACCTACTAATGGAGCATATGCTTCTCCAGCATTTATTGTGTATGGAAAAAATGGATCTAAAAGAATGGTCATTGATTATAATAAGATAAATGATCATATTTTATGGGATGGTTTTCCTCCAAATAACTTAGAAGACACCTTAAGTTTTTTGAGCAAAGGAAAAATTTATTCTGTTGTTGATATTAAATCTAGTTATCACCATATCTTACTTGCAGAAGAATCTCGAGACGTAACTAGTTTTGTAACAAAAACAGGCCATTTTAGGTATAAATTTCTGCCATTTGGTTTACGTGTAGGAAGTGCATGTCTAGCAAGAGCTATGGACATGGTCTTAGGAGATTTAAGAGGTACATTTCTTTCTTATTATTGTGATGATATTTTAATTGTATCATCTGAAGATATTGTTTAAAAGATTCAGAAATTATGGAATAACAATATCACCTCAAAAAATGCAATTGGGCCAGACAAAAATAAAATTCTTAGGGTTTGATGTGAGTAATGGAAATCTATGTATGGATCCTTCGCGGATCGATGCAATTAGAAATTTGCCAGCTCCCAAATCCTTGAGAGGATTAAATAAATTGTTAGGGTTTATAAATTATTTTTCAAGATTTATTCCTGACTTTCAGAAAATAATTTCACCATTAAATGATGTAAAATCTGTGAAACAAAAATTTTATTGGGGTTCTTTACAGCAAAATGTGCTCGATACAATTAAATTAGCATTTGAAGAAAATGTAATATTGAAGTTATCAGATATAGAAAAGTCATTTATAGTTCAGGCAGATGAGTCTTTATCAGGCTATGGTTCTATTTTATTGCAGGAAGATGAGGATAGGAATTTAAGACCTGTCTTCTTCTATTCTAAGCGAATGAAAGAAGCTGATAAAAATAAAACCATATATCAGGTAGAATTGGAGTCTTTAATGTTAGCTTTAGATAGATTTGATCCTTATTTGAGATGCCAACCATTTATATTGCAAATAGATAATATAAGTGTTGCATGGATGATAAAAAGAGCATCCAAATACCCAAAATATGCTAGATATTTAGAAAAGCTATCCATGTATAAGTTTCAAATAGAGCGTATACCGACCACAAGTAATAAGTAATAATTTCTATTGTTAACGTTACTACTGTTGCATATGATCAATTTCTAGTAGTTATTTCATCAATAAATTGTTAAATTTACTTTTTAATTTTTGTACTTCCCACAATGGCCTCTGATTCGGGTAAATATTTCAATAAGCAAGGTAGTCAAATTGTCAGCCCGTAGTATATATAATTGTAGAGGACTAGTGATATAATCCAAATCTAAATTATATGAGAAAATACTAGGGTGGTGACAAGATTATGATATTCGCCACCGAAAGTTATGCATTCAATTCTGCTCAGAGCGTAGTGATCGTTCTTTCATTTCATCTACAATTTCATATTTAACGTGGGAATTAACCTACAGAGGCAAGAAAGGGACGTAAAAATAACTAAATTTAAAGAAATAAAACATAAGCAGTGGGGATGGTATCGAGATGAAACAGGTCTAGGTCTCGCATCACAATCTGAGACCGCGACCAGACTATGTTGAGAGTTGATGAGACTATACCGAGAATCAGACATGCACAGGCCCATACCCAGGTTTTTTTTTGAGGGAGGCAGACCCATAGGCGAATTTTAAATACATTTTCTCTCATATTATACACTGATATATACGAGGCGTATTCGTAAAGTAAGTACCGTTTGCAAATATTGCCGCTGTAGCGATGCAGTCGCGACCGTGTATGTTCTCGCTGACGTCCTTCATCCATTAATTAGCCACAGGCACGCATGGGAGCAGGTCATTCTTTTTATTCGTAGTTTATGAAGGTTTGAAATGTTCAAGAAAATCAATCGGCCCGCCGACTGTGAAGTCCGGTCTGTGATTTGTTTTCTCAATGCAAGAATGGTTGAGTTCTTGCCTAGAGGACAGACCACCAACAAAGATGCCTGCTGTAACACATTAATCCGGCTGCGTCGTGCAATTCAAAACAAAAGACGCGGAATGCTTAGCGAAGGCATTGTGTTGCTTCACGACAATGCTCGTCCGCATACGGTCCAAAAAACTCAAAATGTCATCACGTCATTCGGCTAGGAACAATTTTGTTCATCCGCCAACAGCCCTGACTTGGCACCAAGTGACTACCATCTCTTTCTTCATCTGAAGAAGAAGTTTCTTGCTGGTCAGCGTTTCGACGAGGATGACGACGTCGAAGCAGCAGTGCATGGATGGCTTTCGTCACAGGCGGGAAAATTCTATGATGATGGGATACAAAAACTAGTGCCACGCTACGACAAATGCTTGAACAATGGTGGAAACTACGTAGAAAAGTAGTTTAAGGTCTGTAGAATGCAATGAAAATAAAAAGGTACGAAACTATTTTACTTTATTTTTTACACCCTTTCGGTATATATGTATATATACATATATATGTGTATATATATATATATATATATATATATATATATATATATATATATATATATATATATGTGTGTGTGTGTATGTATGTATATGGGGTGTATAAGAGAGGGTGGGTAGAGAAATTTGATCATTTTGTTACGAAATGTTGAAGAACAGCATTTTCTAACCTATATGTTACATGTTACATATGTTATATGCACAGATTACATGTGTTCATAATTAAAACAATTCAAATAGCCTACGGAAAGCAACATAGGTATATGTGTGGAGTTGATAGATGAGGGTTCACACCAATTTTGCAAAGTCTCTGACTTTTCCAGGTATTTTACATAACTGTGTAATGATTTAATGTGCTAAAAAATAGTTACATTTCAACTTTATAAGTTAATGAAATGAATCACGTTTGTTGAACATTTTTGAAAATAAATGAAAGAACGTTTTTGTAAGCAATATTACCCAAGAAAAGAAGATTTTTGGGAAGATAAAACGAAACGTGTTTCCGTTACAAATTCTACCAAGCAAAAATAATTTGTTTTAAATGACCTCAGTCCTAGCCTTGTTTTCCTGACTCCTCCAGTTGCCAGGACTTTAAAGTCAGTGCGAACTCTGTAAATAAATTATTTGAAGGGAAAGGCCAAGTGACTTCACCCTGGCAGTGTGTCTGCTGGCGTAATATTGTTTCTATGGTGTATTTTTGCTTCTAGAATCTTATTCGACAGTAAAAATGAATTCCAGTAGTAGGAGCAATTAAATGCGGTTGGGATAGAAAAATGCCATTTTCAACTGCTTGTAGCACCAAAGTTTTTGGTGTTGATGTCTTCTGCACACTGTGAAAGTTGTCTGTTCACTGTTGTACGGTCACACCACTATTCAACATAATTACAAGTAGAAAAGAAGAAAAGTTGCAGAAAAACAAATCCCTGTTGGCAGAATTGCGTAAATAATTAATGTACTTAATTTGAGTGTTTTGGACAAATAACAATATATGTTAAAAGTACTTTAGGCAATCTTTTGCCCCCAAAATCTACCAACGATTCTGCTGTGAAGTGGATTCTCAATTTACATAATATTAATTAACCCTAAGCCATTGAGTGGCAGAATGGACATCAGTTGCAGAAAAACCATGATGTCGGAGAAAGACAACAACGTTTTTTTATCCTTCTGCTCAGTGGTGGCGAAAAGGGATCACAAACCTTGCGGTGCTGGTGGACAACTAAATGCCTCTTATATAGTTGGTTTTGTATTGCAGTCATTGAGGAACTTTTCTTCCATAATGTAAAAAGTATAGAAAATTCCCCTCTATTCTAATTATGTGAAACATTTGTGACCGAGCCGAGGCAAAATTTCGGGACATGGATTGAAAGGAATGGACTGTCCCGACTAAATCGGAACGACTGATAGCCTTGCATCAATGGCTGTAGAACTAAAATAGCACAATATTGCAGACTGCAGACTTGTGCAGCCTTCCTCTGTCCAGAAACAACCTATTCATTTGTGCAAGGACAAAATCGAAATTCATGTAAAATTTGAAAAACCATCAACGTAATTTTTGTAGGTTTTTATAAGTTCAAATTAAAAATTGTCATGGCTTGAGGGGGGGCTTGGCCCCCCAGCCCCCCCGCCCTTGGAGATTGAGAAAGAGGTAGGCATGTGCGCATAGACACAGGGGTACGCACGTACACCTTGAGACAGGGGTGCACACAGAGACAGGGGTACGTACGCGAATATAGAGACAGAGATATGCATGCCCACATCGAGACAAGACAATCTCAAGTCTAGTCTCGTGTCCATTCCTACCATGCAGGATGTCTTTCAAGCAATAGTTGAGAACAGAACGGGTGCAGCCAGAGCGCCCAAGTGCGGACGTCCCGCCATTCAGCCTTAAGCACATGCGGCCTAACAAAATTTCCTCCGAACATCAAAGCGAATGGAATCCTACGGAGATATTGGTGTTTCCTATCTCTCATTCCCAGGCATGCATAACAGTGATAAATTGCTCCTTCCATTTATAGAACCGCCCCTGACCACCAAAATCTCCCGGAATGATTCGATCGTGGTCTGCAGGCGGTGGAGTGAATCTTCTCGGAAGGAAATGACCCCATCTATATCCTCCCATCTCCCTTCAGTCAGGAGGTCGGATTTTGTCCGTCTACACGCAGGGAAACTCGTTCCAGTTATCGGTAAGGATCGTAGGAGAACTCTCAATTTGCGTGTTACCGTCACGTATCTATCTTCACGACTTACGCATTCGCAGTTTTACGAATAAGGTGATAAAATAACAGCAGAAGAGTCAATGTTATCCTACAAAATCCTCAGGGTTCATAAATGTAGCTAGAATTTTTATGAGCTAAAATTTCCAGAAATAGTGCCACAATAATATAAAATCTCTAATTAATAAATTATGTACACCCTAGCACAAAACACCAGCACATTCATATGTTCCGATTTATTGTACACAGGTTGTGGTTAATTCCATTCCACAACTTTAGGAGGAAGGTATGTTCAACAATTTCCAGGAAACTGACTAGTATTAGAGTAACAGTAGAGTAAATACGCTACGATGTGAAACATTGCTCATTCGTTCCAAAGTGAGATGTGTCGCTTGCCACTTCGGAATGAACATTTCCCTATACCTTGAAATGCAAACAATATGCTGAACATAACCAAAAATTCTTAAAATATGCCAAATGTGCATACATATGTTCCAACAAAGAACCGTAATTTAGATTAAACATTAATTTATATACAGTTCAGGAACATCACGCCTCTATTCTGTTTATCTATCTTATTTGTATGTGGCTGTCTACAAATTCATTTACCTTCATGTGAAATATCTAGTGAATAAATGTACAAAAAATATTTTGTTCTAACTACAAACATAATTCCGCCTTCAAATGTAGTTACCCTTATCTTCTACGTGCTTATACTTCTGCCCCTCTACCAATTTCCCGTAAGTTTTCCAACTTTCCCTTTAATTTTGAGTTATTGCTTTCTATATTTTACTGCTGTTTCTGCACAGTGCATCTTAAATTATTCATTAGTGACTTGATTTCCTCTATTAGATTTTATTTCTTTAGGTTCATAAATTTCGTCATTCAATATATGTTTTCCTCGTCCAGTAATCCTTTACACGTTGATGTGTCTGTGCTCCTTAATGCTTACTATTTCGGTCAGGACCAATTTTTCTTTCAGCCGAACTACATTTCTTTTATGCTTTTCTTATTTTCTGTCGTTACCTATTTCTATCCTCTCTCGTTGCGCATTTCCTTCTTTCTTTTCTTATTTATCGTTCGGTTAATTTAAGTATTTTCGGTCAGTTCTTGTTTATTTTACTTCTATTCTTTCTCATTTTACCATTTGCTTCGACTTCGCCTTATTCTTTACCATTAGCGACGTCCCGTTCCTTGCCGTTCGTTCCGTTCTATTCCGTTTTCTTCGTCCCGTTCGTTCCTGTTTGCTCCGTCTTGTTCATTGGCGTTCGCTCAGTCTCGTTCTTTCGCGTTCGCTCCGTTCTGTTCCTTGGAGTTCGCTACGTCCCGTTCCTATGGCGTTCGCTTCGTCTCATTCTTTACAGTTTGCTCCGTCCTGTTCCTTGCAGTTCGCCCCATCCCTTTCCTTGCAGTTCGCTCCGTCCCGTTCCTTGCAGTTCGCTCCGTCCCGTTCCTTGGTGTTCGCTTCGTCCTATTCATTACCGTTTGCTCCGTCCCGTTGTTTGCCGTTCTCTCCGTCCCGTTCCTTGACGTTCCTTTCCTTTTCCTCCGTCCCGTTCGTTGCTGCGTGATCCGTCCGTTCGTTGCTGTTTGTTCCGTCCCGTTCATTGGCGTTTCCTCAGTCTCTTTCTTTGGCGTTCGCTCCGTCCCGTTCCTTGCAATTCGCTCCGTCCCGTTTCTTGGCGTTCGCTCCGTCCCGTTTCTTGGCGTTCGCTCCGTCCCGTTTCTTGGCGTTCACTCCGTCCCGTTCCTTGGCGTTTGCTCGTCCTGTTCCTTGCCGTTCGCTCTATCTCGCTACTTGCAATTCGCTACGTCCCGTTCCTTGCACTTCGCTCCGTCCCGTTACTTGACGTTCGTTCCGTCCCGTTCCTTGCCGTTCGTTACGTCCCGCTCATTGCCGTTCGCTCTGTCTCATTCTCTAACATTCAGTTAGTCTTTTTCCCGCCATTCTCATCACTTTATTTATCCTTCGTTTTATTCCATCCTCATCGTAACCACCAAAACGTTCCCACTGGCGCTATTAAGTTTACTTTACTCCAACTTCATCTCCTCTCTTTCGACATTCTTTCTTGTTCAATTCCTTCCCACTTTTCCTCCCGCGAGGAATCGAATTAGATCCATTACCAGTGGACACTCTATTTGCGCGCGGAAACTAAGAGGTCTTCGAATCAGTCCATTTCTCACGGAAATTCTGGCTGTCCCTTGCCTCTCCTATGACGAACTTGGCCCTTATTCCCCAACTCCCGCTCCTCTCTCGGCAGGAACGGAGGCTGGCGGTGTAAATCAGGGCGGGATGGGGATAATTTGCTTCATCCCTCATTTCATGGGTCGTTACATCTATGCCCCGTCGCAGTAAATGTCCGAAAGAAGCTTCTACAGCCATTCTTTACGGAGTTGCAGGAATGTCTCTTGCTCTGGGACGGTTTCCTCCGCCGACGAAGAGAACTGTCGGGGAAATTGCTTCCTTAAAAATAATCCTCTGGCAATTACTAGCTGTATTCTCCTCCTAATGACCATAAAACTACTCCGTGGTTTTTTCCCTACCCAACCGGGAGCAAGAGATGGGGGGAGGAAAGTGTAACGCACTTTCACCCGTATGTTCACTCTCTCTCTCCAGATTGTAATTTGTTATTTAGATGGCCTTGTCACTGCGAGAGTTATTGATGCCGCCCCCGAAACAACGCTGCCATAATGTGCGCAAACGAGGCTTGCAATGAGACGAGAAACAAATGACAAACGACGTTTACATTTCTCGTCTCCTTTCTTCACCGAGGAAATGGCAGACGATGCATATATTTTACACGGGATTTATTCACATTTCCCCTACCGTGATTCTCTTAACCCCTTGCTTTTTCTCTCGCCATTCCTTCACAAATTACCTTCTAACATTCAATTTCCTGTGCTCATTTATTTATATCTACACTTAGACGCCTTTATTTCCTTCTTTCGCACCAGGCCATTACTATCCTGTAAGACTCATTATTATTATTTTCATTTTTTTTATTAGTTTCCAATTAATTACAATAGCTTCTCTTTATCCATTTCTTTTGACTCATAATTGCAATCGTGCCATCTGGAGACGTATTTAGGAAACAAATGTGCTTTTCAATATACATAGGTACGTAGGTCACAAACGTTTATTAAAATAATACTAACTGAGATACTGTCTTGAAAACAGTTTTTATTTTTCAACGTAATCTCCACCAACATTGATATACTTATCCCATCGCATTATCATTCCCGCAAAACCTGCTGCATCAAAAGTATTTGGGCTGCAATCCCAGCCATAGTTCAACATCATCATCATCCGCAAAATGTTTGCCGCCTCCGTGCGCACACTTTTCGGAAATTCAAAGGATCTTGCATTATGCTGTAGGCAGTGATGTTCGTCTGCGCGTAAACGACGATAGTCTACATTCTACACGTAGACTATTTTCTACACGTAGATAACGTAATCCATGTAAAATAAAACATGGCGAAAGGTGGATGACTTAACAGTAGTAGTACAGCAAAGAGAATTCTGCGCCCGAAAATGAGGTATAGTGAGGTACACAGTGTTGCCAACCTCTTACTCGAAAAAATAACCAAGGTTTTTCTTTTTCGGTCTAACCTAACCTCAAACAAGGAGCTGGCAACCTTGCTTGAGGCTTTTCTCGCAGTGTTGCCAGCTGGGGCTCGGTGAGGCTCAGTGCCAACCTCTTACTCGAAAAGTTACCAAGGTTTTTATTTCTTGGGCTAATCTAACCTAACGCGAGGAGCTGGCAATCTTGCTTGAGGCTTTTCTCGCAGTGTTGCCAGCTGGGGCTCGGTGGGGCTCGCAGTGTTGCCAACCTCTTACTCGAAAAAAATGACCAAGGTTTTTATCTTGGTCTAACCTAACCTCAAGCAAGGAGCTGGCAACACTGCTTGAGGCTTGTCTTGCAGTGTTGCCAATATTTTACTCGAAAAGTTACCAAGGTTTTTATTTTGGTCTAACCTAACCTAAGGCAAGGAGCTGGCAATCTTGCTTGAGGCTTGAGGCTTGCTTTAATTAATTGCATAAATCAAGGTTGCCAACCTACTGGTATTTCTACCATGGTTTTTTTTTACAAAAAAAAAGAGAGAGGGGGAAGAGTTAAACAACCGACAATGCTGCCAACACCTACCTATAGTTTTTCTTACTTGATAAGGGTTTAGCCAATTTATACACTGGCGTAACATACACACACTGTGCAATAGAGCCGGCAACAAATATATACTGCCGTAAAAGAGAGATGGCAACACAGTATGTGTGTGCGTGTGTGCGTGTATAATATGTAGCATTATTAACTAGAGTGTGTTGGCAACCTACCTGCAATTAAAAAAAAAACTAGAGACGTCAATGTTGCCGTAAGATAAAGAGGGAGACTAAGCTGGCAACAGTGGTGAGCGAATATGCCTTATTTCCAAGTTCTGGGCGTCAATGTATATCGGGATTTTTGTAAAAACCTTATCGCGGGAACGATGTGCTGCACATGCATATGCGCGCACCTGTATTGTGACGCAAACAAACAAATAAATAATTGTTGTTTTTTAGGATTCCTGCCAACTCACCTCAAGAATATTTCACCATGTGATATTTTACAGGCGAAGCTAACCTACAAATAGAAGTTGACAACACTGGTAATATTAATTGCGGTTTAATGTTGCCAACTCACCTGAAGAATATTTCACCATGTGATATTTTACAGGCGAAGCTAACCTACAAATAGAAGTTGACAACACTGGTAACATCAATTGCGGTTCAATGTTGCCAACGCATCTTAAGAATATTCCACCATATGATATTTTACAAGCGAAGCTAACCTACGAATGGGCAACACTGACTAATAGAAGTGGCCAGGGCTGCGTCCGAATCAGCAGCAGATGTCACCTAGAGCGCTGTTACATCCGGGGACTCAGCCAATCTCTGTTGTCCGAATTTGCGGTAGACGTGGAGTCGGAGGGAAGAGCAGAGAGGCGCGACAGATGCACGCTGGCGCTGTGACGCTGCGCTTGGCAGCCATATTCTAATTTTTATTTTGTACAGACAATATTTACTGATTAGAGGATGTAAAACTCAGTTATATTTTAATATTTTATCGATAATGAATGCAGAAAACGTAAATGATGAAATAGCGTGTTATATTTTTAATATGAGTAGTTAGGTGGAAATTATTTGTTTGTTTGCGCCCCACGCGGTGGGTGAAGTTTGGGCTGACACCTGGCGGGAAAAGTGACAGGCGTACTACAAGGGGGACATGCAGATTCGGACGACTTGGACGTGATTTTGACGGCATGCGAGAGCAATGGGGAGAGAACGGGATGGAGTGCTTGCCAATCCGGACACGGCTTTTGTAAACCTCTCTCGCAGGCGATGTGCTGCACATGCATACGCGCGTGCTTCTTATTATTTTCGTATTGTGAGGCAAACAAACAAATAAATAATTGTTGTTTTTTAGGATGCCTGGCCTCTATAACCTCGCCAGGGTGCGTGGTGCCCAACCAAAAAAGTAAAAGGTTCTAACGGCTGCGGTTGTAGATTATCGCACCTCTGTAGAGTTTTGTGAGTTATTATTTTTTTAATTTGTGCATCGAACTAACTTATATTGGATTTTGATCGTAGTGTGCAGCGTTAATTTGATCAGAGGTGTCTTATCGGCTGGATTGTTGTTATTCTGCAGCACTGTTGAGGTGAAATCCAAATCGTACATGTGCTTGTCGAAATGTTTTCGTATGCGTGGAAGGGTGTGCTTGGACCAGTGGGGAAATTTATTTTTCGCACCGAGGTCTGTCGCGGAAGTTTTTGTGCTCGAATTGTGCGAGGGGGTTGTCGTCGAAGATTCGTCCAATAGGAGTTGGCAACACTGACTAGTTGCTTCACAATTTTTTTGTTTTTTAAACATATGATATTTCACAGGCGAGGCTAACCTACAAGTTGACGGTGTAATTTTCTATAAGATGATAAGTATGCAATAAGATGAAGAAGACGCTAACTGGCAATAGCGGTGTTAATGTTTCCAGTTTTCTACCCCCTCTCACCGGGCCTTCTCCCTCTATGGCGCAGTGGTATTTAAAGATTTGATACTCGCACAAGTGGTTTTTGAAACTGTAGGTCTACTCCCGATTAGTTTTACTTACAGGTTTTTTTTTTGTATACTTCTGTTTTTCCACATGTATGTATGTATGTAATGCGATTTGTGTGGGGGGTCAAAAATTTTGAAACTTACGACTTAATTAATCTGCATGAATGCTTAATGTTTGATTTTTTTTTATTTCTAGTTCGATATGAGATACACACAATTTTATTTTTTGAAGTACAGTTAATATTACCTAGTTCGGGTTAAGCTGTAACATACAACTAGCGATCGACACGACCACCTGACACACAGACAGAGAGAGTGTGAGCAAATTCAAAGTGTGATCTATTGTGAACTAAACTAACCTCACTCACCCACCCACATATAGTCTTACAGGTAACTCAAAAAGCAGAAAGTAGTATATAGCATGACAGGTCGATCTATTTGTAAACTAAACTAATCTTATTTGCCCACCCACATATAGTCTTACAGGTAACTCAAAAAGCAGAAAGTAGTATATAGCATGACAGGTCGATCTATTGTAAACTAAACTAACCTCACTCGCCCACCCACATATAGCCTTACAGGTGACTCAAAAGCAGAAAGGCGGCTATATCACTTGTAAGGGCCAACACACAAGATCTATTGCAAACTAAATTAACCTACGACATAAGCCATGGACATATTTTCCAGACAGGGTATAAGCAACTCACCTCTTGCAATTGTATAACGGGGAAAATTAACCTACAGCTGGCAACACTGTTTGAGTTGTTTTTGACGAGCCAAACTTACACTTTGCAAATAGGCTCTACAGCTAGAAGCTTGAAACATATACCTTCGCAGAGTATGCCAACTTACCTTATGTAAAAATATTACCTAGTACAGTTAAGCTGTGACATACAACTAACGATCGACACGACTACCTGACACACATACGGAGAGAGTGAGACAGCTTATACGCAATATATTCCTACACATGTACTGGGTTTAAAAGGTAATTTGCAACAACTATTTCACTCACTCCCTATCAAAATCTTCTAACCGCATGTTTTTGATACTTGCTGCCAGAACATGGTGGTTTTAGACTGTAAATTCAACCCGATTATTCTATTTGTGCATGATGCCTGCATTTGGAATATTTAATTTTTGGCATACGGTATTTTGCGTGCTCCAGTAACCTTGCGCTCGATTCACGGAAGCTATGACGTGTATTTCCTGTTTCGCGAACATGCGAGAATTTTTCACAATAGATAATATATTGCAAGAGCGAGTTGTTTGTGTATATAAATCTAGCTTTGGAAATGGACATGAATATAATGTCAAAAATTATTGCATAACTTAAAAATATTGATATTTATTGCACTAGCAAAAGTAAATGTGGAATGCCCTCGCCCCCCTCAGCTGTTAGGTTAAACAGCATAAATATTTTATTACTGATAGCAAGCATTGTCATATGGACAAAACAGATCTAGTAATGAGCTGTCTTGCTAGTCTCTCGAGTGAAGGAATATGATGCTACTATAAACTGTAAACAAGATATACAACCTCTGGCATGAGATGCACGAGACTTATGAACCTCGACCTATAGAGTTGTACAATGGATGTTTTTTGTTAAGCATAGCGGTGTGTTTTTGCTTATTTCAATGTCATCGAGCGGGCATGTAAAGAAGGGGAGAGAAAAAAGAGGAGGGGGGTTATAACGGATAATTCATATTTCGATTTCAATACTTTAGCTAGTCACGATTCACCTGCTATCTAGAAGGACACTGGACGATGGCTAAAAGCGAGGGAAGGAGAGAAATGTTATTTTTTATTTTTTGATAGTGTGATGAAATAGTTTTAGATAATAATAGTAGGCTAATAGAATTGTAGAAAACGGCTGTATCGTGATGCGAGGCTGAAAGCAATTTCGAAAGCAGTCTCGGGCATCTTCGCGTTCAGCCAACAAGAAAAATGCACATGGAGGGCGCAACGGTATTGTCTATAGATGGTTTTTCTGAATAAACATACATATTATTTTTTTGCAGTCTCCAGATAGGACCGGAGCTTTTTGTTTTGGTTGGACAAGAGGGTTCAGATAAATACATGGACATCAAAATAAAAGAAAAAAAATTTACTCCACTGCTTACATGTATTGAGTCTTCCAATAACACACCTCGCGGGGCGTACCTACATGTATGCAAAATATAGTTAATGTCTTATTTCTCGAACCTGTGGTCTGTAGATTTGCTTTTGTTGGCAACAGAAACAGAAAAATGGCACCATGTTATTGTATACTGATAAGGGTGTACTGTAATCATAACAATTTTCTAGTTAAAAATCTATGTTGAAAAGCAATGTTGGGTGACTTGTCTGTGTTGGGTATTATTAACAACTTCACAGCTGTACCTGCACAACTCATCGACTACAAGGCAACAATGTTAGGAAATGTGTGCATGGCTCCGAGAATACAATTTAAAATTACTAATGTGGCATGAACCCCTCTTCACTTGTGTGTATTTGAATATGCGAAAATTAGATATTTTGAATAATCGAGGAGAACAATCACAAAAACAGCTTGCACCGGTATGACGTGTTCAAACTTCAGACGATTTTTGTTAATCTACAAAAGCCAATTGCGAACGGAGATCACTACGAAAATTGTGGAAAAAAAAGAAGCGAGGCTATTTTGGCTAATGGTAACGATGAGGATGAATAATGGTTGTTTTAATAAAATTGACGAAGTGGGGCATGTTGAATATACCTAGCCTAAAATAAAATTCAACAATTAATGTTAAACATTTGCCACTCTGAAATGGCAACGGCTATCATCATAACATCACTTGTTTCTAACCTATCCATATTGGCCCTCTCTCTACCCCTCCATAAATTCGATTCGAAAGGTACAATCATTCCAGTTTTTGAATAATCAATCAAATCAAATTTGACGTAATCAAATATTTTTTTGAAAAGATGGTTGAAGAGGTTGAGACTATTGGCAGCCTCTTACGCGAATCGAAACCAAATGCTTCTATTATCCAGCGATGAACTTCAATCTCACAATAACATTGAAACGTGTCCGGTGTGCGATCAAAGGTTTCCACCGACGAGAACCGGAAAGTTATTTCATCATAATCACTTCACCGGAAACTACATCGGTGGAATCTGTAACATAATGTATTCATGTATGTGTTTGACAATCATATATCACTTATTAGAACAATTTTCATATTGTTTTTACTACGTGAGATGATATTTTATTTACATTTACGATAAAATAGAGGTTTGGGTGTAATAACAGTTTTTTATTAATTAATTTAGAGATGCTTTTTTTTTTTATTTGTTGAGTTAATGATTAGGTTAATTTGTTATTTCTCGCGAAAAAGAGGGAACCACAGCTGAAAGAAAATACACAACTTGTATTATTGAGGTCAAGAGTTTGTTTTAACATTACTTTTTGCACACATAGGCTAATCACGACTCGGGATATGTTTAAAATGGAATCTGAAACATTATGCGACCTGACTGGAACTCGGAATAGGACACACTGATTACAAGACGTCGATACATTACCACTTGGTCGGTTCGTATCTTATTTTAAACTGTAGGTCCACGCTCTATTAGCCTATCTGTGTATAACGTGGATTTAGAATTCAGTAGAAAATAACGTCGATCTAGCATTTTTTTTTTTGGATTTTAGATGCGTTGAGACCACTAAAATTACCAATTCTTATAATAAAAAACTTTTCCTCATATTACTATTTTGAAAGAGAGAATTAATTGTATAATATTTTGTTGTTAATTTCAAAGAAGACTAATTCAAATAGTAACAACGGGAACGAATAAAGCTTACGAAAAGTTTTTGCCACTGTGAGAATTTGAACCTACGACTATTAGAGTGACAACCCAGTGCGATAACCACTAGCCCACGAGTTTGTTTCTTCTTACGGCATGATTATGAGTTAAGACCAATTTGTTCAATATGCATAAGAAATATAATCCCCCACTCGCTTTTTTTATAAACAACGCACCCAAATGCTTCTTTGTAGCAAATGAAATAAAGGTGGTATGAATGTCACAAGATATTTAAGCAAAATCTACTATATTTACGTCGCAATTGTTTTACATGGAGAGGCCACATCTTCGAGAATTGAGGTTGTGGTTTGACTGTAATTGTAGGATATCCCATAGGTATTGATAAGCCAAGGCTCTAGTGTGCACTAGATTCGTTTATTTGTAGTGATGTGCTCAGGAATTTTTGTAAAGAGGTATGTGAATATAAAAATTGTGTTAATGCTTATTTTTTTAAACAGTGAACTTATATTTTAATATCTCTCTGTCTATTTTATTATTCTACTTAGGAACTAATTAGTATTACAGAAGTTATATTGAAAAGAAATCTCACGTGACAATGACGAGAAATTAGATTTGTGGAATGAATAGTTTTCATATTTTAAAACCTCGAAGGGTTATGGGCTATCTCCCGATTCTTTTTTTCCACAATCCTACCTAGAGTTATTTTTAACTAGCAACGAGGTGACGTTTGGTCAGCACAACGAACCCTCAGCTGTTATAGAAGATATCTGAAACCAGCTTACACCAGTCATTTGTAGCTCCCCCAATTTTTTTGATGGTGGGTTGCTACCGGCCTTATACGTAGCCCGAATAAATTCCGACCAGAGCCGGATTCGAACCTATGCCGTCTCGCAGCGAACATTCTCAAGACGAGTGAACGCCGTAACTCGCTCAGCTACGGAGGAGGACTCTCTCTTTTTTTTTCTCCCTCTCTATTTTTTCTCTAATTTTCATCATCATAGTTAAAATTAATCCAAGAGAAAATATATATTTTGTGTTGACATAGGAAATATGCAATAAAAAATGCATGATCAATAGTTAAGGTCAAAATCTGAATAAACAGTGAGGGTGATACACGCAAGCTTCCAGGCATGTGATTTGCACAGAATTAAATATAAAAAATGAGAGATGGAAGGTTTTTGTTACTATTAGAATTTAAGGACGGAAAATATGTACAGTGAATGAATACTACGTTTGACTAATCGTGAAGATGAGTATCACAGTACGTTTTTTATCGTTCTTATATAAACGTTGAAACGTTTAAGAACGTATAAGAATGTTTACCGAAACGTTTCAACGTTGTTTTCACGCAACGTTGAAACGTTTCGGTAAACATTCTTATACGTTCTTAAACGTTTCAACGTTTATATAAGAACGATAAAAAACGTACTGTGATACTCATCTTCACGATTAGTCAAACGTAGTATTCATTCACTGTACATATTTTCCGTCCTTAAATTCTAATAGTAACAAAAACCTTCCATCTCTCATTTTTTATATTTAATTCTGTGCAAATCACATGCCTGGAAGCTTGCGTGTATCACCCTCACTGTTTATTCAGATTTTGACCTTAACTATTGATCATGCATTTTTTATTGCATATTTCCTATGTCAACACAAAATATATATTTTCTCTTGGATTAATTTTAACTATGATGATGAAAATTAGAGAAAAAATAGAGAGGGAGAAAAAAAAAGAGAGAGTCCTCCTCCGTAGCTGAGCGAGTTACGGCGTTCACTCGTCTTGAGAATGTTCGCTGCGAGACGGCATAGGTTCGAATCCGGCTCTGGTCGGAATTTATTCGGGCTACGTATAAGGCCGGTAGCAACCCACCATCAAAAAAAATTGGGGGAGCTACAAATGACTGGTGTAAGCTGGTTTCAGATATCTTCTATAACAGCTGAGGGTTCGTTGTGCTGACCAAACGTCACCTCGTTGCTAGTTAAAAATAACTCTAGGTAGGATTGTGGAAAAAAAGAATCGGGAGATAGCCCATAACCCTTCGAGGTTTTAAAATATGAAAACTATTCATTCCACAAATCTAATTTCTCGTCATTGTCACGTGAGATTTCTTTTCAATATAACTTCTGTAATACTAATTAGTTCCTAAGTAGAATAATAAAATAGACAGAGAGATATTAAAATATAAGTTCACTGTTTAAAAAAATAAGCATTAACACAATTTTTATATTCACATACCTCTTTACAAAAATTCCTGAGCACATCACTACAAATAAACGAATCTAGTGCACACTAGAGCCTTGGCTTATCAATACCTATGGGATATCCTACAATTACAGTCAAACCACAACCTCAATTCTCGAAGATGTGGCCTCTCCATGTAAAACAATTGCGACGTAAATATAGTAGATTTTGCTTAAATATCTTGTGACATTCATACCACCTTTATTTCATTTGCTACAAAGAAGCATTTGGGTGCGTTGTTTATAAAAAAAGCGAGTGGGGGATTATATTTCTTATGCATATTGAACAAATTGGTCTTAACTCATAATCATGCCGTAAGAAGAAACAAACTCGTGGGCTAGTGGTTATCGCACTGGGTTGTCACTCTAATAGTCGTAGGTTCAAATTCTCACAGTGGCAAAAACTTTTCGTAAGCTTTATTCGTTCCCGTTGTTACTATTTGAATTAGTCTTCTTTGAAATTAACAACAAAATATTATACAATTAATTCTCTCTTTCAAAATAGTAATATGAGGAAAAGTTTTTTATTATAAGAATTGGTAATTTTAGTGGTCTCAACACATCTAAAATCCAAAAAAAAAAATGCTAGATCGACGTTATTTTCTACTGAATTCTAAATCCACGTTATACACAGATAGGCTAATAGAGCGTGGACCTACAGTTTAAAATAAGATACGAACCGACCAAGTGGTAATGTATCGACGTCTTGTAATCAGTGTGTCCTATTCCGAGTTCCAGTCAGGTCGCATAATGTTTCAGATTCCATTTTAAACATATCCCGAGTCGTGATTAGCCTATGTGTGCAAAAAGTAATGTTAAAACAAACTCTTGACCTCAATAATACAAGTTGTGTATTTTCTTTCAGCTGTGGTTCCCTCTTTTTCGCGAGAAATAACAAATTAACCTAATCATTAACTCAACAAATAAAAAAAAAAAGCATCTCTAAATTAATTAATAAAAAACTGTTATTACACCCAAACCTCTATTTTATCGTAAATGTAAATAAAATATCATCTCACGTAGTAAAAACAATATGAAAATTGTTCTAATAAGTGATATATGATTGTCAAACACATACATGAATACATTATGTTACAGATTCCACCGATGTAGTTTCCGGTGAAGTGATTATGATGAAATAACTTTCCGGTTCTCGTCGGTGGAAACCTTTGATCGCACACCGGACACGTTTCAATGTTATTGTGAGATTGAAGTTCATCGCTGGATAATAGAAGCATTTGGTTTCGATTCGCGTAAGAGGCTGCCAATAGTCTCAACCTCTTCAACCATCTTTTCAAAAAAATATTTGATTACGTCAAATTTGATTTGATTGATTATTCAAAAACTGGAATGATTGTACCTTTCGAATCGAATTTATGGAGGGGTAGAGAGAGGGCCAATATGGATAGGTTAGAAACAAGTGATGTTATGATGATAGCCGTTGCCATTTCAGAGTGGCAAATGTTTAACATTAATTGTTGAATTTTATTTTAGGCTAGGTATATTCAACATGCCCCACTTCGTCAATTTTATTAAAACAACCATTATTCATCCTCATCGTTACCATTAGCCAAAATAGCCTCGCTTCTTTTTTTTCCACAATTTTCGTAGTGATCTCCGTTCGCAATTGGCTTTTGTAGATTAACAAAAATCGTCTGAAGTTTGAACACGTCATACCGGTGCAAGCTGTTTTTGTGATTGTTCTCCTCGATTATTCAAAATATCTAATTTTCGCATATTCAAATACACACAAGTGAAGAGGGGTTCATGCCACATTAGTAATTTTAAATTGTATTCTCGGAGCCATGCACACATTTCCTAACATTGTTGCCTTGTAGTCGATGAGTTGTGCAGGTACAGCTGTGAAGTTGTTAATAATACCCAACACAGACAAGTCACCCAACATTGCTTTTCAACATAGATTTTTAACTAGAAAATTGTTATGATTACAGTACACCCTTATCAGTATACAATAACATGGTGCCATTTTTCTGTTTCTGTTGCCAACAAAAGCAAATCTACAGACCACAGGTTCGAGAAATAAGACATTAACTATATTTTGCATACATGTAGGTACGCCCCGCGAGGTGTGTTATTGGAAGACTCAATACATGTAAGCAGTGGAGTAAATTTTTTTTCTTTTATTTTGATGTCCATGTATTTATCTGAACCCTCTTGTCCAACCAAAACAAAAAGCTCCGGTCCTATCTGGAGACTGCAAAAAAATAATATGTATGTTTATTCAGAAAAACCATCTATAGACAATACCGTTGCGCCCTCCATGTGCATTTTTCTTGTTGGCTGAACGCGAAGATGCCCGAGACTGCTTTCGAAATTGCTTTCAGCCTCGCATCACGATACAGCCGTTTTCTACAATTCTATTAGCCTACTATTATTATCTAAAACTATTTCATCACACTATCAAAAAATAAAAAATAACATTTCTCTCCTTCCCTCGCTTTTAGCCATCGTCCAGTGTCCTTCTAGATAGCAGGTGAATCGTGACTAGCTAAAGTATTGAAATCGAAATATGAATTATCCGTTATAACCCCCCTCCTCTTTTTTCTCTCCCCTTCTTTACATGCCCGCTCGATGACATTGAAATAAGCAAAAACACACCGCTATGCTTAACAAAAAACATCCATTGTACAACTCTATAGGTCGAGGTTCATAAGTCTCGTGCATCTCATGCCAGAGGTTGTATATCTTGTTTACAGTTTATAGTAGCATCATATTCCTTCACTCGAGAGACTAGCAAGACAGCTCATTACTAGATCTGTTTTGTCCATATGACAATGCTTGCTATCAGTAATAAAATATTTATGCTGTTTAACCTAACAGCTGAGGGGGGCGAGGGCATTCCACATTTACTTTTGCTAGTGCAATAAATATCAATATTTTTAAGTTATGCAATAATTTTTGACATTATATTCATGTCCATTTCCAAAGCTAGATTTATATACACAAACAACTCGCTCTTGCAATATATTATCTATTGTGAAAAATTCTCGCATGTTCGCGAAACAGGAAATACACGTCATAGCTTCCGTGAATCGAGCGCAAGGTTACTGGAGCACGCAAAATACCGTATGCCAAAAATTAAATATTCCAAATGCAGGCATCATGCACAAATAGAATAATCGGGTTGAATTTACAGTCTAAAACCACCATGTTCTGGCAGCAAGTATCAAAAACATGCGGTTAGAAGATTTTGATAGGGAGTGAGTGAAATAGTTGTTGCAAATTACCTTTTAAACCCAGTACATGTGTAGGAATATATTGCGTATAAGCTGTCTCACTCTCTCCGTATGTGTGTCAGGTAGTCGTGTCGATCGTTAGTTGTATGTCACAGCTTAACTGTACTAGGTAATATTTTTACATAAGGTAAGTTGGCATACTCTGCGAAGGTATATGTTTCAAGCTTCTAGCTGTAGAGCCTATTTGCAAAGTGTAAGTTTGGCTCGTCAAAAACAACTCAAACAGTGTTGCCAGCTGTAGGTTAATTTTCCCCGTTATACAATTGCAAGAGGTGAGTTGCTTATACCCTGTCTGGAAAATATGTCCATGGCTTATGTCGTAGGTTAATTTAGTTTGCAATAGATCTTGTGTGTTGGCCCTTACAAGTGATATAGCCGCCTTTCTGCTTTTGAGTCACCTGTAAGGCTATATGTGGGTGGGCGAGTGAGGTTAGTTTAGTTTACAATAGATCGACCTGTCATGCTATATACTACTTTCTGCTTTTTGAGTTACCTGTAAGACTATATGTGGGTGGGCAAATAAGATTAGTTTAGTTTACAAATAGATCGACCTGTCATGCTATATACTACTTTCTGCTTTTTGAGTTACCTGTAAGACTATATGTGGGTGGGTGAGTGAGGTTAGTTTAGTTCACAATAGATCACACTTTGAATTTGCTCACACTCTCTCTGTCTGTGTGTCAGGTGGTCGTGTCGATCGCTAGTTGTATGTTACAGCTTAACCCGAACTAGGTAATATTAACTGTACTTCAAAAAATAAAATTGTGTGTATCTCATATCGAACTAGAAATAAAAAAAAATCAAACATTAAGCATTCATGCAGATTAATTAAGTCGTAAGTTTCAAAATTTTTGACCCCCCACACAAATCGCATTACATACATACATACATGTGGAAAAACAGAAGTATACAAAAAAAAACCCTGTAAGTAAAACTAATCGGGAGTAGACCTACAGTTTCAAAAACCACTTGTGCGAGTATCAAATCTTTAAATACCACTGCGCCATAGAGGGAGAAGGCCCGGTGAGAGGGGGTAGAAAACTGGAAACATTAACACCGCTATTGCCAGTTAGCGTCTTCTTCATCTTATTGCATACTTATCATCTTATAGAAAATTACACCGTCAACTTGTAGGTTAGCCTCGCCTGTGAAATATCATATGTTTAAAAAACAAAAAAATTGTGAAGCAACTAGTCAGTGTTGCCAACTCCTATTGGACGAATCTTCGACGACAACCCCCTCGCACAATTCGAGCACAAAAACTTCCGCGACAGACCTCGGTGCGAAAAATAAATTTCCCCACTGGTCCAAGCACACCCTTCCACGCATACGAAAACATTTCGACAAGCACATGTACGATTTGGATTTCACCTCAACAGTGCTGCAGAATAACAACAATCCAGCCGATAAGACACCTCTGATCAAATTAACGCTGCACACTACGATCAAAATCCAATATAAGTTAGTTCGATGCACAAATTAAAAAAATAATAACTCACAAAACTCTACAGAGGTGCGATAATCTACAACCGCAGCCGTTAGAACCTTTTACTTTTTTGGTTGGGCACCACGCACCCTGGCGAGGTTATAGAGGCCAGGCATCCTAAAAAACAACAATTATTTATTTGTTTGTTTGCCTCACAATACGAAAATAATAAGAAGCACGCGCGTATGCATGTGCAGCACATCGCCTGCGAGAGAGGTTTACAAAAGCCGTGTCCGGATTGGCAAGCACTCCATCCCGTTCTCTCCCCATTGCTCTCGCATGCCGTCAAAATCACGTCCAAGTCGTCCGAATCTGCATGTCCCCCTTGTAGTACGCCTGTCACTTTTCCCGCCAGGTGTCAGCCCAAACTTCACCCACCGCGTGGGGCGCAAACAAACAAATAATTTCCACCTAACTACTCATATTAAAAATATAACACGCTATTTCATCATTTACGTTTTCTGCATTCATTATCGATAAAATATTAAAATATAACTGAGTTTTACATCCTCTAATCAGTAAATATTGTCTGTACAAAATAAAAATTAGAATATGGCTGCCAAGCGCAGCGTCACAGCGCCAGCGTGCATCTGTCGCGCCTCTCTGCTCTTCCCTCCGACTCCACGTCTACCGCAAATTCGGACAACAGAGATTGGCTGAGTCCCCGGATGTAACAGCGCTCTAGGTGACATCTGCTGCTGATTCGGACGCAGCCCTGGCCACTTCTATTAGTCAGTGTTGCCCATTCGTAGGTTAGCTTCGCTTGTAAAATATCATATGGTGGAATATTCTTAAGATGCGTTGGCAACATTGAACCGCAATTGATGTTACCAGTGTTGTCAACTTCTATTTGTAGGTTAGCTTCGCCTGTAAAATATCACATGGTGAAATATTCTTCAGGTGAGTTGGCAACATTAAACCGCAATTAATATTACCAGTGTTGTCAACTTCTATTTGTAGGTTAGCTTCGCCTGTAAAATATCACATGGTGAAATATTCTTGAGGTGAGTTGGCAGGAATCCTAAAAAACAACAATTATTTATTTGTTTGTTTGCGTCACAATACAGGTGCGCGCATATGCATGTGCAGCACATCGTTCCCGCGATAAGGTTTTTACAAAAATCCCGATATACATTGACGCCCAGAACTTGGAAATAAGGCATATTCGCTCACCACTGTTGCCAGCTTAGTCTCCCTCTTTATCTTACGGCAACATTGACGTCTCTAGTTTTTTTTTTAATTGCAGGTAGGTTGCCAACACACTCTAGTTAATAATGCTACATATTATACACGCACACACGCACACACATACTGTGTTGCCATCTCTCTTTTACGGCAGTATATATTTGTTGCCGGCTCTATTGCACAGTGTGTGTATGTTACGCCAGTGTATAAATTGGCTAAACCCTTATCAAGTAAGAAAAACTATAGGTAGGTGTTGGCAGCATTGTCGGTTGTTTAACTCTTCCCCCTCTCTCTTTTTTTTTGTAAAAAAAAACCATGGTAGAAATACCAGTAGGTTGGCAACCTTGATTTATGCAATTAATTAAAGCAAGCCTCAAGCCTCAAGCAAGATTGCCAGCTCCTTGCCTTAGGTTAGGTTAGACCAAAATAAAAACCTTGGTAACTTTTCGAGTAAAATATTGGCAACACTGCAAGACAAGCCTCAAGCAGTGTTGCCAGCTCCTTGCTTGAGGTTAGGTTAGACCAAGATAAAAACCTTGGTCATTTTTTTCGAGTAAGAGGTTGGCAACACTGCGAGCCCCACCGAGCCCCAGCTGGCAACACTGCGAGAAAAGCCTCAAGCAAGATTGCCAGCTCCTCGCGTTAGGTTAGATTAGCCCAAGAAATAAAAACCTTGGTAACTTTTCGAGTAAGAGGTTGGCACTGAGCCTCACCGAGCCCCAGCTGGCAACACTGCGAGAAAAGCCTCAAGCAAGGTTGCCAGCTCCTTGTTTGAGGTTAGGTTAGACCGAAAAAGAAAAACCTTGGTTATTTTTTCGAGTAAGAGGTTGGCAACACTGTGTACCTCACTATACCTCATTTTCGGGCGCAGAATTCTCTTTGCTGTACTACTGTTGCTGTAGAAGAAAAAATATTATACTGCGTATCAGTTGCTGATGTGTGAAAAAACCTTGTATATTCTTCTTTATAATTACGAACAATTTCTCACCGAGGAATAACGCAACATAGGAAATATTCTAGTGTTTTATGGGAAATATTCTACTCTTGCCCCACTACTGCCATCTATTTTGTTGCACAAAATTTAGCTTATTTTTCACAGTCGATAGAAAGAGGAGAGAGAAATTTTGTTTTAAATAGGATTCTTCTCAGTTCATTAGGAACAAATATACATGCTACTTTCCTTTCATGAAAGCCTTGAAAACATAATTTAATTTAATTTAGATTGTGTACGTAGTCTATGTAAACTACAACCCAATGTAATCTATGCGTAGATTACGTGTAGACGTAAACTTATAGTGTACGGCACATCACTGGCTGTAGGCTAAACTATGAGGACAACCTATTGCGTTTCCTGTGCTACCTATCGTTACTCGCCTGTCAGCTCGAATCACCTGCTCCATCCGTACAATCTCCACGTACAGTCCTCGAGTACGGTAGCCATTTTTAATAAACTGAGCAGCCCATGCGTGCTGCTATCTAGCTACTGCTAACTGAATATCATCAAGTTGGATAGTGCTGCCATCGAATGACAATTTCAGAAACTATTCACTATTATTTCTAGTATCCCATTTCAGTTTGTGGCCTCTTTACTGACTTTCCCTCGGGGAACAGCTATACTAGCAAGACAGAACACACCACGATCATTGCCCAAAAATCACTCCAGGTCTGAATGTGAATGCTGCAAGTGTGAAGAGGGAGCACTAGTATCCGAGAGACCCATTCAACTGCAGATCCAATTGAAACGTGGACCCAAAACATTGGACCACTCGCCAGAGGAATGGCCAGGGCTGGATTTAAAGTGTTGCTGCTCCTAGACAAGTGTGAAAATTCCGGCCTTTCCAGACTATCTTCTGTGGATTCTGGGGATGTGGATCACTGAAGATTGGTGGTTGATATAATAATTCACTTAGTTAATTTGTAACATGGCGTTACGACGACTGGGTGGAAGGAAAGATCCAAGGTGACCGCGGAAAAAACTCATTAACGATGAATTCATACAATAGCAAGATAAACTCATCTTTGGATATAAGTTTTCTACAGACCAGAATTTTTATATAGTTTGGAACGAGGGACATCACTTTTTTTTTCAGTCGTCGAATCTCTCTGTTTAGGGTCTCCAGAGGAAGAAAACACACGACTATGATTTTAATTGATTACAGGAGGAAGCTCTAGATGTAAATTATTAATGGAAGAACCTGAAAGACTAATTCTATGAAATGTCACACTTCAAAAACCTATTTTCGTTGCTCACGGTTAACACTAGTGTCTTGACGGCATTTTGCATGGACAAAGACAGATCTTTCTTTACTGATATTTTTTTTATCTTGAATAATATCATTGGCGAACGAATAACACAAGACTTGCCACTACAACAATAAACTGAGCGAGAGAAAACTCCAGTATTACATCAAGACAAGGAGCATTTAATTCATAGATAAACACAGTAATTTATCTCACTTTGTCTGGAGACTAGAATGCAGACCTGTGAAAATGAGCGGCTTCTATTTGCTTTGCATTACGGCCTACTTACTCACAGAGAAAAGCGGGTCCCGGGTTCGAATTCAGGCCTGGGCATGGATGTTTGTGAGCGTCCATTCATCAATTTCATCACATCATCACTCATCCCCATCGCAAATTAGCCAAAAGTGGCACAAGAAGCGAAGTAAAATAAAGCATACAGAGAAAAGCACCCATAGTCTTCTCTGGTAAAAGAGAAAATAGGGAAGACAAATAAAATAAAAACCTTTATCGCAATAACATAAAACAGGTGCGATGGGAGCGAATTGTAAAAAATAAAGACAAACCCGGAGGAAATGGTAATAGTAAATTAAACAAGGAGCGGCTGGAGCGTGGTGCTGATCACATCATCTCAACAATGGTCGAGAATGTTTGGGGACGTAACTCCACCGCCCCCCCCCCCTAACCTGACCTTTAACCACTTACGGTAATAATAGCCTCAATGTCGCCTAGGTGTTACTGCTACCCCTACGACCAAAAGACCGTTCTTTAGTTCCTTTTAAGCATACATTTCAAAGTTTTGAAGCTCCCTCTTCCGGCGATATCTGATTGGCGCTTACAAGTTTTGCGGGAAAGCACAGTTTTTACAGATTAGAAATCCTAAAGTTGAAATCTAGTATGAGAGATTGTTATTCAGAATATGTAAAGAACTGTAGAAGGTCCCCTGCGCTACTTTATATGCAGTTTGATAAAACATTCTAATTTATATGTGTATTTTATAAGGTATAGCTTTCTTGGTAAGCTTTTATAGTTATCGGAGCCTGGGCAAGGCTTGGGAACCACTTATGGCCGTAAATGAAACGTTAGTTTGGAGATATCAGTGTGAACCACTTCTGGGAAATCTCCGCTTTCCTAGG
This sequence comes from Lepisma saccharinum, assembly GCF_977018435.1. Classification (NCBI taxonomy): domain Eukaryota; kingdom Metazoa; phylum Arthropoda; class Insecta; order Zygentoma; family Lepismatidae; genus Lepisma; species Lepisma saccharinum. The sequence goes on along the minus strand of NC_139229.1, from coordinate 156,790,822 downwards.
AGGGTTTATCGTTTTGTTTCTTGTGTGTGGTTCACCTGTTGCTCGGCGAAGGAGCCACTGTATCTGAGGAACATTGGCTTCCTTCCAAAGCAGCAGGCAACAAGCGAACGCCGTTTTGTTTCCAGGGACCAACGATAATGGCTGGAAGATTCATTCTCCGGCTTCCTTTCTTTTCCATTTTTTCTTTTGCTTTTGAAACTCTGCCATCTTCTTCCTCCTCCCCCTCATCTTTCTCTCGGAGGAACGTGAGATGGGAAGAGATCTAACAGACTAACACAAGTCGGAGGGAACGAAATACATGTTGTCGGATGAATGGAACGGAATCATTCTTGTTTTTTGGAAAGGGTGGATTGTAATTCAGTGTTCAAGAATGGTCTTTAAAGAAGTGTTTCTCTAAATGGACGTTCTTGTTCGGGAGTAGCTAGTGTCGCCTTTTTGTATTCGGATTTGGAGCTGCAAGTGGGTGGAAATTTATTGAACTAAATAAGGATTTCATTAAATTAGGCACACACAGGAGATGTACTACGTAGATTTTTCAGCGAAAAATACACGAATCCGGATCTCTGGCAGTGACAGCGAAAAATCGGGCGAGGCCAGGCCGGTTCGGTAGCTCAGTGGTAGAGCAATGGCACGGTATGCCTGAGACCTGGGTTCGAGTACTGGTCGAGCCTACAATTTTCGCTGAAAATTGTACGTAAATAAGGATTGTTTCAAACTCGGTTAAGAGTGCTCTTGTAGTTAACTTGCTATAATGTTTGTGATTCCGGTTCCTCCCTTAGTATTTAATCTTCATTAGGCACAGATCGCTACGACGTCAGGCGTCTACTATATCATTTCGTGGAGTTCTAGATATATAAATACTGTTTATGATTTACTGTGTGTTATGTTAGAGCCTCAATTTTATTGTTGAAAAGACTTGATATTGTGGGCGTCCTACCGAATCACTAACAATCAGTGCTACCAAATCCGGTAAGTGCTACAATGTGAATTTTAAATTTCCATATAAAGAAGCTTTTATGCCTGCAGCAGATACAACCATACCTCAGGAATGATGTCACAAGAGATAATATTGAAATTCTGAAAGAACTGTTACTTCAGCTAATTAAGGAGCAGCCGTTTCACGAGGACATCACTGACAGGTTTGCGGCCTTAAAGGACAGAAGGATCGCTTTGATATATAGGGTGTCCAGAAATGAAGTGTACACTTTCAGGTTGCTTGAAAAATGAGACGACGATATATAACAAGGAACATTTATGCCTCAAACATATACCATAAGTTAAAGTTTTGTGCAACACAGTCAGTATGTCTCCACATGCGCGCCGTTCGTTGCTCGTAGGATATCCAGACGATAGTCCAGTCCCATCCATATACACTGAAGGGAAGGGAAGTTGTACACATCATTTACAGACACCCGGCGCGAGAAATATGCGAGTGTCTTGTTAAAATAAGTATGTGTAACTATTGATCTAACTTTCTCTATTATCCATTTTTTTCCCTACTAGCCCACCACCAAACTTCAAAGTCACCAGCCACCTCTACTAAATCGCAACACGTCTGGTAACCTTACGCTAACATTGAGATAAGTACCGTTTAAAAAAACTATCAGAATCTGAGTGCAATCCTCGTTCAGCTTTAGCCATTCTGCTCCTCTTTCACATGTGTAAAAAGGGGTGTTAGTTTTCGTCAGATCGAACACGGACTATTTCCTGGAGCCGAACTACATCCGCTCTGCTTCGAAGGACGCAGCAGCTGATGTCATAAAGAACATTGCCTTCTCCGTGAATTTTTTCCTTTCTCTAATTCCCTAAATCTGTGCTCCTTCGCTTAACCTATATTTTTTTTTTCAGACGCCGCCTCCTCCGCTCTGTTAGCTCTGCCGACAATGTTTCCCGGCGTACCGGGGTTCGATTTCCGATTTTTGCCTCCCAGCTCAGCGACGTCGTTTCGGGAATAACGGTTCAGCCACCTTGGCTGGGGAAGTGAGTCGATGTTGCCAGAGGTGGGAGGAATAGAAGAAAAAGAAGGAGGTCAATGGTTAGGTTTGTAAACTGTGCCAAGAGAGGGTTCGTTCAAGAGCACCAAGTCTGCCTCGAGCAAAGCCGTGGATTAGTTTCTGGTCGTGCTGTACCTGGTTCTAACAATGACCATGCTTAACGGTAGCCTTTTTACGGTTCGTAATTATTAGGTGTTACCGTTTTTTCCATTTCCTGTGATGAAGGTGCCCCCACCCTACACACACTTCTGCTATGTTGATTTTCCAGGCAGGAAACTAAATGTAAGTACAATCACCGGCAATAAATATTGGACACCTATATCCTGAAATACCTGCTTCTCCGCAGGCGTGTTGTGTGTGCTGGTTAACTTTACGGCAATTTGCCAAATTTGGTATCGACGTTCGCTAGTCATAGAGTTAAGCAACTCGCACAACGCATTGCTGATACGTATTACAGGATTTTTAGTGTAGATGACTGTACAAGAGGTCAGTTGTTTGAGAGAAACCATTGGAAATATGAAGTTTAACATTTTGATTAGGAACTAAATAACTGTAGTAAAAGCTATTTACTTAATCTCTACGATATATAAGTAACGTTTAAAATACGCTCAGCAAGAGCTCAGCGAGAGAATAGTTTTTGAGTTCAGTGTCCTCCTGCCCTTCGTGAAATATCTTCGAAATAATATTACTAATAATGAAACATGGAAAATGAACTTCCATGGTACAGTATGTCGCAATATTTAACACGATCTTTATTTCTTGCCTACAGATGGAGAAGAGTTCTTAGGCATACAGCAGACTGCACTGTATTGGAATGAAAAGTTTGTTAAACTTGAAACTCACTCACGTAATATGAATAGCTCGAAAAGTTGAACAACTCTCGTGCAGAGTACGCAAGAACTAATTTGATTTCCCTTTTGCAGAAAATGGAGAAATTGTCATCAGACGTTTGATGTTGATTTTCAAAAAAGGTAATTTTCAATCCACGCTAGTATTTTCCTTCTTGTAATTTCAATTGGTTCATTCATCTGACATGTCGCCAAACCCCAGAAAAGTTAACTTTTAATTGAAACGTATTACAAGAAACATATGCTTTGATGAATGGAAGTGTGAAATGTATGAAAAGATATAAATGCTGTTGTAAAGTCCAGCAAAGGTTCAACATGGCAGGAAATGGCACCAATTACCTGTTTCTTTCCCTTGAGCCTTCAATTCACGTGGAGAGAGTAGAGGGGGGGGAAGATAAACAAACAACCGTCTTGTAAAAATCCCTCCCGGAAATATTTTTTTGGGCTCGCTCCTGTGCAAGAACCTCGAAATGTATAAAAGAGGAGCATGATTTGGCAAATAGACATTGAGTGATGGCTAATAACCAATAAAAGGAATTAATAGGGAATAAATTAATTTGAAAATAGAGATCAGTCAGATGTACAGTAGGTTAGAAATTGCCTCTTACAGAGAGGAATCTGCTTGGGAAATATGTGAGTGATCTCATACAGAAATTAGCCATGTGACACTATTGTTAAGACTATTACTTGGGCATAACCTACTTAATAATCCGCTATTGTATTGTATTTTGAAGAATAATATCTAAAGGGGGCATCATCAAGGTGACTATCATGTTCAGAATCTGGCCCCCCCTCCCCCAATTTGAACTTTATTTTCCTATTACAAATTGGGCAATAAAATCGATTCCTTTCGATTTTCCTGTTCGAAATTTTGTTGCAAGTGATTTTCTTTCAATACTTTGATATGTCCTTAATGGGACCCCCCTTGTGGTTGCGCCGAGATCAAGAGCATGTTCATTTTCCCACTACAGACTTATGAACAGCGCTCTTTTTAGTTGGGAGAAGTTTGCCCTTGCACGTTGTGATTGTGCCGAACTGTTGTGCTGGTGCCGTATCTGTGTGTGATTAACACAAACACATTACTCGATGTAAGAATTTTGACGTGACGTGTTTGGTTCACCATGGAATCGTGTGTATGTTTTTCGGTGGAAATGAAAGGACATATCCCGTGATATGCACGCGATAATTTATGCTATTGTTTTTGTGTAATTTACGTTCCATTTGTGCTACAGATTTAAATTTATTTCTATATTTTATTTACTTTCAAAATCTTTGAGTGACGTCAGACTGTTGAAGTACACAGTCCCACCTTGTATATATTAATCTTGTTGCTGACGTCAAATTAGTAGTTTTTATAGTTTTCTGGTAAAGTTTTGAGTTATTTAAAGAATGTTTTAATCGCAAAATGCACTGTATAATTTTGTGCTGTTGCTGTGTCTTTTGTGCAGTTTGTTATTATGTATTAATGTTTTTACGCGCTTTTGCGTATATAATTTCCATTCTGATACTAGTCGTCTGTGGCGACAAAAGAGTATAAATACGGGCCAGTCGGCCAAATTCTGAACCATTTTTCATTTGCTGTTTGAAGTGTATAGATGTCGAATGTGCTTTGTTTAGATTCTCCTTGGTGCTCGGTGGGGTGTGGTTCGTGTGGGGGACCTGTGTGTAGAGTGCAATACACCTTACGGCTCTCTTGCTATACACAACTCGTTACACCCTGGCACATGCTGAGGAGTTTGTAGTTGCTTATTTGCCATTTTGTGTGATTATTTCAATGTTGATTTTTGTTATGTGCATGGTCCCAAGATACCTTGGTGCTCGTTCGGGTGAGGTTAGTGTGGAGGACTAACCTGAATCTATTTCAAAAGTTAGTTCTGAGTTTCATTGACTACAAATCTTAATATTTTCCGCGCTCTGAGAGGTGTCATTTGTATACCATTATAGAGTTTCATGCTGTTCATTTATTGAGATATTGATATTACTGCTACTAATATTCTATTGTTGAACCTCGCACAAACGTGTCAACTTGTACCCTCTTTGGAAATTTCATGTGGATGTGAAAAGTTGAGTACGTTAGGCCTTGAACATCAAGTCACAAGTCCGTGAATTAATAATGCACGGATCTGTTCATTTCTGTACGAATCAAGAGCTCATATTCTACTTTGGACGTGACGTAGAAAGTACTAGCATGTCATTCGGACCAATGGCAACCTATTTTCATGCATTAACGTGATAGGACAAACTTTAGATAGTTTTCCCCAGACTGGAGTACAATTTAATTCTTAATATATCCTAGAGAAACGCTTATGCACTTCTTGCAGTAAACAGAGCTTAAAATTGTGAGCATTTTCACTATTTATGTAGTTGAACATTGCCAATCCAAGTTATCTTAATCATCCTTTAGAAACCATCATGCAACTCTTGCCGTAAACATAACTCCGACTTATTTGTATGTGTTACATAATAAATTTTGAAATTGATGAATTAACTGCTCCACACGATAAATCAAAATTATATTATTATCCTATACAGAAATCAAATTAGAAAAATATCACTGGACATCCGAAGACAACAATAGAGAAAAGATGTTCAACAATTAAGAGATTTAATTCTGTTTAAAAAGAGAGGGACACCCAACAATGTCCAACTAAGCCTGGAGGCTATTCTCGAATCCCATTTACATATAATTAAAGCAACCCTAATTGCAAGAGACCCCCCTCCCTTCTGCGAGGAAAAGAGCAATAAAATTTCGTGCAGAGTAAACTAATAATTCAATAGGAAATCCTTTTCCTCCCGTGGCCCCCCTTGCGAGCTGCAAATGAATGCCCATGGCGTGCCCGTTCCTCTTCTGGTTAAACTGCTGCGTCGCACTGAGCTTGCGTGGTAGGGACCATGCAAGGAAAGGGGGCATAAGCCTTATTTATTTGCCTACTTAATAGGCATGCTTTATCTCCTGCTGTTGTGTTATTGCATGGTTTGGGTGTCTGCCACCCCCTTTCGTACAGCTGGGCCTCAGCACCTGATTTTGTGGTTGGGTTCGGTTTCAAGATGGTAACGCACTGTAGGAGAAAAGATTGTTTCATCCTGGGATGGGGTTCATCGGGACCGGAGCTACAGTTTAAATTGGGGCTTGTACAGATCTGCAATGTACTGCCACTGGAATCGAAACAGATACTCCTTGAAATTTAATTAAAACCTTGTGGGTGCGGCAGCACGTTGATTGTTTGCGCCCGTCACATTGTACCGGACCCAGCCTTTTACCGAAACTTACATCACTACCTGTTTCTGGGGACTAAAGTCTCCATACCTTATAAAAGCTGTGGCTTTAAAGGGGCGCTCAGCATAATTGAGGACAAAACACAGGACAACACAGCCCCACAGAGGATTAGGCTGTAGATCCAGGCGCCAGAGCCTTGTTTTCCTGCAAGAAGCAGCTACCGGGATGTACTACGGGGAAGTGAGGTTGACGTTTGGGTGCCTAACAAGAAGGTCACCCCTTACACGTCCAGATACCCAAAGATTTTACTACGCCATCGGAGAAGCTCCCTGTCGCTTGGAAGACTGAAAGATATATCGGCAGACACCATGCTTCTACATATACTTCATAGCTGAATCTTTCTATTTTATATTTACTTGCATGTTATTTCACGCTGCTTTCTTCTTATCTTTGGCTTAATTGTGACGATGGATGCTTAAGTGGAGAAATGAATGATGAGACAAGAACAATGATGCATCAATGCCAGCCTCCGTGGAGGTAGTGTTCAGAATAACGCCCTACGAATATTGGTTAAGGCATCATCGATTTCATCATTCATCCTCATCGTCGCCAAGAGGCTGAAAAGCGTTGTTAAAAACCGAAACAGAAAGCAAGGGTTCGACCCCGGGCTTCAGAGTGCGTTACGGTGATGTCTCTGCCATGGAAGCCAGTCATAGACAGATGTGTTCGTTTTAAATCAATCTCCCTAAATCTTCACCTTCACGACCTGCTCTCGCCCTTACTCTCACATGCCTTCATCAACACAAGTCTTCTGGACGGTGAGGATGAGGTGTTCCCTCATGAGGATTTCCCTCCAGATGATGAGCACGTCTCGTCCTAGACAGCCTCAGGCGTTTCAAATTAACCAGTGTAATGATATCATTCCTTAAGGATCATATTCTCGGTGGTCACAATTTCCGCCATCGAAGATTGTCGATTCGAGTCATGGGCCCTATGATTAGTGTCCATACTCATTATTATCCTAAGAGACAGAAAAGCAACATAGTATAAATTCAATTGACGATCAAATAAACAACTGATATCCGTGAAGAATAGTAAGCAGTGGCGGCGGGGGGGGGGGCAGTTGCCTACCCCCCTTTTTTCCACTTTTGCTCTCACACTATGCTAAACCTTATCTACCAAGGGGAAGTAAACTGTTCTTGCCCCCCTTCCAGTTTTGGTACCTTGTCCCCCCAGTTTTGGAACCCAATCGCCGCCACTGATAGTAAGTGTAATGGTTTTTAAAACCAGGATACTTTTGTTCGAATATTTGTTAAGGCATATTTCTTTATTTTTGTATGTTCTCTCTATATACAAACAATTCATTAATTTTTTGAATTAATTCAGTTTGAAAAGAAACTTAAAGAATAAAGAAAAGCTGTAAAAATGTAAAACTCTCCCCTGTGGCGTGAATACTTGCGGGAGGTGTGCGAGTTGACCACCACAGCAATACGATCATAAAATAGCTTTATCCTCTCGACTTGTACAAGTCGCATTATTTTATTTTTCGTGTTGATTATCTGTCAAGGCGATGAGGATGAAAGGTGATTAGCTCAGTACCAAGCATTCACATGTTCCAATGTGTAGTTCGGGATTCGACCTCTCAACCTTCGATGGAGAAATAATGGACCGACTACTCAAGGAAGGAACTCGACATATTCAATATCACTGAACAATACAGGAGAAAGCAATGCAACCGTCTCTTACTCATTTGATTGTTGGTGAGTCCCGTGTCCTTGTACCAGCTGTTCATGGCCTTGGGGGAAGCCTCCACGTAGCATTCGATGATGACGTTGCTGTTGACGGGCGCCACGACGAGCTGATTGGGCACTTTGATCAGCGGGTGAACTGGAACAGGAAGAAATAAAACCATTAAGAAACATGTGCACAAACTAAATGCATTTGTAGTAATGAATGATTACGTGCATGTATATTTAATGAAGAATATATCCATCGAACAGGCAGCGCTAAATGGGTGTTATGCCTCCCTCCATTAAGTGTGACACATTCTTCACACCCAATGTTCATCCAATAATGATGATAATATAGCCAGAAATCACACCTATTATAGTTAAAACCGTACTGGAGCAACATCTGAATCATGACCGATAAAGGCAGACAACCACTGATATTTAAGGCCCAGTCGAAATTAGGTTTCGCATGTAAAGGAACCTTTAACAGAATTGTATTTAGTTGTCTTGAGTACGTGAGAAAGAAGTCAGGGTAAGGGAGAAATAGACACGCGTGGAGAGAGAGAGAGAGAGAGAGAGAGAGAGAGAGTGAGAGTGAGAGATAAATAATAGTAAAGAGAAATGAGAAGGAAGAGAAAGATACGTAAGTAGAAATATATAGAAACAGAGAGAAAGAGAGAGTTTTCTTTCCATCCATCTATCCTTTCATATCGTTGAAATACATGTGATAATAAACTGCACTCCACCGCCATCACCACTAAATGCCGATAACAGTCGTTGCCTATGATCTATCGGACCTTTCTCGTCCATTTTTTCCGTAAGCCGAATTTTACATATTGGAATTCTCCCTGACCTTAAATTATAACTTTATGAATTCCACATCAAACTGTACTCTCCCATACAGTATACATGATAAAGATATTTATTACGATTACGTACAGTCACCTAGATCAAAAATTGAGACACCTAAATTCTGAAATACTGGCTTCCCTGCTATGCGTTGCGTGTTGCCTAACTCGACGGCGATGAGAGAACTTCAATACAAAAGTCTTGAGCAGAAGCGTAGAATTAGGCAGTACACACAATGCCACAAAAGAATGTCCATTAAGAGTTAGGCAACACACACAATGCCACAAAAGAAAGCCCATTAAGAGTTTAGCAATACACACAATGCCGGAAAAGAAAGTCCATTAAGAGTTAGGCAACACACACAATGCCACAAAAGAAAGCCCATTAAGAGTTAGGCAACACACATAATGCCACAAAAGAAAGCCCATTAAGAGTTAGGCAACACACATAATGCCACAAAAGAAAGCCCATTAAGAGTTAGGCAACACACATAATGCCACAAAAGAAAGCCCATTAAGAGTTAGGCAACACACATAATGCCACAAAAGAAAGCCCATTAAGAGTTAGGCAACACAAATAATGCCACGAAAGAAAGCCCATTAAGAGTTAGGCAACACATATAATGCCAAAAAAAGGAAGCCCATTAAGAGTTAGGTAACACACACAATGCCACAAAAGAAAGCCCATTAAGAGTAAGGCAACACACACAATGCCACAAAAGAAAGCCCATTAAGAGTTAGGCAACACACATAATGCCACAAAAGAAAGCCCATTAAGAGTTAGGTAACACACATAATGCCACAAAAGAAAGCCCATTAAGAGTTAGGCAACACACACAATGCCACAAAAGAAAGTCCATTAAGAGTTAGGCAACACACATAATGCCACAAAAGAAAGCCCATTAAGAGTTAGGCAACACACATAATGCCACAAAAGGAAGCCCATTAAGAGTTAGGCAACACACATAATGCCACAAAAGGAAGCCCATTAAGAGTTAGGCAACACACATAATTCCACAAAGAAAAGCGTATTAAAATTTAGGCAACACATATAATGCTACAAACGAAAGCTCATTATTTCAGGATATATGTATATACGTATATCTAATTTGTATTGCATGTACATGTAACGTAGCAGAAACTTAAATGAGATAATGTATGCCATGTCGGCTACGGCGGTAACCATTGGTCCCATTCAAACTTTACAGATGTATCCTTTTTCTCGTGTAGATTTTCAAATAGATATCTCAGCATCATGCCAACAGTATTACACCATGTAAATAGATGAAGTGATAAAAACATCCCAAAAATCCACAAATATTGCTCTTACTTCATTAGTTTTTATGCTGCGTTATAACTGATTTCCTTTCAAATTCATTTCAGATGAATGAGAGTGAACGGAACAGACAGAAGACATCCATCACTGTATTACTGCGAGTGGTGCTTGCAGAAGGCGACACGATGATAAGGTAGGTGAAGAATTAACTGTTTCCATATTAATGGGTTGTTTGTGCTCATATTATATTTTTTTTCGTCAGAGGGTATCATTTCTTAATCGCCGAAGCGTGTAAAGCAAGATTTTTTTATGGTGCGGTAGGTATAATTGGTACTCACTTATTCTCCTCTACTGAACGTACTACTTACCTGTGTTGTCAGAATGCGGGTTGATTCATGTTCGATACTGTAATTCAGTCTTATCTTACGTCTGTTTTGTGACAATTTACTCGAGGTATCGAGTTTAAGAAAATTTGTATTATCTATTCCTCTATTTAATGTGCCACTGTTATTTCAAACTACAGACCATAAACAAAACACAATCTTCTGAGGTATTTTATACAGTCCGCACCGCCATGTAGAACATAAACATCTATCTCATTCTCGATCTCGTGTCTGTCAGCATCTGTTTTGTGCCTACCTCGGTCTCGATGTACATGTAGTGCAAACATCAACATTTACAGTGTATAGAAGTTATTGAGTCAAACATGTTTTCCAAAAAACGTTGTCGCCTCGACTACGATCTCTAAAAACGTATTTTTTATCCTGAATATATGCTACCACCCAACAGAGATATTAAAATTGCCACATTTAGATTGACTTTGCAATTAACGTAATCAAAATGTATGACGTGTTTGTAAATAATCAGGAAGATATATGTATGTTGTGTCTGAAGAAGTATCATAGTAAAGTTAAGTAGGTTTAGGTACCAAAGTCTCGAACGAGACCGAGAGTGTCGCACTAAGTCTCGTTCTTGTCTCGGTTTTTACAAGGACCCTGAGTCTTTGTATCATCCTTAATCTAGAGCGTGTCGTATTCTCTTTACGCGCTTTAAACGCACACCTTTGGGATGCATTACCAGATGTATTTCCTATATTTTCTGAACGTCAAGAAAATAATTTCGTAAATTCATTCTAAGAGCTGCGGTGGTCTAGTCAATAGGGCGTCTGACAGTCACGGGGAAGACCTGGGTTCGATTCCCGGGGTGGGTGATCCAAGGTTGGAATTTTTCCGGCCTTTTTCCCGCATAAAGCGGTTCTGGGGCTAACCCAGCCTCAAATCAATGGGTACCTGGGGCAACCCTGGTGGGTAAAGGCGACCGGAGCGTGGTGTTGATCACATCACCTCCAAAATGGGCGAAATCAATAATGTGTCGGGCCCTACCCCCACATCCCCTAAATGTGCCTTCACGGGACGGTGTTATATGCACGTGGAACTTTACCATTCTAATGGTGCGTTCAAATTTGTGCAACTTTTCGTTCATGCTGTAGGGATATGGTACCAGAAGACGCATGTAAAGGAGGTCAGAAATGTGTTAGCAGCATGGACATACTGTGTATATATTAGTACTGGTGGAAACGGCAGTTATATACAAATAGTATCGGTACAAAAACTTTATTCCATTCTCTCCCGAAATGCAATAAATACCAATGTAGCAAAATCTCATATGTTTTTACTATATCAGGTCGCGTAATAGCTTCGTAATCCACCAAAAAACCCAAGCTGCCGTCAACCACCGCGTAGAACCCTAGAACATAAGCGCTGGCGATAAAAAAATCGAGAAATTCAGGAGGAGGGGGCTAGGACCCCCTCTTCCCCCTGTCAGGGCACCGCAGTGTTGCCAGTTCACGCTCCGTGACCCACCAAAAGCCGCTCACCGCTTTGGAAGTAATGTCTTTTGTGCCTGCGCAACGCTGTTAAATTCTCTCTCGCTCTCTCGAATATCTTTAATAAGGAAAGGGGGCGGCGGCACATACCTTGCTCTGGCCGCATTCCTGTCCCCGAAACAGAAAGTTCCATCCTGGCGCGCATGACCTGGATTTTATTTTGCAGGACAAGCGAGCACGGATTTTCTCCGCGATGTTTACCGTACTCTGTGTGTGAGTGGTTGCGAGGAACGTTCCGACCGATATTTCACCGTACTTGTTTTTTTTTTAAAGGTACTTGTAGTTTTGTATCGTTTTAGTTTCATCGCTATCAATGCCCATCCGATAAATTTTAAGTTTCATTGCATTAAGGCTGTAGACTACATTGAAACACCAGCAATGAACTTAGTGGGAAATAAACGCTGGACAAGGAACGTCTTTACCTGTTTGTGTGCTCTGTTCTTGTTACATCTTGTTGTTCTATCGTGTCTTTAATGATAGCTGCCTTAAAAGTTATGCGCTTGCAGTAGGTTTGGCAACATGCGGTAAATCCGACACTCATTTGTTTTCCCGCGAGCAGCGTTCGGCTCCTTGAGACACGAAAGTAAACGATGTCAGCCGAATACAACCGAACGCATCATTGCTTGTCAGACCCCATATACAAAGACGGCAAGTACAGTTATGATGATGTAATGAGAAAGAAAATTGACCGCATGTTTCACGCTGGAAACAAAATTCAACGAACTACAAGTGTTTGCGTACTGTGTAACGCAGTTTTTACCACAGCACCAGTACTGAACTTTTTAACGTCGATGCTTATTGACCATTAGCTTCAGAAATACCCCGAGGATGGCCCCCAAGAAGCATCGGGAAATGCTGCGTCGTAAGGAAGCATCTGCTGTCTATGTGCTCCTCCAGATGCACGGAGACACTTGACCTGTTTTCTATATTGAAACAGTCTCTGAAAGAGCTGTAATGGTAAATAGGCCAACGCTGTGCTTATATCCGGATCAATTAGAAACAAAACACTCTCTCTCTCTCTCTGCCCTGTTGTTTGCCTGTCTTACTCACTATCTCTTCATCAATTACATCTTTTAATGATTGATTTATTCTCATTGTCGCGATTAGACTGGGGCCGAAAATGAAGCATAATAAGAGAAATAAGAAACAACCGTAGCGTTTGTTGTGGGTCAAAACTGGCCAAGCAGCTTTTTGTTGGGTGACGCGTAGTCATCACATCGTGTTTCATCGCCGCCGTTTTCGGCTAAATCCTCAATTTCTCTAACGATACTAGATGAATATGGAGATTTTGGAACTCCACTGGGAATCGCAACTGGGACCGCTCGCACTTAAAGCGAGAGCGCTACAATTACGATAAGCGGAAGCTCTGTAATAATGAAAATAAAAATGCAAATGAGATAGTTTCAAGGTGAAGTTTGAGTTCACTAAATTTTAATTTTCAATTTCAAGTAGTTACTGAACAATCGATATTGTTAGGTTGTTGACTATTGTTGACTACAGTAGATCGATATTGTTCGGATGTTGATACAATCTATCGATATTGTTGGGTGTTGACTACAATTGGTCGATATTGTTTAGTTGTGGACTACAATGGATCGATATTGTTTGGTAGTTAACTCAAGTCGATCGATATCTTTGGGTGTTGACTACAATCGATCGATATTGTTGGGTTGTGGACTACAATGGATCAATATTGTTTAGTTGTGGACTACAATGGATCGATATTGTTTAGTTGTGGACTACAATGGATTGATATTGTTTGGTAATTAACACAAGTCGATCGATATTGTTGTGTGTTGACTACAATCGATCGATATTCTTGGGTTGTGGACTACAATGGATCAATATTGTTTAGTTGTGGACTACAATGGATCGATATTGTTTTGTAGTTAAGTCGATCGATATTTTTGGGTGTTGACTACAATCGATCGATATAGTTGGGTTGTGGACTATAATCAATCGATATCGTTTGTTGTTAACTAAAGTCAATCGATATTGTTGGGTTTTTGACTACAGTAAATCGATATTATTAGGTTGTTGGCTGCAATATACATTTATGTATTTATTAATCAAGAGTATGTATATTGCGCGTTTGTAATTTACCACTTGCCTTATTTATGGGATGAGTTGTTGAGCTGTCAACAGTCCGTTAATATTTAATTTTGTTTAAATAATATATATTCTTAGATAATGTTCGATTTATAAATATTGTTTTTTTCACGGCCAAACAAACGGACGAATAGCGGGCGGACCTGTCCGCCCAATAAAGATATTTTTATCAACTATTACAGATTGATTTCTTATTATTTGGATAAATCGCAAGTGTGAGAATGAAGTGGATGATGAAACAAACATCAGTGCCTTGATTCGAACCAGGGACCTCTGGCTTCGAAATTACGAAGACAACTTCGATCAGAATTGATCCTATAAAAATAGTGCTAATAGCCAAGGCACTGGAGCAACCTCTTTGTCTCCTTTTCCACTACCAACTTCGTTCTTACTGTGAGGATGTTCTTTCACAAAAGGTCCTCAAATTTAGACACCTTTACTGAAACAAAAACCTTACATCTTTTCGACTTAAAAGACAAAGAGCCAAAGAGATTTTAAACTTGCCATCTCTGCTTCGTGGAACAAAGAAATGAATAATCAAATCTCTTGAGTGCTTTTCAAACAACAGGCCAACTTTTCTGTTAATTCCATCTGTCTATTGTTGAATATTTTCAGCGTCTTCCAAAGTGTGAAACAAAAGAATGGAGGATCTCTCTCCTCGTCTCCCAGCTTAACAAGTTTGCGAGAATGAACGAAGCGTAAATTTAGTTGTAATACTTCTAATGTTGGCGGCTGCAACTTCCTTCAATATTTATCGAGAATTGCAAATTTCCCTTGGCTTCGTTCTTTCTTATATTTATGTAACTGTGACCTGAGGTTCTTACGATCTGCAGAGGAATTGCATAACTATTTCCGAAGTTACTCTGCGAGGAATGGATTTTTTCTCATTTTGTTCCATACGAAGACAAAAGCATACCTCAAATAGGGAAAAATTAAACATGTGCTTTCAGAAAATTGTACTAGCAAGTTTTCCCATACAAAACTTTGTAATTTTGGGGAGGGGTGCTTAAAACGTTTATAAGAATCGTGTGATGTCATTTTATGGAAGCAGAAAGAAGAGAGAGAGAGATAGAAGTAAGAGAACGCTAGAAGAGAGAATGAGTGAGAAAAGAGGAAATCAATAGAAAATGAGTGGGTGTAGTAAACAGAAACACAGAGAAGAATAGATGTGATATAAGAGAAGTGAATGAAGAATGAGAAAGAGAGATGAAAGAAAATCTAAGGAGATAGAGAGAACGAGAGGAATAAGTGAATATAGAGATGCAAAGAGAATAAAGGACAAAGGTAGTCACAGAAGGAAGAGATTCAAAGATCTGATTAACAAGAACAACAGTAAGCAAAAAGAGATAAGTCCTAAGCCCCAGAAGGGAGGGTACAATCTAGAGAAAGGAAAGAAAGGAATACAAATCGTATAAGAAAGAAATATCTACTTAATAAACAATGTTTCCACATTCTAGAGGAGGTCAAGTGTCCCTCCCACCCCCTCACCTCCTTGTGGACCATAGAGAGAGACCAACTACTTTGAGACTGAGAAGTCGACAGGTGAAGGAGGAAAGGACTTCTACCTGAAGCAGTCTCTCACTATTTGAATTTGAGAAGCGTCAAGAAGTAGAAAGAAAAATGCGTTGAAAACTGATCTTCCCACATGCGTCCCTGCGTAAAGCATCAGTCTAGTCTCTAAGCAGTGGTCACTTGAGTGAATGGAGGTCAGAGCGTGGTGCTGATCACGTGAAATAACGTTGACTATTTCTTCATAATAAACTTCGCAGAAGTTTCAAAACAGTCCGGTGTACTTAACAACGACTATACTAATTGCTAGATTGCGAATTTATAGGCACTAATTGCCCTTTCCCAATAATTTGCACCATGCGGTACAATCTCAGAAGTTGAGAGGAGAATTCTGCCCCTGCATACTCACAGTGGACGTTGACGATGAAGCGCTTGCTGACGGTCGGCTGTATTCCATTTTTCGCTATACACAGATACACTCCCATGTCCGTCCGTGTTACGCTGTTTAGCTGGAGGACTTCGCCGTCGAATTCTTTCACTGCAACGAAACAATAAAGAGATTAAATGCTGTACTTTTTTTTAAAAAAATCGACATTTTATAATATTTAAAAAATCAGTTGACAATTCTAAGTAGTTCATTTTGAGTGACAAAAACACACATTTTTCATGCTAAAAGATATGGAGAATGTTGGAAATAACAGAACTAAATGTGTGTTCACTATAAAAAGACAAAGATCTAGAACTGCAAAATGTGCCCAGCAAACTGGTAGGAACAGTTCTCCTCTTGTTGAATATACTTAAATACAAACGTATCATAATGGAAGTCTACTTCTATGTGTTTCTGTTTGAGAAAATTGTAGGTAGCAACAAATGTTTGTATTAACTTATATTTAAAAGTATAACGTATTTTCTCTTAACAACAATTCATTACAGATGGAGAAAGAATGTATCCTATTGGCAGAATGCTCTCTTCTTCCATACGCCATTGGATCACCAACTTCATTCAAACTTTGACCTCAAAATGTTATTCAAAATGTGGTCTCAACATATTTGTATTCAACAGAAATACGAGACAGTACATTTTCAGATACCTAATTGAAACAAAGAAAAACATAATGGTTAAACGTAGAGTTTAAAACGTATTCTTCTGTTTCAACAGAGATTTCTCTAAAACAAAGAGAAAAATATTTATCCTGTAAAATAGGTTTCGTGCATGTGAAAAGGTTATACCCTTTCGTTGACCTTTTGAACTTTTAATATCAAATCAAGTTGTAGTGCAGAGTCGGGCAAAAAATTCGAAAATGTAACACGCTGCTATCAAAGAATAACATTTAACTATTTACGAAAGTAGCATGTGCATATTTTCCCAGTGTAACATGCCCAAGTTAGAAACGACACAACTTGTTTCGTCCTGGCAACCCGAAGTACCATTACTACTACTACTACTACTATTGTAATTTCGGTATCGTGTTACTAACGTAAGTACTGGAGAAGTGATGCTTTACGCGCGTTACGTTTTATAGAGAAGAAAATTACCTCTGGCAGCCATGCTAGCACATTATCATGCACTGTTGATTGACCGTTATCAAAATAAGTAAAAGTAAAAAGCATTAATAAAGTGATTATGCCCAATTAATATTACATGCAAGTATAGAACCAATCTCTAATAAGCCAACATATATTTGATTTTCCATATCCATCGTTAACCAATATAAAAGTTTGGCATCAATATATTACGCAATCACTCTTGGTAATGTTGGAATTTATTGTACAGTTGATTACATTTGTTCGATAACTTATCAATGTTAGTAGTATTGTATTTGATTCTACAGGGTGGTTCATATTGTATTCACCGATGTTAGTTGATAAAGCGGTCCGAATAACAGCGCGCATGTTCAGGAATCTCCAAAGCTTATCTTGATCAGTGGCTGGGTTCGCACTCAGTTTGTCATGGAAAGTTCACTGATTCACACACGAATCGCTGACGTCGATGCGTTCATTGGAACAGATTGCTTTCTGTGGAAGCAGAGGGGTTGCATTGGCAAAGTATTGTCTAGCGTCCTGATGCTTCACTTCCAACCTGGAGACTTGTAGTTCTACACTCAGCCACAAGCTATCTATTGGCTGACACCACACATTATGCTGCGACGCTCTGGCAAGGGTTGATGACGATCCTCAATGAACAGGCGTTAGTGTTCGTTGCCTCTCCTGAATAGAACCTATCCGGATGAACACGTCCACTGCCACGATTCGCGTCTGAACCGGCCAACGTTTCTTGGCAGACTGCGAGTCTTGCAGTTGTCTAAACGCGATGCGTTCCTGCGCATGCGCGGACCTTCGTTCAAGCAGTGTTACCAACTGGAACAACATTCGCCAAGAAAATAGTTCTGATGGGCTACAGAATGTTTTGAAGAACTGATGTCCTATGTAAGTTTTCGAAGTTATATTTCACAAATATTTCTACCGTAAGTCTGGGAACACGATATCTTTTTCATAGGAGAGGTTTAGAGGAACCATGCGTCCATCCTTCTCGAAGCTGACAAAACGTGCTATTTTCCTTCTTAAGTTTCCAGACGCCGTCAAAACTAATGCTGGAACCCGAGTTGAGATTTCATCCCGGCGAGATGAATGATGACGCCTGCGATGATATTCATAAGTACTTTCAGCTTTGTTCATCCCGAGTCGGAAATTGCAAAATCATCTAATATCCGTTTGTCAATTTTTCTCTCTGCATGAATAATTCATTATATGTACGTGTTTTCAGCCCTCTGCCAAGTTTAAGTGCCCGGAGGGAAGGGGCCAGAGGATGGGGGGAGTGGGAGACAGAATCGGGCTGGAAATCTTCGGCAACTTCCCCGCAATCGGTGCAAGTTCATCTCTGAAGATTTCCGCATACTTCTCTAATGCTTTTCTGAACCTGGCCCCCGGGACGGGCGAGTGGATGGAGAATCCGTGTTGCGGGAGACTCTTTAGAAAGCTATTACTCCGATCTCCCGAAAGATGGCGGAAGTAAAGTTGTTGTGTCCGGCGGAGGGGTAGCGGAGGCAGGAGAGTGGGGGTGCTCTGGCTAAGAAATTAATCTTCAAACTCATTAATCCACGTCACGTGCAGAGAATCGAGAGGAGGTGGGGGATTCCCTTTCGCCGGAGTGTACAACATGTGATGCTTAGAGCCTTCCCGTGTACCCGCAATACTCGTGCGTGTACCTTCCAGTGTTGCCACCCTGGCATGTTAAGTACTGAAAAATTTGCTGTGCAAAATTGGCACGATGTGCCTTCAAATTCAACGCATTTCATCATGTACTTCTGGATATCAAAACTCAAATTTTGTTTTCGGTTCACTTTGTGCACAGGTACGCGATTAGCCTTACTGTGTATAAAGTGGACTTAGAAACAACAACTCAATCAATAAAAACACCAACAGTTCTTACTGGCTGGCCCCGGTAGCTCAGTCGTTAGGGTGTCTGACTACCATGAGAGAAACCCGGGTTCGATCTCCGGCGGGGGAGAACCGGGACTTTTTCCACCTATTCAAGCGGCTCCGGCGCCCACTCAGCGTCGTATAAAGTGGGTACCTGGAGGAAACTCCTGGGGGGTAAAGGCGGCCAGGGGCGTGGTGCTGATCACATCACCCTCACCTTCGGCCGTGATGAAAAAAATGTGCGGCCCTAACTCCACACCCCATATACGCCTTGATGGCGTGGTGCAAAAGCACAGGGGAGCACTTTACTTTTTTACATTTTAACAGTTCTTACTGAATCATACCCAGGAATCCTTACTCAAATTTCTACGCCACCTGTTTTTTCTTACCAAAGTTATGCATCTGTGTGAATTCTAGAACTATTTAGTTTTTTATACCTAGGTACTTATGTATTTAAATATTTCAACGCTTTCTAGAATTGTTTATAAACATGTTGAATTAAAAGTTTGAAATTACATAAAATTCTCAATTTAATTATTTCCGAATATGTCTCTGCATAAGCAGCTCTGGGGCTCATCTAGTTCTTAATCAACATGTAGCTGGGTGGGTGTTATGTTCCCAGGGTAAAAATGGCAGGAGCGTGATGCTGATCCTGTCGCCTACCTGCACACTCCCTATTGACTTCATCGCACGGTTCAATGCGCAGGGGATAGCTTTACCCTTTATCTAATATATGAAAATTTGTCACTATGTCAAGGTTTATTGATTGTGAAATCCTATAAACAAGATTTTAGCAAATATATATATATATATATGTATGTATGTTTGTGTGTGTGTGTGTGTGTGTGTGTGTGTGTGTGTGTGTGTGTGTGTGTGTGTGTGTAACGGAATTTTAGGGAATACTGAAAGACTGGTCTAACAAAGGAACCGATTGAGAATGGAAGTCGGTCTTATATTATTGGTATTACGTTTGGTGAAACGAGGTTGACAGGTCCAAATTGCTTTTGAGCAGGTCCGGGTTATGATATAAGTGGGGCTTAGGGGGCTACAGCCCTGGCCTCGATATGCAAAGGAGGCCACTCAATGTGGAATATTGCTTTCAAAATGTCAACAAGATAACAGAATGAGATACGTATTTGTATGAATAATATTAAGAAAATAACTAACCAACTCGCATAACTTGGCGAAAAAGTTGTAATTGAATGTGTAGATATGGAAGCCTTGCTGCGTTGTTAGCGCTGGGCCTACTCATACACATATCCAGGCCTGTCGTTATCTATAGGTATTTCGAGGCTGCTTTTGTAAAACTATTATTAATTTTATATCGCCTTAAAACGCGTCTGACTGCTTCGGGGGAGACCCGGGTTCGATTTCCGGGATGAGTGATCTAAGGGCGGATGTTTTCCAGCCTTGTTCTCCGCATAAAGCGTCTCTGGTCCCACCCAGCCTCATATCAATGGGTACCGTGGTGCAACCCTGGGGGATAAAGGCGGCCGGATGTGGTGCTGATCACATCACCTCAAAAATGGCCGAGATAGAGAATGTGTTGGGCCCTACCCCAACATCCCCTGAATGTTCTTTCATGGCACGGTGCTATATGAACTGGGAAATTTACATTTTAACTTTGCCGTACATATTGTACAAGAGTAATGCACAATTGTAGAGTTTAACGAATGGGATTTCATCCTCGTTGTCGTAAGTAGCATAAAAATTCAGAAATGGGATGTAAAATGTGAAAAAAACTAGACAATTCATCTCCATAATGTTATTTATAATAGTTAACGTTGACTATTGGCAGCGAATTTTGCTGTTCTGTGCTAACTCTTTATAACATAATCGAAATGTTGACGTATGCAATGGAGTACATACTTATAGGTACAAATTAGTACAGTCAGAGGCAAAAAATGGGAAATACGTAAATCACTTTCCTGTGAGGCGTTGTGTGTTACCTAACTATAGCGATGGGCGAAACTAAATAGTAACAAAACAGTAAAAATGCTCTCAAAGGCATTACATAATTACATAATAAAATCCTATGAACGTAATGTGTCCACCCTCTAACGGCGTCTAATCTTAGTTTGAATCTTTGTCTGAAGATGGCCCTGTTAGAGGGTTGAAACGTTACGTTTATAGTGTTTTATAATAAAAGCTACCTTGGTCAGGATTGTTAGTGTTTTATTAAACATGGAAACAGAGCTTAATGGTGTTACCTAAATAGTAATTAATATCACTGCTGTAGAGCCAACACACGCACAACTCCATGCAACAACACAACAACAAAATAGTTACTAAAACAAATATTTAGATTCAAATTATATAACTTCGCATCCATTACCAGTTTGCCTTTTCTAAAAGAGACTGAATTGAAAATAACACACAATGGGTCTACTTCGCTTTTTGTGCCACTTTTGGCTAATTTGCGAAGATGGGGATGAGTGATGATATGATGAAATTTATGAATGGACACTCACAAATATCCATGGCCAGGCCAGGATTAGAACCCGAATCAATGAAAACATTTGTACACATATAACAAGTAGCAACATTTTCCAGAGATAAACAGCTAATAAATGTGCACATTTGAAGCTTGTTTTAGATTATGGGAAAGTTGATATGTGGTACATAACAACTGACGCCTCCGCAGCATACTGCATTATCCGTGTTTATATGCATTTAAAAAAAAAGTATGGAATATTGTTATGTTACGCATTAGTTGATAGGCGCACCCTTGGAATGCAACAACACATGGTATTTGTCTCTGCTGGATGTCCTTGTGTTTTTCGCTACTTTTTTTGAGGAGTGTATATCGACTCTATGGAATAGACGTAGAGGGCCAAAGTGTGGTGTTTTTCTACGAGTCAGATGACAGTGTTTCTTAAAACTGGCCACTTATCGAAATCCGAAAACAAAACATTCAGATTCGTCGAGAACAGGCGGAAGAAGTATGAAGAAATGTGAGACTAATTCTTCTTTGTTTCTTCTAGCGCTGATGAAATTGATTCGCACTCAGCGTTTCTCCCAGCCCCTTACCTTCCCCTGAAAAAAAAAGGCTGCGGGGTGGATGAGGATGGAGAATTTGTAATTAACATTCATAGCTGCACACTTCAGTCTCCTCGTTTGTATTCTGAACTTTTAACGTCCCTAGATTTTTCAGAGCGTTTCCGTTGCAAGGATTTATCCTCGCTCTTCTGCAACCCACATCACTTCGGTCAAAATCGGGTTGCATAAGAAGCGGTCACATTGTTTCTCTTCTGTGAAAGCTACTGGCGTTGGTCAAGGGAAGTGCTCGGAGCTCGGACGTGAAATTAATTTTCTCAACTTTTTCAACTCTTCGAACTGATTTCAGCAATGAGATTGAAAGATAATTAGGTAACGTTGATGGAGGAATACTCAGAAGAGAACACCGAAGTCTAGATTAGGGTTTGAACCCTGCATCTTAATTGGCCTGGTCGTGATTTTTTTGTTGTTTAAAAGTCCACGTTATGCACAGAATGGCTAACCGAGGCTTTACCTACAGTTCAAAGTAGGATCCGAACCACTGTGCCATGTGCGTCCACTGAAGTATAGAACCAGGGACACGTTGATTACAAGGCGACGACGTTGCCACTACGCCATCCGAGAGGCCCGCCTGGTAGTGAATCAGCCACTCAATGGTGCGTAGAACGCGGGACTCCTCCCCCCTTTCTGTTTACAAACTCATGTTTCCGACAAAATGGATCTGATCAACAACTGGACATCAGCATCGGTAGTCAGGATGTTAAAGATATTTTCCTCTTTCCATTTTGATTCCTCCACCTTTCCACTATCTAGTGAGGTTTATAAAGAGGTATGGAGGTAAGTTTGATTCTTGATTGATTTGCTTTATTTTACTTCGCTTTTTTGCCACTTTTGGCTAATTTGCGAAGATGGGGATAAGTGCTGATGTGATGAAATTGATGAATGGACACTCACAAACATCCATTCGCAGGCCGGGATTCGAACCCGGGACCCCTGGCTTCGTAGCACGATGTGCTAACCACTCCGCCACTGGGGCCGTTGTGTGGAGGTAGGAGCTTGACGACATGGGGCATTGTGGAAGTGATGTAATCATCACCTCGCTCCGATGCCTTTATGACTCAGCACCGATATTGTTCGAGCCTAGGTAAACCGCAGAGCCGCCTTAAGCAGGGCGACCTGAAATCACCTGCGAAAGGAATCGAACCCAGGAGACTCCATACCGGCTCGGTAATCACGACTCTCCATATATCTGTGCACTACACTGGCTGATTTAGCGGGAGGGCCACGGGGGCTTTTTCCCTTTCCCAAAAGACATAACTAAATATTATTCAAAAGTATTTATAGAATGAAATTAAAAAGAACAAAAGAAAATCTAGCAATCCTTTTCCAGATAGTGAAAAAAAATAGCAAAGTCTAGGGACTAGATTTACGGGACACTTAAGTAAGTTGACGCCCGTAATCGAATCCGAATCTTGTTGGTTACAAGGCAATAACATTGGATACAAAGCGAGATGATGCTATGGCAAATATTGGCCATGTTTGTGACAATTTCGCCCGAGGTTATGAATTCTCACAAGCTTATCCCCTTAATGTAATCACTGTTAATACAAATACTTCTGTTTAAAAAAACAACAATACTTTCACCTTATAATGAAAGCATTATGGGTTCGTTTCCCGGTGGAGGTACGTCGTGCAGTGCTTTACATCCCACTTCGAAGATCCAGAGATCGTTTGCCATTTACAATGGTTCAGATGTCACTTTGAAGGTCCAGTCCTGATTAGTTTATCTGACCACAAAATGCACGTAAAGCAAACCCTTGTAATTGTCTTGTTGTGAATATTATATGTTAAAAAGCTGTTTTCAATAAGTCGAAAAATCTGCACAATATATGACCCATATGCTTACAGAATATTTATTGCTTCTTCCAGAAATATTTTCTACATTCGCCTGTAGCCTTTTGGAATTTTTCTCTTATTTTCTTTTTCTGTGTGCCTGTGCTCTCTCTTTTTCTCTTCTGTAACTAATTGTATTGACATAACTATAAGTGTTAGTTTTTCGTGTAGACTATTTGGGCGAGTTAAAACAATTTCATGTTCGGATTCAGCTTATCCAGTAGCGACACCTATTGATTTGCCTATCTGTACACAGGCTATGTATTACGAGGGGCGATCAGGTTGCTCCGACCCTAGCATAGAAGGAATGACGTTATGATTGATTTTTTATTTTGTTATTGTTTAGTGATCCTTTATATGCTTTCATTCTGAATAGCAAGTCTAAGTAACGTACAGTTTTCTTTTTACAGGGGTTTAACTGAGTGAAGTTGTGTCAATGTGCCAGAATGGAGAAAACTGAGGTGAGAGCGGCGATCAAATATTTTGTGAAGAAGAAGTGGACGGTATCCAAAATTCATAAGGACTTGGTGGATACATTAGGGGACAGTGCTCCTTCATACAGTATGGTGAAGAGATGGTGTTGTGAGTATAATTGTGGGAGAGAGTCGTGTGAGGATGAAGATGCAGGTGGAGCACCAAAAACTGTCATGACAACCGAAAACATTAACAAAGTCCACGATATCGTGCTGAAGGATCGTCGAGTCACTATCCGTCATGTTGCTGAGATGTGTGGCCTGTCATATGGCACTGTGCAAAACATAATTACCCTGGAATTGCAAATGAAAAAAAATGCTGCAAGATGGGTCCCTCGAAACCTCACCCCAGATCAGAAGCTCAGCCGAGTGCTCATCAGTCAAGAACTTCTTGACAAGTTTCGTGCTGATATAGACGATTTCCTTGCCCGATTTGTAACTATGGATGGATGAAACATGGGTCCATCACTTCGACCCAGAAACAAAATCACAAAGCATGGAGTGGAAACACTCACATTCTCCACCAACGAAGAAGGTCAAGGCGCAAACGTCAGCCAAGAAGGTGATGGCCTCAATTTTCTGGTACTGCAAGGGTGTCCTTCTTGTTGACTATCTACAAAGAGGCCAAACCATCACAGGCACATACTACAGTGACCTAATCAAAAAATTACGTGATTCCATCAAGAAAAAGAGGCGTGGGATGTTGACCCGTGGTGTGCTCCTTTACCAGGACAATGCACCTGTCCACACCTCACGCATTGCGAGGGCAGCTATAGCAGATGCATCGTTCGAATTGTTGCCCCACTCACCCTATTCCCCAGATTTGGCCCCCAGTGATTTCTATTTGTTCAAACATTTGAAGAATGACATTCGTGGGCAAAATATTTCTGATGATTCTGAGGTGATAAGGGCTGTGGACTCATGGTTGGAGGACAAGTCGGAAGATTTTTTTTTTGCAAGGTATCCAGGCGTTGGAGCACCGATGGGAAAAGTGCATTGGAGTTGCAGGGGAGTATGTTGAAAATAATAAAAAAAATGAAACCCTATTGCCGCTCTTTCTATGTTAGGGTCAGAGCAACCTGATCGCCCCTCGTATATCGGGTAGTCCAAAAGTTCCGGAACGGTCACATATTGTGAGAAATACACATCGAATCGGAAAACGAAAAAATTGCTGTTTAGTAAGTGAAACAAAGCTATTCAATGATATCACACTTGATTCCCCACCCCCTGGAGTCTACCATATATTCTATTGAAAGGTCTTGACGTGCAGATTCCGAATCAGCAATCGCTTTCACTCTAGCTCAATTAGGGGCAGACCGTCTCTTTGAAAACATTTTGGGTTTTATGAAATTTCAAAGTTTATTATTATTATTATTATTATTTTAAATTTGAAATCGCCATATCTCCGTTCCTAATTGAGCTAGGAGGATGATTGATAGCTCGTTGGACTCGAAATGAAGTCCTCTTTCCGATTCTACAATACAAAATGGGGGTTTCCACTTAAAATTTCACAGTTGCCTCCCACCCCACCCCCAGAGTGTGAGGGTGGGGAATCAAGTGTGATATCATTGAATAGCTTTCTTTCACTTATTAAACACGTATTTTTTCATTTTCCGATTCGATGTGTATTTCTCATGATATGTGACTGTTCCGGGACTTTTGAACCACCCGGTATCTATATGTTCTGTTTGTTTATATATTATAGACTATTATAAAAAGACCGATCAAATTCAGTCAACTGACGTCCTGGTTTATTTAAAGGCAACGGGACTAAAGCGCATACCCTCGAATGTATGCGGGAGAAGGCGGGCTTACTTCGGGCGTCCCCCCTTTTTTTTAAAGTTTGTCAAGAAAGTCATGAAAGTCAAGAAATTTACAAGTACGTCAAGAAGTCAATAGAAAGTCAAGAAATTATTATTTTGGTCAAGAAATTTTACTACCACAATGACTGACTGGGTGATTGATTGATTTAGTTAATTTCACGTCACTTTCCTGCTTCTTTTGGCTAATTACGAAGATGAGGATGAATGATGGTAAGTTAAGATGGATGAAGGTACAATCACAAACCCGTAGGGACACAACACGAGCACCACCTAAAAATATGCTGGCGCAAGACGCCAGAGCCTTGCTAGTCTGCCAAATGCAGTCCAGGATGCATTCGTAGATACATCAAGTCTGCTTCTCTTGTTAAGTTTTCATCTTAACTGGTCTTTTCGTAGGGGATTTTTATGAAATAAATATATATTTTCATAATTGCTAATTCCATTTTTACCTAAGTAGGGGTCGAATAACTAAAGGTTAAGAAAAACGAAAGAAAGTTAAGAAAAGTCATGAAAAAGTCAAGAATTTTGGATTTGTTATTTTCGTAGACAACTTGGTACATCATATCGATCAAAACAAAACTAATAGAACGTTACCCAGCAACAGAAACAATCCAATTGGATTCAATTCAGAATCTGTAACGAAAATTATCGGATTGTTGATGTGATTCCGTGGTAGAGGGACCGGAACAGCCTATTTATGCCATCGATTTGACGCTATCTATGTCGACAAGTGGAACATAGATGTAACTTTCTCGCCTACTGGTTTGATAACTAACGGTCTGAATGAAGATAATATTTTTTTATAGTTAATTTAGCACGCACGGACCATGCGGTGCTAACGGAATACATTTTTCACAGTTATGTAAGCTAGTACTGGTAGAGAAAGCATGGAAGCGTATGTGTTGCCTCCACAGGAGATAATGAACCTACAAGTCCATTCGATACAGTTTCGATATGTGAAATAAAATATCTTGAAAAATATTCAAGACTGGTGTGTTGTTAGTTCCTATATTATAGCTCAAAATATAGTCACATGCCAAACTGTTTTGTGAACACTTACTTGATTGGTTCATTTGGTATATTTTACCCCGCTTAGGGATCTCTCATAACACAAGCAACAACCAACATCGTGTTCTGATGTAGGTAAGGAATACATTCGTTCTTAGGTCATACTTGTTAGTTTTAGTATTCATAAATACACTGCCATTTTATCTGGGCTTGATAGAGAAACTAAGCCTAACCTAACAACGAAGGCATTCCGTACTTATGTCAGAACACGTGTCATGAGTGAGATCCTATCACTTAGTAGCGGCGCAATTCGCTTCTTTACACAGCACTTTTGTCCAAGATAAATTTCGACCGACAATATTAAATTTTTTTACGATTTTTATAAATTATATAAAACTTTGGACTAGTGAAGTGAACGAGAAGTATTCGAAAATGCCCCAGTAGATGGCACTGCTATCAAGAAGTCACATGTACTTTTTCACACTCTTTACTCGTCTCTCGTCTGTTGTTTAATCTTGCACCTAATAAAGAAACAAAAATTTGTAAATTAGAGTTTTTAGAGTTAGAGTATATTCATTTTTATGTTTAAGGCTATACTAATGAAAATTCAGGTCTTAAGTGTATTTTTTAGTGATTTTAAGTCATATATGGCATGACCGGAACTATACTGAGTAGAAGACCTGTTCCAGAATCGCTATTGCAGAGCTAAAAACAGTTATCCTACGGCATATGCACGCGCAGATATATACCTAGGTAAGTATTACGGTCCTGGAGAACTCGTTCCTTTCTTCCCCTCGGGACAGAAGGAAGAGAAGGAACCGGAACAGAAGGAGAAAAACACTTTGGGAACCATATTTCGTCCCTCCCTCCCTCTCCGGGAGAGTTTTGTATATTCTTTTATGAATCACAGCCGACCGTGTCTCTTACGGGCGCCCGCACTCGCATCTCCCCCCACCCTCTCTTAATATTTCGTTTCGCGTGGCAACCCTAAGGAGGAGAAACTTGATTTGATGGGCTTTTAGGGATCGTTATATCCTGGTCTGCCGCGTATGCCTCAAGTTTAGGGCGGCCCTTTTGTCTAGCGTCGGAACGGAGACGAGGGAGGAACTCCAAAGATAAGATTAGTCCCATTGCCATTCAGAGAGCGCTGGAGATGCCGCCTAAGGAATGGAGAACTCTCTTACTTATCTTTGGTACACATTCCAGCCTCCCTCCTCTTTCTCTCTCTTCTCCTGTTTCCCGCTCCGTGAGAACCGACACGACAAAAGTGGCGTAGAAACCGCTACCCAGAGATTTCCCGCGATCTACTGAGCAGATTGTTGGGGAAGGGACTCTCTTGGGTTCCCTTGGCAACTTTCGTGTAAGGTGAAGGGATTATGATCAATGTGCCGATAGATGGCATTAAAGTCAGCTGTACTTGATTCATAGTTTTCTTTAAAAGGTAACCAGGCATGTCGTGTGGCGTTTAGCTCATTACAGTGGTAAATCGTTACGTTCTTGTATTTATGCTCGAAAACTTATTTCTTCTTCTGCGGCAAGATATTTTATTGTTTTCCTCAGTAAACCAAGTGAAATATTGGGGCAGTATCTGTAATAAATACCGTTGCTTGATGGAGGGAGAAAGTTACTTATGTAGTACACTCATCATATTTCACATATATGTATTATTAAACCGAAGGGAAATTGTAGGTTAGGACTTGGTAGGTTAGAAGGGCCAGATTAAGAACTCTTTAACATTTAGTTTGGCGTTTGGTGAAAGCTGGGTGTGAACCGCACCATACCCCTCGAATAGGTTAAATACAAAGTGACATGAGCAGACCTCTGTAGCGGAGTGGTAAGTATAGTGCGCAACGATGCCATGAGTTCCGGGTTCGAATTCCGGCCTGGCCATGTGTGTTCTTTCTGAGTGGTCCTTCATCAGTTTAATCCTCATATACGCGATTAACCAAATGTGGAGAAAAGCAAAGTGAAATAAACGAAATCAATTAAGTTTCTGACGGCATCAAGAAGGAGTCACCACCTATCTATACAGGAATTATCAGGTTTCGTTGAAACAGGTTGAACAGGTTCCGTTCCACTAGACACTCCGCAGCAGCGGGCTAACCGTGCCAAGCACGATATTCGTTGTTAACGGTCGGCCCGGTAACGGACCAAACAACAGCTGCAAACAGATATATCCATTGTTAACGGTCGGCCCGGTAACGGGACCAAAGAGCAGCTGCGAGCAGATATATCCATTGTTAACGGTCGGTTCGAAAACGGACCAAACAGCAGCTGCGAACAGATTAATTAATAAAATTATACAAGAATCATTAGATGACTGAAAAGTAAGTAATGGTCTCTCAAACCACAAAATAGTAATATAACAACTACTTCTAATGAAAAAGTTAGTTAATATCCATTGTTAACGGTCGTCCCGGTAACGGACCAAACAGCAACTGCGAACAGATATATCCATTGTTAACGGTCGTCCCGGTAACGGACCAAACAGCAGCTGTGAACAGATTTATCCATTGTTAACGGTCGGCCCGGTAACGGACAAAACAGCAGCTACGAACAGATATATCCATTGTCGGTCGGCCCGGTAACGGATCAAAGAGCAGTTGCGAACAGATATATCCATTGTTAACGGTCGGCCCGGTAACGGACCAAACAGCAGCTGCGAACAACAGATTATCCATTATTAACGGTCGGCCCGGTAACGGATCAAACAGCAGCTGCGAACGACTATGATGCATACTATGTTTGTGAAGAGGAGAGGGTAGGGTAGTCTTGAATCGGAGGCGTCATAGAGAAATTGGTACGTTTACTGCTCATTTTCTCACACAAAGACAAAAGTGTGTACAGTAAAAGCGAAACCTTATTTGCACGATCTAGGTGGATCGGGACGAACGCCCACTGACGGTGTTAAATTTCAAGGAGGCATTGAGAACGTTGCTCATGTTCGTACAGAATCGAATTGGGTGCTCGTGGATTACTCCCGTTTGATTTCCTTCAAATCAGATTGGTGATGCCGTTCTGGCCTGTGCAGTACCGCGCCTACCGTTTAAGTAGTAGTACTTGTGCTATTACCAGCTCGATAAAGGAAGAGCTCTTCTCTAGCAGAATTGTCTACACTTAAAACTAGCTCAACATGCATATATGAGCTTTTTGCTCTAGTGTGGAACCCCATCTAATCCAAGATTTTTGTAAAAAAGCCCTCATGGATTCCATGAGAAAGGAAGAGCCCCTCAGATTGATGTGCCTATACTTACAAAAAGGCACTTCTGTGAGATTGTTGTCCATAATCCTGTCAAAAATATGCCCCTCTTGATATTTTTTTTGGCCATACCTAAAACTAGGCCACACACACACACATACACACCCATACACACACGTATTTACTTCCAATTTAAGTTTAATTGGACCCCAGCCTCAATCCAATATTAAAAACAATGCAATATGCAGAGACCCTCTAGAATTGCTCTGTGACTCTCTCATTTCTTACATCATAAACATATGATTTTTCTCCTATGAGAATAACACTACATATGGTGTCATCAGGTAAAGCCTCGTGGAATTCACAGATAATTTTAATATTTGTTCTGTCATTCACCACAACCTGTTTTCTTTTTGAAGTGTTAATTACAAACATGGGTCTCTGTGTCTTGAATTCATCTGGTGTGTAGTACATGTCAGTATTGCCTGTAGTGACACGCTTGAAGGAAGAAAAAGCTTCATATAATTTCAGGAAGTCATCCTTGGACATGTCTAAATTGTAATTTTCTCTAGGAAAGACCTCATTTCTGCCATTTTTAAGATATATGTTCTTGATGTTGCAGTTATCAAATTTACTTGAATTTTTTTCCTGATTATTGTGTCTCCCAGTCTGAAACAGTACTACCACAAAATCAGGCATGTCAAATTGTATGCTGGAGAATGAGTTTGTAGCATCAAACTCATAATATGTACCAGATGCGGGCTTCTGTACGCATTGATATGTATAAAATTGCAGAGGAATTTGTGGATTTTTTATTATATCAGCTTTGTATTTAAGACCATAACTGGCTTCATACTCAACAACAGGGATTCTTAGCTCCATGGTCTGAATAATGCATTTGCCTGCATCTGGTAGGGTATTGGGCAGAGCTTCTCCTGTGGGGTTTATTGTACTGTACCTCATCAAAGCATTGTTATCATTTGCAGCTCTTCTAAATGTGATTCTTAACCCACCCTTCCACATAATTTCTTTGTAATCTGAGAAGAATCCTGGCAATAGGCGCATGGGGAACAGCACTGTGTGGTTCTTAGATAATATCTTATCACCAGCCTCGAATCCTCCTATTTTGTAGTATGAAGCCTCGGTTTTGGATAATTTCAGTGTGGCCAAAGCTGTGGAGGTAATGCCGGGATAATCCACTCTGTTTATAACAACACCATGTTTTCTGATCTCAATTTCAGAGAATAGATGTGGCACAAAATTGTCTACAAGTCTTATATTTGAATTTGCCGGATAAGCTGTTCCATCGAGCTTTACAACATCAAATTTGATGTATAGATCTGCTCTGTGGGGGTGTATAAATCCATCCCCTACATCAAGATCAACCTCAATCTCTGTGTTGGGTTGATTTAAATTTGCAAATGTCCTCCTGTTTGGAGGGAATGATTGTAGCTCATAACTCTCAATATTTTCCATTGTATGTATTTTTATTTAAATATTAATCTCTATGATAGCAGTTGTTGTGGCTCCAGCAAAATCAACTAATTCTTCTTTTTCATTAGTGACCATCAATTCAATATAATCTATTCTGTTATGACACACAGGAAAATATAATGTTGGTGATGGATTGTAGATGATGGGCTCCATGAATTCAGAATTAGGTTTGAATGTTGCAATGATCCCTGTTTGTTTGTGAGTGCCTATGCCATTTGATTTGGTGATCATACCCTCAGCCACATTGCAGTGAATATTCAGAGTTTCTATGGCCAAGAATTTAGGTATATTCATAGCAGTGTGTTTGATGCCTGGTTCAAGTTTTGTGTTGTTCTCAAATCCTAATAGCTCTCCTATCGTACCCAGATCCACTGTTTCTGAAGCAGATACAATTTCTACTCTGTGAGTGACAGAATTTTGACTTAACACTACACCTCTGGGTAATTGAGCATTTAGAGTGGATAGATTATATTGCCCTGGAGTGATGACAATTTTTTCATCCCCTACTGCAATTGTGTTGTTGTGGTGTGTAATATTGGGGATCAGGTACATGCCATA
Organism: Lepisma saccharinum; assembly: GCF_977018435.1. NCBI lineage: Eukaryota > Metazoa > Arthropoda > Insecta > Zygentoma > Lepismatidae > Lepisma > Lepisma saccharinum. The sequence goes on along the minus strand of NC_139229.1, from coordinate 156,758,541 downwards.
AAATGCTCTGAGAGCTATTGTTTTGGGATACACTATGTCATCATGCAATTTAAGTTTCAATATTGAATTTTGGCTGGTGAGATGAAATACCCCCATGATGTTTTAGATACCACAAGGCTTTTTGAAAATCTTCAATTGATGGTTTATTTATTTGAGACATATATCTAAGAACTGATAAACACAAATGTCCACAATTAACATCTTTGAAGTTTTGAACACGGGCATTATTGTAATAAAGATTAGGTGAATTTAGATATTTTATTAAATTTTCAGGTGGAACACCTCCAAATGAATCAAACACAAATGCCTCGTTTTTTAAATATTTAAGATAACAGATCCAGTGAGTGCCTTGATTTTTGTACTCATCCAAATTAACAATGCCACACTCTTTGTTGAGTGGTTGTTCTGGTAGAGAATCAGACATGTACACACCTCTAAAATGTTTGATGCCCAATGGCTTGATTAAAGCTTCAATATCTTGGTTTGTAAGCGGCTCTTGTTTTTTTTAAACTTATTCATGGCTCTTTTAACACCTTTGCCTTTTTTCTCCATTGCCAGGTTATGGCGCCTCTGCTCATCTAATTCTGCCCTATTTTTCTTGGCATCTATTACTGTTTTTGCTATGGCGGCTGAACCCCCAGCCAAGCTCCCAACAGCCCCGAGAGCAGCTAAGATGGCAGGGATGGTAAATATGAATCCCCCCACATGTGATTTTTTTCTTGATTGCTGTAATTTTTTTAATTGGGGGGTACTAAGTAACAATTTCATACCATGTCCCTTTGCAATACAAGAATTTTTTTTCTTGCGCTGCTTCTTGGTCAAAAGACTGTCAATAGTTTTAAGAGATTTGAGACCTGCATAAGGTACTTGATACATAACACCCTTGGCCTTCATTGTAGGTTTATTATATACATATTTACAACCCCCACCCCAGTTTTTGTTTGGTGCTCATAGCTATGGTGGTCCCCAATGCTGCTATTTTTTCACTCAAAGATGCATCTTTGCTTACAAATCTACCAAATGCAGCCTCTTCTAATTTCTTGTCTGCAACATGTCTCTTGTCAAGATCAGAATGTGTGTTGTATGCAATATCATGGTCTCTACAAGCAGCATCTAAAGGATTAACACCAGGATCCCCTCTGTTTAATCTATGATCCAATTTTGTACCGGGACCACAATACTGATAGCCTGGAATGTGTAGTTCAAATGGCAGTTTGTTTATAATGTCATTAACAAGGCCCCGACCCTCAGAAATATTCCAAAATGTAGGTGGTAGAGTATTAATAATTTTTATAAGATATCCAATCCCCTTAGTGTCATTCACTATAAAATTAGACAATTTTGTGCTTATCATGTCCATAATTCCAACCTTTTCATTGTAAAAATTGTTGTTCCCAGCATTTTCTTCCCCAGCTATCACCAATAACCTATCTACAAGTTTCCTGACATCATCAACCCACACAAATTCTTTAGGCAGGGTGTTGTATTGTTTGATTCCACTGCCAGTCTTGATCTGTGACCATATGGGCTTGATTAAATTATTGTATTTTGCCCCACTGCTCGACTTCACTCTTTTTTGTGTGGGATCATTGTTCTGGTATAGAGCATCTGATTTTATTAATATTTCTTTGTAATCCTCATAATCCTGATCTGTATAGCTGCCAGGCCTTTTCCTAGTCATCAGTTCCCACAATCCAGGTGTTCCGGTGTACTTAACAAAAGCACCTTTTTCTCCGAGACGAGATTCTGAATATACAATTATATCATCTCCCATAAATGTTACTCTGAAATTGCCAATTCTATGAATGATGCTGCCATCAAGCTCTGTGTCAGCATATAAGCCAAACACCTCATCTTTATTGTCTTTAGGTGTTGTTAAATATTTTTGAGCAAGAAGACCCAATTCAATAGGATCCTGACTAGCCTCAATTCTTCTAGGAGCAAGAGGACTAGGTGTATGAATACTGGAAAGTGGGGTGAATGGATAATCTAATATGTTCCTAGCAGCTACAGGTACAAGCTCTGTGAGCAAATTTTGATTCTGCTCTGTAACAGTTTTGATATTCTTACCTAAATTATTAATAGCATCAATTACAGGCTGTTCTGTTTGTTTGTGTTTTTCATAAATTCCTCGGTTCTCTGATTTCCATCCCTTAAATCTTTTTACAAGATAATCTCTTAATTTAAGATCATCAATTATTGGCCTTTTCATGTTTATTTATATACGTCTCAACGTCTAGAAAATGTTTCAACGTCTAGAAAATTGTTGATTTTATTTCTGTATTTGCCAGTATTAGGTGTTCTTGTCATATCAATTGTGACAAACCCATAACTGTCCTGGTTCCAGCACTTGCTGCAAAATTTGGAAAAATCATTGTAGCTCAAGTCCCCACCTACATATTCATCATGTATGTGTTTGAGGTTGGTATGGTCTTGATGAAACACGCATATAAAATTGCTGTTGTCCCGGATTAACTGCTTGGGTATTTTTGAAAAAGTCTGTGCCAGGTAGAAGCAATCAATGTTTTTGTGCCGGCCCTGTGTAAAGAAATTCCTAACCTTGTTTTGATTATCCAATATAATATCATCAAACACAACAACAGAATTATCGAGACATTCATCAAGTGGCTTAACATCTGGTTCAAAAGTGGCAATATCCAATCCATCATATAGCTTCATCAGCTGCTGATATTTTAATTGTTCCAAGCTCTTAGAGAAGATATACAAGTGCCTGTTTTTCCAGTCTAACCAGTTGGGTGCCAATAAAAAATTATCAACTAATAGTGTAGTTTTACCACAAGCAGATGGCCCAACAATAAGACACCTAATATTATCAGGTAACAAGTTCCCATTTCTCTTATTCTGCTGTTCAGGTTCTGGCAGCCTTTTTATAACATCCCAGGTGTTCATATTATCACTTTGTTTGCATCGATCCAGCTGTTTTCCGGATGACCCAGCCATTTGACAAGTAACTTGTTGCCTTTTCTGCGGATGATTTTTTCTATGAGATATGTGTCAGGCTGTTTAGTTTTGCTGAGCTCTTGTTCATAGAACCTGCCTTTGAGAATTTCTCCTCGGTGATCTTTTATTATATATGTGTTAAGGGTCCCGGGTTTAACTTGAACCACTGTAAATAATTCAGTGCTCCAGTTTCTTGTAAAGCCTCTCTTGAATAAGTGCTTATATTTACTAATTCTTACTTGATCCCCTACCCTGTATTTGGCCTTTCTTGTTGTTGGCTGGTATCTAGGATAATAAACAGTGCTGATCAATTTTTGCTCATCAGATGAGCTTATTACTTCAGAGGGTTTCATGTTGATTGTGGAATGGACCGAGTTGTTATATTTATGTAGAAGTTCTGGAAGAATATTAATCCATTTATAATTACCTTGAAGTGTGAATTGTTTATACATAAGATTTTTTAAGGTTCTGTTGAATCTCTCTACAATTGAGGCTTTGAGATCACTGTAACTCGAATAATGTTTTATTGCCTGGCTTTTAATAAATTGTTGAAACACAGAATTATAAAATTCTTTGCCATTATCTGTTTGCAAATAGCGCGGGGATCTTCCACTCTGATTGATGATTGTTCTGATGGCTTCTGTAACACATGCCCCAGTCTTGGATTTGAGTGGCACAGCCCAGGCAAATTTTGAAAATGTGTCTATTACAGTGAGTAGATACTTGTAGCCCTTGTTGATTTTGTCTAAGTTTTTCAACTGCCCACTTGCCATTTCAATCAAGTCGCTTTGCCATAAATCATCTATGCCCTTTGTGACTACTGGCAGTCTCTTAAAATTATGTCTGGCTTGTCTGTGTAATTCATCAACAATAATTTTTCTAGACATAATATGTAAACAAGAATATTGCAACTATGGGGTGTTCAGCAGCTGAAACTGCAGGATTTTCTAAATATAATTTGTCCCCTATCTGTATTTTAAATTCCAGAGTGCCATCATCTTCAGTATAGGCTGTTTCCAATGTATTGGGATCTGTAAAATCCTCCAATTCTACACTGGTGATTTTCACTTTGTTGTTAGCATTTGTTATTGATAAGGTGGGGTAGTGGTGTGCCTGTGGCTGAAGCCAATATTTGATCTTGATTGGTCTCAATGTGCCCCCAACAAAAAACTGGTAATAAAATTGTGCAGGGGACAACATATATATTTTGCCACCTGGTGTAAATGGAGAATCATATTCTTTGTTGGGGATGCTGTACAATTCAAGAATTACTGAATGTTTTGGATTCTCGATTATGCCTGTTATTTCTTTTTCTGCTGTGAGCAATCTGCTTGTTACAGATTCAAGGTGCTCATTGATAGTCCTAACAATCTCATCGTGCCCAGGCTTGATTCTTATGTCCACAGCAAGTTTCTTGTATTGTTGCACAATTTCTTGTAGCTGGGTGGCAAAAACAGACAGAGCATTTGCTTGATTGGATTCCATGGTTCCTAGCTGTTGCTTGATATTAGCTACAATTTGTTGCAAATTTTCAACAACTGCCAATTTTGAATTTTGAGCTGTAAGATCATGGACCTGTCTTCTGATATCCTCAAACAGGGCATGCAGTTTATTAATATGTTGATTGGTTGGAAGAGTGGTCACTGTCTGAGTGAGATGTTTGATCTCTGCCTGGATATTCTTGATATCTTCTGATTTCAATATCCTATTCACTGCCCTCTTAATATTTTTAAGTTCCTGTGATGTAGGAAGATTTGATACTGTATTTTGCAAAAATTCAAGTGCCAATTTCACATTGTGTAATTCAGAAGCATCAGCCACATTTTGCATAGCATTTTGGAGCAGGGCTATATCTGCCTGAGAGGGTGTGGATTGTTGTAAAATTTCAAGTTTTGTTTGGATATCATCGATCAAGTGATGAAAATGAGATAGTTCAGATTCAGTGTTGAGGTTTTCAAGCTTTGTGATTTGTTGCTGGACACTGATGAGGGTATCTACAATCCCAGGCAATCTGGATTCTAGTACATTTGCCAAATCACTTTGCACTGCTGCTATTGTACCTTCAAGATGGGTTATGGAACTTTGAATTTTTCCAAAATCTTCATATGTTTCAAGTTGCAGCTTAATATTTGCTACACTCCGAGTTATTGCATTCAAAGCATCAGAAGATGGCAAATTGTTCATAAAATTTTCAAGTGTCTCAATTTTTTCTTTAACCTCAGCTATGGCATTGTTCAGAGGGTCCAGATTAGGTATTTGGAGTGATTGAATCTGTTCTTTTAGAGTGGAAATCACTAGATCAAAATCTTCTTGTGATTTTATGCTTTTGACAATTGTTTGGAGCTGTGTCTGGACATTATTTATCTGCTCTTCCAATTGCTGTTTCAATTGCTCAGAATTGGTGGCCTGGGTCTTAAATTTGGCTTGAAGAGCTGCTACAGCTTCTTCTAAACTTTGAAAATTATCCAATGTAGCGAGGTCAGTATATTTCTGAAGCAATAATTTAAGTTCAGAATCAATTTTAAGAAGAGGGTCCATGCATTGTGATTGTAAATTTGTAATTTCTAATTGAAGACTGGCATTGAGTGTGGTTTTTAAAGCTTGTAAATCACTTCTTAATTTCTTGACTCTGACATCAAGCATCAAAATCTCATCACTGTGATCTTCATGTCTTGTATGGCCAAAAATATCATTAGGCATTTTGTTTAGTAGTTATTTATTATAGAGTATCTGATTCTTAATTCTATAAAAAAAAGGTATAAGCTTGTCATAAGATCCAGGGACCTCAATATATAAGCAGTCACCAGCAGAAACAGTATAAACAGTGCCAGAAACCATGTTTGAGTGCTTAATTCTATAAATATTTCTCCCTACTGAAATTTTAACATCACCCTCAGGGGTTGTAATAAATTGCAATTGCCCACCTACAGGTAATTGGTAATGATTTAAATTATTGTTAAATATGTACAATATTTTGCCTGTTTCATCATCAACATCTGTAAGTATGCTGTTCAGATGAATAATTAACAACCCACTCAGTTTAGACAGCATATCAGAAGAGGGTTGTGGGGTTGGCAGGTCCATAATACCTTGTTTTTTAAACCCAAATAAGTTCATAGGCATGTTTATTTATTTCAAATCATGCTCTGTGCTTGGGCATTGATTCCCATTTTTCAAATCACAATGACCCCATGGTAAAGTATGTATGCCGCATGATAAAATGCATCTCTTATCATCATGTGGGTCCAGAGCCACTTTTTTTACAACATTTGAAGTCAATAAGTGATCTTCACTCTGAATTCTGGGTTCTGATGTTCTGATTGAACTCTGGGATTTGATGCAATTTTTATAATCTTCAAATTGGAGCTCTTTTTCCACAGCTACTTTGCCAATACCCTTGGCTTTTTTGACAACAGCATTACATGTTTTAAAACTGTACGTCTTGGCACTTAACCCAGCAAATTCCACAATAACATCACCAAGTGTCTCATCTTTTAACTTGCCGGGCACCTTTTTGTTGTGGGGTTGAATATTCAAATGGCCTGGCAATTCACTGGTATCAAAATATTGAAACAATTCAGGCTGTGCCATATCTTGATAAACATCTTCTGTTCGAATATCAAGAATAAAACTATCCGTGTCCATGTATATCAGTTTTACTCTATCACCATAAAAAGGTTTGAACACATCATAATACAATGTTAACATATGTAATTTGGACAATTCCAATATTGCAGCCCCTACATAAATAGGTTTATCAAACTTAATCCTTGTTTTTTTCATGTTGAAAAGTGCCATATCTTCATTATAAATTCTTCTGTAATTGAAGTTGGGCTTTGCAACCAATTTTTTGCTCAGGCTGGGGTCAGTAATTATTTTAACATCGGTATGTTTTCTGACATTTTCAATTGTTTTGCCATATACAGAATTAACCATCAATTTAAACAAGCTCTTATCAAATTGGCTCTTTGCAGATGTTCGAAGCTCCGTGTTTGTATCAATGTATGGTTTCAACCATTCTGAGTGCCTGAACCTCAAAACTTTTCCAACTTTGGTCACTTGGACACCATGTTTCATCAGGAACTGGAGGTACTTGTAATGTATGACATAGCCCTGTTTTGACTCCAGTGTCATCATGAGCTTCTTCTGTTTAGAGCCAGGTGAGCACTGAACCTCGGGAATTGGGGGCAGATCAGAAAATTTGTTATGTAAATAATCTGGAAATATCAGATCAACCTCTAAGAAGAGGCCATAATTACTGTCATCATAGTTCTGAAGATCTTCAATATTGAAATCTTCGACCCATTCAATCCCTGCATATGGCAGTTTTTGCATCATAGCGTGACCATAGAGGCTGTTTGCATCCACATATGTTATATAATTTGATTGCAATTCTGGATCATAATCAGGCATATATTTGTTATTTGCTCTGGCATATCTCTGAGAACATTGCACCATCCCCCCTCTTATACCTTGCTCCATAAACAGGTACATATCTTGATCTTGGATCAGATCCAATGGCTTTTTGGTGTTTAAAAACATTGCAGCCCATGCTAGGCCCGGGGCACTGTAAAAATACACTGGGTCCAGTCCATAATTTTGCATAGAAGATTTTCTGAATGTCTGCATTATATCTGCTAAGATGGTCACATCAAGTTTCAAATATGCCATGTGATAATCACCAAATGTCCGGCATTTTAAATTGTTCCACACCAATTGGGCATGGTGATAATCATCATCACTGATTCCAGATCCTCTGATTTTGCTGTAAAACTCATGTTGTGGTGGCAGGGAACACTCATCAAATTTAGAAAAATCTATAACATAGTCATATGGATATACACCCTTTCGCCTAATTAATTTCAGGTCCTGATTTGGAAACAATGCACGTGTGATTTTGAATTGATCATCAGATAATTGAGTGGCCAGTGTGGCCAGGCTAGCAGATAAAATTCTGTAAGAATCAAGAAATCTCATGTGAATAGGAACACCATTAACTTTAATTGTTTTGCTAATAGATATATATTTCTCATCATTTTCAGCTAAAATATTTAAATTCTGCTTCTCAAACCCCTCATATCTGATCAGATGATGGAAATCATAATTGGATGCTCCATGACAAAATATGGGGATAAATTTTGGTCTCTTGATCTTAATATTACAGCTATTACACAGGGCCATTAAGAATTTACCATCTGTATGAGAATGGTGTTTCACCTTGATATTTGTATCTGAAAATTCAGAATCACATAGCGAGCATTTTTCTGCATTGTTGAAATCTTCAATCTGTTTCTCTGTTAAAGGCAACATGGGTTTTGATTTTAATAAGATGTTAGATGCTATGTCACGGCACTCATTTTCTATTTTATGTGCAAATATTTTGATGGCATCTGGTCCCATGTATGAATATTCTTTGGTAACAACACCATCCTGTACAACCACATAACAAAAGCTGGAAGGTTCATGTAGCTGGTATGGTGTAATTGAAGATTCTTCAGGATCTGGGCTACAAAATGCAAGAGGTTTGAGGTTTGATTCAAAATCACAGACTATATATGCTGGGTGTTCCAACAAGGCTTCAAACTTTTTGAATTTGCAATTTTCACTTGGATTAGGCATCACCATATGAACAGGTTTATGATTTTTACAGTATTTCAGATGCTCAATTAACTTGTTTTTGGCAATTTCTGCACTCACTTTACAAACCCCATTTACTGTTTTTCTACCACCATGTACAGTTAAACATCTTCCGCATATTCTGAATATTCTATTAGATTTGTCTAGTTGTGTTCTGACTAAAGCTTCAAGATTATGTATCAGAGTGTAATGATTTGTGCCATCCCCTTCAATTAAGAGCAGATTAATCGGAATAGCAGAATCATCAACAAATGTACTAATTCTGAGAGGATCTATCAAGCAATTGTCACGGCCAGTGGAACAAATATATACATTAATAGATAATTGTTTGCCATTCATATCCCTGGCTTTTTTTTCAAATTTATCAATATGCTGAACAGACATTGGATATTCTAAACCCTCCATTGCATCGTCAAAATCATGTTCATGTTGTTTGTAATAACTTATTCTCTGAGAATTTCTTGAAACCGGATACAAAGCAGCTAAAATACACCACAAAAAGCATTTCTCATCATTATTTTCAATATTAACCACGGCTTGTTTGTTTTTAATATTGATAGGTAATGGCAAATATGTGGAACCTTGTAATGGGCTGAATTCAGAAATATTAACATATAACTTGTGCGGAAAGCCGCATAGGCTCCATCCAGACTCTCTTGCCTCAAATTCAGAGTGTTTAATGTTCAATTGATCTATCAACCTGCTTATTATTGTGTCTGAATTTGCATTTGAATATACAGGTACAGTTTCTGTTATGTGGGGCTGTGTAAATTTTGTGCCGTTTGGCTTCTTATATTGCACAAACAATTTGAGAGAGAGCTTATAAGAGCCAATTTGTGCATTTAGAATTGCCCGCAGATCAGGATTTACACTGTTCAAGAAATTCTGAATACCACATCTTGGCTCTGATACAAACCGATAATCCCTAAGTTGAGCATTAAAACTGCTATGGATAGGTTCATAGCGTGGCTGCTTTGCTGCTCTGGCATTAAGAGGTGCTTCATGCTTCCTTTTGAGACCAGATGTAGATGGGGGCAATGTTGATGACTGTGCAGAGCAAGTATCTTTATGTTTATATGTGAAATATTCCATGCTATATTTTCTATTGCATTTGGGGCATATTTTTGTGGGAGTTCTGTATTTGCCGGGGTTACAAATTTTTTGGTGTCTGGCCCAATTAGAGCTAAATATATTCTTATTGCATTGGTCACAATATTTTTGATTCGGCATTTTTGTTGTTGTTTATTATATATATTTCCTGGGTTTCAATTCAAAACTTTATACTGAATAAAAAATATCAATTGGGTTCAGCACTGTACTGTATATGTGTGTGTGTGTGTGTGTGTGTGTGTGTGTGTGTTAATATTTCTCGCTTTGGTATTTATATAAAATTTCCTGGGTTTTTAAATCTAATCTTTATGCTTATCTTATGACAGGTTGTAAGGCCAATAGCCCACAAGTGGAAAAAGAGAATAAATATTGATTCACACTGACCTAGCACAAATGCCTGCACGAACATGCATATCTTGAATGGCAATGACCCAGCACTGAGTGTTATGTATTGATTTTTGTATAACAAGCTGTAACAGATATAGGCCTGACCCTAAATAACAACAAATAAGCTAGATGTAACAAATATCAGGCAAAATATTGTATTTAATATGAATATTAAATCAAACAGGCCTGTAAGTATGAGGAGCACTGTAAAAACACATCTGTTCTCCTCAGCCACTCTCACAATAATGGCTGATGTAATGCAAAATCTCTTTATATACCCTAATTTCACGGGAATTTCCCGGCTGATGCAATTTCTGAGTATTGAAGCTTTGCGTGCAAACAAAATTGCATCAGCCAAGAAATTCCCGTGAAATTTGTTTTTTACAAGAATTTCCCGAGGGTTTTTTCACAGAAAATTCCGAGGGGGCATATTTTTCACGGGAATTTGTTTTTTACAAGAATTTCCCAAGGGTTTTTTCACAGAGCAATTCTAGAAGAATTATATTGTTTTAATATTAGATTGAACCTGGTATCCAATTGAACTTAAACCTGAAGTAAATATGTATGGGTAGGTATGGGTTTAGCTTAATTTCTGGTATGGCCAAAAAATATCAATTTTTGACAGGATTATGGACAACAATCTCACAGAAGTGCCTTTTTGTAAGTATAGGCACATCAATCTGAGGGGCTCTTCCTTTCTCATGGAATCCATGAGGGCTTTTTTACAAAAATCTTGGATTAGATGGGGTTCCACACTAGAGCAAAAAGCTCATATATGCATGTTGAGCTAGTTTTAAGTGTAGAAAATTCTGCTAGAGAAGAGCTCTTCCTTTATCGAGCTGGTAATAGCACAAGTACTACTACTCGTTTACAATAGGTCTCCTCTCTCAGGGAAATTCAAGAAAATAGACGCGCCAAACTTTCCGACCTCGTGCTTGATTCACGATCTCGCCAACGAACGTTTTCGGGTTAGGTTCGTCTTAGCCTGGGACTCATTTGTGGGTGTGTCTTCATTAACAATCCATTAATTCTTCATTCTCATCGTCGCCACAAAAGTCACGTAAAATAAGAATAATGCAGACTCAACTACAGAAAGAGGATACAGACAGTATACAGGGAGATGTACTCGTAGATATGGTAACACATAAACGCACGCAAAAAGAAGGGGAGAGATATCGACAAAAAGAACACACACAACATATGCATGATGTTGCTGTACAGCATTGACAAATTTCACAATAAGAGGTTAACATGACGAACAATTTTTTGCAATGTTTTGTTCGTCGTGGCCTTGTCTTGAAACTACGAGCCTCGACAATTTTTATACTATGCATAAATTCATGTGATTAATCATGTGACTCTTTAGTTTAGTCGCTGTGGTAACATTATCATGCCTGTAGACACGCTAGCAGGAAAATACCGTACAGTTTAACCTCTTCACCTTCTTAGCTTCATTGTATCAATAATGAACTAAATTAAATATTGTACGGCTTAAATGTAACCCTATTAAGATAAATAATAATAAAAAGAAGGGTTTTGTAATGTTTTCTTCTATTTACACGCCAGAGAACCTGTTGCATTAACTGGTTATACAGCCTGATCCTACCGTATTGAAATAAATTGTAATCCCCGACTGAAAATATAACTGGAAGTGGTAACCTTATATCTGCCCCGAATTACTACATTACAGGATAGAAAACGCCAACTTAGAGGACTCGTGCATCGGAACTAGACATCGGAGTTTTCAGACAGAAGTGGCAAGTGATACCTGCATCTTGGTAACGAACCTGCATAAATAAATTCACCCTTTCGTATGGAATTGACACTCTGTACATGTCACTTGCGTGTCGGACTGGGCTATTTTTTCAATTGTGTACGCATCGTGTCACCTCCATCTTTTATTTGGTCGCCCATGAGCAGCGAATTATTTTTTACAGCCTGGAGCGGACCTGGGTAATTTGTACCTGTCAGTTCCATGTAAAATACTCATGTCAATTATCGCTTGTCGTTGTAGTTTGCCACATGTCGCTTTTCACATTGGTGTGATATCTTCCTAAAGAGTAAAATGCTTCCAAGAAAAATTGAAGTCTTCGTTTCTTTTACATGCTGTGAAAAGCCCGACCCTGTGGCCAAGTGGTTAGCACATCGCGCTGCGACGCCAAGGGTCCCGGGTTCGAATCCCGGTCGGGCTTGGTTGTTTGTGAATGTCCATTCATCAATTTCATAATTTCATCACTCATCCCCATCTTCGCAAATTAGCCAAGAGGCACAAAAAACGCGAAGTAAAATAAACTAAATCAATCAATCAAATCAAACATGCTGTGAAAGTTTGGAGGGGGAGAGATGATCATGTTGAAGATGAAACCTTTGGTTCGGTCACTTCCTGTGCGATGCGTTTAACCTACTTATATAGTGCATGTGCACTTAATTAAAAACCTACATATATACTGTATATGCGTTAGTCAAATTAAATACCAGGGATCCCGGGTTCGAAACCTGGCCTGAGCATGGATGTTTGTGAGTGTCATTCATGAATTTCATCATATCATCGCTCATTCCCATCTTCTCAAATTAGCCAAAAGTGACACAAGAAGGGACGTAAAATAATCAATCAATCAAATAAAATAACCACCCACCATGGAATACCAATATTACTTGCAAGTTTTCTCTAGCATCTGATTGTTATTGTCGCTATACGGACCTCTAATGAGTCTGGGGTGTCACATTAGCAGAGCTGTTAGGTACCTTCGTAACACAAATGCAATCATCTGCCGGAGAGTAATGATAAAGAAGGTATTTTTATTGTCAACAATTACCTCCTTCGGTAACACTCTTAATTGTAAAGCCGGTGATAGTTATATTGGCCGAAGACTTTTTTAAAAAATCAATATTTCCAGATGAATGTTTGCATGGTACCTATACCTTCTTGTTCCGCTTGCTGTTAAGTCTGAAGTGTAAGGGATGATCCTTTAGGAGACACCCAAATGTCAACCTCTGTTCCACTTAGTACAACCTGGGCCGGATTTTTGCAGATTAACGAGGCTTTGGCACCTGGCACTGCAGCCAGGAATTGTGTTGTGTCGTCCATATGTATTTGTGACTGTCCCTGCATCCATCTCATCATATCACCATCCATCCCCATCGTCGCAATTAATCAAAAAACAATCAAACTCGATGAAGTCCCAGCTCCACATAACCTAAGGTCATGAAGACAAGCATGGAATAGCCCTGCCCTGGCGGCTAATAGTCATGTGATTACCTTATGTATCCACCAGGTGAGTTAAGCTGAAGGTTCCAACTTCATAGATTCTGGAGAATAATTTCCAGAACTTAACTGCTCGTTAACCCGATAGAACTTTTAACGACGATAAATAGGTTAACGACATCTATTTTAGTAAATAACTAACCCACACAAACTAACGACAATAGGAATCAGCCATGTCGAAGTTAAGAGAAATAAATGAACGTGTTTACCTCACGTTTTTGCAATATATTTCCTATTTGATAATATACTTACTCTTAATGAAAAGAAACAAATACCGGTCCCAGTAAGAAAAAACTATTTACTTTAATAAACTTTTCGTGGAAAACCCCCTTCTCCGGGAAGCCATCAGCACAAAGCAAGCTCAAGTACCTAGTAATCCTTTGCGGGAGCAAAGGGAATTTTCTTGAACCTTGCTGTTTCCTCAAGAATAGTAAGTTTAGATCAGCTATGTTTAATAATATAATTTATTCGAAGTTAGAAACAAGTCGCCCATACCATAAATGTAATTAATTAACATAAATATGCTACTTTCTTCGAAATTGTGTACGTTTTCCTTACAATAACCTGTAATAGTCATAATATTTATATCCATGAACATTATATAATTTATGTTATTATAAACGAAATAAACAGTTTTCTCTAGGCTTGATACTGGGAAACAATTTTGAAATTCTAAGAACTTATGTAACTGTTAATACAGCGCCATCTATGAATAGCCTCTGTTATCAGTTGCTAATGCACGAAATATTTTGCCTCTCTGGAACTAGGAAGTTTCCTCCCTCATGAAAAGTTAGTGAAATCAACCTATTTCAGTTAAAATAATTGTTTTGTTCCCTGCTTTAATAGCGTGTATATTGAAAGGTTTGGTATTTTTCCAATATAAATAATTCGGTAATTTGTTACAATTCCAAAATTTATTATTTGTTTATTATTTTTGGCGGTAGATGGTAATACAGTACATATTTCTTCAGATGTTCATTGTAAATTACTGTTCTGAGCAAAGAGTATTGACTTCTTTATCCGTAATTGTAAAAATAACTAAATAGACAAGTTTTGTAAAAGTAAGTCTACTGTAGAGTGAAATCACAATACTTACAAGTGAAATATCTCTATTTGGCAGATGTTTTGTTGCACAAGCATAAAAAATAATGATGTAAAACTGCATTTATATGCCATAGTACTTCAAGCTTGAATTAAGTAAATTTTTTATAACTTAGTGAATATGTAACACAAGACAAAGAAAAATAATACATAATGTTAATATAACTGTAATAAGTTTTTTTGAAAATACACTTTAAGGTGTTACAACATAAGAACACTTACTGAAATGAAGCTAACAATTGCACTCAACACTGTAGCCTCGGTTTTAGAACTAAGCGGATCTCCAAATCTGCAAGTTTCTTTTAAGAAATATATATCAGCGAAAGAAAAGAAGGCTTGTCTCCTCGAAAAACGACAGCCAAAGTTAATTTCGAGTGGAATTTCGTTTCTTGTGCCGCAATAGCAGCCCTCGGAATGGCAACCCCGCCCACGCGTCTTTATAACTCTCCCGACAAGCAACAAATGGCCAGCATTGGACCCAGATCTGTCACCCCTTCTCCTCCGAAAGATCCAATACCCCGACCAGAGAAGGAGAGGCGGGGAGGGAGTATAAGGAGAAATATTTGACCGAAAGACAAAGCAAATAAGGTTTTCTCCGGCTCTCCCTCCTTTCTCCCGGCATTCCCGTCACCTCCCACCCTTTATTGATTTCCGCTGGCCCCCTTAATACGCTCGGACTCAGAAGATGTACTTAAAACTCTTCCTTCTGCAAACTGCTGTGTCTATTTAATCTGCACTCGATTGTTGCAGATACCAGTTTTTAGGGCAATGTTTCTTTCCTTCCCCCGCCCCTTTCTTTACGCTGTTTCTAGCGTGAACCCCAAGAAACACATCGGGGAAAACTTCAACTTCTCAGCACAATCCCACCGCCGCTTGTCTTTCCTTCATTAATATTCAGCAACTTTCAGATTTGTAACAAGCTACAGTACATCTGTAAGTGCAGTTTTACTCGAGTACGTGTTTTCCTTCGCTAGCTTCTGCTAGTATTCATGTAGCAACGATGTGAATTATTGTATTTGAATCTTCACACAGAACCGAAAACACGTCAACTTTACCATATTGTCCCTAAGGATGGGGTATTTTGTGTTTGTCGTTAGTTCTGCATAAATTCTGCTATCCCGAAAGAAATAACACGAGATTTTTATACAGAAGGCGAGTACAAAGCAGTCCAACTATACGTAACATCAAATATTTTAGTCAGTGAACCTAAGCTCTAAATGGCATTTTATACTGGCACAGCATTGGTTTAACCTGTGGGTGCATCGTTAGTATGCTTTTGATGGCGATACTGTGTGGAGGCACTATCTGCAGTATTTTCCACGAACTACGTCCTGGCTTTTTACATGTATTTCGATGTAGGGCTATACGGATAATAATTTATTATTTATTTTCATCTTTCACAATTACTGACAATATTTTCCTTACGGATTTGCATGGATGAACAAGCCATTAGCCGGTCAGTGTTATCTGTAGTAGAGGAGCATCTGTTATTAGCTGGCAGTAAGTCGACTATTTGAAGTACAATATACAACCTTGTACACGAAAATACTTGTAGAAGTAAGAAGAAATGAACTGAGTAGCTTACAAGATATGGCACCGTTAGTCCACAGATAAGCGTATTATACGTTTACGTTTATCTGTGGTTAGACCATTCGCCTGTTTTCATATCTGTCATTGAGAAAGCGTTCCCTGATCATGCTAAGTATTTAGAATACTGTGGACTTGACCTGCTTCAGAAATAATTGTATATATCAGCATATTCTTACGTGTTTTGATTGATTGAATGATTTGATTTATTTTACTTCGCTTTTCTGCCACTTTGCGCAAATCGCGAAGATGAGGATGAGTGATTATATGACAAAACTGATGAAGGAACACTCACAAAGAACACCTATGCCCAGGCCGGAATTCGAACCCAGGGGTGTTCTTATGTTTTGAAATGCAACCTCGAGATACTAGGCTCTTGGACAAAGAATGAAATGGTTGAGAACGACTGGTGTCTTTGGTTTTTACAGAGTGTGGTTTGAGTTTGAGGAAACCTGAAGGTCTTTCTAAGGCGAGAGCAGGTGGTATCAACAAAATACTGTTGGTTCTTGCTTCGAATTTCTGGGCAAGCTTCCTAATAGATGAACATTATAAAGAAAAGTTAACCAAGTTTATAGTCTGTGTGGGTTACCATGACTACACGATTTTGTTGTATGTATAGTAGGAACATGGAGTAAATGTATAGTACATGAATACGTTATTATTGTGATACGGTATGTGTACGTTTTACACAATTATACCAGTGTTGTCATGGTTCGGTGTTGTACCTAATGACTTTTATTTATCATCAAATAAGTATAAGCAATGGGAAGCGAGACGACTCATTTATGATAACAAAATCATATAGTCATGGTAACCCACACAGACTATAAACTTGGTTCCCTTTTCTTTATAATTTGCGTCTATCACTACCGAGTATCCTCTCCATGGTAATCCCACACACTTATCGAAATAATAATATATTCTTCTGGATTGTAAAAAGAACCACTGCATTCATTGCTATCAATAGCGCCCATCAATAGTATCCAATTATCACCACATAACTTCTCCATTTGCAATTTGGCGAGTTAATCAGATAACCTTATTTCGGCCTCAGAATTATCATTCACTTTAGTGATATATATCAGATTATGTGCCTTAATAGTGTACCATTTATGTGCTCATTTGAATGCTCTGTACAACATCAAAATTTTCTCGTAAACGTATTCAAATTACCCACTTTACCCTGTACATTCGACAGACGATTCGATTACTCGAAAACTGATAGAGAAACTATGATACGAGGTGGATTAAAAGATCGAATAAGTAGTGTTATCATACGACATTAAAAAAACAAAATGTGTAGCTTTCGATATTTCTTAAACAACAAGAGCTGCAAATATGAAATTCGGGAACTTTATATATGTATGTATATATATATATATATATATATATATATATATATATATATATATATATATATATATATTAGCGAATTCCCATTATTATTATTTTTAGTAGACTTTTCGATTTGTTTGTTCATACAATCAGTAATCATTGCAGTTACAAAGATATACAGTATTTGATATACTAGCTGACCTAACATATTCAGGTTTATGTACTACAATACGAGTTCGCCAGATTAGTCAGTTAGATTTACCAGTTTCTGTTTAGTACTCGTGGAGTATTTACAAAGCAAAAGCAGCTCCAAATTGTTTCTGTACCGTTTGTCGTTTCAGCTTTGTTTTTTTATTGTGCATGCCTGGGGAACGCTTTTCTAAACTGGAATGGAAAGTAGCTTCTCAAGGTGTGGGCAGTTTCTGTCGGATTGCCACTTGTCACTTTGATGTGTGCAGATTGTGTTGAATTGTCACTTACTTCAGTGTGTGCAGATTGTGGTTGAACTGCCACTTGCTAGTTTTGTGTGTGCGGTTTGTGGTGAAGTATCTTCAGAATAACTCGTACAGTGTTCTATGGGAATTTGAGTTTTTACCAACGATAGATGGGTAGTCAATCCATGACTACCTATCAAACGGTGTATATGCATGTATAAACTTATAAAGTAGAATTGAGTAGCGTAAAAGTGAAAATATTTCTTTCTCTTACCTCTCTTAGTCGCTTGATTTTCTTCTCGCAATACGATCTCGTTGCCGTCCTCCCTCCTCCAGTAGACCCGAGGTTCGGGCAGCCCTGTGGCTTTGCATCTGAGTCGGACGCTGCCCCCCTCCCTCGCCATCTGGTCATCCGAGGACTCCTCGCTCAAGATGTCGGGCGGGACGACCACTTCCAGGTTGCCCATCTGGAAAAGCAAGAAAATGGTCTTAATGTTTGCAACGTCCCCTCGGTTGTACACCAGTCGTCACAAAGTTAGTCCGCTACTCCTTTAGTCGGGAACATGAGAATATTTGCAAATCATCAGGGCTTGTGGTAGAAAAGAAACACAACACAGTATTCGAAGTTAAACGCAGTTTTATAATCACTTACAGTGAGTCACATAATTATTCGGACCCAAAGTAAATTTCTAACGTTTAAGAGCGGGAAGGGAGTGAAATCTGTGTACAGCGTTGAAGTTGATTTTCGTTTAAAAAATGTCATGTTTAGCACAAAATTGGACGATAAAAAGTTAAAAACCGAACATCAACAACAATATAACGAAGGATGAATCCCTACCGTTGCAAAAATAGTGACACAAAATTATTCGGACACATAGTAAATGTTAACGTAAGTTTGCGATACAGTAACAATTTCGATTTACTTATTGATTGATACTCTGTTCATATATATTTAATCTGGTTTCCTGTAGGTTTCTATAGCAATTACGATCGCGTTTTGGTTAACAAAGTTGTGATATAAGAACATTTTCTATGTAGAAATGGGGCGAAGAGGAAAGGAAAGTTCATTTGAACAACGTAAGTTAGTGATACGGCACCACGCTAAGGTAACACTTACCGTGCAATTGCCTCAATGTTGAAAATGAAAAAAAGTACAGTTGCAGATATTATTAAGCGATTTAAAGAGGAAGACAGGATCGAGTCCCACGGTCATACAGGGAGACCAAGAATTCTTTCCCCCAGAAAAGAGACAGTAATCGTGAGGATTTTTTTTTTTTTTTAAAAAAATGAGTGCTCCAATGGTGCGTGCTGAGGTAGCTGAGGAGTGAGGAAAGCATAGTCATCCTGAAACTATACGAAGAGTGCTCAGAAGGGCAAACTATCATGGCCGTGTAGCCAGGAGAAAGCCATTTGTAAGTAAGCCAAACAGGACAAAAAGACTGGTGTTCTCAAAGGAACACTTAGGAAAGAATCAGACATGGTGGAATCGGGTAATTTTCACTGACGAGAGTAAATTCAATATTTGTGGGTCAGATGGGAGGGCAACAGTGTGGCGTAAACCAAATGAGGAGCTCCGAGGGAAAACTTTGTAAGCAACAGTGAAGCACGGGGGTGGTTACATAATGGTTTGGGGCTGTATGTCGGCCCAAGGCGTTGGTAAATTGGCTTTCATCGAACAGACAATGGACAGGTACCGTAACCTTGACATTCTGAAGTCAAATCTAAAGACTAGTGCTGAAATGATGGGCATTCTTTGTAACTTTGTTTTATCAAGATAATGACCCGAAGCACACTTCCCGCATAGTACAAGAATGTTTATTGTACAACTGCCCAAAAGTGCTCCATCCTCCACCGCAGTCTACAGACTTGAACGTCATTTAGCACCTCTGGTGTAAGTTGGAAAAAGAAGTGAGGAAAACACCTATAACCTCGAAGGCAGACATCAAGGAGAGACTTCAACATGAATGGGCCAACATATCGCCAGTGTACACCAGAAAATTGGTAGAAAGTATGCCAAATCGTTTATTCGAGGTGTTAAAAATGAAAGGGATGCCTACCAGAAACTGACATTTTTGTTCGTTGCTTTTCAAGCGTGTTTTCCTGTTTCTCCTTCCATGTGTCCGAATAATTTTGTTTAACCCACAAAAAATGTTTGTTTTGTTTAATGAAAATATTTTACTAATATATTATATTAAACATAATTGAAGATAATTAACAGTGTGCTCATATTGTGTTTTGTTTGTTAAATAAATATTAAACATTTATCATCGTATTATATCACGACTACGTCAGTAAATATTCAGAAATCTTATCTGTCCGAATAATTATGTGACTCACAGTATATTTCCTATCGTATGTGGACTTACAAGCAAGGTACAGATTTGCTTACGTTTCTGCCTGAAGAGGAACAATTCAATATCATATTAAATCACATCACAATCACTAAACACACTTACATATAGAATTAACGTTGGACAAGACAAACGTAAATACACGAAAGTTTCTGTATTTAATTATTATTTCCGAGTATAGCCAGAATGAAACGAAAATAATTACCAATTACACTATTCGGGCATTCCATTAACAGTTACCACGTTTCTGTTGATTTCTCACCTTCACCTGTTTTCTAACTGAGTGTCGTCAGGTGAAAAACATTCAGGTGGGTTCACTTCCTCTGCTGAGATGAGAAAGTGACGTCAACACGAACAGATTATGACGTATTTATAAACATATATACAAGTTCCAAACAGAACTGTATCAATCTAACTATAGTTGTCTGTGACAACTTGCACATTATTTGAAGTAACAAACATTTAAAAAATCTTAACGTCTTACAAATATAAAACCTTAAACTCTCAGGTTCGTTACATGTTAGTTAAAGGTAGTCTCAATGAAGGTGCATTAGAGAAAATGAACTTTGTAAAGTTTACAATGATTATGATGATTAGCTCATTGCAATATCTCCGTTATGATACTCGCTCGTGGTTCTACGTTTCTGCTGTAACTAAACAATGCTAGTGAGTACATGACATAAACTAATTTATCCGTTTAACCATAAGCTCACCTCTCACATTCATCAGGCGAGATCTTAATAGTGTGAGAGGGAAATCCAAGTAATTGTGATAGACATTCAACCCAGTGAACTCCGAACTAACACATTCCCACGTCACTGAGGTGTGAAAGGTTACATCTGGATCTTGGCGTCTGTTTTCAAGTGGCGTGCCACGTGCCATTTCGGTGTGTACATAAACTTCGGCACCTATATTGAAACTTGAATTTTGGCGCGGGATCGAAACGGTTGACGCGAGAAAGTAGAAGGGATTAAGCTACAAAAAGTAGGGGGGGTTGGTAACCATCCGTGACGAAGAATAGAAAAATAGAAGCCAACACAGCATGCGTCACTTAAAACCCTATTCTCTTCCCGGCACGTGATACCAATTGAGGAGAATTTCGAAGCCAACTCCGGCAAGGAGAAAGGTCTGGGAGGTTAGGAGAGACCATTTCCAAATTGTGGTCGAAAATTCGTTGAGAATTCTGGAGTTCTTTCTTCCACCCTCCAACCCGCCCCACCCCCGTCCTCTCCCTCTCCAGTCCCAGCAAAAGTTGCTGGCTGAGACTAACGACAGAAAAGGCACAGGGATTCGATATCCGCCATCTTTTCATCATGATCGCCGACCGTGAAATGGTGCCGGGCCACAGTGAGTGTGTTACAAATGAAGCGGCTCCGGTTCCAGAGGACGATCATGCCTCCAGCCCTGGAATGGAAAGGCGAGAAATAAAGAGATTGTGGAGACGCACTCTTAAGAGCTGGAAGCCCCCTCCCCCGTCTCTCACTCCCTCTGGAGAACATTAACGTAATGGAAAGGCCGGGAACAGAAGGAAATTTTCGGGTTCTCCTGGATTCCATAAAAGGGGCGCATCCAACCGAGAACTGTCAATCACCACCACTGCAGCCTGAAGGTTTGTTGAATGATTGTTCTGAAGAATAATCTATTAAAAGACTTCAGTAGACAACACTAGTTGTGGTGCAGCTAACAAGCATTATCCAGTGGACTTTTTAAGAAGCTAATTACCATGTTGTTGAATTACCTCTCAGTCTTCAGAAAATTACTATTTGAAAGTAACATAATTTTTCAGTTACTTTACTGATAAAGTAGCAGTGTGTTTCATACCTGCTGAAATAGCAATAAGAGTTGCAGTTATACTTTGCTGAAGAAGTACCAGAGTTGCAGTTACTTTGCTGAAGAAGTACCAGAGTTGCAGTTACTTTGCTGGAGAAGTACCAGAGTTGCAGTTACTTTGCTGAAGAAGTACCAGAGTTGCAGTTACTTTGCTGAAGAAGTACCAGAGTTGCAGTTACTTTGCTGAAGAAGTACCAGAGTTGCAGTTATACTTTGCTGAAGAAGTACCAGAGTTGCAGTTATACTTTGCTGAAGAAGTACCAGAGTTACAGTTACTTTGCTGAAGAAGTACCAGAGTTGCAGTTACTTTGCTGAAGAAGTACCAGAGTTGCAGTTACTTTGCTGGAGAAGTACCAGAGTTGCAGTTACTTTGCTGAAGAAGTACCAGAGTTGCAGTTACTTTGCTGAAGAAGTACCAGAGTTGCAGTTATACTTTGCTGTAGAAGTACCAGAGTTACAGTTATACTTTGCTGAAGAAGTACCAGAGTTGCAGTTACTTAACTTCAAAAGTAACAGTGTCTCTTTGGGAAGGTTCACCGCGTTAGAGTGGCTTTCGTTCTAGATAAGATATAACTTGTACAACTTGTATTTTGAAATGCAAAATATCTCATTTTTCACTAATGACTAGGACTAAGATTAATTTCTTAAATGCGAAAATATAGATGGATTTGAATTCGCATAAAATATACTTGCAAAAAGTATGTCACGACAACCATTGCCTCGCAGTGAAAATTAAAATGTTTTTTTTTTAGTAAAATATAATTTTGTAAATAGTGGCCTTCCAGATGGCACAGTAGCGTCGTCGCCTTGTTATCAAGGGGTACCGGGATCAATACTCGGTGGAAGCACACAGTGGTTCGGATCCCAGTTTAAACTGTAGGTCCAGTCCCGATTAGCCTTACTGTGCATAATGTGGACTTAAAACACCAAATGAATCAATCAATAATTTTGTAAATTGCTCCTGAGTCAAGTAACTATGGCATCTCCAGGATAAATGTTGGACACAATATCGTGACTTAGCTTAGATAAATAAATGAGACTTCCGTACATGTAGTGGCGGGTGAGCCTGGTTAAAAAAATGTACAGGGTTCTTCACTTCTTTTTACAATAACACATTTATAATAGTTACATATTTTATGGTCTTCCTGTATTGCCAAATGGTATGCGCTCTTGCCTTTAGTGCGAGCGGTCCCAGGTTCTATTCCTAGTGCTAGCCACCAATATTTCGACGTTTATCAAGCGTCGTGAGGACAATTGGGGAACTTCTTTAAAGTAAGTAGTTGCGGACTCCAGTCACGAAAGCCAGAAAACAGCGGCGATGGGACTCGATGCGTGACCACGCGTTATCCAATGAAAAAGGAGCTTTGTCAGGCTTGGCCGTTAGACGACTGTTGCGTAATGGAGTTTAGTTTCAGTTAATATATTTTAGGTAGGGGTCCAGGGTTCGAATCCCGGCCTGGGCATGGATGTTTGTGAGTGTCCATACATCAATTTCATCATGTCGTCACTCATCTCAATCTTCGCAAATTAGCCAAAAGTGGCACAAAAAGCGAAAGTAAAATAAAGCAAATCAAAATCAAATTAAAAAAAAATATATTTTAGGTATCTTTCCTTCAGAAACAGAGAAGTAGCTGTGAAAGTTACTACTAATTTATTTACTTGGAAAAAGTTGTTTATAGCTACGAATTCCTAAAGTAACCTGTTACTTGAAAAAGGTAACTGATAGTAACTTGTTTGCTTGGAAGTCTACTTTATTCGGACAGGCTAATCGGGACTAGACTTGCAGTATAAAGTCGGATCCCAACCACTTTGTAATGTACCTTCCCTGGGAATCAAATCCGCGACCTCTGAAACCACTGTAGACAGATGACTCAAATTTGGCATCTGCCTGAATGTTACTGACATCGGTCACGATTTTCATGAATCGAAATGAAAATATGAATTACCTAGGAAAGAAAAGTGTACAAGTCAACGTAAAAGGTGCTCAAGAGGATGTAAAGTGTAAGAAATATGTAAATTAATATTAAAATGTCATTTATTTATTTAAATTTTAAAATATTAATGTTCGAACCTCATCATTCCAGTCCTAACCACGGAAACTGGAACATTTTCTTAATCGGAAATTTCCATTTCAAGATCCCCCTTCCCCCCCCAAAAAAACCCTCCAGCGACCCCATTCTTCTCCATGTGATGGCAATTTTTAGCCATGTCCTTCCTTCGGAACCCGTCTGATCGAGACGTCAGATTTCCCCGCAGCCACTCCATCCAGAATCCAGAGATGAGCTCGGAGAAGTGGAAGGCGGGGGCGGAGGAAGGGGCTTCAGATGTGTTTCACGGTTTGGGAAACAGGCGTCTTTGGATATGAACATCCATCACCCTGGCGTCCGGATGCTGCGGTTGCAACTGTATTATTGGATCTCGAAATCCTTCTTTGTACCCTGGGACGGAGATCTCCGGAACTTTCTTCGATAAACATGGAAGTCATTCTGTTTCTTCTTGTAAGCCTTTCCCATTGAAAGTGCAATAAATTATAGTTTTCTCTCTATGTATATGTTGAGACGAGGTAGGTCGAGTTTCTTAAGACACAAGACACACATTGTCCGAATATATTAATTATTCACGATGACGCCACCGCAAGTTCGAGACGTAGTCTGGGATGCTTGTTTCTTTCTGACTGTACCAGTATCAATTTCATACAATAATCATTGTCCAAATAGTAGCATTTAGCCTAAAGAGGTAAAGAAGCGAAGCAAGATAAAAATTCAAATACAAATAAGTGATGTTCGAACATGATGTGAACGTTATTAAAAATCACCATATCATCTGCACATTAAGATCTGTCCTGGGTTACCATGACAACAGGGATCAAGTTATGGAGATATTTTGAAATGTGACTTTTCGGATATGCCACGTTTTTGCTACAGTTTTGGCCACCGTATGGTATTTACGAGACAGTAAACCACACGTTAGAAGACAAAGCTGTTGGCTATTGAACCCACAAAAGACACGACAACTATGAAATTTGGTCAGCTATTAACCGAACAGAGAAAGACAGATCCAGAGTGATTTTTAAGGGAAGGACCTTATACTGATGACCAAGAAAGCTTAAAGACTATAATAGGACTTCCCGATGTCGTACTGGCCAACACTATAGTATTGTAATTAAAGGAGCTCAGATTCTATCCCAGATTATGGCACGTTGCACAATGATTTGAACATCACTGTAATATTGTAAACTACAGGGTGGCTCAGAAATATGGCTACATGTTTGAAGCAAATGTAGTGTGTTACTGTACGGTCAAGGACACTTCTGTGTTATAACAATTCCATTAACTTTCAATGGAATCGTTACAACCCAGAAGTGTCCATGACTGTACAATGTACAGGGAAATTGTGAATGGTACATTAAACTTCAAACTTCATTTTATCATTTCAGGTAAGTGTCACGCGCACAAGCTTACTTATGACATGAGTCAAGACGGCGCTGAACACGCAGCAGGAATTTTTAGTTGCAGCGTGGGCAATTGTATACCACCAGAATGATCGTGAAAGCCGTGTGCATACCAATGGACTTAACTAAACAACAATTTGATCTAAGCAGTCGTTTTCTGCACTTTCCCACAGTCGACGGCAACAGTGTTATGTTAAAATCATCTCTCGCCAGTCTCACGATCATTCTGGTATTCAATTGCCTATGTTGCAACTGTTCAGCAAATGTTCAGCGCTCGGGCGTGTGACTCTTATCTGAAATGAAAAAAATGAAGTTTCAAGTTTAATGTACCATTCATCATTTCCCTCTATATTGTACAGTAACACTGCATTTGCTTCAAACTTGTGACCATATTTCTGACTCACCCTGTAGATGTTCAGTCTGTGCAGAAAGCGAACTTAATATTTGCTAAGAAGGAACTAGAATGTTTCAAGCTAAAAAAATCTTTACACTGTGAAGTGAGCCCAAAATTAACAAATCGTGAACTTGTTTCCAAATGCAAATACGTTCTAAAGATATCGAAAAATATATTGAAATAGTGGACTTCAATAATAACTCCTTTTAGAGTTTAGAATATAAAGCATATTTTTAAAAGGAAATGTAGTTCATGTTTTCGGGAACCAGTTTCTGGTTAGGGGTTGGAACCCTTGTAAACAAGAAAGCATGAAACCCTGTCTCGTATATTATTGCTCGCATGATGACATATTTTGTTGCTATATTCTTAGAATGAATCGCTTCTACCTCCAAAGGTAAATCATGATGAACAGGATGAATGATGAAGCCTTTTAATGTCCTCTGCGGAAATCTAACCAACGATCTGGCAAGTCGTGCTTAGGAGGCCTGTTTCCGTCGTGCAGTGGTCAACGTAAGGTGCTACGAGGATAGTGGTCCGCCGGTTCGAATCCTGGGTAAGGCATGAATGTATCGTCCATTTCGTCAGTTCGTAATTCATCCTGATCGTCGCGATTGATCCAAGGGGTAGAAAAGTGATGGAAAATAACCAAAGCGTAATGGAAATGAAAATAACCTAAAAGGTTACAAGGGTGATTCGAATCAAAACCTTAAAAGTATAAAATTCCTAAAAGTTGTACGATTGGTTTTTAAGTTGGCAGGAGTTATCCTTGTGGTTGAAAGAATGACCAGCAGGTGGCACAGAAGAAGGAAGCAGCGTCAGTGCAACGATGATCGCTCCATTGTCGACATGCACCGCGTTAGAGCAGCGATCTGTGGCCAGTTTTTTGAGTAGTGAAGGTGTTAAACCACTTGAAATTCATCGCAGGATGAAAGCGCAGTACTTGAATTTGGAAACTGGTTCAAACAAGTTGCAATCAGTAATTAGATTTTGATTATTACCTAACACTTGGTTTCGGCCTGGAAGCATATATTTAGTTTTCTCTTTGCTAGCTTCCAAACCTAACACTTTAGTTGCTTTGAAAAATATTTTAGCATTATTTTTAATTGTTTAGTTCTTAATTATTATTATTATTGTGTTGGTTCAGCACACAATATTATCCATGATGTGCTGCGATTCAATAAAGTGTCGGCGAGATGGGTGCCACGTCAGGTGACTGCTGAATTGAGAGACCGTCGCATCGATGCTTAAGAGGAACGTTTGCGTTGTTTCCAGGTAGAAGGTGATGGATTTCTGGAAAGAATTGTTACAGGAGATGAAACCTGGGGTGCACTATCACCAACCTGAAACAGAAAGATCGAACAAGGAATGGAACCATAGCTCGTCGTCAAAATCCCCAAAGAAAATACACCCAACCATCAGCAGGAAAAGTCAGGCTCACTCTCTTCTGGGATGCAAATGGGGTACATTACATGGAAACGGAAGTAACAGTGACCAGTACTTCTTATGCAGATCTGCTACAAAATCACCTTCGCACTGCAATCAAGAGTAAACGACAAGGATTTCTGACTTCAGGTGTACTGTTACTGCATGACAATGCCTGACCACATACTGCCCGTTTGACGTTGCGTGCCCGTTGCGACAATCCAGGATTTGAAATTTGAATGTTTCTTACACCCACCTTATTCACCAGACGTCGCCCCCAGTGACTTTCATCTGTTCGGAAGGCTCAAAGAAGCGATAGAAGGCACATTTTCATAGTGATGAAGATTTGGAAACCGCGGTGCACGAGTGGCTACAGTCACAACCAAAAGATTTCTTCTCACACGGTATCCACGCACTTCCGAAGAGCTGGAATACGTACAGTACATTATATGTCATGGGAACTTCGTCGAAAAATGATGTATGTATAATTTTTCTGTATTTCCTCATTTGCCTCATAATAAATAATTAAGGTTTACATTTGAATCACCCTCGTATTTCTCTTGTAGTGTTGGACACGTTTAGTAGAACGTTTTATTTTAAAGTTTGTATTGTCGAGTTGCATATGTTCTATGTGTGCACCTTGTGTCGCACGACAGATATCAATGTCATTGTGCAATTCTTCCCAAAACACGTTAAATTTGCAACAGTGCTCTGATACGTTGTTCAATAACTTTTACAGTGAGTTGGAGTGACGAGAACTGTCTTTAACATATCCCTTCACAGAAACGTCCCAGGGTGTTAGATCCGGATTTCTTGGCGGCCAGCATATGGGTGACATGTTGTCTATTACAGGGTTCATTCTTTCACACAAAGCATCTTCCTGTCGATTCACTACAGTGGTACCACCTTCATCGTTATCCTAAGCTACTACACACAACATTGGATGCCTGTACATTTAAGGAGTTCTGCTTTATAAGATGTTGAAAGTGTCGTTTCTTTAGTGAAAACTAATTGCGCCCTCTGCTAGGAGGATACTTGAAAGTCATCTTAGAAAAACATTCTTGAAAAGAACAAAAAAATCGTGTTCTCCAGAAGCTTTAAGCACTTTTTCTTTGCTTTCCATCTTCTTTGTTCCGTGAAATGAGCTTAGATAAGCACGAGGCAAGAGTAAGATAGATAACATTGAAAGCAAAAAGAGTAAAGAGGAAGAAAGGGGTGAAATTTCTACTGTTTGATTTGTGATATAAGGCTTAATAGAATTAAAAGAGGCGGATAATTTCTTCGTATTTGCTGAACCACCCACATCTTTATCTTGATCGTTGTCTTAATTGTTTTATACGTGCAGAAAAGAAAATTCTTAAGAACAAAAACTTGTTTGTTCCGACACATGAAAAAACGCAAATATATGCGTGGATGTCGATGAATATTGTTTGTGCATATTGATATTATTATTGTAATTACCTAATGAATCGCTAATCAACCTTAAGTAAAGAATGAAAATACTTTGTCATGATTTGCTGGTAGTGTTTTTTTTCTTTAATTTATGGGAGCTCCCTCCTAGATGTATAGCTAACTTCTATGGTGGGTTGGTTAGCGCAGCACGCTACGACGCCAGGGGTTTCGGTTTCGAATCCAAGCCTCCGCATGGGTGTTCTTTTTGAGCGTCCCTTAATCAATTTAATCGCATCATCACTCATTCCCATCTTCGCGATTAGTCAAGAATGTCAGACAAGCGAAGTAAAATAAACCAAATGAATTAATCAATCATATCAGTATAGTTAGCACTATTATATAAATTTTGTCGTACACTCCTGTTTAGATAAAGTGGCATACTTTGTAAAGTTGGACAGTTGTAGTATGTGCCTTTATCATCCACCTGCTACCATGCTTTAACACTGATCTTGTCCAACCCCTGAAGAAGGCGCTTGGTGTGATAAAAGCTTGAGAAGGAAAAGCACTTTCCAAAACACCAACATTAAGACCGTACTTGAAGCGATATTCCTCCGAGAATCGTCTTGCACTTCGACTGCAGCGCCAAACACGATCAGTAGATTTAACTAAGAGAACATTGTTTCTCCCGCGTTGTAAACTTTTTTTTTCACCATAGAAATTGCATAGCATTTTGTAAAGTTTTACACATTAGAAGAACTACAACCAACATCTGGTTGACTTTCATCCTACATGGTTTCAGACAAATGAACGGCAAGTGCACGTGTCAAGTATTCAAGCCTACAATCTCGCGTGCTGCAACCTGTGGTCTCTATTGCTAGTTTCGAACTGCACTATACTCTGTCCCCGGAATCTCTAAGTCGAGCAACCTAAAGCAAGTCTCTGCGCAAGTAGAGACTCGAGAAGACTCGCCAGTCAACAAGTGCGAGGGAATGGGATTGCGTGGAGGGGGGCTGCAGTTACCAGCCTCTGCAGCAGCGTGTACTGCTTCGCGCCTTCAACTCGCCATCTCTGCCATTATGTCCGGTCTTGCTCCAGAAATTCCCGGGATAGTGTATAGGCGACGTCGCTTCCTACAAAAACGTACTCGAAGCCTTTCAGACACAGTCTGTGTGAAAGCATATCCCGTGCCGGAATGGTTAGAACATCGCCAGGGGTCTCTGGTTCGAACCCCGGACTGGGCATGGATGTTTATGAGTGACCATTCATCAATTTCATCATGTCATCACTCATCCCCACCTTCACAAATTAACCAAAAGTGAAGTAAAATAAAGCAAATCAATCAGTCTGTGTAAAAATATTGCTATGCGGTGTGAGTTACGCTTTATGTATTGTGGAGCTCTACATCCCCTCTTGCATTGTCTTAATGGGCAAGGGTAACGTTACCTTAAGCAATATAATGAGTTACGGACCCAACCTTTACGAAGGAAACCAATGGTGCCAATGGGTTAGTGGGCGCCACGAGGAAGAATCAGTGTGTTTCCCGCATTTGTACGGTTTCTCCTTCACCCATCTCGCTTTCTCTGGCGACGAAAGCAGTGCCACTCCTTCCGAGATCATTTGCCTCCCCTCCCGCTTACTCCCTCTCCCGCGGAGAGCGTAGAATTTTAATTGATGAGCCCATCCATTACGCGGGACAGAAACTGATATCTTCAAGCAGAGAACATGGAGTCAGTCTTAAGGTCGCCTCGCGTAAAATATCAGCTTTCTCGAGCCTCCGTCTTCCTTTCTTTTCCATTCATTTCCCTCGCTTCAGTTACATCCTCGAATTTCAGCCTTGGATTACTCCAGCAGAGAGGAGCCCCAATAGCATTTGGAGACGTCTAATTTTCCTTCTTCACCTTAGGTGTTATAGTCAGTCCATTGCAAGGAGCGAGTGATGGTCTGCGGAAGGAATATTATAACGAATGCTGGGATTTTATCGTGATTTTTGTTTGCAGAGAAGAAATTATGTTATATTGCTCGACATTTCCATTGCGTCATAATACTTACTTATTCAAGTTCTCTCTAGCCTTCTTAAAGCCGAAGGTTTATGGCTGCAGCAACATAAGCCTTCTATCTGTTCCTATCCTGAGCACAATCAATACAATATTTTCCGTCCTTACCGATTCCTTTCGGGTCCATCTCAATGTTATCCCTTCATCTTCGTCTTGGCCTTCCTACAGATCCCTTACCATCAGCCATTGCGTCATATTAATAAAACTAATTAAGTACTCTTGAGAACGTCCTCCAGTGTTAGTGGAGTACGTGCTCTATCTTTTTATTCATATGCGTTGAAGTACTCTCTCTTGTTTATCGATATGAAAATGTGAGAACTGATGGAACATGTGCTCAACATTTTAATTCATGTGATGTGGATTGCATGCTCTTTTTTAATTAATATCAAAATGTGAGCACATGCTCACCACCGGAGCAAGTACTCACTGATGGAGTAGTTACCATTTTTATTCATACGAAATGGAGTACGAGCTCCAAAAAGTTGAGAAATGAGCATGTGGTTATTTTTATTAATACGACCCATTGTTTCACATGGATAAAAATGTTTTGCGGGTGCTTATCAATTATAAAGTTGTGTGAATTATGGAACTTAAATTTTAACCCTAAAAAATGTAACATGGTGACATTCTCTTTAAAGAAAAACACATTAAATACTGTTTGCGTTTGCTGCCCGGTAGGACCCTGATTGTCTCCCTGGAATGGATGGTATCACCATAGAGCTGAGTTCACCGCGATCTTCTTAAGGTGTAAAGAAAATGAAGGCACTTACTACAACTAATAACGTTATATTAATAATAAATATGTACACATAACACGTAATTACACTGTCCTGCACTCCTGCCTCAGTAAACTGTTTATATGAAATTGGAAGCCGGTTTTACAATAACACGTCACTAGTTCTTCACTGAATGATATCAGCACTATAATGTTCCTGTGAAACTGAACTACATATCACTGCACTTCACTGATATGCTGAATGAAACGTAGCCACGTTAGGCTTACGTATTTGATGATTTTCCGCAACGCGGTGACTCGGCTGTTGCCGGAGTGACTTCTGCATGAACACTGGCGGAAGTAAGCTTCCGCGCAAAGATGGTGGCAACTAGGCACCGCACCCGATATGAACTGGCCAATGGGAGTGCAGGTTTCTTAAAGCACTGGATATACACAAAATAAGCAATTGGTTATATAGAAACAAATGCAAAGCAAAATGAACAAGAGAAAAGTTCTGTTATTTGCGAATACAAGAATATATAAAAATATATATCGTGGTTAGTTTCTAGAGATAATTCTCCAACATACTCCCCCCCGTTGGAATGTTCACATCCAACCTAACACTAGGGGATATATTGTCAATGATTTAGCTCATGGAGCGTCTTCTTCCCAATGTGGTAAAGGCACAATTTTGCTTAATGCTCTCTTGTAGACTCCGTCTCTAGTACGAACGGTGACTACGCGCACTAGGTTATCCCTTCCCGGAAACACTTCTTGGATGACGCCGACTCTCCACGAGAGTGGTGGAAGATTGTCCTCCTTCAATAGCACTGGTGTGCCAGGCTTCAAATTCGACTGAACGGCTGTCCATTTCTGTCGCTGCTGCAGACTATGCAGGTAGTCCTGAGACCACTTCCTCCACACTCGCTGCTGGAACTGCTGTATGCGCTGCCATCTGGATAATCTGTTGGCAGCCAGATCTGTAATGTTTGGTTCAGGAAATGAGGTTAGAGGACCTCCAATAAGAAAATGACCAGGGGTAATGTAGCTGAATTCATCATGAGAATCAGGGAGTGTGGAAAGAGGACGGAGTTGAGGCAGGCCTCTATTTGGCATAGCAGAGTTACTAGTTCTTCGTATGTTAGCACGGCGTTTCCTGCTACTCTGCGGAGATGGTATTTCATAGACTTCACTGCACTTTCAAAAATCCCGCCAAATGATGGACTGCGTGGTGGAGAATACTTCCATTGGAAATTCTCTTCTGCTGCAAATCTGTTGATGTCCTTGTTGAACTCTTGTGATTGAAAGAGTTTACGTAATTCCTGCAATTCATTTTTAGCACCATGGAACGTCGTAGCATTGTCGCTAAAAATACTTGCACACTTTCCTCTTCTCGCGGTGAAGCGTAGTAGAGCTGCGATGAAGGCTTGCGATGTCAAGTCTGAGACAATCTCTAGATGAATTGCCCTTGTGGCAAGACAAGTGAAAACTGCAATGTAGCATTTTCTTGTGGATCTGCTTCTTGCGGCTCCGGTCTTGATGTGGTATGGCCCTGCGTAATCAACGCCTACGTGATGGAATGCCTTGCTGGGTCTCACTCTACTGGAGGGTAACTGCCCCATCAGCTGCTGGGCTGCTGAAGCCTTCAAACGATAGCATATGTTGCACTGGTGAATGATCTGTTTGACCACCTGTCGTATGCGAGGTATCCAGTATTTCTCACGAAGTGATGATATGAGAAGCTGTGGACCAGCATGTATAAGTCTCTTGTGTTCTGATGCTATCAGAATTTTCGCGAAATGGCTCTTCGGATAAAGAATAATTTGATGTTTGCTTTGAAATTCCAATTCACTGTTTTCCAATCTTCCTCCGACACGAATTACTTTTTCATTGTCGAGAAATGGATGAAGGTTCCTCAAAATGCTTTTGTTGTGTACTTGCTGCTTGTCAGACAAATCCTTGATTTCCTGAGAGAAGAATGCACGTTGTGTTATCTTGATGCAAGCAAGTGTGGCGCCTTGAATTTCAAAGGTGGTAAGGTCTTCACTCCTTTTCTCTCTTGAGTTTCTGCAATTGCTGATGAACCTTTTGCAGAGTGACATTACTCTCAGTAGCTTGGATAAACTTGAATATCTAGATATGATTTCTTCTTCAGTTGTTACATGAGTGACCAATGTGGTAGCTGCTACCTTACGATGCTCTGGAATAGTGTTGTCGTCTGGATGGAATGCTAAACTGGATGATGGCCACTGTGTCTCCTCTTCTTGGAGCCAGGTGGGTCCGTGCCACCAAAGCTGAAGTGATCTGATAGTTTTTGCATCGACTCCTCGTGAGATCAGATCTGCAGGATTGTCTTTTGACGGAACGTGCTTCCAATCACTGACCTGTGTGAGTTCCTGTACCATAGCAACCCGGTTGGCAACAAAAGGTTTCCATTTACTGGCTGGTGACGCCAGCCAAGCTAGGACGATTTTTGAGTCGGTCCATAGGTGAATGGTGTCTATACATAGACGCAGTATGGGCAATGCTTTGTGTACCAGTTTGGCTAGTAGAACTGCCGCACATAATTCCAAACGTGGAAGAGTGGTTCTCTTCACCGGAGCCACCTTGGACTTTGAACACAATAAGTTCACACTTATGTGACCCTCTGAATCAATTGATCTTACGAAGAGAACACTGCCATAGTTTCTCTCTGATGCATCAGAGAAACCGTGAATTTGAACTTTATGGATGTCTTATGGAGCCAAAACGAACCGTGGTACTTTTACTTCGTTAATACATGTGAGCTGCGAATGAAGACCGCCATGTTTTCTGCAAATCTATAGGAAGCGGATCATCCCATCCTACATTGTGGAGCCATAACTGCTGCAGGAATGACTTGTATGTTATCACCACTGGCGATATTAGTCCGATTGGATCGAACACTTGTGCAATTATGCTGGCAACTTGGCGCTTTGAGAAGATCTTCAACGAGCCTACATCCACTGTTGTGGCGACCTTGCTGTCCATGAGAAATTCGTCCGTGGATGGGCGCCATGAAATTCCCAATGTTTTTGTGCCTTCTGTGTCGAATTGCACTAGATCCTGTACTGCCTTCAATTCTTCTTGTATCGTGGGACCAATCATTTGTATACTGTTCAACGATTCCCCCGTAGTTGTGGGCGAGCTTCCATCAAAAACCACTCTTAAACGTGTAGTTTTGCTTGATTCCTTGATCACACAGTGATGTGGAATGTAGTACCTTGTCTCCTTGTCTCTGGATACATCTTCCAATGTGCCAATTGGTTGCATGTGTTTGAGTTGTTGGTACTCGACCATGAATTCTGTGTACTCTCTTTTCAATTCCATGTTCCGATCAAGTCTTCTTTCTAATTGGTTAAATCGTGAAATCGCTGTTTGCAGAGAATCCCCAAGAACGGATCTGTCCTTCTTCAAGGGTAGTTTGACTGTGTATCGACCTTCTCGATCACGAGATGTAGTTTCCTGGAAATGTTTTTTCACAGGCGATTTCTTCTGGCGAAGGCAACTTATCATGGAATTCCTCCAAATCCCAAAATCTCTGTAAATGGAAATTGACCGTATCTTCTGTGCGAACAAAGAATGACTTCGAAGGTCCGTTATTAGATGGTGCATTGGGAATCCTTCCTGCTACAATCCATCCAAATTCAGTGTTTTGCAACGCTGGATAGTTTCCTGTTCTTGAAAGTTTTTCTGGCTTGAGAATCGTGTAGAACACATCTGCAGACAGAAGTAGGTCAATATTGCCAGGTATATGGAAGCTAGGATCTGCTAAATGTATGTCACTCGGAATTCCCCATGTGGAAGTTTCGAGCCTCTGCGCTGGCATCGAACCTGTGATGTTTGGCAAGATGGAACAAGATATATCCATGGTGAATCCACTTATGCTGGATTTAATCTGAGTCTCCATGGTGTGAAAGGCTTGCACTGTAGCTTCATTTATCCCTTGGATTGGAATTCGGCGTTTTTGTTTCTTGATGCGTAGCTGCTGAGCAAGGTTCTCTGTCATAATGTTACTCTGCGAGGCTCCATCCAAAAGTGCATGACATGGGAGCCACTCGCCGTATGCGTTCTTGATTTTTATGACTGTTGTGGCTAGGAGAACTTGCGAAGTTTCTCTGTTCTTGACAGAACAATATGTTGCTTTAGTCTGGGCATCATTATCCTGAAAACGAGTATCATCACCTACTGCCGATTTACTACTGGGTTGACTGTGCCGCTTCTGTGTTTGACGTTCTCTGCTGTTCTTATCTTCATGAAGAAGGGAATTATGTTTCTCGCCGCAATACTTGCAAGATCCTGCCTTGCATCCTGACCTAAATCCCTGGTGATCTGACTGTCCAAGACAATTGAAACAGATCTGGTTTTCTCGAAGAAATTTGTACTTCTGAGCTATAGTAGCTGCTTTGAAAGAACTGCACGCAAACAGCGGATGCTTATTATTCTTCATAGTATCCTTGCAATACAGGCATGAAGGAGATACAGTAGAAACATACGATCTTGAAGGGGAAGGATGCGCAGGTTTGTGACTTTGTTGTTTGGTGTTGCCACTAAACTGTGGTTTGAATGTTGATTTTTCATTGGAAATTGGTTTGAATTTCTCTAAAGCCTTGGTTCTGTGCTCTAGAAATTGAAACAAACTGTCAAGAGTGGTGAATTCAGAATCATTCACTTCTAATTCAAAAGCTTTTCGTGTGGTGGCATCAAGCTGAGAGGTAAGATGTTGAACTAACACTATATCTGATAGTGAACTATCTCCTGCTAATAATTGTAACGCTGAGATGGAACTGATAGCTGTGTTTGTGAACGCTCGCAACTCTTCTGCATTTTCTCTCGACACTGGTTTTATATGCAAAATATCATTGACGTGTGAAGCAGCTATGAGACGCTTGTTGTCAAAACGCTCTTGGAGTTGTTTCCACGCTACACCGTAGTTGGATGCTGTAATTGGTATGCTTTCATTGATTTGCAATGCCTCACCCTTCAGTGCGACACGTAAATACTGGAATTTCTGAATATCTGAAATATCCGAATTATCATGTATGAGCGAAGAAAATGTGTCTTTGAATGATACCCATTGGGTGTAATTTCCACTGAAATGCGGAAGCTCTATTAATGGCAACTTGACTTGAGACTTGCACGAAGCCCTGTGTTCATTTTCCGCGCCGTCTGTATTTGAATGATTTCCCTCAATTAATGTTAGCATCTGCGACTTGAGATCGAAATATGAAAGTTCGATTGTCTCTCGAATTGCCGTGTGTTCATCTTCTGTGGCTTCAAATTCAATGCAATCCTGAATTTCTTCTAGCTTGGGCCATAATGTGTTCAGTTGCTCCAGCCGAACCTTGATCTGTTGAACGTTCGGCGCCTCTGGATCAACACTGCTAATATACGACTGCAATCTCGTTATTTGCCCCCTGTAGGCGGCACGTTGCTTTAGAAGATGTGCTAAGTCTGCCATGCCTCAAGGTGGGAGGGGCTAAGCAATGCGTATTGAAATGAAAGGAAAAAGTGAGGAAATATTGAACCAAACACTGTTGTACTCACCGATCTGGCATTCACTGGACCATCTTGGCATCTGAAGTCCTGGTTAGGCTGCAACACTGCGGGTACTCGAACAGCTGATGCACGGTTGCTATAGTGATGTCACGTCTGCACGCGTGGGCTGCTATGCACCTCTCCGCGATACGTTTTTCCTCGCTACGAGTTTCCCGCACGAAACGAACGAAAAAGCCAGTCCCGCGGGGGAACAGAAAACTGCAGGCTAAAAATAACTCGGCGACACACCAGCGGTGTATGACGTCATGTCACTGGTCGCCGACTGTTCCTCACACAGCGGGAGGGGAGAAGGGAGAGGAGTGTGAAACGTCACTGACAAGCGAACAGCGAGAGCGTTCTCGGTCGGGGAAGTCCCGGGCGTGTCCTTCAGCCACGTGGAAAATATCTGGCGCGCTACAACGAATGACGTAATGCTTTCAATAACTTGTCGCTACTGTACTTGAAAATAAAGCTTGCACAACACAATGTCACTAAAATCACTGATGGTAACGTACCTCATGCTCAATACAAAGGAGATCGCGGCCTGCGGAGGACCAAAAATGTTTGCGTTTGCTGCCCGGTAGGACCTGATTGTCTCCCTGGAATGGATGGTATCACCATAGAGCTGAGTTCACCGCGATCTTCTTAAGGTGTAAAGAAAATGAAGGCACTTACTACAACTAATAACGATATATTAATAATAAATATGTACACATAACACGTAATTACACTGTCCTGCACTCCTGCCTCAGTAAACTGTTTATATGAAATTGGAAGCCGGTTTTACAATAACACGTCACTAGTTCTTCACTGAATGATATCAGCACTATAATGTTCCTGTGAAACTGAACTACACATCACTGCACTTCACTGATATGCTGAATGAAACGTAGCCACGTTAGGCTTACGTATTTGATGATTTTCCGCAACGCGGTGACTCGGCTGTTGCCGGAGTGACTTCTGCATGAACACTGGCGGAAGTAAGCTTCCGCGCAAAGATGGTGGCAACTAGGCACCGCACCCGATATGAACTGGCCAATGGGAGTGCAGGTTTCTTAAAGCACTGGATATACACAAAATAAGCAATTGGTTATATAGAAACAAATGCAAAGCAAAATGAACAAGAGAAAAGTTCTGTTATTTGCGAATACAAGAATATATAAAAATATATATCGTGGTTAGTTTCTAGAGATAATTCTCCAACAAATACAAAATATTTCACAAGAAATAATTGTGTTCTAAGAGTTACCGCACAGAAGCACCTGGGAGTCATATTTGACGAGAGACTCTCCTTTTCTGACCACATCTCTGCACTCACTAAGGGTTCCATGCGTATGCTGTGTCTACTCGATCGTTTCATCGAAATAAACAACCTGTCTGCTCTCAGCACTTTTTACAAATCTTTTGTTTCACCAACAATTCAATACTGCTCTCCGATATGGTCTATGGCATACCCCTCAACTTTAGATAGACTTAATTCTGTCCTAAATTTCTTCCCGGCAATTTTTCGTCACCGAATTCCATCCACAAAACACTTGCAAAAACACTTCTGAAGATATTAAATATTCAAACTCCTCACGAGAGACATAGACTGGCCGACCACATATTCCTGCATAAATTAGTCAATGGCAACATCAGAAGCAACCGCCTTCTTCAGGAAATTTCCTATCGAGTGCCTCTCCGCTCAACAATTATCACTCAACTTTTCGCTTCTCAGAAGCAAAGATTGTGCCTCATCCAGCGTTCACTGTTCCATAGACTGGCCAGCCAATATAATAATCTGACAAGCCAATCGACATTTTTGATAATCTGGCACATTTTAGATGATTGTTGGCTAAAGGTATGAGAGTCTCTTAACCACATGTAAGTTTAGTTCATGTTATTATTTTTGTTATTTTATGCTATTATTTTTGTTGAGGTTTTCTCTTGTTAATACGTTCCAACGTAAAATGGCTAACGCTGAATTTGGAATCCTCTATTAAATAAATAAATAAATAGATACATATTTTTGAACCTGGAAACGTGTCATTGACTTTTTCGTATTTTAAAAATTGTTGCGTAGGCTTTAATAAAAAAATAAAGGTTCCAGATTCGAGTCGTGACGTGAGAATGATTGTTTCCTTCTCAGTATCTCTTCATCAATTCCATCTCATTTCCTGAAGATATGAAGATAAATCAAGAAAAATACAAATAAGAAAATACGAAGACGCGTACAGAGATGCTAATTTTGCATGTTAGTTGCTTATTTAGTTTTCCACTTAATTCCATGCTTATATATTTCACGTAGCGAAAATGCCTCGATAAAAACACTATTTCCCGTGTGGTTAGGTTATTAACGTGTGCATATCAAAACACTGTTGTTTACCTCCATGGCAAAATGCTTATCACAACGCTACGCCAGAGATTCAGGTGGGTGCGAAAGGGTGCTCGCCCGCCCCTAGATTTTATTCCGCACCACCCTTTTTCAAAATCTATGTTCGACCGAAGATACTAACTTTTACAATGTTATATTTAGTCATATTGTTAGGTATTGAACTGAGACCTGTTACAATAGGCAAACATTGATCCTGCTCTGAAAGAGAAGCCCCCGCATTTACTTAGCGGCAGTTGTCTTCCTTTCGTCAACATTTTTGTCAAGAACTGTTTCTTCAAGTGGTCTCGCCAGACCCCTTGGCCGAGTGGTT
This sequence comes from Lepisma saccharinum, assembly GCF_977018435.1. Taxonomy (NCBI): domain Eukaryota; kingdom Metazoa; phylum Arthropoda; class Insecta; order Zygentoma; family Lepismatidae; genus Lepisma; species Lepisma saccharinum. The sequence continues at coordinate 156,718,875 of NC_139229.1, read as the reverse complement.
AGCACATCGCGCTGCGACGCTAGGGGTCCCGGGTGTTACGCTGCCCCCGTGTCAGGGCAACAGTCTTTTTTTTCTCTTATTGAAATATTTATTAATATGTTAATTAATTGGGTAATCAAGTGTATAAACATATATATGTGATTAGTGTAAACCAATTTATTATGCATTTTTAGATTCGTATTATTCCATGTATAAATACCATTTAGCTCTCTGTTCTTTCTTCGTGTTTCGAACGTTCAAAGAAAGGCGGGCTTAAAAATTTTGAAAGAAGGGCCGTTGGCAACAGACGCCAACAAAACGTATATAAACTCCCAGATGAGAGTGGGGGAGGTCGGCTGTTGGAACTGAGACTTGGAAGGCAGAGGCTGTTTTTGCTTCGGTCAGCTAGGACCGGAGGACAGGTCTCCCGAAACGGATGCTGTAAGAGATTGGATTGCCGGGCAAGCTAGTGCCTTGGTGTCCAGTTTACAGGTAAAAAGGTAGTTTGTACTGGATGTTATTTTGAAGTAATTACGGTGCGCCGGGCAGCCTAGTGCCTTGTCACTGTAGAGGTTGAGAAATGTACACGTCGGGCGGCCTAGCGCCTGTTAAGACGTTTCTTGGAGTAACGCGAGTCTACCTTGTGACAAGCGTACTCCCGATGTAATTCATGAAATGTAAAGCATCCAGGTACAAACAATAGAGATTCCAACATCAAAATTAGAGTTTTAGCCCGATAAATAATTAGAGAAATAAACGTTCGGATACGACTTGTATATACTTCAAATTTTACGTTAATTAAACTATAGAAAATATCCAAAATTTCCGTTTATAATTTCACAAATGCTGGACAAGGTAATTTATCCCCTATAGCAATAAGATTTCGCAAAGGTTATCCGTTGTCTCTTGTAGTTAATTATATAATTATGTTGACTTGTAGCAACCCACGTGCATTGTCGTACAAAGAAAGATACCCCTAGACAAATCAGAGCCGAGTACGAAGTGCATCGAACTTCGAGTGCGGAGGTAAAGTGTGGGGGCAGGCTAGTAACACGGGTTCGAATCCCGCTAAGGCTTGGTTGTTTGTAAATGTCCATTCATCAATTTCATAATTTCATCCCTCATCCCCATCTTCGCAAATTATCCCAGAGGCACAAAACGCGAAGTAAAATAAATCAAATCATAATCAAGTGGTCTCTTTGAGGTTTTCAATAATTGTGCACAGAAAGACTAATCGGGACTGAGCCTACAGTTTGAGGTGGGATCCGAAACCGGATCCCTTCATTACAATGCGGCGACATTACCACCACGCCATCTGGAGGGCGATTTTCATTAATTGCCCATAGCTCTATGTAATAAATAAGTTTTATTTATATTATCATAGATGCCAAATAAAAGTTGATGGTATTTGAAGTGGTAGCTAAAGGTGTTTCATGTTTTCTAGATTTTCAACACCCCCCCTTAAATTTCATTTCGCGCCCCTCTCAGCACCCCTACCCGCCGCTAATGCAGGGATCTCAGATTCGAATCCCTGCCTGTGCATGGGTGTTCTTTGTGAATGTCGATTCATCAATTTCATCATATCATCACTCATCCAAATCTTTCAGATTAGCGAAAAGGGACGTATAACATACTAAATCAATTAATCAGTTTGCTAAGTTCACACATACCCAAGTTGCATCATGCGCATGCGCACAATGACGTAAAAATCGTCACTTAGTTCTCCTTAGACACAATCTTTCCACGGAAATGTGAGTATATAAAAATACGGATTGCATACAGAATAATTGTATTTAAGAAGATAAACATTTTACGAAGATGAAGTTAATTGCTAACCGTACATCTTTATGAAAACAGAAAAGGGAATAGATGCTTGATATCAACTAATAGATGGCACTGTATTACGAGCCAAGAGCATGTGTAGAGAGAGAGGAGCTTGTGGGTTCAACCCCCTCGCAATATCTTAGAAGCAGTAGCACTAAAAGTAATGCATGTAAATTTAATTTCATTATTTCGTTTACTTTCTATTCTTAAACTTTACAACGCAAATCTCCCATTTTCGTACTTACAGATAAAGTGGGAATGGCTACATAGAAAATCTTCCTTTCTTTTTTCTCCAAAGAAAATATATTAAACTAAAATGTATTTATTTTTGATGTGGAACCCGTAAATCGATAGGTGGTATGGTATGCGGGTTCCCTGAAATTTCAGGACTAAGATCGGAGGAGGAGGGTGGGCTCCCCCTTGCTCCCGATTCTGATTAGGATGGGAATAATATCCAGATTTTCTGGATTCCAAACAGTTGGAAAATTTCTAATGGCCTTGCACTGAAAGTGCTCAAGGATGGAAAACGTCTTACAAATAGCCTTTTTTACTCCAACAATGCGAAAACAGTCATTTCGGAGAGCGTGTAGAATTCGTGGTTAGAGATTTGTCGTGGAAGGAGAAAACTTGAAAGTCTCGAAATTTTTAAAATACATTATGAAGTGATTGTTTTCATATTTATGGAATGTAGGTTAATAATGAGGTAAGCGGTAGCCTCCCCCTTTACTAGGCGGATGGGTGTTTAGATTGGGCTACGGTGTAAATTGGTTGATTAAATTGTTACACTTCTCCGGCTGTCAGTCAATATATCCTTCTCTTCCTTAGCGGTGAACAATGGGACTTAACACTTTAACTGCCAGGGTGGTTTCATCAATTTTGCCTCCTTTACCAAAGTGGTTATTGGACTTCATTTCGCAAATTCGAAAATTTCGTTTTTTTCTTGTTAAATATAGAACAGCCATAAAACTTTTTTATGCGCTCGACTCCTTACGCCTTGTCGGTCATGCCTTATGCGCATCATTGTTATGCTCGTGACCGACGGCGCGCTAGGAACAGAAAAAGTAAAAACACATGTTTCGGTCATAATGACCAACATGGCGTGATTGGTGTGCGCCAGTTTCGGTCATTATGAGCGATGTGGCAGAGAACGTGTTTAAACAGCATACAGTGGAACTACCTCTGCAGCACACAGTTTCTACAATTCAGCTCTAAATACTGTTGCCACTAATGTTCGTTCTTTACACTTTGGTGGCAACAATTGGACAACCTTTCTTCGTTTACAGTTGTCAAAATTTCACAAGCCAAATAAAAGAACGCTGGATAAGAACACAAACACTTATTCATGTCGAAACATCAACAATCTCTCAGCAACCGAAAATCTACAGGTTGGTCCATAACTATTTTGTGAAGCTACACAATTGTGTCGCATCTAGAATTGACATAACGTAAGAAAACTAACATGTTTAAATTCTGGTGTTTTCAATGACAAACTACTAAATTGTGCAAAGGCGCGATTAGCCAAAAGCGACAGAAAAGCGAAGTAAAATAAACAAAATCAATCAATCAATCAATCATTAAATGGCCTACTATGAAACCACATCTGTCGTGGCGTAAACTGGAACATGATACAATACCATAGGCATTCAAACTACATTTTCTATCATTCAGCTCTAAGTCCTGTTGCCAAGAACCAAAAAAACATTTATTCGTTCCCTACTGAATGAGCAGGTTGTTCAGTTGAGCTCCTAGTACTGCAATATGGCCCAACACAAAGGAACTAAACAGGCAAATGAACCAAAATAATAATCGTAAAGATAAAGAATAAGCCATGGTTGTCACATGCAACAAAAGTATTTACAAATAACTCGTTTTAATTACGATTCCAGATTATTAAATTTCAGGTCGAAACTTGATTAGCCTATCTGAATATGAATATAGTGGACTCAGAAGCAGACTTCGCGAGAAATAGATTTGTTTCTACAAAGAGTAGACGATAGAAAGATACATTTAAATCTACCAATAATATTTATGCGATGTAGAAAAACGCACTGGTTTTAAATTACCACCACCTCAAGCTGTAACATCGTGGAACTTGAGACAGAATTTCTAACAAGGGTGTTCCCGAACGTAATATACAAAGTGATCTCTTCCATTCTGAAGGTGAAATTTCCGAAGAGATATTTCATCGGAGACAGAAGGAGCGATCGAGTTTCAGACGTCCTCCGAAGAAGTCGAAAGTGAGTTATTGCCCGGCGGGGGGAAGAGGGGGGAGGGTCGCAGAAACGTTTCCTCTTCTGAAACGTTCATCTCCCTTCTCCACCCCTCCTGCCCCAGTTTTTTCTCTCAATTGTTTCCGCCAGAGTCCCTTTCTCGCAAAGTAAAGAGTGCTCTTGTTTGTCGTGACATCAGCAAACATAAAGAACAACAGTCGAAGTAAGCCTGTGGAAGACAATAACCAGTTTTGGTCTGCTGGATACACTCGGTGACCAATCTCCAAATAAAACACGGGTTTGTTCCACTTTGTCACAAGCATGGCTTTGTGAAGGCTCCTTACTCGTTGTCTGCAACTTAATTGATTAGATTTCTGTCTAGAATACTTTGCCATTTTCTTCACGTGATGTATAGTGAACTCTTCCTAACTCGTCCATTCCTTGCGTAAGGGAGTGTCATATTAATAAGTGTCGGGTTTCACGCTAGTATTCAGTGTCACACATGTATTGTACTATGTTTAAGAAAATAACTATAACAATTCTATGATAATGTAGACACTGCTGCAACCTGACCTTTCATGGAAAATAACATTACACTAAGAACAATAGGAGTGAAAGACTGTTCAATTCTCGTTTACTCCATGTAGCGAAGCGTGTCATATCTGCGCTAGTGCCATCTGTGTCGAGGGGCAAAACTATTTCCACTTAGATGACAGCTCATTTTTGAGAAATTGTTAACGAAAACTAAAAGGTGAGAGTCGTGAGCATGTTTCGTGTATAGATGTAGAAATAGCATCAATTTAACATTAATGTTTTAGTAACGATTAGATAAACCGGAAACACATTTCTTGAAATTTACAGGAGAAAAGACGAGAAAGTACTTACGGAATTTAGTTCTTGTGGACTTTCTGAAGCTGGGGAAAGTGTTTTTTCGAATCGTGCAACTTATTCGGCCTGTAAATAAGGTATTTTTCGACATTCATGTATCTCCGTTGCACGATAGCTCGTGCCACCATTACCGTCGACTACGTGAATCAAATGTTCCGTGCGTTCGATTACGTAACCCCCTGTCAGTGTAGCAACCACGCGGTAGTTTTACTAGATGACGTGTGAGCGGGATTTTTTTTCCAATTTAATTTTCTATGTTTGCCTAACCTAACTGAACCTAACCTAACCTTCCGTGAATGGTTTGTGGATTAATAACAATCATTTTTAGGTTAATAAGTGTTAGTGTAACAAGCACGCTGTAGTTTTACAAGATGACGTGTGAGCGTTTTTTTTTTCAATTCAATTTTCTGTTTGCCTAACCTAACTTAACCTAACCTAACCTTCCGTGAATGGTTTGTGGATCAATTTACGCTTAAAAACCTTTTGTGAATAGTTTGTGCGGCATTTATGGGTTCATAAGTTTGGAAACACTGCACACCAGCTGACGATACTACATATCAGCTGACGATAGACAACGTGAGTCAAGATTTGCCCGCCGAATTATCAACGACCAATAAATAATTATGATGTTAAAAATAACGCTTTTTTCATGGGAAAAAAAGTGATCCAAAGTTGAAAAATGTTCCGCTTTGCATATGAGGTAAGTAGAAATGAATTTTATTTGAAAATAAACGAGTTGAATGTGTCTCCGGCTTATCTAACTGGTACCAATGTTTTATCTTTCAGAGCCCAAAATTATATCTTATTTATCTTTTTGTTATCACCACAATATATAGTTGTATTAGGTATTTGTTGGACCATCGTGGAAAGATGCTAAGATAGAGACATCTATTGAGGTGCTGCTAAACCATAGACTAGAAACCTAATATACAACGTAATGGTAGGCGAATTGTCCATCACCATTCTTATCAGCCTGTTTTCCGCAACGTGATGGTCGTTAATTGAAATAAAAACGTCAGTAAGCAGAAGACATCATCAACAGAATTTTACTTCTTAAAACAACTCATGTATAGAATAAAGAAGAATGAAAATAATGATGGACGATTTGCATACTATTATGTCGTTGGCTGTATTATGTTTATATAACTCCTGAACTCTCTCTCACACACAACTTTGCTTCAAAATGAATCAACTCACCCTGTTCCTCATGGGGTCTGTGTTGATCTGGCACATGTACGTTCCGGAGTCGTTCTTCTGCACGTTGCTGATATGGAGTTTCCACGTGTTGTGACCGTTGTGGGTGACCGAGAGGCGCGGGTTGTGAGCTACCATGTGGTTGTGGATTGCCAGGATGGCCTTCGTGTCCGACTTGATCCAAGCTACCTGCGGAAGATAGAAGAAACGACTATGAGAATACAGATGGATATTAATCATTGTGTTTGCTGTGCATGCTGTTATTAAGAGCAAGACTAGGAAAAACACTTCTCTTTGTGATAAATCTTCACTACTGGCTACCCTTCTGGAGCTAAATGATACATCTTATAGTCACTGGCAAATTATGACTGTTTTAGTTGAACACTAAGTACGTAACTTATTATTTCGTATTGTTACACCCCGGTGACTGCAATATTGCAGCCAACAAGGCTCTTGTGTCTGGACCCTTCAGTCGCTATAATCCTCTGGAGAGCTGTGTGTTGCCCTTTGTTTTGTCCTTACATGTGCTGAGCGACCCTTTACAGCGTAAGGGGATTTTATTTATAGTAACGGGCTTGGCTCAATATAATGTGACGGGTGCTGACGCACCAAAAGGTTTTATTTCAATCAGTCAATAGTATTGTTGCAACACTTTTCAATTTTAAATCTGCATATGCAATATTTCATCAAGGGCCTCTACGATGACGTAATGGCAACACTGTCGCAGTGTAGTCATGGATTTCACAATTCCTTTCCTGGTTAATACAGATTGTGCAGTGGTGATATGCATCACACCCGAATGAGCATAAAATGTAACAAAATAACTTTTCATCACGTATAGAGAAGAAATTAATATTACTTTTAAACTTTTGAGCATTTGTTTTACATCTACACTTTAAACGTATTTTGCGATATGTACCTAAGATACAAATGGAGAATTCCAGCGTTACGTGTGAGACATTTTCCACACAAAACGTAAGGTTCTAGACATGCAATTGGATTACAGTATTCATAATGAACTCATTGCATGGAATTATAAAGTATGGTGTCTGCTAACAAATGAAAAAAAAACTTGTGCATGATGACGTAGCTTTAATGCATGAAAAGGATTAACGGAAATATGTTACGTGTGCAACGCTTTAAAAATGTAGCAAAATTTGATTTTTTTTGTCTGTGAAGCATAATGGCTGCAGATGATAATAAATTTTTTTGGTAAAACATGCAAATTATATGCATCCATAAATATTTAAACGTTAATATAATTAAAAACACTAACCAGATAATTTATTTTATTATTTACATGGAGGAGATCCACTTTTCGTGGAATGTCCAATATTAGACAAAGCTGTAACACATCTTTCAATTTAATCCGAGAACACTTGTTCGAATCAACATATTTCAATATATAATACATTAAACAAACGTATTATGAATTTAATTCACAATTAAAAGAACTAGAAAAATTGTTCATCACAACTCCAACTTGGCGACGAAGAATTTAAATGTAAGGTAACTTTTGGAACACCCTGTTCACATATTCAGCTTCCGTGAGCAGTAAAGTCCTCCGAGGATACAAGAACAACCACACAGAGAATGAAGCCCGGCTATTGTAGAAGTCTTGCACACCACCATTCCACGACAACCTGAAGTTGTTTCATTACTTTGAAGTATGTAAAATTGGCGCACGTGTGCTCGAGCGAGTTTTGAGCAACACTTTGCTAATGCTCTTCGGGGGACTTCTGGAGCACGGACAAAGTTGTCGGTGAGGGCAAGTATTAGATCCTTCCAGGTGTATAATTTGGTCCCTACAGGGTAGCAAGCTGTGCAGATATTTCACAAAGAAGGAAATGTGTGTCAACATCTTGAACATAAACCTTCATACGCATTTTTATCAAACGACACGTATCATTCTTTTTGGCCTGTGGTTAAGGTTGATGCTTACACCGTCAACAATTTCCATAATTTTGCGGTGATGACATCATAAAATCTACTGATCGTTCACCGTAAGTCCAAGGGGGCCACTTGTCCCCCACCCCGGAAAACAAGTGGTGAAAAATTTCATTCTGTACATTGTTATAAACGTTATTCCCTTTTCAAATAATTCAAAATGAAGCCTTGCTCCCATGAAACAGTGTTGTTGTCGTCTTTTAAAATATAGTTGTTTGCCCCACCCCAACCGTCATGGATACGCTCATGTTCTACAATACTTTCATCGTAAATGAGAGAAACTTCAAAACGATGAATTTAACTTATAAATTTAAAATATCCTACATGGAACTAATTTAAATTTTAGATACTTTAGAACTGTTATAAAGTGTTTGTTGTCGTGTGGGCAGCAAATTGATACCAAAATGCACAATAATTTACGTAAAAGTACATAAAAAGTTATATTCAAGCAACAATAAGTTTGAACTACTGCCATTGGATGGAACAACTTGCAAACAAGTGAAAGGCAAAGAAAGCTGAGGTGTTGCTTTCCCTGTGATGTGATTTTACAGTACAATTAAGGTAACTTTTAAAGCTTGAGAAGTAAAAGTATAGCATAAAACTGTTTAAGACTTTCTTTTTTGAATACATTGAAAATATTTCGAATGTCCAAGGATATTTGGAATCTGTCGTTTGGTTAGTTTCAATCCAGAGAGATTTATTCGAAAGTTGTAAAATTGTTTCATTGTAATCGTTTGTTATAATTGCAACGATGAGAGTGGATATAAAGTTCATGCAATCACAGTAATAATAACTGAGCATTCGAACAGAAAGCTTAACACTTTTTAGTGCAATTTCATAGAAACAAACACACGCTTGTTTTACTATCCAATCTACACTGCTAGAAGTTATCGTCAAATTTGCAATATTGTACTGTTGTTTATCTATTAGTTTACAAATTTTTTTAGGTGAGAAATGAAATTGACGGTTTGTTATGACTTATCCTTATTGACATAAACATAATAACATGTCAAGATTGGAACTTCATAAAATTGTATATTCAAACTTATAACAAGGTGAATTACATTTTAAAACACTTAAATCATACAACAGGATACATAAACAAGATGCATAATCGTGGCTATGCACAGACTATGTACATTGGCCATAGTTGCTAGTTTACCTTCTACAATAATCTATTTTATAGCATACTGGCTGATTACCCGACCTTGCTCGGATGTTGAATGAATTCTAACTATAGCGTAAAATGTAACTAATTTTATTTATTGCTATTTAAAAGCATAAGTACAGTACAAATTAAAGTAATATATTTTAAAAATTAACTATAATATAAATTTAACAACAATTTATGAACGACATTTTTAGTTCCACCCCCAAGAGCAGGAATAAATAAATTAAACGGCATTAGGAGTGTCACTATTCATCTTAGCGGCCCCGAAAATTATGGATTCCACACTAATATCGGTCGTTTAAATGTCAGCCCTTCCCACCCCCACCCCCCAGGGGTGTCTTGGAGTTGAACGGCATTTGGAGAGTCACTATTCGTTAGCGACCTCGAAAACTGTGGATTCCACACTAATATCGGTCGTTTTCGATAGTTTTTACATGTCACCCCCATCCCACCCCCACCCTTATGGGGTGCAAGAGGTGTCTTGCAATTACACGGCATTGGGAGTGTCACTATCCGTCTTAGCGACCCCGAAAACTATGGATTCCACAATAATATCTGTCGTTTTACATGTCACCCCCTTCCCACCCCACCCCCAGGGGTACCACTGCTTTTTGGAGTTGAACGGTATTGGGAGTGTCACTATTCATCTTAGCGACCCCAAAAACTATGGATTCCACACTAATAACCTTCGTTTTTTAATTTTTTTACATGTCACCCCCTTCCCACCCTTACCCCTAGAGATGCCAGGGGTGTCTTGGAGTTGAACGGCATTGGGAGTGTCACTATTCATCATAGCGACCCCGAAAACTATGGATTCCAAACTAATCTCGGTCGTTTTACATGTTAACCCTTCCCCAACCGTAGGGGTGTCTTCGAGTTGAAAGACATTGGGAGTGTCACTCTTTATCTTAGCGACCCCGAAAACTATGGATTCCACACTAATATCGGTCGTTTTCAATTATTTTTATGTCACTCCCTTCCCACCCCACCCATAGGGTGTGCCAGTGGTGTCTTGGAATTGAACGGCATTGGGAGTGTCACTATTCATCATAGCGACCCCGAAAACTATGGCTTCCAAACTAATATCGGTGGTTTTACATGTCAACCCTTCCCATCCCCAACCTTAGGGGTGTCTTGGAGTTGAAAGGCATTGGGAGAGTCACTGTTTATCTTAGCGACCCCAAAAACTGTGGATTCCACACTAATATCGATCGTTTTCGATTATTTTTATATGTCACCCCTCTCACTCCCACTCCTAGGGGTACCAGGGATGCCTTACCCCCACAGTATTTCTTTCGAGATTGCAAGTGATATGTGTTCCAAGTTTGGTTGAAATCGCTCCAGGTGTTCGAGTGTTACGCCGGAACAAACATACACACATAAACACATTTTTATATATTAGATATCAATCTTCTCTCCTTCGAGAGAAAACAAACTTATGAGAGGTAAAACACACTTGTACTTTTTACTCTTTGAGATTTCCTTCATCCCATCGAACTATGTCCTAGAGCAAAACTATTCCCTTGCTTCTTAGATGAACTGGTTCCTGGACAAAGATTACTTCCTCCCTCCCTTCTTAGACGAACTGGTACTTGTGGTGCATATATTTTTCTCAATGTAGCAAAGAGTTCCTCCAAGGTGCAATCTTGTGGATCCTTTATACTTAATCTGTGTTCCAGCTCTTCATATGGTAAACTACCGATTACAGAAATGAGAGTAAATACTCGTTTTCTTTCTTGTACTTCGTGGCTTCAACAAACGCCTTGAATCTTTTAATATGTGAATTTATATCCTGGCTTGGGTCATAAGCCTCAAATGCAGGTATAAAACTTACGTGTTTTTCCATACTGGCTCAATTGGACTTAATTACTATATAATTCTACTTACAGTAGTAATTGTTTATCTTCTATAATCATCATCGCCATTTTGTTATGTCTTATCCTTATTGACATAAACATAATAACATGTCAAGATTGGAACTTCATAAAATTGTATATTCAAACTTATAACAAGGTGGATTACATTTTAAAACACTTAAAATCATACATCAGGATACATAAACAAGATGCATAATCGTTGCTATGCACAGACTATGTACATTGGCCATAGTTGCTAGTTTACCATATACAATAATGCATTTTATAGTATATATATCACGGTTTTAAGGACAAAGGCCCCAGTTTTGTTCAAGTTTATATAGCATCTGAAATCTTGACACTTTCAACGATAGATATATGTGAAAATGTTAAAATGGAGGAGAATCTAAAAGGTCAGATATTCAGCTGAAGTTATTGTAACGGCTAAGATACAATGAAGTACTTTTTCAGACCTTCATTTCAGCAAAATAGACGCGTATCAATATAACGCTCCTTACAACCCATCGTAACCAACACTTGGATTTGATTGATTGATTGAGTTGGTGTTTTAAGTTCACTTTATGCACAGTAAGGTTAATCTGGGCTTGACCTACAGGCTAAAGTGGGATCCGAAGCATTATATGCCTCCGCCGGGTATCGAACCCGGGAAACCTTGATTACAAAGGCGACGACAATACCACTGCGCCATCTGGGAGGCCTCCAAAACTTGAAAAATTCATGTATCGTGGAAGTGGTTGATGTGAGGGAGAGGCATTATGTAACGATGTTTGGTTCGAATAAACAAATAAGAACAATAACAAGTAGCTTCACTGAACAAAGGATTCTGGCTTGGACAATTCTACAAAATATATATTTGATAGGGCCGCTGTGGTCCAGTCGGTAGTGTTCGAATGTTAGACTAAAGTCTGAACTAAGTACATTGTTGTAAAGTACAAATTATGAGCTATCATAATATGGACTAGATATAAACACCTATCACTTAGAAGATGCAGTAAGTAATAACTTCCATATGCAATATTAGATGACGTAGAACGCAATCAGGAGGTTCAGCTATTTTGCTTCTTTCTCCTCAAGTTATATCACTATAGGTACAACCAACAGGCTCAATCATGTCATTCAGACAGTCCAAATGACATACTAACGTCATTTGTTCAATTAACCATGTAACTACTTGGGAACAGCAAATAGGCCATATTGGGTACTAGGCCATATTGAGATCAGGTACCTTACGTATCACTAAATCATTGATTTTGTTTAAAAAAAATTACCGGTATATGATCATTTGAGTAATGATCAGTACGATAGATGACAGTTGAATGTTATTACATAATAAATGATTGTTTTTAAAGCATCAGTGAATTGTTAAACATCACCATATTGATGTTACACAGATTACATTTAATTTAATAAAGATTTACATTAGCATATCTGTCAGACTGAATGAACAATTAAACTATATAACTACCAAACCCCTTAAAAACATGTTTAAAAACAAGTTGTTGTAAAACCCTTTCAACATGCCTATTTATATATTTATAGATCGGCTCTATTCTTTAGTTTAAGCACGACGGTGAGGACGAATACTGACCGAGTGAATTTGATTAAAACACTCACAGAGCAGCTTCGATTGATTAATCAACGCACTCTTTAACAGCATACTTTCTTTTGTGCATGTCATTTGATAGGGTGTTGCCTGTTCATCACACCAATTGTGAAAATATCATTTCCGCAGTAAAAGCAGTTACGCACCCACCCAGTGTTCGAATTAACGGGGGGATGCCGGGAATTCCCCCCCCCCCTGCAAATTGTCTTTTCCGGCAGAAGAAAATGTTTTAATCCCTGCCAGGGATGGTTTTATCCTCCCCAAAGAAAATGAAATTGATAGTACAGTAAACCATTACTTAACTATAGAACTAACAGCACTTAAAATCATTCCAGAACAGTTATTTAATCTTTAAAACCACCGCCTCCTACTTCGCGTCTGAAATTCGATTTTTAAATAGACCATGATTTACAAAATCATGGTCTATTTTACAAAACGCTCCCACACCAGCGGCATTGCTCTGTCCATTATTAAGGGCATGCTGAACAGTTTCCGTCAAGGTCATCCCTCCGATTCAGTGTTGGCAACTTAGCTGTTTTTGGGCCAGATCTGGCTCTTTCGTGCACTCGTTTCGCTGTGAACTAGAGCACTCGCCACCATGCTCCACTATGATGCCATCACTGGCACTAAGACACACAGTCCTACTTTTGCCATGAGTATCCATTTTGCACGTGACGTGATATTGCTATATTGGCTGCGTCACCCCACCCCCTCTTACCTTCCAGGCTAATTTTTTATAGCGTCGTGGAGATGACGTAATATTGTTATCCGGGAATCCTTTATTTTCGATTTTATACGACCATTGGTGGATTATTGAGATAGGTGATGCCGCCGGAAATCTTATAATAAATTGTCATTACTTTAAAGTTAATGGTAATAGCAGCGCCCCAACCCCTTTGACACCTAAAATTAGAATTACCCTAGGGGGCACTTTATTTTGCCTTCGTAATGTAGCTCCTTGGAAGTCAGTTTTAATTCAAATTGCGAAATTTAGCTCTTTTATCCGCATCAGGTTTGGCAACACTGCCAGGAGAGCCGTAGGAGGCAACGATAAATGCATTGCACTTATGGGAGTATTATTTGATTTGTTCTCTTGGGAATATCAAACTTCCGATGGCATAGAAAAGATATTAACGAAAAGAGGACAGTTTGAATATGTGTTCGACAAGAGGAAAAGTCGAAATTTCCATTTGATTAGCTGCAACTTGAAGTTGTCGATTTTTTCCCATAAGGAATACATGGGATTCTGAAAATTCTCAGTCATCATATTTTTCAAACATCGGTCTAGCTTAATAATCGACATAAAAGAAGCTTCCACTTGCAACATGAGGAGAAATTCATAGTCTTGCATTGCCCATTCCGACGATATTAAAATAAAAGCACATATGGTGCGTAACTGTAACTCCTAACATACGAAAACCTGCCGCCATGGCAAGTAGAGTTCATTTCATCAGCTGCTAGGTACTAGGAACGTCAAAGGCAGGAGAAGATTATAAAATTAGGGCTGACTACTACTACGTACCCCGCTTTCAAAATCCTGGGAACGCCACTGCATACACAAATTAGCATACCCAATAAAAACCTTTTCTAGGAATGGAATCACAACTACGCCACTGAGTGAGCATCCCCCTTCCCCAAAGCAGAAAGCTTAATTCGCACATTGCACCCTCTGCCCATTATTCTAACACCAGTGAGGTTGCAACACTGAGCAAAGTTTTGGTTATTTTTGCGCAACCCACGGCGCCTCCTTTAGCCCGAAGAAGACTGATACAATTGCCGAACGCAGAAGCCTCAGAAGCCCGGGCTCCTCTGATGAGAACTTCATTTTCTAAGTCATTTAACAAATCCAACAAGTGACTAAATGCTTTAATTTTCTAATTCATTTAAGTAATCTTTGCATCAGAGGAACCCTCCGAGAGAAACCCTTTATCAGGCACGGTTTTAATTGTAACTCCGCTCTAAGTTCTTCCTTAAGATCCCGAGTCAAAGAAGATAGGCAATCAGCGCTCTGTCTTCCAGAGATTCTGCGGGTTGTAATTTGCCAGTGTTTCGCAGGAATGCTTCCCCCCACGTATAAGCCTCCTGTTCGCTATGAAGAGGGTGAAAGCGGGGGAAGCTCCCAGGCAATGTGGTGAATGGAATTTTGAGAGTCTCTGAATAGTTACTTATCCCATCAATAAAGACAAAATTTCAGATAAGTAAGCAGTATCTCTATATACAGGGCAATTCAAACTTATTCGTTCGATTTCATATACAGGGTTATTCAGTACGAATTCGACAACATAGCGGAAACAATTATCTTATCTGCTGAGAAAGTGTTTACGTCTGGCTGGTACGTATCCCTCAATGAAGACAACATTTAAGTAAAATAATCAGTATCTCTATATACAGGGTAACTCAAACTTAATCGTTCTATTTCACATACCTACAGTGTTATTCTGAACGAATTCGACAACATATCAGAAACGAATATCTTATCTGCTGAGAAAGTGTGTAGGTCTGACTGGTACGTATCCCTCAATAAAGAAAAACAATCAGTAAAGTAATCAGTATATCAATATACAGGGTAATTACAAATGATTCGTACCGATTTCATGTATAGTGTTATTCAAATCGAACTGGACAAAACAGCGGAAAGCTTCATTGTAACGAGTAACATAGAGAATTGCTGCTGATGGTATTACTGATAGTAGCTAGCAGATGGCACTATTGTGCGCGACATGGCTTGCTGTGGTCACTGCCAACATGACATCGCCCAGCGAGAAGTCATTCTGTGTAGTTTGTCACGAAACAAAATCTAATGTCGCTGTGGAACTTTTGTGTCGGTACGACTTTAACAAGTAATCACCATCTTTTCTATTTGTAAATAGTGCAAACAGTTTGTTGAGGATGTATGTATTTATAAACATGCAAAAGTAATGTTCATGAGTACACAAAGTATGCATCTGTTCTGTTAGCAGAAACTACTATGAATGGCTGACTGAAAATGAAAATGACATCATTTTTCAGTTACATGAGATTGCACCTCATTTCCAAAATAAGGTATAAGATTTTCTCAATGGGATATTTCCGCGTCGTTGGATCATCAATTCTTTTCCAAGCGTTCCAAGTATTTTGTTCTGCCCACCAAAATGCCAGACTTCACACCGCCTGTTTTGTTTTGTTAAATACTGTTTGTCCCCCCTTTCCTTTTCACATTAGACTTACTAGGACGCACAGCTGAAGTTATTACACAAGTCAATCGGGAGACGCTGGAAAGTATGGGCTAATTTGACTATCGCTTGTACTGTTACTCGTGGAGCATAAACGGAATTGTCATTACAAATAAATTCTGTAATACCACACATGTAACCTTCATTTGATAACTCTTTTCTTTTAAATATTTATGGACTTCATTTTGAATAATCCTGTATTTTGAGTACATACGTCGTAAAGGTGCGTTATACATTAGTATGAAAGGAAACATGCACAATTTCATGCCATATCTTACAAGTACTTTATGCAATTTGCCTCAGTAACACGAGTCAAGTTCCAAGCATTAACGGTCTAATATGTTAGTTTTCACAGATTTCACGGCAGTACTAACGCAATTTTTCACGTTAGTAGACCACGACCTATGTCATCATCTCATGTGCCTAGGAGGTCTACCAGGGTTAAAGTACCTCCTGATATACAGGGTGTCCGGGCTAGAGGTATACAAAAATACACACATATATTTTAGCATCTCATCTGTAAAGTTTTTTAACTTTCTTGTCCTGGTTATGCACAAAGTAACTCAGAAAGTTTTTATGTACGTTGATGCACCTCAATGTTAGCACAATTTGTAGCTCGACACATATCCAAACGAATAGGCATTCTCATGCCAAGCGTTGACCAGCATTTGAGGCGTTATTAGCGCAACGATACGCTGTCTCAAATCACCAAAACCGTGAACTTTCCATTGTACACAACATCTTTAATGAAGCCCCATGCAAAAAAGTATCATCTTGTCAAATCTGGAGTGGCCAGGCAGTTTCTGCGCATGCGTGACTCAACAGCACGATTGATCGTCCAAGTGGACTACTGAAATCTTGGGTCGATGGTCAATCGACTGAGCTTCAATACGAGACAATACAAAGAGCAGTTTTCGCATTATAAGCAGTTATTTCTGTATACCTCTAGCCCGTTACTTTTTTTGATGATTATGGTTACCTCCGGTTGATTTTTCTTTTAGTTGAGGGAGGAATTAATGTTGCCTTCTAGAGGAAGAAGACAAACGACTCGACTATTAGGGAGAATTCACACCGAAGAGAGACGCGACACGAGTTTCCTACCGAAGATACAAGATGCACGCGACACTTGATTCTTTGCTCACTTTGTATGATGGTACCGATATAATTGCAATAATCAGTTTATTAGTCACCCGAAAAAAACGTAACAAGACACATTGTTGCATCTAAATCGCGTCGTAAAATTTGTGCAAGTTATTGAAACTCCGGAGATGCATGTCGTGCATGAGAAAACTTAGAAATAATATGCACTGACATCAAACTGTAACACCATTAAGCCTTGTTTCCATGATATGAAAAACTCAATATGCTGACCAAGGCAGTAATTTATTTTATTATAAAACAAACTAAACGTAACGTTTCAACCTTCTATCAAGGTCTTCTTCAGACTCTGTATCAAGTACAAAAGTAACAAGATACAAAAACAGGGCATTATATATACACAAACATTACTCCCCTCCAGACTATTAAAAAATTGTTCTGGAATATTCTAGCAGGTGGCTTTCCCTTGTCAACTGTACTTTCACCTAGAAGGCTAAACATATTTTCTTCCATCTAGAATGTGGTTGGACTCTTTATCTCACGCTCATTTTCCTTCATTCTTCTTCCTTCTTCTCTCCCCTTTCTCTCTTGTCCTTTCCACTCTTTCTAACACCTTCTTCCATTCTTTGTTTATCTTCAGTCTCCCATTTCAGTTCATTGTATTTTCTTCACCTTTCTTCTCTATTTCCTTGGCCTCCTTCCATTTTCTCACTAGTATTCTCTTCTCCCTTCCTATCTGCTTAGCCTCATCCCACTCTATGTCTTCGCTATTCTTAAGATGCTTCTCCCTCCCTTCCTGTAAGTTTTAATGTCCGCTTTCCGAAGCACTTTGCATATCTTTTCTGTGGTCTTCCCCCTATTCCTTATTCCAAACCTCCTCTCTTTTTCTTTCAAACTGTACAGGCTAGACTTTCCAGCCTGGATAAAGCGAATACCTAAACACAGAAATGGTTCTAAATTTTCGTGAAACCATGTTCAGGTATTTATTTAAGTCAATGCCCTTAGACCAAGAATTTTCCTTGTAAACACCTTTTCAGTATTTAAGATTTTATGCGTGAATTAACATGTACCTATGAAATTAAATATTGATAAATAAATTCTGGCATAGGCCTAATCATAAAGAGTAATAACAGTTTGATTACGTGTGTAGGATTGTTGACAAATATAAAAATATGGATGACGAAGTGGTAATGTCGTCTCTTTGTAATTAAGTGATTCCGGGTTCGATAACCGGTGGAGGCACATATTGGCGCGGGTCCCACTTTAAACTATAGGTCGAGTCCTGATAAGTATATTACTTAAACAACGAAAACTCACAACTCAAATATGATATTGGGATTATGATTATTATCAACCACTTTCAGCAGAACATTTCGCAGCTCAGTATAGTTGATACGAGGGCACGGTATCGGGTCGCGGTCCGGCAGTTGAAAAACAATGCACTAGAGTACTTTGCCATGTTGACTGATCTATTTTGGACTAAAGTCCTTCCATATGCTGACTTCTTCAAATAAAAGCAGTCACGTCGTAATTGGCGAAAACACGGCCTCTTTACACAATGTCGAAGACAAATTACAGCCGATAACTGCATCAAAATACTTGATAGAGCGAAAATAACACTGTGTTTAAAGCTTAAGTCATTGCAAAAACATTGTACATATAGATACTTTATTATATCAACAAATTTGAGCTTCAAACACGTTGTAAGGCCTCCGGTTGGGTAGCCAGACAATTGCGATGAAGGACAATTGCGATGAACATAGTTAAAAGTGAAATGGCGGGTGGACAATTGCCATCACATCTTAAATCTTCTATCAAATTGAAGGGTGACTTAACACCCCGTACAATACCTCTTAGAAGAGAATTATGGGAAATATTGATATTTCCGAATAGAACACTGATTCCTCTCACACTTTCTCCAGGCTTGGGACTGGAAAGGTAGCTTGTAAACGTATTTGCATTACAACCACTTTTAGGTTAGGTGCAGCTGTGGGTTAGTCATACTGACCGTCGTAATTGTCCTACCATTAATTTATAAAATGACCTTCACCGTCAAACTCATCGCAATTGCCCGTGATTTTGGCTTTATCGCAATTGTCCGCCATCGCAATTGTCCTAGATTCCTCCGGTTGGGCTCTCTTCTAGAGTCTAAATATAGCTAGCTGGAGTGAAGCATTCACTGCAGATAGGCGAACAACAAACTCAGGCGACACGATGCACGGTATTGAGAAAACGGCGCAGTCCGAGAAACACGTAAGTGACACGTGCATCTTGCCGTGTCTCTTCGGTTGGAAAGGTTGCATTGATTACCGAGGGTTCGCTTCCAAGCGACACGTGTTTCTTCGGTGTGAATTATCCCTTACTATGGAATAGTCCGTGGAAAAGGAAATTGTAAGACTTATTCAAAGTATGTAAGGTTGTATGTTCTTTGTATTTCGGAGAGTTACCTGAATAAATGTAGCTTTTCTCGGTAATGTCTGCGTTTATATAGCACAAGTCACCAAACACCAAAAGAGAACCGATGTCGTCATCTTCACCCATATCGTCGTGCATCAAATGAGTAGAATTTAATTATTTTCATTGTAATCTTACCTCAACGCCTGCAATTTCTATGCATTCATACCCAAACGTCGTCGCAAAACTCCGAAGTAGTCGTTTGGGCAATTTCTTGTTCCCACGACCACCATGGAAGGTGACCTTTCACGGGCTACATTGAGAAAATGAGATTCTTCCAATATCTTCAGATACGACTGGACTGACAGATCATTTTGGCACCTGTTGTTGTGAAGTTTCGTTTCTCTGATGTGGTTTTGGCTGATTGTTTAGCGTTCTTCTTGCATTTCGAGTTCTGCGATCCCTGCCCTCTCGCTTGATGTCAATTCTGTGTGTGCGGTCCTTAAAAGAGTAAACAACTAAACTCAACTATTTCTGTGCGTTTTGCATCTACAACTCTCGAACGGCCGATACCAACTGTTAGTAGTCTGAGAACGTACTGGATTAATTTCGTATCGTTGACAAAACAAACGACACACCGATATAATCAATTCAAATGTAGAAAAGTGGATCTTTGAGAGATGTCTTCTGTGTTCGGTCACCATTTTCCTTTGCACTGATTTCTGCAATGGTTAGAGCGTCAGGTCTTCCATCTACCGGCAAAGTGTAAAATCTTGCGAGTTTTCTTTGGTATTGGTGTACAGCGTTATAAACTCAAAATATATTGTCAGTTGAAACTCGACGAATAGTTTTCAATTACCCTGTATAATTAACGGTATTATTTTGTTTGTGAACCACAAGAAACAATAAGCTGTAGACTGCAATTTTTCTGGCTGAACTCCTTCCAAGAAAAGGTTTTGATTAGGCTGCATTCAGATGGGGAATATACAAGGTGAAAACTAATATTCTTCCTGTAGTAAATTGAGCTTCCTGTAGGGAAAGAAAAATATTTTTCTACAGGAAGTTCAGTGGTGAAGGTTACCATTTTTTTCTGCTATAAAACTGGCTCCCCTACAAGAAGAATGATTTTTTTTTAAATTTGGGAAACATCTTAAATGTACTAATAATGTAATTGTAATAGAAAACTGAGTCTGTCGTAGAAAAACAGGAGCTTTGGTTAGCCTACTTTTATCTTAGGAAAAGAAGGCGTGGACGGCAATTCTTCAGATACAAGAATTCTGCAGGCAAGAAATTGTTGCGTTTTTTGCGTCAAGGAAGGCAGATAGATCTTTCAGCCATCTAGCGTCACAATTTCACACTAGGGCGAATTTTATAATTGCGTTAACGAAAATGTGTTAGTGAACGACCAAGAGTGGCATTTGTGGATGGAGGTTCAACGCCCCTGGATGCGCCGCAACTTCCCGAGGAAGCATCCAGGAAATAGAAGGTAAATCTTACGATTTATATGTATGAACCGGAGAGGAAGTAGGAGGGGGGGCAGGGGGGGAGAAGAGAGAGTATCATTGTCAGTCGCCGGCAACTCGCACACTTTTCCTTCGCCGCGCAACCGTGGAAAGGAAGAAGAAACATACAAAGAAAACTCAAAGTTGAAGGAAACACTATTTCCAGCGTTCGCCCCGCGGTATTGTCTGCCTCGAAGGGAAGGAAGGAGGGGGGTTGAGGAGAGGGAGGGAGACGTGAGAAGTCTCAAAGTAGCTCGCAGCGTGAAATCAAGTGTCCGGTGACAAGCGGAAAGATTTGAATTTTTATTTGCAACTTAGGAGACTTCCTAGGGAATCCGCCAAATAAAATAAACCGGATATCTCTTAGCTCGACCGCTCCCCCCTATCCAAGAGGGATGCCAGGTTCTCGCCAGACACTCTGTTCTCCTAGATTTTTTTTTATTGAGGTTCCATGCAGTGGCAGTTTTATCGATGGCCGTGCACGCGGCTATTCCAATTTCTGTTACGATCCATTCTCACGTCTGCGGGAAAGACTGGAAGCGCACTCCATCTCCCCCCGCGGCCGCCCCTGATCTCTCAGACGCTTTAGCAATATTAGGACTCGAATATACTCGCCCGCGTCACTCTTTTTCCGTGCCGCAGTGATTCTGCGGTCGGCGAGGGAATTAAAGAAAACCAAACCGTGACAGGCGTGACTGTTAAACCGTTCCCGTGCAGACACTACTAACCTTGTTCTTTGCATTTATCAAAACTTCTGAAAGTGTTTTTTTTTTTTTGGCGATTTATTACGATCTCCAACATGGGCACCCGCAGAGGGGGGAGCTTTTTCTCCTACATGAATTAATGTTAAGTTTTCAGTTATGCAAACTGTATATAGATATACAGAATATGGAAATTACAAATGTATGTAATTAAAAAAACAACATAAGTAGTAGTAGCAGTAGTTAAAGCCGTGAGTGGTACACATGGGTCCTCAGGACCCAATGGAAATTTGTTGACGTGTTTACTCACAGATGGCAGGTCTGATTACTTTCATCTCCCTAATAGTGTTTTGACTGGCAGTGGTGAATGTTGTGCTGAAAAAGTTTTTCCGTAAAGTGCTTGGAAGCTTGTGTATTACAAGGGAGTGGGTTCCCTGGATCCAAGTGTACCATTTATGTAACTTTTTATCTGGATGAGGGATTATTGATTGATCATTTGTTACATTTCCTTCTGTTCCAAACATTATGGTGGGAGGAAGTCATTTAACCGATGATGAAATAGCAGACATCCTCAATAGGGAAGAATATTCTGAATATGATGCTAATTACGTACAGAGTGAACATGACAGTGAAACTGAGATATCATCTGATAACACCATTGCTGGAACAGAGGAAATCGATGACAATTCTGCAGAGGGATATCCGTGGTTTAGTGCTGCGTATTCTTGGAGAAGCACGTCAAGAAGAACCACCAGATGTTGTAGTAACTACTGAAATTCGTAAAAGTTGCGCATTGTCCCCCAGCAAAAAGGACAGGAAAACAAACAACTACTGCCACTGTTGCAAACTACCAATCTGTATATTATGCTCACACTGTTCAGAAAAAGTTTGATCTCTTTTGTAGCAACTCATGAGAGCATCTATATTGTACCTGAAAACTTTTGAGCAACGAAGAAAATGGTTCACGTCAAAATTTCCAATTTTTAATAATACGGGTCCCCAGGACCCAAGTGTACCAATGTTTTTTAAGTGTTCACCACTGAAGGGTAACAACACCAACAAAAATAAAAACAATAATTGCAATAATAAAGCAATAATAATAATAGTAGTAATAATATGGAAAAGAGTATATAGATCTTGCTCAGGATAGGGACAGATAGAAGGCCTGTGTTGCTGCAGCCATGAATCTTCGGGTTTAAGAAGGCTAGAGAGTTAGTTAGTTAGTAGTAATAATAAACGTTTGTGACTGCCCTCCCCCCGAGAAAAAATCCTGCGGGCGCCCTTGATCGTCAATGTTTGTTTCTGTTGACTTCTTCTGTTCTTCATCGTGATTGGTGGAACCATTACGAATGAAACTTGTTGTTTTTGCAGAACGAATCATAAGTATTAGTAATTTCCCATAAAGGGCTAAACCATATTATTTGTATCATATGGTTTCTACGAACCTAATATTTTTGCATTGTTTCTCTGTTAACAAGTAAACACAATTAGACCGACGATGTGTATTATGATTTTCTTATCTCTCAAGTTTTATTTTGGTATTATTATCTGTTTGCCGTCTTTCTCGCCATCACGACTCCAGCATCGACCAACGTTCATACCGGGATCCATTAAAACTTCACGCTGCAATCGACAGCAGAGTGACGATAAAATTCAACCCCACATTTGATTTCGTCAAAATTTATATGCACTTTTGCCACAACTTTTCTCAGGTTGGCCACACTGCCTTCAGCGCTTGTGTGCTATAAGATTGTACTTTTGTGGTCATGTGGCCGACGTTTGATCTTAATAGCTCCATTTTTCTTTCTTTTGTTACAGATTCAACATGGCCGCTCCACTGGCAGTGTGCACCAAGGAAGAACAGAGATCAGTGATCCGATTTCTCTGGTCTGAAGGTGTGTTAGGGGCTGAAATTCATCGCAGGCTTTCAGTACATCTAATGATGTCAGAATAATCTCTTTGGATGATGGGTGACCATCGGTTCATCAGAATCATTTCTCAAGCTTGTTGAATGTTCCCATCAGTGGTGGAGGTTGATGGGCATACTCCCGCTTCGTGTTTCACGCTTGTCCAGCCATTTTTTAAACCTGTCGATCAACTTATACACAATTCTACATGGTAAAGCGCTGTCTCTGTATTGTTCTGAAAGGCTGTGATGAATTTCAACCCCTGACACATCTTCAGACCAGAAAAATCGGATCACTGATCGCTGTTCTTCCTTGGTGCACACTGCCAGTGGACCGGCCATGTTGAATCTGTAACAAAATAAAGAAAAATGGAGCGATTAAGATCAGACCTCGGCCACATGACCACAAAAGTACCACCTTTTAGCATACGGGCACTGAAGGCAGTGCGGCGAGCCTGAGAAAAATTACGGCGCAAGTACATTTACTTTTTGACTTACCCTCGTATATTTGTTATTTAGCGTCACGTTTCTGCCACTTTTGGCTAACTGGAAAATTAGGGATACTCACAAAGAACTCCCAAGCTCAGGCGGGTTTAGAACCAGGGTTCGAACCAGCGACCCCTGGCGTCGTAGCGCGCTGTGCTAACCTCTTCGCCACGGAGGTCCGCTCGGCTCCAAACTAAAATTGACTTCACATTCTCACCAGAACCCACTACAAATTCTCCCTACAATTGACTTCAACTTCGCATCAGAAACGACCAAAACACTTCATTTTGCCAGTCTTTCACATGATATTAATCCAAGTATCATGGCGGCATTCTGTACACTTAGGCGGGTGTTAGATTCAGGCGAATGTACCATTCAGATGTTTTAAGGTCGTAAGGTTGGTGAGAGACAGTTTCGAGATACTGCATCAAGCAGCGACCGAGAACAAGAATAAATAAATTGTTCATGGAATGTCGCATTGGACATCTTCGCGAGTGCAAGAGTTCTGTAACGTACTCTTCCAAAGTCCTCGGCGATCAGCTGTCAAACACGCCTTGTCGCTGGGAATATATTCATAAAGCGAGATTTGATTCAACTATAACCTTCCCGATTGTAGCGTCGTTGTCTTGTAATCAAGAGGTCTCGGGTTCGATACCCGGTGGAGGCACATAGTGGTACGGATGCCACTTTAAACTGTAGGTACAGTCCCGATTAGCCTTACTGTGCACAAAGTGAACTTAAATCACGAAATCAATCAATCAATCATGATTTCAACTACAGTGTAAACGAGATAAATGTAAAGAAAAGTACTCCCTTGTGCTTCGCACCACGCCATGAAGGCGTATGGGGGGGGGGGGGGGTTGGAGTTAGGGCCCCACACTTTCTGATCACGGCCGAAGATAGAGGTGATGTGATCAGCATCACGCCCCTTGCCGCCTTTACCCTGCAGAGTCTCCTCCAGGTACCCACTTTATACGACGCTCGGTGGGCGCCGGAGCCACATAAATCCCGGTTCTCCCCTCCGGGGATCGAACCCGGGTGTCTTGCGTGGTAAAATCGACACGCTACTATAAATCCAGTACCTTTTATTCTGTGTACCAACGTTCGATTCAATCAGTTCCTTTCCTTTCATCAGTCCTGATCAACCCGCTCTAATTGAGGAACAGCGCGTCAGAGCGAGCATCGGTACTGTAGCGCTATGAAATGGGCGGAAAGAAGGAAGAGAATGAGACAGGAAGCTTCGCTAGTCGTGTTCACGCAGTGTGCAGGTGGGAAACTCTCACTGCACTGAAGATACTCGCTGGCCTCCAAAAATACAAATATCTGAAGCATATGTCACATCCATACTGGCTGTTTTAAACCCTACTCTCTATGTTGCCCAGCCATTATATGGCAGTATCCAGAACACGTCTCCGTTACCATCTCAAGTAGCCTATTTATTAGAGATGTGCTTACCTTGTAACTGCCCAGGTGATTCACTACGCACGTGAAGTACACATCCCTGCCTTGGACGACGGTGTGGTTCTCCAAAGCCGCCAGGAACACTGGGTCAGTCTCTTGTTGGTGCTGGCCTGCAACGACAGAAGGAAACATGCTCACTGAACTTAAACCGGAAGCGCATTCCTTTGTTATAATTTAAAACTAGTAAAAGGTAGAAAATATTACCACACATTTCCCCTGATTATTGTACTCGTACAATTCACATATTATTTTGGTAAAACTTCGATAGCGTACCAATGGATTTCTTCATTTTTACACAAGAAACTACTTACCGAAATGAGTTTCTGTAGTATTTAGAAGTTCGTGTAGGTATTTTCTTTCATCGAGAAAAACCGATGTTGTCCGTATATGCTAAATTGAACGAAATGAGTGCTAATGGAACCTAACCTAACAGGCCTAACCTAACCTTGTAGGCATACCTCGTCTCCGTGATTGTTCGTGGGGCTATCGTGAATTTTTGGGGCTAACGTCAATGGTTTGTGGGGTTACCCGTGGATGTTTTTTGGGGCTAACGTCAATGGTTTAATAATTACTCTTTATGTCAAAAATTGAACTTCTTTTCGTGAAAAAAGCAAAATAGCACCTTGACGAATCTTTCGCAATGCAGAATAGGTAAGTACGAATGTTAAAAATGACGAAATAAACGAGTGAGAGGTGTTGGGACGCTATCGAAGTTTTACCATTACTTTCCCAAATGTAATCGGTAATAATAATCGAATTATGATATATCACGTAAAATCTCATTCAGCTACCAACAGATGGAGTGGAATTGTTATGTAAATATCTGAATGAACTATGGCGTAATGTAACACCTTCCAAATTTTAAATTCACTTGGATAATCAGAATGTACCTTTGAAAGTACACTGTCTCTCATACAAAGTAAATAAAAGCTAATACGATTTTTCATGACAACTGACAAGACAATTCTCGTTATATATTTCATGTTTTTGCAAATCACTAGAGACGAATCGGGAATAAAATCACCATTCGGGATATCATTTTCTGATTAACGGAATCCAGTATTAGAAGTGCTAAAGTGTCAAGAATTACGTGAAGATTTCGGTCTTTTATTCCAGAAATTCGAAAGCAATAACTTCAGGGAGAAAACTTGTGTAGAATTCGAGATTTCTGTACACATATTTGTATATGTGTGTGCGTTGAGAATTGATGTGTGTGTGTGTGTCGGCACCGTATATGACAATTATCACCCTGTCAAAAGCTCTGCCGATTTTTTTACGGGTACGCCCGTACATTCACATACGCTCATGTGCACGTATACAGAAACTTTCGTCGTGTATTGGTCATCACTTGCAGCAAAGAGCGGAAGAGGTTAAGGAACTCGAGAGTTTGAAACTTTTATATGAGACACTCCAACGGCAGAAGGTAACAACCGTCTCCATCGGCAAAATCGTCTCGTGCAACAATAATTACCTTAGAAAGTCCTAGCCCGGAGTATCAGCAGCCGGGATTACAAAGGAGAAACAAGAATCCGGTGACAGGTATCTTGCTTTACATTTCAAAACTTACATAATTAGGTTCCGGGAGAGAGATACCCGGAGCAGAATTTCTTCAAATTCCATCCTGGAACAAGTCCCCCAACGGATTCCTAATAACCCCCAGCATGCCTTAAATTGCGTTATGATTGACGTTTTCCAATTTGCGTTGTGAAGTCGAATCTTGTGACGAAACAGGACGGAAGAAGGAGGGAGGGAGGGTGGGGCGGGGAGGAAAATATGAAAAGAAGGCAGAAAATTAGGAATTCCAGATGGCAGTTTTTTTTAGCTCGCAAAGCATCAACTAAGGAAGGAGACTCCATATACCTGTTCTGGAGACATACATATTTCTTCCTAATTAATTAAAACTATGTACGTTTGTATTGGCTCAGAGTATACCTACAGTCTCATTGTAGTAATAAACAACTATGATAAACCTGTTAATTCGATTAATCATAGTCAAATTGAAATACCTT
The DNA here is from genome assembly GCF_977018435.1 of Lepisma saccharinum. Lineage (NCBI taxonomy): Eukaryota > Metazoa > Arthropoda > Insecta > Zygentoma > Lepismatidae > Lepisma > Lepisma saccharinum. The sequence continues at coordinate 156,691,413 of NC_139229.1, read as the reverse complement.
CTTGACAATATGACTTCAGTATCACATGGAAATTGTTACAATTAACAACAATAGGCAAATAAGCCACAAAAAACAAAGTAAATCATTTAAAGTCTATTTTAAGTCCACTTTATACTTCGATAGGCTAATCGGTGCTGGACAGTTGAAAGTGAAATCCGAAGAAAAGTGAAAGTAATGCCGTAACACCATCTATGAGGCTCCAGAAAAACAACGCCCACAGTTGCAATTTCCACATACGTTTTGCAAGTATGGCTCCAGGAGCATTTTTGATAATACCTCGTAAGTTCTTCAACACGCACTTAAATTTCATGAAATAATTTGTTAAAGGTGTATAAAGTGGCATGTTAAGTCACCATTAATTTCTGTTGACGAATGTCCAAGCCCGCAGCGCGTAGCGAGAGGTAGGTTGGGGGGCTGAAGCCTATAGGGAGCAATTCAAAGCTGCTCTTAAAAATAAAAGACAACAAAGTGGGAATATGAGATGTCAGATGTAAAGGGAGAAGGAAAACATACAAAGTGTAACTCGATCCTACTTCTTAAAATCAGAAATGCAAACTACAAACCTTTAAATATAACCTATATTATTTTTAATGAGTTTTCATTTGCTTCCTCATTTCAAAACTTGAAGGATGTAAATATCACAAACCATGGCATAAGAAGAAAATATTGAAGAACGCATATAATATGTCGGTGCTTGTTAGTGCGGGGGCGGCGCCAAACCACAATCTGCTTAAGGCGCCAAAATATGTAGCTATAGAGCTGTGTTCCGCTAAAGTAGTTTAATACTAGAATGGCGGGATGGGCCAAAATGACCCCTACCTTCACTGTCACTTTGATAACTTTCCCGTTTTTTATTTTTTTTTCATTGAAATTTTGTGACTTTTCATAATCCTTTGCCCATTTTAAGATGGTATATTGAAATCTACAAAGAAAAGGATAATTGTTTTCTGTGAAATTTTATGTTATGCCCCTAGAACAGCGGGAGAGATCAATTTGACCCCTGTAAAGTTTCATTTATGCTTGCTCGTAGGCGTAGCTAGAACATTATATTTGGGTGTGCACAAAGAAAAAATGAGGTCTTGTACCTTTTTTAATAGCATATTTTGCAACACAATCACTTGGCTCTTTAACTGCACTGATGTTTGTAAAGGAATATAAATTCACTAAATGACAGTGTTGAAAATTTCTGAATATATGTAGTAGAAAAAATCAAATTGCATAGAAATTACACGCACACAAAATGTTCATAAATGTTACAAACAAATACATCAAAATACATGTCATCTATAACAAGAGACGTCTGTCAAAAGGTACAATGTTTTTAAACTCATCAATAACTTCATTTACATCAATAGACTATGCTTTTTCCTTTTCAACAAATAGCAAGAGCAAGGCTTCCAATCTATCCTGCTTCTGAGTTGCTCTTAATTTAGTTTTAACTTTTTAAGCTTGGAGAAAGCTCTCTCACACGTGCAGCTTGTGACAGGTATAGAAGAAAAGCGCTGCAGTACAGAGTAGAATGCAGTAAATATCTTCTTTCTCCAATGACATCAAAATATCGAAAAACTACAGACACCCGTTTCATCAGCGATAATGCACACGTTTGTACCAAGTAATGACATTTTCAACTTCAACTGCCGCTTATTTTCTCTCATTGAAATATCTGTTTTTAATTCTCTTTAATAAAGCAACCCATTAGGGTGTGCCTAGGCACACCCGGCACACACCGTAGCTACGCCTATGTGCTTGCTGCAATATCAGCGTTAGGTTGCAATTCCTGTGTCATTCCGTCTTTAGCATGTTCCCACTTGTCACAGTTTACATTCCATCATAGGTAGTGTTCTTGGACAGGGAAGGACGTCTCGGAACATGTCTCGTGGTGAAATGTTGCGTATTCTGGAGTGTTCAGTTGTTCATGATTATAATTTTTCTTTGTAATCAAGATGTATCTCAAACCACCTAAACAATTTCATTATAATACATAAAGCACAGATAATAATATGAATTAAAAATATGATCCCACTCTAAAATAATTAGAATTTGAAATGCGTTTCTTATGAGGGTCAAAATGACCCCTTTCCGCTTATCTAGGAGGTATCAGATCCTTCGCCGTTCTAGTGTTAAGGTGTCGTCGTGAATCCATTAAGATAAAAATGGTGCAAGTTATTTTACTTCAGTACTTAACTTACTTTTCTCTGTGACTATACGGTTGCAGTGTGTGGTGCCAGGAACATGGCCTTCACAGGCTTCCATTTCTCTCAAATTTTCTGAAACTATGGGAATTTATAACTTGCAAGATAGAGACACTTTGGTCTGTCGGAGCAGAGGGCGTAAGAGAGGAAAAGCCCCACCTTGATCTCGAGGGAAAGGGAAGGAGAGCCGCACATTGTATCGACAGCTGCATCAAAGGTTGTAATACATTGAGGCATTAGGCTTCCACTAATCTTGAAAAATGATGGGATTCTTACCTCTCGATTTTTCAAGGGTTTTCATAATATCAGGTCTCCAGATTTTCTGTTCTCACCTTGTCTTTTGGCTTTCTGCACCAAGAAGTTGTAGATTCATTTTAAATTAGGAGTAAATATATATACACAAGCAGTTAGGACTTGTGATAACATTTTTCTGAACGTTGAAAGTAATTGAAAAGAGCAGTGTTTCAAGTGGCAAAGATTTATTGATCTCGTCTTCTTTTCTAAACTAACATATTATGTTGTATGTGGAAATTTTTAAACCTTGTCCTGTTAATGTTTTGAGTTAATAATTTCATGGCTGTTTCAATTTTTCTTTCAATTGATATCCTTATTCATATCTATCCCAGTTACTTCTTTAAATTGTTCTTAAATTCCTCGTAAGACTTTTGTTTTTTACGTTTGATTTGAATTTTGTTATTTAGCGTCGATTTTATACCATTCTTGGCTAGTCGCGACGATGAGGATGAGAATATGAAATTGATGAAGAGACTCTCACAAGAACGCCCATGCCGATATTCGAATCCGGGCGCTGTTATAACCATTCCTTCTGGGAAGTCGGGTTGTCTTTTGTTTTGTTTATATTTTGTATTTTTCTTATTTCTCATCTACATGTTATTCTTTACTAATAATCATGAAGGAGATGAATGATGATTAGATTAAATTGAGGACGGATAGGAAGGAACACCAATTTGCAGGCAGGGACTCAAACATGAACCCTCGGTGCCGAGATCATGAATCAACTTTTCAACACACTTGATCACCAAAGAGGTTTGTCTTTATATTCTATACATATTAGTTATTCCTGTACTTGGAGAAATACTAGGTATTTGTGGCGTGACTTTCAAATACTGAGTTTTTATATAGTAAATGATTGCCACTCATTTTGTCTAGGTTGTTGAGGTTGGTCCATGGCCATTTCGCCACGTAAGCTCAGATGATGAAGGTAGAAATGTCACGTACAGTTTTTTTCATGTTTGAATGTGATGAAAGCTTCTTTGCTATTTTGAATTGAAGCCCTATTATTAATCTGCTAGTGTGCCCCTTGGCCCTGACCATGTGTTGCAGATGGAAAATAAATATTCTACTGAGTAGCTAATTGTGTACTATTGTTTGACGGTGAATCCTATGGTGTAGTGCGTTCAGAAGGCACGCGGCAAGAACTTACCAACAAAGGTTTGATCCTTTCCTGGTGGCGAATGACGAAGAGATTCTCCGGGGGATATCAGCCAGATAAACTCCGACTGGGCTTTCGAGAGCTGACGTCACTGTTATCCAGGCCAATTCCTGAAGACGAGAGTGACTCGGAAACATATCCGGAACTGACCTGGCTTCGAGAGAATCGCTCTATCAATGCAGTGAGATTTGTTGGTTGTTTTAATTGCAATGGTATGAATCATACAGTCTGTAATTTCCTGATTTGCGAAACTTAACTAATGCAAAAGAGCTCAATACCTAGAATGGTACTAAAATTACTTTGAAGAAGCCAGGTTTACGAATTAATTAAATGTTTGGAGTGCATAGTAACATATGGCAGAGTTGTTAAAGGTCAGGAATTTTAAATAAATGCAATTCCGGTCCAGGAGAGAAAATCTGCAAGCGTAAATGGGTTCTGGACCGTAAAGAACCTTTTTATCTGTAAAATATTTCAATTCGGTTCAGGAACCTTTTTTCCGGCTCAATCTAAATACGGTCCAGGAACAGTTTTTCTGGATCAATTTAAATACGATCCGGGAACCTTTTTTTCAATGAAACAATACGCAACGTGGACCGAATTTAAATTGTGTGAGAAAACGGTTCCGGTCCTTCAGCGGAACCCAATAGAACCAATTAGAATTTATGGGTTTCTGGACCATTAACAACCATGACATAAGGCCATTGTTTGCGCCCTTCAAAGAGTACTTGAAAAATTTCCTCTTAACTAAAATTCGTGCCTGAAAGTTAAAAAAAGGTGTAAAGAGCCACTTGAGAAAGATTAAAAGTGCAAAGTTATAAAGGGGCCTGCACAGTATATAACACATTAAAAAGGTAAGGGGACACTAAACACTTCATCAGAGATAGTGTAATAGGCTCATGCTTCTCAAAAAGCTAAAACCATTTCTTAGAAATACTGTAATAACAAAGGCTGTCGCAGAGAAGGTGAGACTAATTCCTGTATAGGAAAACAGCGACCTCCATTGGCTAGCAAATGTACTAGGGTGAAAATTTGGTTCATTAGCTGCCGATTGAGACCAAAATGAGCGCAATAGGTCAAAAAGTCGTGACTGCGTAGCAGTTAAAAGACAAGCATGTACATGGACCCCTCCAAGAATCATTAAAATGAAACAAAAAAATTACAAACCACAACATTTTTTATTCAGAATCAGCCATATCGACTAGGTATACATCTTTTTCAAAATAGGCACCATTGACAGCTAAGCAAGCGTCCATAATCTCCTGCCACTTTGTGAATGTCTGAAAATTCGTCGTCAGGTAGCGAACTGAACAAAACTTGCGCTGCGGTGATCACTTCCTTGTTCGTCATGAAATGATGACCACGAAAAAGTGGAAATAGCCAAAAGTCGCAGGCTGCAAGGTCCGGGCTGTATGCTGGATGCGGGAAAAATTATATTTTTCTCTTTGTCGCGTAATCCTGAAAAGCCCGCGCGGTATGCGGGCGTGCGTTATCGTGGTGCAATATGAAGGAGTTCTTCAAATGAGGCCTCTTTTTTGCTACGTGCTGGCGCAGTCTCAATGACTCCTTGGTAATACTGTGGCTCTACTGTCTGTCTTGATCGGCATATGCCTGTTGAAACATTGCATATGTTTCCGCAGCACTTTTCCCTAAACGCCAACAAAATTTTATGGCATGTCACTGTTCATCTTGAATACTCATCGCGAAAAGAAATGTTATACAGAAAAACTTGGAGAGGTAAACGAAACACGTTCCACACATCTGCTCACTAACGTAGTTTCGGAACATGTGACAACTTGCTATGGAAACAGAATGAGTCATCCTACACGACGCGACTAGTGCCGAAACCATAGGCAGTGTTGCCAAGCCAGGAAAAATCTGTCTCACCTTCTCTGCGACAGCCTTTGTATTTTAATGTTGAGTTTTCTTTATGTTAGTTTGTGGTTAGTTTTAATTATCTAACTGTTGTTATTTTGGGTGTGCTATAAATACGTATGACAACCATTCTGAAATCCAGAACAGTTAATGGTTTGAGTGGTTACAGGTGATAGGGTTGTGGGGGTTGAGGGTTTAGATGAGGGTGATTTTATAGAAACTTATTTGGTGGGTTGACTTTGATTAGTCTGCACGGACGCTAGTATCCAGTCTGGTTTCCAGATTAGGTTTCATGAGGACTACAATACAAGATCAGAACTACAATTCATATTTAGAGTGAAATTAAGAAGTGACGTTTGTAGATACCTGGATTGGGACACTAATTGCAAGGAAATAGTGCAAGGCCGTCCGCAGGATTTTTCTCTCAAGGGGAGGGTGGGCAGCAGCGGTCAAAGTATGAGGAACTTCGGGTGATGCTGTCCCTTCAGTTACGAACATTCTCATAAATATCCAATAGTATAATTTGCATAGGTATCCACCCACCAACTGCAGTTTCCCCATTTTGATCCATGCCAGCATCCCTCAACTTTCCCCAAACTTGGTTTTCCAGATATCTCAGGAGGGGTGCGTGCTTTTGCCTCTGCGGGCTCTCTTGAAATACAGGATGAGACAAAAGTCCAGCACCAGCCTTTTAATTTGAAAACTGCTTGACGGAGGACGGTGAAACTTCGGATATGGGTAATGAGGGTGGGAGCACACCAGATAGGACCAGTATGAATCATAGCGGCCATATTGGAAGCCGACATTTTGGAATCTAGTTTTTCAAATGGAAAAGGGGTCATGTTGCACGTCATGTAAAATGTGCGTTTACTCAGAAATAAGAATATGCAGTTATTTTCCACCGAACTTTATTTGGTGAGGATATTTTGACAGTTGAAGTTTTCATTTAGCGTAATATAATGGGTTATTATTTATTCGTTCCCGGTGATGTAACATGGCGCTAAATTAAATGAACGGATTGAAATTGTTGTTTTGTTCGGATCGTAGTGCCAGGGTCGTCGCCGAAGATTTTCACGCCCGGCATCTAGAGAGAGAGACGACATCTCGCATACCACAGTGTTGCAGAACTTTAAAGAGACTGGATCCGTGCACGACAGAGAGCGTAGTGAACGGCTGAGAACTGCTACCGACGAGAAAGCAGCAAAACGGCAATCGTGGCATCCTTAGTCAAGAGCTCGAAACGCAGTACCCGACGTTAGGCGTCAGTGCCAGGAGTCAGTCAGAGATCCATACTCCGAGTGTTGCACTGGAACAAATGGCACCCCTACGAAACTCAAATGCGGCAGGACCCACTGCGTGACCAGCCCGTTCTCCGGACCTTTCGTCCCCTGACTTTTACCTTTGGGGCCATAATGAAGCCATGCTTTATCAAGACAAAAATCAATGATCTCAGACATCTTCCAGTACCGGATCCAGCATGCGTATGACTCCGTGGACCCTACAGTGTTATTGCGTGTCCATGAGAACTGACGGAATGTCTTGCATTTTGTGTAGCACATCTTGTAGGACGCCAAATGTGAACTTCAACTGTCAAAATATCATCATCAAATAAAGTTCGGGAAAAAAACTGCATATTCATATTTCTGAGTAAACGCACGTCTTAATTGACGTGCCTCATGACCCCTTTCCAATTTAAAAAGCTGGAGGTAATTCCAAAATGGCGGCTTTCAAGATAGCCACCGTGATGCATACTGGCCCCATCTGGTGTGCCCCCCAACCCCATTATCCATATCCGAATTTTCATCGTCCTCCGTCAAGCCGTTTTCAAAGTAAAAGGGTGGTGGTACACTTTTTCTTCACCCTGTAGTGTAAACCATAAGGTTCTCCCGAAAGTACGTCGCAAAACGATGTTTTGTATAACCGTAACAAAAGCTTGCGTTCCCTTGCCGAAAGCAAAAGACCGTCTTAAGCAACCCGTTAGAATGGAACTAAACTTTAAGTCGTAGGACTAGAATACTCCTTGTATCATACCTTTATGAGCTAACTATGAGTACAAGTTTGAAATGGTACTTCTCTGTTCTAGAACAAAATTGCAAACATCTGTCTGAATTGCATTACAAAGTTGTAGCTGTCAAGTAGAGAATGCCCAAATAGATTGACAGAATATTCTCGGACAGCCACTTTAGAAGTTCCTCCGCAGTTTTACATCTGGGATCTTGGATCTATCTGTTTCGTGGCAAGAGGAAAAGCATTCAGGACTACATCTCGACTCATTCACGCCGTCGGTGACGCGCAATGAAAGAGGCGTCACCTGATAACCGAGATTGTGTCGCATCCCGACTGGAGAGTCCTGGTTCCCGCGTGCCAAAGACGTCCTTTCAGACGAGAGGACAGTATCAGCCGGAAGGCAGACGACATGAATGGTTTCATAGGCGTTGGGACGCCCAGGGAAGTTGTAAGACTTCTGCTTATTATCTTGCAGATGTAAAAACGCTATGAAGCTATGTTCTGAGACAGAAGTGAGGGGACAGGTATCGTCTAGGCAAGGCTTCGTAACATTTTCAAACTGAAGATCGCCGTTTTGAATTCAGTTTCTTGAAAGCAAATTCTTCAAATCAATTTACTAACTAGAATATTAATCATACTATAATGTTTATTATACTTAGTAATATTTGATTTACTTGACTTTGTTTCTCTACCATTTTTTGTTAAGCGCGAGGATGGGGTTAAGGTGACGATGATTGTTGATAAAGTGACAAGTCACCCTCTTACATCACTCTAATATATGCTGCTACATCTCGAAATAGAGATCTATTCTATGGCATTTACAAATGCATTATTAATAAAAGATTTGCACGTTAGATTTTTAATGATTGACTTATTGAATTAGCTATTTTGCATCTCTTTTTTGACACTTTTACATAATCGCGACAATGAGATAATTGATGGTATCCTCTCCGATGGTGCAGTGGTACCGTCGTCGCCTTATAATCGAGTGGTCCCGGGTTCGATTCCCGGTGGAGCAACATAGTGGTTCCGATCCCACTTGAAAACTGTACGTCCAGTCCTGATTATCCTATAAGTGCATAAAGTGGATTTAAAACACCAACTCAAGCAGTCAATCAATGAGATGATTGATGATATGACGAAATTGATGAATGTACAGTCTTGAAGAACTCCCGGATTCGAACGCGGGACATCTTGCGTTGCAGTACGCTGTGCCAGCCTCTAGTTAAATTTTTAAGCCGTACAATAGTACAGTTTAAAATTTGATCCTGTGATGTTATGGTACCGTTCGGAAGAAAGGAGGGTATAGAGGTGCGACTGTCAGGTGAAAATTACAAATTTCATTTCTGTGCTAATACATATCAATAACTATTAAAACTGAGTAGTGATTTCAATTAGGACTTGCATAGCTTACCTGCAGAAATGCCAGGATTCGAGATGCGAACAAGATAAATATAATATATACCTATAATACAGTTATTCAATACTTCCTGACTCTTTTGTCAAAACCAATACTGTCATACCGTAAATTCCGTAAGAACTGGATGAATTAATTAATTGATTTATTGTTTGTACTTGGCGTTTATGCTACTTTTGGCTAATTGCAAAGATGAGAATGAATGGTGATAAGGTGGAATGAATTATACTGGTCTTGAGTCCAGACGAGAGAGCCTTCCTAGTCTGCAAAATGCAGTTCAGGGTGTACTACGTGGAAGTGAACTTGACATTTGAGTGTCTTCTTAACCGCTTGCCTTACAAATCAATTTCCAAAATTCGGAAATTGGAATTTTTAAAATCCCTTTTTCTGCATTGTATGCTCGTTACTTAGAATACATATTTTACCTGAAATATAGCACAGAAGATAGAATATCTATATATGTATGAAATATGTTAATGTTTCATCAACATAATGTAGGAAAACTTATTTTTACAAAAAGTTCATAACGTACTGCCTCTAAATATTGTATACATGAATTGAAAGTTTAAACAATTCAGTTCACTCACTTATGAACATTATGTAAGTATATATATGTATACATAATGAACAAATGTTATTATCCCAAGTATACTCGGGCTAATGAAGGATATACATTCTTATCATCACAATGAACGTGAACATAATATCTTGCCTTTAAATATTGTACGTATGATCTTAAATTTTTCAAATTACAGTTCTACTTCTGAAAATTATTAGATATTAGGCACAGTGTGATAAACTCTGAAGCACGTAACTACACATAAAAGAACATTGCAAACTGAGCAGTTATAATGTGATTCTCTGCCAATCTTCTTGCCTTCTGCTACACATTCCGAGCCTTGAGCTGAGTAAGGTGCTGCTTCCAAGTGGACATTTACAGTACTTCGTGGCAGAGAGCCTTTCACGTGTTTGTAAAAGTAAAAAAGTAAATTGCTCCCCTGTGCTTTCCACCACGCCATGAAGGCATAGGGGTGATGGTTGTGGGGTGATGTGATCAGCACCACGCCTTGGCCGCCTTTACCCCCACAGTTTCCTCTAGGTACCTCTTTTATACGGCGCTGGGTGCGCGCCGGAGCCGCTTGAACAGGTGGAGAAAATCCCGGTTCTCCGCCGCCGGGGATCAAACCCGGATCTCTGGCATGGTAGTCAGACGCTCTAACGGCTGAGCTACCTACGGCTTGACGAGTTTGTACGGGATAAAAAATCTAGAAAGACCAGTTTGGCCCGAATATAATCGGGATAACATACAAACTGCACCTAGTACCTACCCAAAACATACTCGGAATAAGGAAAGCGTATTAAAGAGTTACCCCCGAATACCCCTGAACAAGAATGATACCTGCACTGTCTCAGAGGATGAAATCTTCATAGTCTAGTTAATAGATGAGGCTGTAAAGTAGCTCTCAGCACACACGAGGACAAACAGAAGATTGCACTGGCCTTGGGTCCAGGAGCCAGAGCCCATTTAGCCTGCAAGGCTGCAGTTACCTGTGTGTACAACGCGTAGAACTTATTTTTTCATAAACTTTCAACTCAAACGAACAGATTCAGACGAGAAACTGAACCGATGCTTTCCCTTTATCTTAACGAACGAGTATCCAGCATCAATTGGACGTCATTGGAGATCCACACAGCGTAACTAAACAGATTTATTAACATTAGCTCAGGAGAACGCCAACGTTGAAGCCATCACTCTAATCTGTTTGCTACTGTTATCCGCAATACGGTGTGCGCCTGCACAAAAACAAAAAAGTCAACGTCCACGTTCTCCTATGTACTTTTATCCTTAATAAATGCCGCAACACGACGCCCACACATAACAGTGAATCAGCGGACGGCCAGATGCGTCACGAGAGGGCGCTATCACCGCGAGAATTTTATGAGAAAACATCCCCGCGTTTTGACCCGGCCTCGAGGCAGTTGCTGCTCCGTTGGACGCTAATAAAATGTATCAGGCGCCCAGCGTGCAGGTACGAAAGACGCCCGCCTATTACAAACACCATAAATATGTATTTCGTCAAAAGTAAATCCGTACGTGGCGCGCGTATGAGGAATACGTGTGCACGCATGAGTACGTCGTATAGATGCGCTGGGAATATTTAGTTTAAATATCGATAGTATTGTTTGGTTAAACACCGGTGGAAATGTTCGTAAAATAAAAGGCATTTTACCCTCCACTCCACCGCCCTCTTTCTTCTTGATGTATTGGCTTCACTCTCTTGTTTTGGACTCCCCACCTTTTTAAACTCCTCATTTATTTTTACCGTCCTTTATTAGTTCATTACAGATTCCCCTCTGCACTACTTTTACTCGTTAACTCTCATTACTTTCTGGCTTGCTATTAATTCTACTCAATTTACCATTTTCCCGTACTTCTTAATTTAATTAATCATTGCATCATCTTCTGCTCTTCTCGATGATTCAACTCATCCATTCTTTCTCATTCACGCTCTCTCTATTTCAGGCACATAGTGGTTCGGATTCAACTTTAAACTGTAGGTCCAGTCCCGATTAGCCTACCTGTTCATAAAGTGGACCTAAAGAAATCAAACATTCAAATCAATTGTCCTCTCTTAATGCCCCTCCTATTATCTCTCCTTTTGCATCTTTCTCTCTTATCTGATTCCACCTAATTCTATCTGATCTCTTACTACCAGTCTCATTCTCTCTCCTCTCAATTTCCCACTCTTCTACTCTCATTTTCTCTCCTCTATCTTCCTCTTATTTTCCCCTACTCTCTTACACTCCAATTTTCTCTCATCTCTCTTCAATTCCAATTTTTCTCTCATCTCTCTTCCAATCCAAATTTTTCTCTCATCTTTCTGTTACTCTCTTCTCTACCTTCCTCTCTCATATTTCTCGCATCGCTCTTTTCTCATCTAATTTCTTTCCCTCTCCTGCCTCTTTTCTTTTCTGTCTTCTATCCTCTCCCTCTATCATTTAAGTTTCTATCCTCTCTCTTTTCCTACTTACCCTCTCATTAGTTTCATTCTTCTTACTTCCTCTCTCTCCCTGCTTTGCTTTATCTAATTCCTTTCCTTCATCTCTCTCCCTTTTCTCACCCATCATTCGCCTCTTCTCATATTTCTGTCTCTCTCTAGTGCTCTCTATATTATATTTTCTCATAACTGTATCTCTGCTAATATCCATTTACAACCTTACGTCTCTTTCCACTTCACAAGGAACAATTTCTAACCATTCACCTCTGGACCATTTCAACCATAACAGTTTTATTATTTAAGATTCTTTTCAGTTCGCCATATTCTCCAATCAATGTACTCCTTGTAAGCGGTGAATGGAAGCTCTGTATTTGAAGGACACATTTCCTAACGGGAGAACGGAATAAGGAAAAAACTGGAGCGCACGTTCCATGTAGCGTTTAGACCATCAAGTGTTTGAAATATGAACGTTTTTAATGAAGCAAGTTCGTGAGGACCGGGACATAATGGGAATAATCTTCTGAAGCAGTTATTGAGAAGGAACACCTGCTGCACTGGGTCGATACCCCTTGGCCCCTTCATAACTCTCCTCGCAGAAGACGCAGTGCGTGACGGGTAAAGGGGGAGGGAGGAGAGTCCCCCAGTCGGGCTGGTTTATAATCGACTTCATTGCGAGGACTTCGGTGGCCTGCTGGTTAAGAAACTCCCGTCTCTCGCTCCGTATATCACCGGAAGTCGCTTTGTTATGAGGAGGTGCATGGTTCTGCGTCGGAACAGCGCGGAGCGGAACGTCGCTGGAGAAAGCTTTTTAATTGCAGGAGGGGAGGGGGAGCCGAAGTGCTAAGCGGTTATCAGCTTTTCAAAAAGCTGAACGGTGAGGTGAGCTGGTAATCAATGCAAGAGATCATTCTCTGAAATTTAGTGTTGCCTTCCAGACTCTTACTTTGACGATAGGTATCCGGAGGTCACGTGTTCAGAAAGGAAGCACAAAACGAACGAAAGCGAGGTCGATAGAAGGTCCTGGGTTCAAGTTTGTTTGTTCACTTTGTACTCGGATAGATGATTAATTGGTTGATTGAATATGGTTATTTTACGTCGCTTTTGGCTAATCGTTAAGATGAAGATGAGGGAAGATACAATGAAGGAAAACTCACAAAGAATACTCATGCCCAGGCCGGGATTCGAACCCGGGACCCCTGGCATCATAGCGCGTTCTGCTAACCACTCCGCCACGAAGGCGACACTTAGACTAATGTGAAATGGAAAGTGGAACCGCTGTACAATGTATCCTCATCATGAATCGAACTTTGAACCCCCTGATTACACAGTAACAACCTTATCCACAACACTATCGGCGATAGCGAAAACTATGTTTTTTTTTAAGAACGACAATCGGTGAATTGTACAATCACGAACACTGCTGGGTTGTAACGATTCCATTGAAAGTCAATGCATTCATTACAACCCAGAACTGTCAATTTAGTCAGCTCGAATGGGACGCCTTCGTATCAATTCTGTTCTACCGTAAAAGTGACAATATTCACACCGTTAAGACTTATGAATCTGTCTTTTAATTTACAAAAATGAGATGAGCCTTTTTTTCGTGAGCACATGCGCATTCTTTTTCCTTACCTCTCTGTAGCTACCTAGTCATATCATAAATTCTGTTACAAAGTTAATAATGATTTACAGGCACAGTGAGCAAGCTAATGTATTAATATTTGGATGTTACAAAGGTACAGGTCTTGCCAACACAGAGTACCAATCACTGTTCAAAATGGCCACCTCTTGCCTTCACACAGGCCCTAAGTCTCTGAGGGCAGTCATCGATAGCGGCACGCACGGTCTCGAGGGGCAAGTCCGCCACTGCCTTCACAAGAGAACGCTTGAGACTCGCAAGGTTTAGATGCCTCTTCCTACAGACCATGCCCTCCAAAACGGACCACAACCTATAGTCCAATGTGCTGAGGTCGGGCCTGCTGGAGGGCCTATCAGCCGGAGCAATGAAATCAGGCACATTTCTCTGAAGCCACTCCTGTGTGGTCATTGCCATGTGGGCCGGTGTTGAGTCCTGCTGGAAGCTCCATGGCTCATTGTTGAACACGGTGCGGGTCAACGATTTCACAAGTGGCTCCAACACTGTCGCTTGGTACACTTTTGCACATGTTTTCACACCATGTTCACAGAAGTGGAGGTCAGTTGTGCCATCGTACGAACCCTCCGCCAAACCCTCACTGAGGCGGGATGATGGCCTCCGAGGATCCTTGGCGTGTTTTCACGAGCTTCCTGGGATGTCGAGGCATAATCACGGTCGTTTTGACGATTGTTAAACTCTTCAATCGTGAAGATTTTTTCGTCCGTGAAAAGGATCCTATTGTGGCTACCATTTGCGTAACGCTGAAGGAGTCGTTTTGTTTTCTGCTCCCTCTGGACCTTAAGCTGTGGAGTGAGGAAGTGACCAGTACTTCGCCGATAAGCGCGGATTCCTAGGTCACTTCGGAGCACACGCGACATCGACATTTTCGAAATGTTCAGCTCTCGAGCCATCACTGCTTGTTTCCTGCCAGGATTTCGTCGAATCCGCGCTGCCACTGCTTTCACGAGCTTCTGGCTCCTCACGCTACGAGGTCTACCTTTCCTGGGGCGGCCCTCAATTGTCCCTGCGTCACAGTATCTACTGGTCCGATGCACAAACATCCTGCTGATATTCAGCTTTTTCAGGGTGTTGAAAATGTCCGATGGTGATTTGCCAACTTTGTGCAGTGCGATTACTGCCACACGGTTCTCGTATACACCGCACTCCATTCGAAGTGAAATTCACGTTTCCGCTACCACAGCCAACACACACAATGATACTGGTTCTTGTTTGATCCAACATTGCGGGGTTACCTTGCCAACCAGTGTTGCCATCTCTGTCTAAACTTTGTAACATAATTTATGATATGACTAGTTAGAATGAGGCAAGATGACCTTGATAAAGGCTTAGAATATTAAACACAGATGGACGGACATACATATGACATACACCATCGAGATATTAATTAATATTTTACCGTTCATATAAATAATTATAAATTGTAGTTGTTTACACTATAAAAATATTTTTAAAATCAGAAATATTGAAATCTCATTAATTGTCCTTAACTACGTAATGGATGATATAATTTTTTAAAAAGGTCACGGTCATTTCTATTACGATACATTGTTAGAAGGAACCCTATATTTAAAATATTAATGTTATTAAACTTCCAAGATATAAACTAAGTTATTTAATGTATATTTGAAAATTTAATTAGGCTATACATATAAATAGATAATGATAGAATTATTACAGTCGAGTGCACCATAAATTTTCAAAAACTGAATCATTAATGTTACATTAATTAGGTTAACAATGTAATGGTCTGTAATACTTTAAAAACGATCAGGGTTAATTTTTGCTGCAGTTATGAGGCAGTTGAAATTGACTGTTTTAGAGCGTTATTTCTCAAGTTAGCTCTTTAGAGTGTAGTTGGACGGCAGCTCAAATAGACGGTTTTAAATCGTTATTTCACTAGTCTACTGTGTATAACTTGTAGGAATATCAACGTGTTTATTTTAGTAAGTCACTAACGAAAGCAATATTCTTCTGTCTACAGCGGAAGTAGTCCGCGGATTGCATCAGAATTGGCGATACTCCTGAATGGCATTGTATCTTGCAAACACCTGGGGCTGGTGGCTTAATCTCGAAGTTAGGGGAGGAAAGATAAATTATTCTTAAAGGAGCCATATCGTTTCGGAGATATCAGAACTATGTTTCCAGTGCCTTACATCTCCGAGGCTTATCCATCTTCTTCGTGTCTTTTGCTTTATTCCTCCATTTCGGTTCGGAAGGAAGAAGAGAGAGAGAGAGGAGGATCTCCTCGAATTCTCATATTTCCACCCCCACAGACTCTTTCGCCCTTGGTTTTTCATTTTCCGAGGTCGACAAGCTGAAAATCTACAATTAATTTGGATCGAGTGGCGGAATTTGCCCCCGCTGAGACTCGCTCTTCAGTTCGCCCGAGCGACGCGGGCCGGACTGGAACGACACTCGCCATAACTCATCCAGTCTTTCTCCGCAAAGAATGGGAAAATGCTGGAGAAAAGAGGAACTCTCTCTCTCTCTCAGACTGTGGGAGAAAGACGAACATCGGAAATTTCTACTTTGGCCGAGAGGTGGGGTAAGGGAGGGCATCGGATTCTAGTAAAGGAACACCACGCTGAAAAAAAAAGGAGGCCAATTTTTGGCCGTTGCTTTTTCCTTTGTCAAAGACACGTTTCTTGGATTTAAGGGCAGGGGGAAGTTTTGTTATTTGTGTCAAAATCTTCACTGTTTTGGAAGATGGCACAGTGATACTGATGAAAATTTTCAAATATGTGCGTAGAGTGGTCTACTCACGCATTCAAGATTCCGGGTACGAGCCCCGGCTTGGGCATTTGCATTAATTTGTGTTTTTGGATTCATAATTTTCATATAAGTGACGATCTTTCTCTCTTTCTATTTTATTCTACTTTGGATAATCGCGACGATGCGGATGAATGATGAACGGATCAAGTTGATTACCATGTAATGCTACATTAGTTTTTACGTTAGTCATTGTCTAGTGCAGGAGATCCCAAGGTGGGCGTCATGACTGGCTTACAGGTGCCCCGATATGTTCCAGTATTCTCACTGAAACGATATGTATGTTCCAAATACGTGTTTATTTAGTACTTTTTACATGTAAAATGTTTCGAATTTGAAATTAGGTACCTGAACCCAATAGGGCCTAGTACCCAATATGGCCTATTTGCTGTTTCCAAGTAGTTAAGTGGTGAATTCAACAGGTAACGTTAGTATGTCATTTGGACTGTCCGAATGACATGATTGAGCCTGTTGGTTGTACGTACCTATAGTGATGTAACTTGAGGACAAAGAATTATAAATAGTTGAACCTCGTGATTGTGTTCTACGTGATCTAATATTGCATATGGAAGTTATTAGTTACTACATCTTCCAAGTGATAAGTGTTCTCATATGTCCAGTCAATATTATGGTAGCTTATAATTTGTACTTTACAACAATGTACTTAGATTAGACTTTAATCTAAAATCCTGTTTAAAACGAACGAATAAACACCTAGTCTCGCCATAAACACTATTACAACGTAAATAATGAAGAACTGAGCAGTGGTTACAGATATATTAATGTAACTTTTCATGGCATTTATATATGGAGTATTGGCCATACTTAGCACCAATCATTTTTCAAAATGGCCACCTTTAACACACACACAGGCTCGAAGTCGTCCAGGCCACTCATTTATTGCAACACGTATGATGTCCACTGGAAAATGCGCCATTACTGCTACCAAGGAACGCTTCAAACTGGCAATTGTGGGGTGCCTCTTCTTGCAGACAATGCCCTCAAGCACTGACCACAATTTGTAGTTCCATGGGTTGAGGTCGGGGTTGCTATAAGGCCAGTCTGCAGGTGAAATGAAATCAGGCACGTGATGCTCGAGCCACTGTTGTGTTGATCGTGCCTTGTGGGCTGGAGCATAATCTTGCTGGTAACTCCACTGTTGGTTTGCAAACAATGTGGTGCTTAAATCTTTGACAATGGGCTCCAGGACTGTGTTTGCATACGTTACTGCATTGGTTTTAACCCCATTTTCACAAGAATGCAGCTAGGTGGCACCAGAATAACTCACCCTCCACCAAACCATCACTGAGGAGGGATGATGGCCCCTCTGAATTCTGGGAACTTGTTCACGGGCCTCCTGCAAGCTAGTGGCATACACCCGATCATTTTGGCGGTTGAAGCTCTCTTCAATCGTGAAAAGTTTATCATCGGTGAAAAGAATCCTCCGATATCCATTCTGGGCGTAACGCTGCAGAAGGCGTTTGCATTTCACCACACACTGCTGCTTCAGTCGTGCGTCAAGGCAATATCCGGTAGATCGGCGATATGATTTAAGTCCAATGTCCTCACGAAGTAGCCTAGACATCGATCTCTTCGATACGTTCTTCTCACAAGCCATCATCACTGCCTGCTTCCGAACTGGATGTCGGCGAACACGTGCCGCCACTGCCTTCTGCACTGCTGGGGTCTACACAGTGCGAGGACGACCTTGTCGCGGGCGATCCTTAACAGACCCGGTTTCAGTGAAGTGCTGTACAAGGTAAGTCAAAATGATCTACCCGATTTCAGACATTTATTCTGTGAAATATAATAAACAAATGTTAATGTGAAACATGTGCTAAGAAAGGTAAACTGTCAAAGTTTTTTTCAAACAAATCACAAGTGTTCTATGTGAGCACCTCGCGTAACACGGCACACATCAAGCCGATAGTCTGTCTCCTGCCAAACCTTGTGTAGCATGTTGCGGTCAATATCAGCAATGGCTGCTGTGATGCGGGCACGCAGGTCATCCACTGTTGTTGGAAGTGGTGGTACGTAAACATGATACTTGACAAAACCCCACATGAAGAAATCACATGGGGTCAAGTCGGGGGAACGATGTGGCCAATGAAGGAGAGGTCGATCCTCCGGAGATGCACGGCCTATCCAACGTTGTTTTAATGCCCCATTGAGATGGTCCCGAACGCTGCCATGGTAATGCGCAGGGGCACCATCCAATTGGAGAATGAAATCTGCGCTATCCTCTGCAAGCTGTGGAAGGAGCCATAGTTGCAGCATATCAAGGAAAACAAGTCCTGTCACAGTACGTTCATGGAAGAAAAAGGGCCCATAAATCTTTTCATGGGAAATGCCACAAAATGCATTCACTTTGGGAGAATCGCGTTCGTGTTCCACAAATTCATGCGGGTTAGCAGTTCCCCAAATCCTTACGTTGTGTCTATTCACTTTCCCTGAAAGGTGAAAAGTTGCTTCATCACTGTAAATTAACCTCTCAGAGAACCCATCCGTTTCCATTAATGGGAGGAAATCAGCACAGAAGGACGCGCGCAAAGCATAATCAGTGTCTTTTAAGGCTTGAACTAGTTGCAAGCGGTAGGGTTTTATTTGTAAACGTTTCCGCAGAACCTGCCAGACAGTTGTCTGTGGAAGTTGAAGTTCTCTCGCTGCCCGGTAGGTGGACTTCCGTGGACTTCGCACGAAACATGTGCGCACTCGTTCAACTGTCTCTTCCTCAGTCGACGGACGGCCAGTCGATTTTAGTTTACAGATGCAGCCCGAATCTTTGAAATGTTCATACCACTTACGAATGGCCTTCCCCGTAGGTGGTTCTCTCCGATATTTGGTACAGAAATGCCGTTGCACACTAATCACAGACTTGTTCACATGATAATCAAGCACACAGAAAGATCTCTGTTCTCCGGTCAACGCCATTTTCCTGCTCGCTGCTCGCTGCTGACTCCTAGCGGTAGAAAGTGGAAACACTGCATGGAAACTAAACTTTGAAAGTTAATCTTTCGAAGCGCATGTCTCACAATAACATATGTTTATTAGATTTCACAGAATAAATTTCAGTAATCGGGTCCATCATTTTGACTTACCCTGTATTGTCCGGTGCACAAACATACGATTGATTTTCAACTTCTTTAAGGTCTGGAAAATTTCACTGGCTGATTTCTCAACCTTGTGTAATGCTATCACAGCAACACGGTTTTCGTAATCTCCCCATTCCATGTTGCCAGCTGCAGGTACATGCTTGCTCTTTCAAAGCCACACTCACAATGAATCAGGGTGGAAGCCAACACATAGGTGGCACTCTATTGTTTACACGTGTTGGATGGTATACCTCAGACGTTTGTAACAGTATTTATGGCAAGACTGGGTATGTAAGGTGGACTCAATATGGCCTAAATCAGAATAAATCGTAAATAACATATGCAAATGTGACATTTGTTACTCTTATGTTCGCGTAGTGTGTCTGAGAGTCACTAAGGATTATGAAGGACCTTTCATTTGTCCAGACTGTGATGTGTAATCCATGTTCTTCTGGTGACAAGTTATGACACGTCACTTCCTTGTTGATTAGTTTGTAGACGATGTTATTTCTTTGTATAATCTCATTATGTCGTTATGTAAATAAGATACACAAGTTATCAATATACTTATCTACCTATACAAATAACATTCTTGTACTCTCTTTACAACTTCTGTTGCATTTCTGATGTGAAATGACAAAATATATTACTAGGCCAAAATATAGTACATACGTACCCAATATGGCCTAAACGTTACATTTTAACAAAATCTTTACTGCACCCATGTTATTATTTGGAACTGACTCCAATTTTCAGTAAACGTCAAGAAATGTTCCCTCTTTTGAATCTTGTGATTGGTTTTATCTTTCTGACTTTGTACACCATTAGAAACAATCGCAAACCTTAGGTAGGCCACATTGGGTTCAGGTACCTTATGTGTTTGTCAACTTAAGGCAAGTAACCTCGTTGCAAGTGCTAGATGGCCTAGATTTTGACTTAGGCGCCGTGGAACGAAAAGGATTTAGAACCCCTGGCCTAATACTTTTTAATTATCATATAATTATATAATAGAGAGAGCATCTATTCTCTTGTCATCAGGTGAACAAATTTATTTTTGCCGGTGGTGCGGATTGAACCGACGACAGGCCTGTGATTTTATTACAAATCCGGTAGATAAACAACTGCTCCACGGTTCGAATCTCCTGGGGGAAGCAAAACAACTTCTCTCCTGAGCTTTCGGCCTGTGTATGGGACCGGTGGCCACCCACCATCGTGAAGAAATTGGGGAGCTACGAATGAGTAACGTAACCCGGTCATGGAAACCTACAACAACGACTGGGGGTTCGTCATGCTGACCACACGTTACTCCGTAACTGGTTGGACATCGGTAGGAGTGAGGCCGGCAGTCGGTAGGAAGGACCTGGCCCTCACGGGCATTTGCTCCACGGGTTATTATTATTGTTAGCAGGTAAAATACAATATAAAAAGTATTCTAATGAAGTACTTAATTTAAACGGTCTAATTCAGTTGTTAGCATATGCGTATGATGTAGATACAAATACAATGAAGAATAATGTTCAAGTATTTTTCAAAGCAGCTAAAGATATAGATTTGGAAATTAGCAAAGAAAAAACGAAACATATGCTTACAGGCCGAAACCAAGTGTTATGTAATAATCAAAATCTAATTATTGATATCAACTAGTTTGAACCACTTTCCAAATTCAAGTACTTAGAAGTAATACTAACAAATTAAAATGATATTAAGGAGGAAATAAAATGCAGGCTTAATTCAGGAAATGCGTGTTACTTTTCTCTTCATAAACTATTATTTTCTCGTATAATATCTAAGAAACTAAAAGTTAAAATATTCAAAACAGTAATTTTGCCTGTAGTATTATATGGATGCGAAACTTGGTCCCTTAGATTGAAAGAGGAACATAAATTAATATTATTTGAAAACAGAATCCTTAGAAAAATATATGGACCTAAAAGGGATGAGGAGACAGATGAGTGGAGAAGGTTACATAATTTTGAACTACATAATTTGTATACATGTCCACATTTTATTACAATGATTAAATCAAGAAGACTTAGGTGTGGCACGAATGGGAGAGGAAAAGTTCACAGGATTTTTGTTGGGAAACCTGAAGGTGAGAGACAAGTAGGAAGGCCAAGATGAAGACGGAGAGATAACGTTGAGATGGACCTAAAGGAAATCGGTAGAGACGGAAAAGGGTGGATAACCTTTCTCAGGATTGGGACAGATGGAAGGCTTGTGTTGCTACAGCCATAAACCTTCGGGTTTAAGAAGTCTAGAGAGTTAGTTAGTTAGGTAAAATACAAGTTCTATGAATGAGGGGCAAGATATGAAATCTTACTCTGCTCCCTGAGGAAAAATCCTGCGTACGTGCCTATTCTCAGACGTTCTCCTCAGTTCAATTCCTGACCTTCACATTGCAGGGAGCGAACATGGTTATGGACAATTCACCTGTCACTGCCTTATCTGTACTATAGAAAATTGTGCTCCACACGTGAGTCGCCGTCCTGAGCAAATTGCAATACGCTCTCCCAGTCCAGTGTGGAACAAAGATTCCCCCAAGAGAACCCACTTCCTTATAATTTATTTTGCGTTTTGTCGCAAGGGAAAAGTGTCTCAAAAGGGAGTTCTCGGATTAAAGCTTCCAGGATCCTCCGCGACTCCAAATCTCCCTTTTATTATTAACTCCCTGCATTTACCTTCCTGGGTTTGACTTTCCGTATTACTGTTTTACAAGTCTTCCTCGGCGTGTTCTTTTGTTTGAAGGAATCCGCGTGGCGAAATTGCATTACGGTCCTCCGTCAGAGAACATCTTAATGAAATCGCGAACCTTAATGAGCTGGTGCAGTCACTACCACCAAAGGTCTCCAGCAGCCTCCAAGAGGGCATAACTCACTTTCACCCTACGAGAGACATGTGAGGCTGAGGGCCAGAGCGATGTGTAGCAGTGAGAAGTCGGACATTTTTGTGATAGATACTTGGGTTTAGACTCCAATTAAAAATTAACCCGTAGACCTACAAAAAAACAAGTTATACTTAATTCTGCGTTTATCTATGCTAACCAATATGTTTTTGAGTATGTTTTATATTGTTTATCATCGTGAGAACAAAAAAGGGTCTTTTTTAGTTTGCAAACGATCGCTCATTTTGAAATTCTATAATTAAAAAACTGGAGGTCCGATTGTGATGAAAGTTTAGTATGGTGCAGGCAGAAAGGTTCTAAACACTAATCTTAATTTTCAGATTTTTAAAATTTGTCGAAAAATTGTTATCGTCAATTTTGCGAAACAACTTTTCCTTAGTATTGGGTAGTCCTACAAATACAATATTAGTATTATTTTGAAGCTCTTTGCATCTGTTATTAAAATCCATCATCTTTGTCAATTCACATTGAGAAACCGATACAGATTTTTATTCAGCGGAGTAAAGGTGAACGTTGCAACACCACAAACACCGACTCGCAATGCCAGCGGAAATATGTTCATCGATGTGGAAAGCTCAGCTAAAGTACTATATTCAATCGAAATCTCAATAGTAATATGAATTACTAGAATTTTTTTTCCAAACATTAACTTTAGATCACTTCTACTCTGAAGATGAGAGTGACGTTAGCTCTAGAAAGCTTAGAAATTCTTCCAGAACTCACCTGGTCGATGGCCCGAGTTTCTATTCATCATTGTTTCTGATTTATCTAAAATATCTATGGGAATCTAAGAAACAATAGTGTTACAATAACGACTTACAGAGAATTAATAATATTTTTTTAAAACTTTTTAAACATTACGATTTCATCCATTCCTAATGAGTGCATGGCATTTTAATTTAATTTGCACTCTTTTGTAACATTTGCATTGTGCACATCACGCACATTCTTGTTTGGACTGTTGTATCAAGGTTCTTTCCTATTCTTCAGTAAGATAATGTAAGTAATAAGTTACATTAAATAAAGCAACCGCCGTAAACATGAAGGGCTTACATCGTCGCGATTCATCGGGAGAGGTGGATAAGAGACGTAAAATACTACAAAGTGTACAGTGATCTTTCGCTATATCCTGGCTTGATCTAGTTTTCTAGCGGGCGATCTGAGGGATTGGACCTGGTGTTGGGAGGTTGAAATGCCGGGTTCGCGACGGATAACAATATATCCCCAATCAAAAACCAGCAAGCCCAGGCTTTTCCACGCACGTTTTGTTGGTCGAATCACGTTCGTCCGCTGGTGACAAATTAGCCCAGTCGACGAGGGTCGCCACCAACATCAATCCGGCGTCGCTCGAATGACAAAACGGCTCGGGGGTATCACGCAGACGAAAAATGCCAGAATTAAAAACATTTCATCCCTTGTTTAACGGAAGAATCACCATTGGTGGAAAGGGAACAGTCAATTTGCCATTATTTTGGTCCGTAGATAAAACGTATTAACACAACCCCAGACACCTTTGTTATATTGCATATTTTTTTTTGTTTGTTTTTCATTGAGCCCGTGTTGAAGTGCTCAGCGGATGCTGGCGGTTGAGGGTTCGAATCTTGGGTAAGACATGAATGTTTGTAGAAAAATGCAGGCTCGACCAGGTCTCGAACCCGGGTCTCTGGCATACCGTGCCATTGCACTAACCACTTTTTTTTTTAAAAGGAATACCCCTTACTGGTAGTATTCCCGCTTTTCATTTCTCGGTTTTTCTGATTTGGACAAACACAAATACCAATGCCTTACCCGGGACTCGAACCCGGAACGCCTGGCGTTGTAGCGCGCTGTGCTAACCACTACGCCACGGAGGTCGACACCACTGAGCTACCGAGCCGGCCTAGCGTAGCCTGATCTTTCGCTATGGCTGTCTTACGTGCGTGAAATCGTCTCTCCCAGTGCTACCGCGACGCGATCTGTTGCCTTTGAAACACAGTAGACTTCGCTGAAAATTTCTACGTAGTACATCTCCTGTGTGTACCTAATCTTCAATAATTAACATCTCTACGCTGGGAGGAACCAGCCAATGTCTAAGTCTACAGTGTTTCAAAGACAACAGATCCCATTGCGGTAGCACTGGCAGAGACGATTCCACGCAGGTAAAACAGCATAGCGAAAGATCAGGTGAGGCCAGGCCGGCTCGGTAGCTCAGTGGTTAGAGCAATGGCACGGTGTGCTAGAGACCCGGGTTCGAGTCCTGGTCGAGCCTGCATTTTTCGATGAAAATTTCTACGTAGTACATCTCCTGTGTGTGCCTAATCTTCAATGAATGTTTGTGTTGTTGATGAAGAAAGAGATAAAAGAGAGAATATGGTGTCACTAGGTAGGTACGAGATACATATAATTACAAAGCACATGGAAAGCAAGACTTCAGTGCAATAACTGACTTTAAAATGAAGAAAGTTTTGCTATGGCGTCTCACTGCCATGCGAGAGACCCGGATTTGATGATTAGGTGGGAATTTTCCCAGTAATCCCCCTGTATGGAGCAGCTCTGCGATTCACTCAGCCTCTAATACCTGGAGGCGACCTGAGC
Organism: Lepisma saccharinum; assembly: GCF_977018435.1. NCBI lineage: Eukaryota > Metazoa > Arthropoda > Insecta > Zygentoma > Lepismatidae > Lepisma > Lepisma saccharinum. Next base: position 156,666,479 of record NC_139229.1, on the reverse strand, counting down.
TTGGTGCTGATCACATCAACTCCACAAATGGCTGAGATTGTGAATGTGTGGGCGGGCCCTTACCTCCATATCACCTGCCTTCGATGTGCAGGGGTAGTTTTAGCTTAAAACTCCAGGGTGTAAAGTAAAGGGTGATCTTTTGAGAAGGCTGCCAAAAGTCAACAACACTTACTCGTAGTACACACCCGAAACTTGTAACTTCAGTCTTGCAGACCGACGAGGATATGGCGTCGAGAGTACGAGAGTAATCATCTGTAGGGCTGTCTTAGTCTTATGTTTTGTGCTGAGTGCCATTTTACAGCCTCTGCTTTTAACATGGGTAAGGGGATTTTAGCCCTCAGAGACAAGTGTCCATTTTAGTTAAGGTAAGTGGCTGTAACCCCGTACAATTTGATTGTGATTAGTGCAAATAACCCAAGTGTTGACGCACCTAAAAATTTTATTTCAATCCAGTATAAAAAAAGTTTTACTGCACTTCTAATATTAAAGAAAAACGTATTACCTCTATTATAAAAATTACCTTCTGGCTCTGGGCCGACGGGTTCGAGTCCCGTCTTGGGCATGTCTTCTTCATCAATTTCACCTAATCATCACTCATCCTCATCGTCGCGATTAGTCAAAAGTGAAAGAAAATCGACGTAAGATATCAGAAATTGAAACGTATTAAAAAATACCCGCACTGTAAAAACTACCTATTTTGTATTAATCTACGCTCTTTTTATACTTGGACTGAGAGTGGCATAACGAACACAAAGTACAAAAATAACTCTGGTCAAATTACCAAATGATACGGTATTGTTGTGCTCTAAACAGAATCCTGCCTTTCCTCCCTTTCCAGCCGGCAGTAATCCAGCTTTTCCTTCCCGCGGATGTTGTGTAATCTCAGGTGGCCAGGCGAGCTCCCCCAAGGATTATTAACGCGGCGTATCCCCCGGAGGGGCTCCCTCCTTCGAGCCAAGAGTAATAGCGGTGGGCGTATTTGCGATGTCGCAGAAGCAGTAAATCTTGTTTTCACCTTCTTTGGCTGCTCGCTCAACCGGAGCGGGCGGGATCCGTCCGATGCAATTCGAGACACTCCAAGTGTGCGGAATCCCTTGATTCGGCCGCCGTAAAGTTTATCAGGGAACTGGTGTATTAGAATGCGGTGTTGCGGCGACATTGGTTAGAAATAAGTGAGGATATGCTGGCATTTAGTGGATTACGCTGTTTTTACTTCGAGAATGGTATGGATGGACTCTATAGAATCAATGGTCAAATTGTACTTCATAGAATGTCTTGTGAACTTCAATATTCTAGGTTGATGCAAATATCTGTAGAAAATCCATAGTCTGTTTCCACAAAACAGATTATCTCTGAATTTCAGTAATATTCTATTCTACGTATGAACATACATAATCACCGTTGACCCAAACGCACTATTTCTGCCTTTCTGGAATATCTTTTGAAAATTCCTAGTCGCAGTTGGCACACTAAATGATCTATTTGTGCCTTACTGGGAATATCTTTTGAAAATTCCTAGTCACAGTTGGCACACTATATGATCTATTTGTGCCTTGCTGGAATATCTTTTGAAAATTCCTAGTCGCAGTTGGCACACTAAATAATATATTTGTGCCTTACTGGAATATCCTTTTGAAAATTCCTAGTCGCAGTTGGCACACTAAATAATCTATTTGTGCCTTACTGGAATATCCTTTTGAAAATTCCTAGTCACAGTTGGCACACTAAATAATCTATTTGTGCCTTACTGGGAATATCTTTTGAAAATTCCTCCTAGTCACAGTTGGCACACTAGATGATCTATTTGTGCCTTACTGGAATATATTTTTGAATATTCCTAGTCACAGTTGGCACACTAAATAATCTATTTGTGCCTTACTGGAATATCTTTTGAAAATTCCTATTAAAAGTTGGCACGCTAAATAATCTATTTGTGTCTTACTGGAATATCTTTTGAAAATTCCTAGTCGCAGTTGGCACACTAAATGATCTATTTGTGCCTTACTGGAATATCGTTTGAAAATTCCTAGTCACAGTTGGCACACTAAATGATCTATTTGTGCCTTACTGGAATATCTTTTTTGAAAATTCTTAGTCACAGTTGGCACACTAAATGATCTATTTGTGCCCTACTGGAATATCGTTTGAAAATTTCTAGTCACAGTTGGCACACTATATGATCTATTTGTGCCTTACTGGAATATCTTTTTTGAAAATTCCTAGTCACAGTTGGCACACTAAATGATCTATTTGTGCCTTACTGGAATATCTTTTTTGAAAATTCCTAGCCACAGTTGTCACACTAAATGATATATTAGTGACTTTCTGAATACCTTTTTTACATTCCTAATCACAGTTGACACCAGTGTGTCTATTTGTGCCATTCATAAATATATTTTCAAAATTCCCAGTCAGGGATGACATAAAGCAGTTTATTTGTGCCTATCTAGAATATATTTTAAAACTTCTTAGTCACAGTTGACACAAAACAGAATAGTGAAGCCTTTCTGGAATATGTTTTTAAAATTCCTTTTCCCTGTTAACAGATGTATAGAGTTAACGAAAATGTGTACCCTTGGTAACCATATTTTCATGATAACCTGCATTCATTCGAACCGCGTTCTTTTCGGCAGTGAATTGTCTTTTCTAATTAGCTGCAAGTAGTAGCACAAATTTGGAAACACACACAGACGAGTTGCATACAAGAATCCAGTATATTTCGATGTCAAACTGCTTTACAATGACATCGCATATCGTTTCAAGGCAAGCAATCTCTCGCACGAGCAATATTTATTCGCTTATGTCTGCTAGAGGCCAATGAGAAGTAAGACAAAATATTACTTTTTGTGATAAAATTTGATGATAGTGGCTTCTTACAATATAAACTACATAAGCTCATCTGTCTGTTCGTCAGGTTCATTTATTCGAAAAGGGAATATGACGACTATCCTTAACTGTCCACTTAAATATTATCATGTAAAGGAATATCCATACATTGTGAACATTTTTAGTACAATTGCAAGGAAAGAAATTGGAAAATATTCCATTCATTCGTCCATCTGTCTGTCTGGTTCAGTAATCAGTGTCGAATGCATTATACAGTGTCCGAAAAGTCATGCAACCCGGTGTTTACGACCGTATAGTGGAGTAGCGAAACGGAATGATGATAAACGCTTTCTGCCAAAAAAATGCTCTGTATATGGGGAAAATTTAGAGACAAACATATGTAAGAACATGCATGTTTTAATAACAAATAAGCAAAGTGTTGCCAAAGGCGGAAACGTTTTTTTTTTTGCAAATCGTGTGTATTGATGCACAGAACTCACTGAGGTAAATTATTGCAACATTTCACAATACCAACGAACAATTTGGATGGCCATCTATTGAATTTGACAGAAAAACAACTTTCACGAAGTTTCAAAAACATTGCACGAGGGAATAAATGGGCTGTTCCAAAAATCGATGTTTTCACATTATTACGAGGGACACTGGCAACACTGTTGCTGTCACGTGTCACTAACAGACGTGTTTCACCTCAGGCTATCACACTAAGGCACTTTTAACGACAAAGGAGAAAGTTGGTAATTCTCGAACATATGCAATAAATTACATACACCTTGCAAGCCTGAAATGTGGGCATCCCTACAAATTAAAGCAAATGTTCGAAGTGTCCGAACTTTACAACTTTACTAACACATGGATTTCATTTCCATATGCAGCCAGGAAAAGCAACACTTTTTTAGGTTTTCGCACTTCAAGTATCTATTTTTTCTTAATTTCGACCCTTTTCCAACCATTTTTCTCCAGTGGAGCTCTTTTTAAAGACTCCACCAACCCTTCTCTAAATCCGGCCCTGTATAGAACACACACTCAAAATTTGTCGTATAGCATGCCGTAAGGGAAGCTCCAACGCGTTATATCTGCAACCAGCGGGCGGCGAGGCACATGTGTTGAAAATTCCTTACCGTTACGTCGCTGAACGTTGTGCAGAATGCAACGGCTCGTCGCCCGCTTTTCCAGCTACAGTGCTTCCTGCCTCCAGTGCGGCGCGAAAGGGGGAAGGGGTGAGGATTAGCAGCAATGGATGGGCCTCGACATCGAAAGTGTCAGGCATGAAGAGTCTAAGCACTGGCTTTGCTATGGAGCTGCCGCCGGCCGACAGGCCACTAGTTCTTCCGCGAGAGAGCAGCACTGCATCCCGCGCCATGAAATCGACCTTTCCCGCCCTTTTCATATCCAGCCTTTTTTAGCTTTATTATTGCAGATACATATTTACATTTTACAATCCCAGTAACAGAGGGTGTATACCCGAGTTTATAAATCAATATTGCGCTAAAATATTTACGCGATCTGGTGTGAAAATTCTTGAAATAGTCTCGTTTGCATGGAAATTAGTGGTTGCCAAGGTGGATGAATGATAGGTGCGTAAATTAAGGTAAGTATACGTTGTATAACTAGAGGAACGTAACTTCGTTTTTTCCTTTTGTTTAAAGCATCTACTTTGAAGAGCTATATTTGGGTTTGGAGTCAGATCGACATATCTCCATTTGAATCTAGGACAATTGCAATGCCGGACAATTGCGATGAAGCCAAAATCAGGGCAATTGCGACAATTTTGACTGTGAAAGTTATTTTACAAATTAATGGTAGGACAGTTGCGACGATCCGGACCTGACCTAACCTAACCAAAGGCGCTACAGAACTAATAATGCTGCAGAAGGTTGGAAAAACAAAATAAATAGTTGCGTTACCGCCTATACCCGGTAAACCTATCTATCCTAAGCATTTCCCAACTCCCGAGACTACTATAAATGGGGTTAACAGCCTGCCTCAGGAGAAGCAAACGAGGACGCCAAGGATCTAGATCAGGATCTAGATCGTCTACAGGGCCGCCCAGAAGCCGTGGGGCCCAAGCCGGGGCCTGTCCAGAGGCGAGATGCCTCAGGCCAGCCAGAGGGACCAACGCCCAGCCGATCACTCCAGCGACCAGACGATCCGGAGATAAGTATCTGCCCCTTTATGGTGCTAATCCTTCTCCCCTAATTTCTCCCTCTTAAATAATATATTGGAGTGCTCACTAAATTAACTCAGTCACTTAAATATTCAATTTGTGTTACATTAATTAACTGCTCTACCTCTGACTCGTCGCCCATTAGTCAACGGGTCCTACCCTCAAATACAACGGGTGAAATCCGGTACGACTAAGGTTTTAACGCCCCCCATTGCGTCTCCGGGGACCAGCCCTGGGACAGGAACCTTAGCTCCTAACGGGTGGCTTGTTCTAGCTCTGGCCGCCTCAAGAGCCAAGCAGAAGACATCAACATCAATTACATGCGGATGGAACTTAATCTAGAATGTCAGAAAAGGAAGAAGCGTGACATTAAAATCGACGAGAGAGTTGGGAAGTGTATTCGCACATATGAGGAAACGGGTCACTTCAAAAGGTGTCTGTTAGCTCTAGCCCATGTTCAAAAACGTGATTGAACCTAATTTCCAGTCGAAAATATCAATATTTCACATAATTATCTTGTAAGAGATATTTTACGAGGGGAGAGTAAAAGGTTTTGAGCCTCACATGGAAGGAGTGATGCTAGGTAGTTAAAATTTTGGAGGATGTAAGGTTTGAGTTCTAGGACACTTTCCAATACACCTTATTTTCCTGACCTGCCCCGCCAGATTCTCATCTTATCCCTGCTATGAAGAATTCACTTCGAGGATGTCACTTCCATAAGAATGAAGGCGGTCATGCAGAGGTGTGAGACTCAGGACAAATCATTCTACCAGATGACTGTAAACAAATTGCAGCACAGAATTCATAAGTGCATTGAACTGGGGAGTCATTATAGAGATTATATGATTATGTAGAGAAATCATAAAGTAAAACTGTAGCTCAAACACTCCTATCCTGTAAGGCTCAAAACTTTTCACTCTCTCCCTCGTATGGGGTGTTAAAGTCACCCTTCAATTTTATAGAACATTTAAAATGTCATCGCAATTGTCCACCTGCCCTTTCACTTCTAACCGTGCTCATCGCAATTGTCCGTCTTCGCAATTGTTCGGCTACCCTCCACTTCTAATCCTTAGCAGAAAGGTGAGGTCACGTATCTCCAATTAACTCTTTTTTTTTTAAGACTGAGACATATTTCTAAGAATACATTATTTCCTCTCTCCTCCAAATTTGATATATTGGAGTTACGTCTGTCTGGTTCTCACACGGCGAATAACGTCACATAACATTCTTCAATAACGATGATTTGAAGCAGAACAATGAAATAATATACACCCGTAGCTTATGTTGATTCTTATTATCAAAGAGTAAAAACTATGAATTCTCATCCCAAAGAGAATCAAAATAATAAAGGAGTAATACCAAATTTGGAAGAAAATATTCTAGGTCACAATATTGCTAATAATAAGGAGTGTATCGAAAAGTAGTTATCAATGTTTCAGGCGGTCTGGCGCATGCTCTAGGCCACATCCGCGACCATGCACAACGGCAGTTGCTCAGTTGATGTCTTACAACGCTGGCTGCTGTGTGTTTCCTGTTGTGGTGAGTACTGAATGGGGCATGTCGCGAGTGAAACCGGACGTGAAACGGGACATCGTGCACAGTTGGTGTACTGAAAGGGGCATTACACACAATCAGCTAGGCAAACGGTATGGAGTTTATCATGCAACTGTGAAATCTATCACTGAAAAATTTGGTGAACATTATACGTTTGCAGACATGCCGCGAGCAGGGCCGAAAAGGAGGGCCCAGTAACCCGATATTGGACCGCATAGTGGTGAAGTTGATCGCAGCAAATCCATCGATGTCTGTTCGCGATTTGGCAAAAAAAGCTGGGACGACGATCGGAATGATCCAACGTGTCAAAACCAGACACAATTTGAAAACCTATGAAAAGCAAAAAGTTCCCAAACAAACGCCAGAGCAGAAGACGAGAGCCAAAACAAGGGCTCGCAACCGCATTGTGAAGACGCCAGAGCAATGCATTTCGATGTACGATGAAACCTACGTCAAAGAGGACTCGAAAACACTGTCAGAGCCGCAGTATTATACAACAGGCAGTGCTGTGACTGTGGGTGACTCCGACAAGTATGTGGAAGTGGACAAATTCGGTCATAAGATGCTGATGTGGCAAGCTATTTGTTCTTGTGGCTTGCGTTCTCCTACGTTTTATACAAAAGGAGCCATTAATGCGGAAACGTACAAAAAGGAATGTCTGCAGAAACGCATGCTTCCCTTGTATAAAAGGCATGTTCTCCCCCCACTGTTTTGGCCAGATTTGGCATCTGCCCGCTATGCTCGATCCACAGTACAGTGGCTCACTGAACGGAACATCAATTTTGTTGGCAAACACATCAACCCACCCAACTGCCCACAGCTCCGTCCGATTGAACGATATTGGGGAATTGTGAAACTGTATTTGCTTCTGTACGTTGTACTCAACACGAGGTGTAGTTTCATAAATACTATTCTCTCTCATTGTTGTCTTCTTTTTTTGAGTATGTTTGCCGTCTCCTTGTTGATAACTACTTTTCGATACACTCCTTATGTCAGGTTGTGAGTGGAATATATTTTTTTACCCTTCTCTCTCTCTCTCTCTATATATATATATATATACCTTTCTTACTCCCTCTCTCTTCTTCTCCACTTCTTGTCCTTTTCATCCCTCTACTTCTTTTTTTTACCCTTTTCCCCCTCCTACTATCTCTCCCTCTCACCTAGACACACACACACACATATGCGCGGCCGGAGACAGAGAGAGAGGGAGAGAGAGAGAGGAAGGACAATCTTCTTTGTTTTTTTTAAATCCCAAAGAATTAATCCTAAATTAACTTGGAAGTTCTAACACTCAAGTTCCATAAGCAGTTTACAAACGACGCTAAGTATAAGTATGGATTAATCTTCTATCATTTTAATGTCGAGTACAACTTGCTTCTTGAAAACGCTAAGTTCGAAGAAATATCGCGAAAATGAGGAAATAACATCGATTTTTGCAAATACTTACCAGTAGATTCAATACCAACTTTAGGCATTGTCAGTCACTTATCAATGCTTATCGTTCATTACCAAAAGGAAAACTTGTCGGATTGCAATTGCCTGTTTAGTAAAGTCTACATTAATCCTACTAAAGTGATATTGAAGTGATCGGATCAACTAACAACTGGATGTACCTGTTTGCCACCAGTTCTTATTTCCGTAGGAATAGGAACGGGCCGCTTCTCCTTCGTACGGAACTCCGAGGCGCATATCTCCTGGAGAGGGTTATCCAGAGGGAGCAACGAAACCACTCGACGCGGCACGAGACGCCTCGAGCACCCTTCTCTGCCCACTTAGAGACCGCCACGGCTTCAACTGCGAAGAGAGCTAATCTCGCGAAAATCCAGACTCACGAACGAGAGCAGGATGCACGGCCTCTGATTTCTAGTAGTGGCTTCAAACACTGGGAACTTACAGGATTAACCGATTCACCAGTTTTGACACTCCAAGTCGGCTTTCGTCCCTTAAATACAACAAAACTAGAAATTCTTTATCTTGAAAACGGAGCAAGGTCGATTGGTTAGAGATGTTACTGAGCAAGACTTAACATTCGTATTTACTTTTTTTTTTATTGGTTTGGTTTATTAACGTACTTCGATTTTATGCCACTTTTGGCTAATGTCGATGATGAGGATGAGTAATGATATTGATGAATGGGTCTGTCACAAATAACACCCATGCCCATGCCAGGATTCGAACCCGGATTTCCTGACGTATTGAACTCAGCAGGAAGAGATGGCATATTGAGTGACTAATTCACGATCTCGTCACTGAAATTCCGGATTCGAGGCCCTGTAGGGAAAGCGCTTTATCTCAGTGTCCTAGCTCCGTCAAGGTACCTGATGATGGACCATTGCGTCATCTAATAAATGCCATTAGTCACGCCCACAGTTTGCAATTTTCATGTGGGTTTTGTAAATACGCGTCGCATCACCCATCGCAACGTTGCAAGTTGACAAAAACAAGCAAATGTGCAAATATTCAACAGGGCGATTAATATAGTTAATTACCGGATCTGTGTCCGAGCGCGTTAAGTGGTAGTCTTTCGATCTTGCCTGCTACTGAAGTTACCGGGTTCGAGTCCCGGCATGGTCGTTCTCTGTTACTGTCCTTTCATCAATTCCAATTAATCACCGCTCATCCTTATAGTCGCGAATAACCAAGAGGGGCAGAAAAAGCGACGTAAAATTAGAAATTTCACAACACAAGCAAGGAATTTGTAGTATAGATTTCATCCAAGTCTATCACTAACATACAAATTTGTGTTTCGTTTCTAAATAGTTCACAGACCTGTTTTTTACAGGTACATGAAGTAAGCTTAAGATTCTTAACGTTTGATAAGGTAGTGAGACCTTTGTGGCACACGTGATCATAAAAATTTACGTTGACTCGAGTGAAAATAATTTTGGAAATATGTAAATATAAAATATTTTGTAAAAATAGACAAAGAGTCTACTAAAAAAAAAAAAAAGAAAGTAAAGATATCCGTAAGGACACACAGGTAGCTACTGATGTGAGAAATGACGAAGAAATACTGCAAGTTATCAAACCTAGCACTAAATATGCAAATCATAGGAAATAACACATGGATAGCACAATTTGTATTCTATTTGTCGCCGCTTCTCTATATCTTTAAGTTAATCTCCAAAATGAAGATGAATCGTGAGTATATTGTCAAGTTAATAACAATTATCATGAATAAGCGATCATTAAGTATAACGGGAAGACATCCGTAAGATATGTCGCTTTCAGCCATAAACCAAACTCAGAAAGAGAAATGCTGGAGCATAAGCCAGCGCAACATCTTGATGCTAACGTTAGCGATTCTGCTCCGGGGAAAAATGTTCTTCTTGAACACACATTTTGAGAGACCGTTTGGAGAAATCTGTTAACATATGTTCCAGTTGACATTTCTCCAAGATTTCCATTGGAGTATGCCTCGTCTGGCCCAGGAAAAAAAACACAAGAATGATTGAATCAACAATGGGGTCTGAACCGGAAACCCTCCTCTATCAAAATGTCCCAGCCAGTTTCAGCATGTCACCACCAGAGGTCCCGGACTGGGGGGAAAATATCTGGGCCAACGCAGCAAACAGAATTAAGATGAGGCTGTGCGTAGGAACAATGGCGGAGGGAATATTGTCTCTTCGAAAGGGGGAGAATGTAGGATTTGTAAGGAAACGTAGGGAAATCTGAAAGATGTCTCGATATAAACTTTTAAGTTCCTGTATATTTTATAAGTCACATGATTCCACCTGACATGAAAATCCAGGAAAACTGAAAAAAATCAGGAAATCAACTTGTAAATGAAAAATTCATGATAGCGTCAAGAAATTTTGTAAAAAGATCAAAAACCTGGAAACATAAATGTTTTTGCTTGGAAACTGAAAAAGCATTTCAATTGTTCCTACCGACTACATTCCACTTTTAGAAATAATTTACACAGATATATAACACATATATTTTCCTTTTATCATTAATTTTCAACAAAGTCGAAAAAACTTCATTCGATTTTTTAACATGCTAAGTTGAAGATGTAACACTAGTTCGCTGCACTTTTTTACTCTCTCTACACCGAAGCGACTAGTTCTTTGATTTGGAGTCAAGTAGTGTATTTGGAATCTGCACCGTTTGCACTGCGTTCTGGGTCAGTGTATGGTGTATGGTCACGTGGTGAGTGCTAACTAATCAAATGACCGTTTCAAGCAGCAGACAGGCACTTGTTGAATCTTCTGAACTTAAACACCGCTATCCGTCTACTTGGATGAACGTCACTTCCTTGTACCACCCTGACACCGGAATACACCTGCACTCTACACTGAGTGTCAAAAAGTGCAGCGAACTATACGGGGCTATTTTGTAAAATGAATCAAGTTTTATCGACTTACAAGGGAGGTTATCTAAGTGTCCACCTCCGATTTCCATGAAACTTGGCAGGTGTATAGAGGGGCCCAAAGGAAGAAATACGTGTTTTGTTTCGGCTACCCACTTCAATTTGTCCTCATCTTGACATTTGAGGGGGGGGGGTTGCCCCCTAAAACTGTTTTTTAGCCGAAACAAGAAAACACGTATTTCTTCCTCTGGACCCCTTTATACACCGCCAAGTTCCATGGAAATTGGAGTTGGACACAGGGGTCAGATCCCCACTTCATTTTGACATTTGAGGGAGGGTTTTGCCCCCTAAAACAGTTTTTTAGCCGAAACAAAAAAATACGTATTTCTTCTTTGGGCCCCTCTATGCATCTGCCAAGTTTCATGGAAATCTGAGGGGAACACAGGGGTCAGATCCCCACTTCAATTTGTCCTCATCTTGACATTAGAGGGGAGGTTTTGCCCCCTAAAACAGTTTTTTAGCCGAAACAAAAGAAACACCTATTTCTTCCTTTGAGCCCCTCTATCCACCTGCCAGGTTTCATGGAAATCGGAGGGGGACTCAGGGGTCAGATCCCCACTTCAATTTGTCCTTATCTTGACATTAGAGGGGAGGTTTTTGCCCCCTAAAACAGTTTTTTAGCCGAAACAAAAAAAACACGTATTTCTTCCTTTGGGCCCCTCTATACACTTGCCAAGTTTCATGGAAATCGGAGGGGAATACTTAGATAACCTCCCTTGTTAGTTGAAAATTATTAGTATGTTTACCACAGATAAGAGTTTTTCTCACAACTTAAGAAGCAGGTGTCGTAACGGCGCACCCTTGTAGACCGCCAGAAAAGAAGCTAGCAACAGTTCAAGCTATTTCATATAGTATAATCACACATAAACGTCTAAAATAATACATTTGTTTGTCTGTGATATAAATCCTCGCGGGAGAATTCAACAAGACTGCATTAGCTACTTTCATCCTAACGTATATGCAACCCAATTTACACTAAAGGTAAATGGGTTGCCTAACGGCAAGGATATGTACTTCGCGTGAGAAAAACTATATTTTTCCCCACTCGTTAATCTTTGCTACTTTTGGAGCTAACTGTACACTGAGCTCAATATTAGTTAGTGCGCGTCTGGATGGTTTGCGCTGCAGTACTATGGGTCCCGAGTATGAATATTCCCAAGTTTCGGTATTTCGACGCACAAAATAATCGAATTCCATGTACTCGCCGCATGTCACCTACACCAAGGAGTTAACTCTCATTCAATTCATATGTACGCTTTACACTCTAAAATACGCGTTGAGATATTAGTTTGTCCAAGATTTTTATTTTAAGGCTTCCCGGATGGTGTAACGGTCACATCGTTGCCTTGTAATCAAGGGGTCCAGTGGTCGATTCCTGGTGGAGGCACTTAGTGGTTCTGATCCAATATTAACTGCAGGTCCAGTCCCGATTAACTTAAATGTGCATAAAGTTGACTCAAAACGAAACTCTATATAACTAAATATATAGATTTTGCAATGGCTTTTAACATAATTAATCATAATATCCTTATAAGAAAACTTGCAAGTATTTCGTTTTCCACACAATATGTAAATCTTTTCAAATCTTACATAATTAAGCGAAATCTTTTGTTTATCATATTGAATCTGTGGTTCCACAGGGTTCAGATCTAGGTCCTCTATTGTTTGCAATTTTTATTAATGATCAACCAGGTACAATCAAATTTTCAAAGTGCTTAATGTACGCAGATGATGTTAAAATATAGAGAGAAATTAGAGATATTAAGTATACTAGGAAATTACAGACTGAAATAAACATGGTTCATAGGTGGAGTGCAGAGAATGATCTCAGGTTTAAATTTTAGAAATGTTCATATATGGTATTTACCAGAGCAAGAAATAATGTGCAAAATGATAAGTATATTATCAACGGTGAATATGTAGAAAGAGTGAATTCCATTAAAGATCTAGGAGTAATTATATTACGCATAACATGCCCTTCAATGAGCATATTTCTTGCATTACGCAGAAAGCCTGCAGGAATCTTGGATTTTTAATAAGAAATGCTAAAAGTTTAAATGATATATGCTCTTCGTGTATGCTCTATAAATTTTTGGTTATAAGCAGATTAAAATATTCTTTCTGTATGGGCGCCAACCTGTAACTCCCAGAAAAATATGATTGAACGTATACAGAAAGAAATTCTGAGATTTTTGTATTATAAGAAGCAACAAATGTCGCCAATGATACTTAAAATACCATACAATGAATTGTTAAATGAATTTGATTTTGTAAGCCTGTCAAATAGACAAATGCTTCTGTATAAAATAATAAATAGATATATTGACAGTAGTATTATGCTAGAAAGAATATGGTTAAATGTGAGAAAGGGTCATTTACGTAATAGACGTTTACTTGCATACAAAATCCCGAGAACAGAAATGTATAAAAGTTCCCCCACTACAAGAAATGACTCTTGAATATAACAATATATCAAATCATGTGGTTAACTTGGATTTCGGTATGACACAGACCAAATTTATGAATATGTTAAATGGGTATTATTTCTAAATAATCATTTATTGTGACGATTGGATTTGTCGTATTAACGTTTGTTGTAATGATATATTGTACTGTTTGTGATACTGTTGTGTGTGATTCAGGTAAAATGGGTAAATATCTGAAAATTTTTGTTGTTACAGTTAAGTAGTAGACCTGTTCTGTCACTAAGGTACATATTATGCTTAGTATGTATAAGTTTATGTATGGGTGTGTGTGTGTGTGTGTGTGTGTGTTCAAGTTGTAAATGTAATATTATACTACTACCTTCTGTAATTGGAGACCTCTCTGTTGAAGGCAAATAAATAATTAAATAAAACATATTTTGAGAATATTGTGGAAACCAATGACGTAAGATTATTTACACAGGTTGAAATATTATGAGTAGTTACTAGCTTTTAATAGTTAACTTTAAAACTCCATGATATGAAAGGAAACTAACAGTATGAATTTCTAGCTTTAAACAAGTTGAGCCGACCCCCGTGGCGGACTGGTTAGCACATAGCGCTACGATGCTAGGGATCCCGGGTTCGAATCTTAGCAATTTTGGTGTTTGGATGTTTGTGAGTGTCCATTCATCAATTTCATCATATCATCACTCTTCCCCATTTTCGCAATTAGCCAAAAATCGCGAAGTAAAATAAAGCAAATCAATCGAAGCAATCAATTAAGCAAGTTGTTATAATGCTCCATAATATGCAAACCAACAACATTTGAATCTCCTGTCGAAAAACCTCCTGTACTCTATAGCAAGAAATGCGAAGAGAGCATACCAATTGCATGCACTTTTCTTAATTATTTAGAAATCTAAGATGACGATAACTACTTTAATGTAATGTTACTTTATGATTAAATTCGTTTTGCAATCTTTTGTAGCTTCCCAATACTGCATATTTATTAACGATTGCAGAAGTAACCTTAAAAAATGTTAATCTTTAGTGAACACTGATTCGTATAATTTGCTTTCTTTGGCTTTCATAAACGCGATGCCTGAAATATTTTCACACGGTAGTGTAAGTCTTTGATCGATTTTCATTTCCCAATAATTTTATGTATTTTTGTCTCTTTTGTAGTGTACCGTGATGCAGATGCAGTCAAAGTCAGTGTGAGTACCAGAATGTTATATATTGACATGCAAATTCCTTCTAATTTCTCTCTATGGCCTATTATGTTTTTAGAGTGCAAAATGTTAGTACTTAGTAGACCAAAAATTAGAATATTTTCTCAATGTAAAATTTCATACAAATATTTGTACAACAGGACGTATTTCATATTTTCTACTTCCAACCTTTATTATTTGTCTGGTCTATTTTTGTTTATTGATTCTTAATGGATTATTTATTACAACGTAAAATCGAATGAAAAGTACAAATCGGTTAATTTTTCACCACGTTTAATTTACATTTTCCCCATGTTCTTCTAAGAAAATTGGGTTGTAAAGTTCATTAACATATACACATCCTCAAATTTCAAAGATATACATTTAGAAAACTTTCTTCAAAGTAGATTGATTATCTGTTATACTATGTAGATTGCCATTAATATTCATGCATTCTTAGAGTACGAATCAGCAAATTCTGAAGAAAGTATCTTCATGCGACGGTTGAGTTGAAACAACGCGTGGACTAATAGAACTATCCAAATGGTAGCTCAAGGACATATCTCTGGGCCCGTATGTCAGGCCCTGAGCCTGTCGATATCTTTGAAACCATCAAGTACGTTGTAGGAAGATTTAATATTCTCTAGAGTTGAATGCCTAGCAAATGTCATTTAACAATGCATAAAATATTTTTTTGGGTCAAAAATGTGAAATAAAGCAGTCGATATACAGTGAATTCATCTTAATTGGAACTCTAAGAGGACAAAAAGCTTCGAATTATCCAAAATTCGAATAAACAAAAAACATTACGTAATAAAGATTATTTCAAGGGGAATAAACTTGTGTTAAAATTACCGAGTACTTCGAATTATTAACGTTCGAATGAAAAAGAGTCCACCCTACATTTCGATATCTCCAAAACCCTTCTACACATAAATATGAACTTTTGAAGTCTAAGAGACACGTGAAATATAAACCTGATACAGTATTTTTATTCTTGGTTGGCTTTACAATTGTAGTGTTCTAGTCAACAGTCAAAACCCATCCTTATAAATAGATTTGTTAGAAACTGAAATATGACTTAAAATTCTATAAGGTATTTTTCCAATAGGAGTTATACACTTTTTCAAGAGTTGTTGGAGTAAGCGAAAGAAATCAATTTCCCTGAGCAAGTCGCAGTTGAAATTTCTCATCCATTGAACGTGAGAGAGGGAAGGGGACAACGCGACTGCAGCAACCCGCTCTCCATCTTTCCACCCACTCGCTTTCTCCACTTCTCTACCGTTATGCGCAGCTCTGCTCCACATACTCCTCCGACGAAGTATACCGGATTGTTTTAGGCTATTGTTCCCATGCGCCTACACTAGCTTTGTCTAGTTCGCTACACTTTCTGACACCAGGTGTAGTGCAGGTTCATCCCAGTGTCAGGCTGGATCAAGAAAATTGCGTTCAACCATGCTGGAAGCAAGAAGATTCAACAAATGCCTGTCTGCTGCTTAAATCTTACTTTTCGTTGGTTAGCACGCACCACGTAACCATACAGCACACCGTGGACCGCTCCAGAACGTAGAGGAAACGGTGCAGACATCAAATACACTACATGACACCAAATATACGATGTAGACGAATCGGTGTTGCACTTCGTAACCAATTAGACGCGAGAGTGCAAAGAGGGTCAAAAAGTGGCACGAACTACACGGGACTACTGTTTCGATATTGATCATGACAAATTAAGTTATGGAGCCAAACACAATGTACGCATATCATGAGAGCGTATTACTATAATTTGTATTTTATGGAAACTACGTTCTGGCAAAACTATGTGAATATTTCGGTTTGCATAAGTGGCTGAGAAAGATTGCATGATTTTACCCAGCTGTGTTACTTCATTTGGGGTTGGCTGTATGGAGCTCATGTGTACGTACTCGTATATTACATAATGTGTATACACTGTGATCAAGTGAGCTCCCAAATGCCATTTTGTCATTTTCAAAAATTGTGGCTCCAATATACACTTGCACCAGAGAAGGGCAGTGGTATCTGTCTCTATGGAAGTGTAAGAACCTTAATATATTCTGTAGCAAGTTAATATTCAGTGTCCCTACCAAAGCAGCAAGTTTACGAACGTAGGGCAAGGTGCGATAATGGCATCACCTCAAATGGGTGAGCGGAAAACTCACAATGGCTCATTAATGATCTCACAGGCAACGCGAAGATTACTTTTCCTGAGGTAACCAGGCTTTATGCTGATCAACAATGAGTGTATACTGAAATCCAGCAAAGCTATTTTAAGGCCAAGTCGGTAACGCGTCTGACTACCATGCTATAGGTCCCGGGTTCGATCCCGGCCGGTTCAAATCCGGGAACTTTTCTAACCTTGGAAGTGGCCCCGGCCCCCACCCAGCGTCGAATAACATGGGTACCTGGGGAAAGTCTGGGGGGTAAAGGCGGTCAGAGGCGTGATGCGGATCACATCACCCCCACTAACGACCGGATCAACGACCTATACGCCTTCATGTCGTGTAAGCACAGGGGAGCACTTTACCTTTTTATGTAAAATCTATTAGATAAACAAAAACAAAGTAAGGCTATTTCATTAAATTAGGCACACACAGGAGATGTACTACGTAGAACTGTTAGCGAAAAATGCAGGTTCGACCAGGACTCGAACCCGGGTCTCTGGCATTCCGTGCCTTCGCTCTACCACTGAGCTACCGAGCCGGCCTGGCTTCGCCTGATTTTTCGTTTCCGGCTCGGTAGCTCAGTGGTCGAGCCTGCATTTTTCGCTAACTGTTCTACGTAAATTAAGGTTAGTTTCGTAAAGAATAGGTATCAACTTACAATCTGTGGTGCAATTAATATACTAATGACGGAAAGTATCCTATTGCTACCACGTGCTTTCGTGAAACGTTATTTGCACACAACCAGCATTTTAAAACAACACTGTTTGGTCATAATGATAAAGCCATTGATCGCTTCTACAAATTTTGATCAATATTGAACCAGACGTTTGATACAACTCTGCGTGAGCGTCAAACAATTTTGAATAAGGGTCACATGAAAGGATATATTTTTATCACTTTTACACTAATTAAATTTCATATTTAGTATTCATTATGGGGAACAAAAGAGCTAATCAACTGTGGACATTTTGAATGGCAAATGTAGCTTTTATCAGGGACGATATCTGATATTTTTGGGGTGGCGTGTTGCTGCGGTGGCAGTGACGAAATCCCTGTACACGTTTGTTTATGTATTTGGGTTTCCGGGGGAGAGAAGAGAGCAGTGTTTCGTGCGGGTTTTGTTTAACCCTAGCTTACCCGTACCGTACGAGAAATTTACTTACCTGAGGGGGTTCCATTGTTCATTATGCATGTGCAGTTATTTATTAATTATAATAATTAGAAAAATTACTTTAATTAATAAAAAGTAATCAATTATTGCACGAGTGTCACACACACACTAGAACTCACAAAAACCACACTACTTTTTCATTGGTGCTTTATCTTTATATTGGTGCAATTGTTTATTAATTATAATAATTACAATCATTACCAGAAATTGTTCACTGTCACTGGCATGAGTGTCTCGAATTACACGCATTCAAAGATGGCTGCTGATAGGCTCACCAAGTGCATTTTGCCTCCTATTTAAATTACATTTATGCTTTTATGACCAAAAGTAGTAGAGAAATATTGGGCATATCCTTGAGAACAATGTAATTTATTTTCAATCTTTTATAAAAAAAATCACAGTTGAAAAACAGAAAAAATAGAAGTGGGGACCTAACAGCCCCATCCCCCTCTCGGGCAAGCTAGGGTTAATATATAAGTAGAATATGCGGCGTATAGAATCGCGAAAATTATTTACTTCTAACTGTATTTTATTGCGGTAATATTTTGGGTGAAACTTTCTTGTCTTCGTACAGTACATCAGCGTGATGTTGTTGGGTGAAACTTTTTCCTTGCGTAAAGTGCATCAGCGCGATGTCGTGTAAAAGAACTGAAAATTGCTTTTGGTATTTATTTGTTATTTCTTTTGCACCCAAACCGAGTTAGTTCCCTCCTCTGGGCACTGATTTTTTCAGAATTCTTTCTGATTTGCTGCAACAGGCCGCGTTTCTAATGAAAACTCCAGAGGCTCTTTAGAAAAACTCCTCCCCCCCGCCCCCTTTGCTACGTCACTATGGGAACTTATCGGAATTTTCCTGGGACGGCGGTTGCAGAGGAAAGACCGCGGTGCCGGGTCGCCTGGAAGAGGCTCAAGTCTTCGTCATGGAGTCGGGATATCTCCTCTGATCCAACTCCATCTCTTTGGACGCGTCTCTCTCTCTCTTTTCAGTTTTCTTCCGAGGAAATTTATTCGACTCCGCCGCGAAATAATCTTCTTCTCTTGTTACGGCTCAAATGCTCTGGTGGATGTTTGGAGGACGGTGCTTGTATCCTAGGGTCTTGCTATCTCAGTCAGTCCCCTGCTAAGGAACCGGTGCAGTTACTTCTATCGTTCCGCGATGCGTGTTTGTTTCAATTCAAGTGTATGTGCATTCACACTGTCTCACAGAAAATGTTTGCTGAGACCTTTGATTCTTGGCAAGAGACGTTCATCACTTGTTCATAGGTGGTCATTTTGACACATACGTGGGTTGGAAATTTAATGGTGACAACTTTTAATTTACAAATGATACGACAGAGAAACCTCTGTGAAACTTTTACAGCCCTTTGATGTAGTCACCAGAATTGTTCTCAACCGTTGCCAGCGATGTGGAAGCCGTAGTATTTCTGTAGCAGTGCCTGTTCTGTTGATGGTTCGAATGGAGATGTATATCGTATATGTATTTTCAAAATCAAATGTGGCAAGGACATACTAAAAAACTAGACAAGTTAGCAAAAAGTTTGGGGTGGGGTTAAATTTTAAACTGGTTAACAAACTCTTTTCATTTCTGAAAAAAAAATGAAAAGGCCCGCACCTCCACCACGTAACGAACTGTGAAGTTCGTGGGATCTTACCAAGAATGTTAACCAATTAATCAATGGGTGATGTAGCTTATTCATCATTCATCCTCGATGATGAGAGCATTCGTCATTAACATGACAAGTTTACGCTTGGCAGTGCTAAAGGCACAACTAAAACTAAACCCCTTAGAAGCAAAACTAACAACTAGAAAAGACAATGGTCACTCGTTGGGTTTGATGAACCTTTGAACCTGAATCATGGCTGGGTTAGGATAATTACCTGTCTATCTGACGAATGAAGACAATTTCGAAGAATAAAATAAACTAAGTCCTTGGCTTCGTTACAGGTTGACCAGCGCGTTGCCTCACTTTTCCTCTACTCTCTCCTAAGCTCTTCTCTCTCTTCTCAATCCCAATCCAAAGTCCATCCCTTCTCAGTCTGTCTTCCCTCTATATCACCCAGGCCATGGAGACCTTCCTCCATGCCGAATCGTGATTTTAAGTGCCACTATGCAAACCGATGACTCCATAGGCAGATGGAACTTCATATTTCCTGAATACCTCAGGAGGTTTACGTAGCACAACACTGTGCATAATTTACATACCACAGAGGTTGAGACAACTGAGATAAACAAGTGAATGCCCTGGTCAACATGAAGCATCAGAGAGGCTTTAAATAAAATATAATCTTATGGATTGATACGATATTACCTGAAGATTCTCTGGAACTGTTCGGAAGCGAATGCCGTTCATCTTAGGTATCAAATCAAAGTCACAGGGGCTTAAATCTGGGAAGTATGGGGGATGGTAGAGTATCTGCCAGCCCCATCGAGGTAACAAATCAGCCACAGGTTGAGCTACATGCGCCCTAGCATTGTCCTGCAAAATGACGGGAGGATCCAGCAAAAAGTGTCCCCTTTTCTTTCGCAACGCAGGTTGTTCCAAAAATGAATAGTCATACTGCGCATTGAAGGTCTGTCCTGGAGGTACGGCGAGAATCACCAGAACTTTCACATTAGTCTGGTTCAGACTACACAATTTTAGAACGCCAACTCCAGAGATACTCTATTCCTCTCGTCACTGCGCATGAGCCTAGTGTTGGAAGGAAGAGTCCATTTACATTAGGTATCAAACTAACATGTGGTATAAGTGAGAAGCACCGGTTCCGTTTCATGGCGTATATACAGCAGTGTTGCCACTACTAAATTTCCAACTCACCTACTTACGGATCCACCTCACCCTCACGAAACGTTCTTGTCCTCACCCTTATTGGATAATCTTGCCATCACCGTGACATCTCCACTTCAGTCTCCTGCTCAAACGGGGTGAAGTGGTGATCTCGTAAGGCGCTCAATCAGAATCTCTTCTACACAGTACACTCTTATAGACCAAGGAGGGCCCAGCGCCTGGACCCTTAATCAGTTTAATCCTTTGTGGACTTGTGTATTTGTGATTGTCCTCTTATCAATTTCATCTTGTCTAAACGACCTCTCTCTCTCTCTCTCTCTCTCTCTTGTCCTCATGTCTCTATTTCGACCTCGTCCTCTCACACTCGTACCCTCACAGATCGCCTTACCCTCACGCGGATTCGAATCCTGGCCTTGGATATTGTCGCTTCATCATATCATCCCACATCCCCATCTTCGGGATTTGCCAAAACTGGCAGAAAAGCGAAGTAAGATAAACCAAATCAGCCAACAAATCAGTCACCTTCGCGATTAACCAAATAAACTAAATCAATCAATCAGCTTGCCCTCACGCATCATCATCTTTTGCTTCCCGTACGTACTCTCACAGCTTGGTCTCACTCTCGTATGTCTACCGGAGTTTGAGGGTTATATCTGTCCTGATGACATCCGTACTCTGCGTGGGTGACTACGTTCGCTCTTGACGTGTCCTCTCCTTCCACAAACTAATATGTGTAACTTCGACTTGTTCTAATGACGTCAACTTTAATTCATCCAATAAGTTATTTTTTTCTTATCTCAGGGAATAATTGACTTCCCTCAAACTTTCGAATTTTACTGAAGGAAAATCAGATCAACCGAAAAATCGATTAAGGAATTTCAACGGTGTTTAGTCTTTAGTGAAGACTGGATTATTGATAAAAATAATTTTGCTTTTAGTTAGGGTGCTGCCTTATTAGCTGACACTTTGAGTAGTCGGCTCAGGATCTCGCCAACGAAGTTTCTGGGTTCAAGTCCCACTTTGAACCTGGCTGTCTTGCTTTCATCCTTCATCGTGTAGTGTTCATAATCGTCAATACTTTCTTACAATTTCCAAGTAAACATTTCTTAACCTACTCTCTTAGAACACTCAGGAACATGTTGGTGTTATTTTTTACGCTAGTGATGTTCATCTGGTTCCAACTCTCCCACCGTTCTCACCCTCAGTTCGAGGCCACGCAATCAAGGCTTACGAGAAATATTTATGATGTTGCCGAAACAAGCAAAACAAACGATTGACTTTCCTGATTACCGGCTCTATAAATTTTGTGCTGGACTCGCCCCTGGAGGTGGCTTACTGGCACTACATCTAAGTGCAATTCAGGCTTGAATTGTACTCTTGCAGTAGCTCTCGCAGAGACACGTTGGGGAGGCATTTCTGAATTACTGAAGCAGGTATTTTCTATTGTTCCGTTATGATAACTTTGTCTTGTGTGTCCAGTTTTGAAATTGTTAATATTACTGCTTTTAGTCTCTCGCATATAGATGGCGCCAGAATGTGTGCGAGGGGTACTTGTATAGTCACGAACAGTTCTGGGTTGTAATGATTCCATTGCCCTTCAATGAGAGCGCCTAAACCCAGAAGTGTCCGTGACTGTACACCACCAATTTTCATCTAAAAACTAATAGAAACAAGAATAATCAATGAATATATATGGCAGCAAGTTTGTTATAGAGTTGACGAGTTGTAACTTTGCGGGTAAATCCTGGTCAAGCCAGGCTGTTCAGTATCAAGGGGAAGAGCTGAAGGTTTACCTTTGTCACTTGGCGTCTGCTTGCGTTCTGCCCCTACTGTCGAACAACCAAATGGTGATTAGATGGCAACTGCGGAAGAGTGTTCTCATTCTCTCTCGTGAAGTAGCCAAGGTGACAGCAAAAATACAGCTCGCCAACTATAGCACATATGGCAATTTATTGCGATATGCACTATAGTTGGCTAGCTGCATCTGCTGCGATCTGCTCCTCCATATTCACTGCCGGTAGAACAAGTGCAAAGTGTCCAATCTCGGTTAATCTCTGAGTAATATAACTATCGTTTCTTAGTTGGTATTAAAAATAACCTGTTTTACAGCAGTAACTCGCCGATTTACAAACTGTTTTGATAGGCCTAATTGCTCATATGTACGGAAATAGGCTACTTATATTAATTAATTAATATGATACTAATATGTTGCTACCTCTCGGACATTGCAACGGGCCGTTGCGTATGGAGAGATGCGTAGGTAGGTAGAACCCCACACATTCGAAATATCAGCTATTTAAGGATGTGTTGTGGTTAACACCACGCTCCATTCGCCTTTACGCCCTATGGTATCCCCCAGGTACTCATTTGCTAGAGGCTGGAAGAACCCACGGCCGTATTTTATTCTTGTACTTAATGTCGCTTTTCCTTCAGCTTTGGGTGAGTGATGATTGAATTAAGTTTGTGAAGGGAAACTCCCAAAGAACATACATGCTCGAAGAACATTCATGCTCAGGCCGAGACTCAAATCTGTGAACTTCGGTGACGAGATCGAAAGTTCACCACCTTGAGTGCTGGACCCTCGAGTCTGGTAACAATTCTGTTTGTTCTTCGTCACCGATTTTGATTTTTTTTTAAATTTTTGTTATTTAGCCTCGCTTTTCTGCCACTTTTATGTAAATAGCGTCGATAGGGATGAGTGATGATATGAAATTGATAAAGGGACCTTCGCGAACCTGATTGGTTCTCGCAGACACACCCCCATATTGTCGTCTGCTGGAAGCCCGCGAAGCGATCTTTTTAAGGCCTCGTGGAGTATAATCATAATTTACCACAATTGTCACAATAGGCCTGAGTAGCATAAACATGTCACGTCATGCAAAAATACATAATTACTGGGTACAATAAATTCTTTAAAGAAACGTAAGTGCGAATACAATGTGTGTTAAAAAGTGCAAATTTTCTATCTGATTTTTGTCCAGTTTAGCGCGGAACAGAAAGCAATATAGTGGCTAATGTGGCTTGAGGTTATTTTAAAGAAGATAAAATCAGCATCTTTCAAACGTCTTTCTACAGGAGAGCGCATCTTGGCCTCCCTCCCACCTCTTGGAGTCGAGATGCCACTTGATGGATACGGACAAGAGGAAGAAATACTCCTCACCAGCGGGGAAGAAGGCTCACCCCTTTATCTTAATTAATCTCGAAGGCATTAATGAAATTGAATGGCCAAGCTGCTTCTCCCTCGACGGCGACGAATCAATTTTAAAGGTTCCGCCTCCTCTTCCCTCCCTTTTGTTGAACACCGGGGCACGAAATCACGTAGGGGGACTCCCTCCCTTCAGATATCGACCTAAATGTCCATTCCTTGAACTGATTTATTTATTCTTCCTAAACCTCCGACGCGTATCCGGTGTCTCTGCGTATGAAGTGGGGAGGGAATAAAGAGTGAATTTGGGCTCTTACGGTTTTCTGAAGAGGAAAGCGTTAGCTGAAGAATGTCTGCAACCAGAATTGACTAAGCCACACATAGATGTCGTTACGACTTCATTATCTAGAAAGTTATGTTTTTTAAATTTCATTTCATCTGAAGGAGTTTCGTACCTCGGATTCAACTAAATTAAATTACACTTTCGGAACTACCTTGTTTTAATCACACAAAGAAGTAGTTTTGTATTATTTCATGTGTTCTTTATACAGGTCCCTGCTATCACTGTGAATTTTTTTTAAGTAATTTAGGAACGGTGAGCAAAGACATGGTCTCATATCCGAGAAACCCTATGGAGGAGATCAAAACGTGGACAACACGTCTACACTAACCTACAACATCGGACAGGAAGATCCACATCACAAGATTCGCACCGTACCTTGACTACTCTTGTTTCGGAAATCTGTGCAGCAAGGTCGCGCATAACGGTTCAGAAGGGGTGGAAGCTAGTGGACGGAGCAAAGAAGTGTGCGATGCTGCAAACGGCTGTAGCTACAGCTGCGTTTTCCCTCCATGCAGTCACTTTCCCTCACACGAGTTGCTAAGTCGAGCCCTACCTGTGCAGAGGATTTTCGGTCGCATGTTCCAGAGATAGCCGGGACAGATTGAAGGAGCTAAACTCATGTGCTTCGAACCATAAGTATCATCACAATGAGATGATATTATTCACCTCGTTTTCTGTTCTATATATCAGCAATATATGCCATTTCTCAAGGAGCCACACCAGCTGTTCAGCCAAGCATCATCAGGCTCCTCTGCATAGACAGAACCAATAACTTTTAGATTCAAGGGTTCCACTCGACATTCCACGGCAGCGGGCTTACCGGATCAAGGAAATATAGCTTCGCAGGAAACATTACAATACTTACCACTGCAATTAGTATATAAGCTTAGTTGTTGTTATGAACAAAAATATATGTTGCTGATAGTAGTCGTTGTGCATAGCTAGAGAAACAGCTAGTTCATTGAACTATCCATCCTATTTGCCTATTTTGATGGTCAGGGAAAGGAATTTTAGGTTTGTCAATCCCAAGTACAGAGATCATTTATCATAGTGTGCATCGAAGAGCTCGAATCAAAAAGTAAATTTTCAGATGCCGAATAGTCTATCGATGTTGTATTGGGAAAACGATTGGCCAAGGGACCGATCCTCACTGTGTGTCCACAAGTTAGCCCACTGATGGATGGCCGCGTGATTAAGTGCCTTTTCTCCAAGAACCTTAAGATTACTCCTTTGTTTTCAGCATTCTTATGGCATTTTGAACAGCATCTAGACCAACCAGTATCATCTGCTCAGACCGCAGCTTAATGCATCATAGACTTTAAACACCACTTTAAAATTCTCCTAGGAATGGATACCCTCATCAGTTTACACCCTAGAGGTATCATGTGTAAGCCAAAGGAGCGTGCTACCGTATTCTTATTTTACGTCGTTTCTCTGTCACTAAGGGCTCCTGCGTAGCCATATGGTTAACGGTCTAGCCTTTGGTGCGCGCGGTCTCGGGTTCGATTCCAGATTTTGACGTTGACCCAGGAGGACAATTGAGGAGCTAATGTGCTCGAAAGCCAGAAAACAGGGGCGATGGGACTCGATGCGCTAACTACGCGTCACCCAATGAAAACGCCGCTCTGGCAGGCAATGGCTCTTAGAGGGTTGTTGCTCCATAGAGTGTTAGGAGTTTCTGTCACTTAGCTACTAGTTATGGTGCTTAGACGATTGGTTGATTTGGTGTTTTAAGTCCACTATAGCACAGTAAGGCTAATCGGGACTGGACCTACAGTTTAAAGTGGGATCCGAACCACCATGTGCCTCCATCGGGTATTGAACCCGGGACCCCTTGATTACAAGGCGACGACGCTACCACTGCGCCATCGGGGAGGCCCCTGGTGCTTAGAAGGAGCTGAAGAAAGGACACTCATGGGTTTACACCGTATAGGTACGTTCATTCCTAAGGCAAGAGGAAGCGTGCTAATAAAATCTAATTTTACTTCACTTCTCTACCTAAACTGAAGTAAGGACAGTCATCTCCAGACCAGGACTCGAACCTGGGATACTAAAGCAGCGAGGATGTTTGAAGTCATGTCTATGTATACCGTATGTGCAGTGTAAAACGCAGGGGAGAGAGCTATGTCATTTTCGGTTTCGGTCACGGTAAACCTAATTTCAACGGTTAATAGTCAGCCAGTTACTTAAGACAATGAGCTTTCAAGAGGAACCCGAAGATATGGTTAGATCACTGTATTAAGTGGAAGTCAAACAGCGAAATAGTAAGCTCTTAATTATTGAATCGGAAACAATTATCCGAAGATATCCCCTTTTCCCCGCCGGGAAGAGAATCCCAGCTCTCCAAGAACTCTCCCTGCCTCCCCTTTCCACCACTTCTTCAGAAACGTACGGAGCTCTCCAGCTAAGCTCTGTCGGAGATAAGGAAACTACATCCAATAAAGGAAAGATACGAGCGCGGGTCTTTTAGTTAAGAAAAGGATACGCCCGCCTTCTCGCGCCCCGAAAGCTTTTTACTTCTCTTCCGAAACAGAGGTTGTCTGGAGTTGGGGGGGAGAGTTAAACTCCTCTCTCTCTCTTAGCTGCATTGAGATAACCTCCTTGGTACGGATGCTGGGGGGAGGATCAATTGTGGGGGAACGGTCTTGTTTCTTGCGTCGTGGAGGATTAGTAACTGAGATGCGCTCTTAAAGACTCGGCTCGTCATAGGAGAAGACAATCTGTTTACTACGCGCTAGTAAAGTCGTTAGTTTGTACAGTCACCATCAATAAAAATTGTGACATATATATCCTGAAATTCTCGCTTCACTGCAATGTGTTGTGTGTTGCCTAACTGTACGGAAAACGAAATTGTTATTGAAGTTCGCTACTGCTCCTAATGTTAGGCAACAGCAACGTGTTCCAGTGAATTGAGTATTTCATGATCAAGATGTAATTTTTATTGATAGTTACTGTACATGGTAAGCTTCGTTGCTTAATAATCTAGTACCCTTCTATAAATTTTATAATAACGATCCGTCTGCAAGAAATGAATCTAATATTCTAAAAGATGACAAATAGTTAGTTTAAAGTACATTTTACGCATATACCCAGATAGGCTAATAGGGATTGGACTGTGCAAAATGCCTTCTGGTCGAATCGATCCCGAAGTCCTTCATTACAAGACAATAGCTATGTGGCAGGTTGAAAACGGACCAGTAGGTCCTTAGATGAATGTCTGAGTAGAGATTACATAACTAATAATATTCGAATATAATAAAGGGTATAGCAGTATATAACCAGTATAAATGGGTGATCTATTACTTGGTAACAAGCTAATATTCTTAATTGTAAATCAATAGAATTAATACAAGTAAACTTATATTGTATACTTTGATTCATCTGTGCATTATTCATATTATGCCATTAGCTAATTATGATGTTATGCAAGCTGTATGAGGACACTAGTTATCGGAAGATTTATTTTTAAAAAAGGTCTCAACATGCATCTCTCGTTACACCTGACAGGCTATGAATTACAAATGAATACGCAGAGAATATGCCTGCGCACACTTCTAATGAAATATGCACACAAGTATATTATTTTCATACGTATTCATTTTGAAAAAGGCTCCTTAAAAATATGACTTTTATTTAGTATCCTGTTAGTATAGATACACCCAGGATTCACACCTAAATATATTCGTTACCCAGAAAGGTATGGGTAACTGTAACCGTGCCGTCAACAGAGTTTCATTCGAGTGGTCGACAAGATATTTTCATGTGCGTTGCATGTGTCCTAAGTTTCTCCTCTGCCTCTTCCTCTATTTCTCTCTCGGTGTGCTTTTATCGTCTTTCTTTCTTTCTTTCCTGGTGTATATCTTTTTCTTTTTGTTTTATTCTTTGTTTCTACCTTATCCCTGTCTCAATCTTTCCCTTCTCTTTTTCTCTTCCCTTTCTTTCTTTCTTCTTCCTTCCTCTGTGTCTCAATCTTTCTCTGTCCCTTGCTTCCTCTGTTTCTGTTATTTCTTCCTTTGTGTCTATTTTCTCTCTTTCAGTTCAATTCTTCTTCTGTGTGTCCGTCTTCATATTTGTTTCTGCCTATCTATCTTTTCCCACTATCTCAATGTTTTCTCTTCCCTTTCTCCTCTGGTTATATTTTACTTCCTCTATGTATCTATATTTTCTTTTGCCTGTGTTTCTCTCCCTGTTTCTATCTTCCTTCATCTTGTAACTGTCATACTTTTTATAACGTTCACAATTAAGTTGTATTAATGATAAAAATCTTTGATAAGAAGAAAAACATTTCATTATCACTGTTACTGTTCTAATTATGTATTTTTGGATATAGTGAAATACACGAATTCGTAAGTTGTTTTCTGTATTTTATTTCTTAAAACAAATTATATATTTTTACTAGTTGCTAATTTAAAATCTAACAGCAACAATCTGCGTCTCACTTTTCGTTTTCTATCTTCTTTATTTCCTCTAGTTTTCTTTCTTTTTTGCTCAGTATGTGTCTATTTTTTACTTTTATCTTTTCATACTCTTTCTTCTGACCTCCTCCTTCTGGTTTTCTATATTTTCTTTCTTTTGCTTCTTTCTTTAATTCTCTCAGTTTTCGTTTCGTCACTTTCCTTCTGTATTTCTGTCTAATTCTTTCTAGCTCTTTATATCTTACCTTCCGTCTGTTTCTTTGTCTCTTCAGTTTTATCGCCTCTCTTTCGCTGTGTGTATGTGCCTGTGTTTGAGGGAGAGAGAGAGAATTGTCCTCTACTACAAATGATACTGATTTAGGTTGTTTTGGCGGAGAGTGGACCAGAGACCTCTGTGACGAAGCCTGTGAATTAGGAAAAATTGCTAATTGCAATTATTTTTTCAAAAATTGTAATTTTCCCTCCTTTTGACAATATTATCATGAGATCAACACAATATATAATCCATAAATTGCATCTTCATTAATATTTTTTAAAGTTTTTTGGGGTGCCATAGTTCGACGTTGTGCCTGGGTGTAATTTTTACCTTCTGCCACCAATGCTTGCATATATAATATGATATTCTGTCAAGTCAACAACAAGAACTGTTTCATATAAATTACTCTAACGCATATTTTCGATTGGTATAAATTTCCTTAAAGCCTTCTTTGGATTGTTATGCAAAAATCCCGTTTGTTGAAGGCGCAAATGAAGCGTAGTTAGTCATTTGTCCGCGCGAGGCAGAATTGATGTTCCGGCGCGAGTCGCGTCGACAGGTGGGGGCACCGGGAGGGGTGGGGGAAGGGCGGGGTGTTTATGAGCTAAGAGAGGTGTTCGCTATTCATCAAAGTCCTTTATTACTCCACTTTCCCGCGTTAAAAGGAAAGGGCGCGAAATTACTCTCCGGAAAATTTAGTTCCAATATCGCCCGACGCTTGGCGCTCGCGTCGCTCCTTGTTAGCTCCTAATAGGAAGGGTGTTTGCCGGCCATATTCCCGATTTAGCCCTCGTTATGGACTCCGGTCCCGGAGGCCCGGGCTTCATAATTTCGTGTTTGTTCCTTAATCTACGACGCTTCCATATGGCACCGTCAAGGTGGCGCTTTTTCATTCAATTTTTACAGCCCCTGAGCAGGTTGCCTTGCTGTAAAATTAAGGCGGGAAATTAATAAATAAGTTTTAATTCTTCAAAGTGAGCTAGAGCCAACAACATGAACTGACTGACATCGTAAGATAAAAAGCAGGCGAGACTGTGGCACTGTTCTCAAAGGAACATTAAATCTCAAGGTTTTAGACAAGTTTGGAAATCAGTTGACACTAAGTGTATATTCAAATACTTGTCGATAAGATAATGCACTATTTTAAAGTCAAATTTTTCCTCGCTCACTAAAGTGGGTTGGTCTAGTAACTTCCACATGGACTTCCACATGAAAATATGGGCACTACTACTCGAAAATTAGGTCTAGTAGGTAAGGCGTCTGACTGCTACGGTTCGATTCCAGGGATGGATGATCTAAGGTTGGAATTTTTCCTGTCTTGTCCCTGTATAAAACGGCTCCGGGGCTCACCCAGCCTCAAATCAATGG
Organism: Lepisma saccharinum; assembly: GCF_977018435.1. Lineage (NCBI taxonomy): Eukaryota > Metazoa > Arthropoda > Insecta > Zygentoma > Lepismatidae > Lepisma > Lepisma saccharinum. The sequence continues at coordinate 156,636,238 of NC_139229.1, read as the reverse complement.
GTACCTGTGGGCAATACGGGGGGGTATAGGCGGCCAGAGCGTGGTGCTGATCACGTCACCTCCAAATTGCCCGAGATCGAGAATGTGTGGGGTCCTGCTCCCACATCCCTTTGTAACGACCGCCATGTTAAGCAGATTTCAGTTGTATATTGGCATTTATCTTATTCATATACTTTCAAGTTAAGAACTTGGATTAAATTATTTATACTTAATTGTTTTTATAATTCATGTATATATTTACGTTTTATCTTATGTTATATTATCATTCGCGTATTTTTGCAACATTTATTCAGAATTTATAGGCTAATAATTATTCCAAATAATATATGCAACGTTTTCATTGTTTTTCAAATCCAAAATTGCTAGGATTATTACTATCTTTCACGCAAATTTTGTTGTTTAAGCACAAGTTAAATACATTTCTTCTTAATATTGATTTTTGTTCAACAATGTACAAGATTGAAGTAATTTGTCTTCGTTATAAACTAAATCTTTATTTAATCATTTTTATGTGTAAGGGCAAATATGATTTATTTGATAAAATCAGTTTAGTTATTTCTATATAGTTTAATATTGTAATATTATAGAAAAGTATTTATCCCTCCTTTTCAATAAAATATCGTTTTCCTATTGGCTGTTTATGTTAGGAGTGGGGGAACCACGCTTCGTGTTCTTGGCGATGTAAAAACTTCCACTTTGACATTTTTAATTGTTGCCAACCTGAACTTTAGCTTACTATCGCTAATTAACATTAATGTGTTGTATAAATTATCAGTTTTTCTTGTGTTATTTTATGTTATGAGTTGGTATTGTACGTTAGAACAATATGTTATGCTGCGCCTCGCGCTTGAGGTAGGTAGTTGAGGTCTTGCTATTAACTGTAAAGGCTCTCGTGTTAAATAAGCTTTTTATCACTGCCTACGAGCGTGCATGACCCAACAAAATACAATTTTTAACTTGTGCGAATCAGTATGTACGCACGCGATTCGCAATTAAAGATTTTGGACATTTTAATTATGAAGTATTTGAATTATCTTATTTACTGCCATGTGTCGCAATTTGGTGGTTTCCTTCCTGGACGAAGGGTGGATCGTCTTAATCCCGATCCCTGTGTGAGAAGTGGTGCTCCCAACTGACCAGCCGGAGCAAGGAGCGGTGTGTTGCCAATTCGGATCTCCATACCCTGGAGTTACGAGTGGTGGCACGTTGCACCTTAAATGTGCCTTCATGGCTGTATGCACGGGGTACTTGCTTTAAATACAAGGCATCCGAATATAAACTTCCAGCTCAAATACAAGCCACTAGCATAAAAACAAGCAGAAGAGTAAACACAGCAGTTTCTACATTCAAGGCATCAATAGAATACACCAGAACTCGAAATTAATGAAGTTCAACGTTGATGCATCGAAAGTGCTTCAATTGTGACAGTTAAACGTGTATTAATTATTTTTTGAAATGAACTTGTCTGATATTCTCAAATGATGCATTTTAGTTTTTCAGATGGAATAGTAGCTAATACGAGTACCCTTAATGCATTTCTGTATGAATTTTGATGCATCATTAGCAGTTTAATATGTTACTAGTGTCAACGTATTTGTGTCATTTGGCACATTTTGAGCTCTTCTGTACATACCGACATCTAGCTACAAGGTAACACTCAGGATACAAAGAAATAGCTTAAATACAAGTCAACAGTCCAAATACAATATCGAAATAATTAGTATCTGCTCTGTTTTAGCAATACAAGCAACCAGCTTAGCAGGGGCTACAAAAGAAAGCGCTCAGTAAAATGCGCTTCAATCTGTATCGCCCTTAAAAGCTATATTATCGCGTGCAATGAAGATTATTCAAGAGGAATCAGAAAAACAAATCATCTCTACTTCCAGGGATCCCCCCCCCCTGTCTTCGCGTGCTTAGGTAGCGTGCGAAGAGAAGGCGAACGAAATAACTTATTTCACTCCAAACATCTCCTGTATCTATGTTTAGGTCACCTGAAAACAGAGATTCTTAAAAAATATGAATTCAACTTCGAAATTATATTCATGACTTTGAAGGAGAGAGATTTTGTTTCACTTTCAGCGCAGAAGGTTTTCTCCATGAAGAAATTATTATGCAGATGTTGGGTCGACTTCAAAATTCCTGTATTTCTGCCAAGGGAATTCTGTCCCGGGAATCTCTGGAGCAAAATAACGAAATCAAGTCTCTGCGCAAGTAGTGACTCATGGAGCTCGACCAATTAACGCGTGTGAGGGAAGTGAGTCTACGGAGTGACTGCAGCTACCAGCCGTTTGGAGCAGCCCAACGGCTTTGCTCGGTCCACTCGCTTTCTGCCCTCTCTACAGTTATGCGCGGCCTTGCTCCACAGATTACAGTATCCAGTGACGAATGTAAAAATGAATCACTGCTTGTTTCCTGCAAGAATTATATCATCTGTGATGAGAATAGTCTGATATATAATCATGATGAAGATCTGTCGTCATATTGTTAAAATATTTACACACTCTAAAAAAATGCAACCAAGTTGTCACCTAACGTGACAGCGTGACAAGGCTTTTGGTGTTAATGCGGAATTAGGATTGTTTTTACACCATCTTTTGGTGTCTTGTTAGATCATTCGCTATCAAACCACACCAATTACGGAGGCCTTCAAAACACTCGACTAGGTTTTATGTTACACAATTTGTGTGTAACACCACTATTGATGGCGACTCAGTTGCAGGCGACACTAAGTGCAGGGTCAACAAATTCAATAAGGATCTATTAATTGGCAATCATTTTTTCTAATCGAGTCCTATAGTTAATGAAATTTCTCTATTTGTCCCAACTGACATTTAAAAAACCATTTAAAACAACTTGCACACGTTAAGAAAAGTCGAAAGAAAGAAAAGGGGAAAAGTCTCTGGGAAAACTTTGGCCGCAGCTTTCCCGTATGGACACCGGAGCGTCAGATGTGCGGATCGTTTTGAGTCTCTGAGAATTCTGGGCCTCTGCCCAAGTGAGCGAAGCCTGGTGTCGAGCCATAAGTCGAGGCTGAACGACCAGTAAAGATGAGCGAAATATATCGAGAAGTGGCTGTGAAGCTCTGCATGAGAATTTCCTGAAAGATGCCGTTTGGGTGAAGTCTCTGCATTTCGGAGAGATCTCTCTCAAGGTCTAGCCCACTGATGCAAGTCTGTGTAATTTCAAGATTCAAGATGTCCAAAGTAAAACACTTCTTCCCAAAGGATATACGAGGTTCCTGAATGTTTTTCAATAGTAGCGGTACAGCGCCTTGACTAACGTAATGTGGAAAACGGCACTGTTCTGGGCGCTCTGGCTGGTTCCACTCGAATATGATACCGCTAGAGGCGCTGGTGTCGGCACACCTGCATGTCATTCGTCTGCTTATAATGGAAGTAAATGGAGTTTTCGCTGCAACGTCTAATTCTTTTACATGAAACATTTCTATGAATGTGATAATTGCTATGATATTTGGTACAGTTATCGCGAAGATATTAACTAACATTCTAGACAGTTGATCACGTCCTGTTATCGTCATACTTTCGTTAATAATACGGGAGAAAAAATACGCGTGGAATGCTCTTGGCAACTAAATTTTTATGTATGAATTAGGCTCATTATTATTATCATCATTTCTTATAAAGATATACACATTGAAGCATTTGTATTTTTGATATTTACTGTCTCTTTTCTTCCGCTTTAAACTAATCGCGGCAATGATGACAATGATGATTGCATGAAACGACAAGGGGAATCCCACAAAACGTTCTTAGTGCCATCGACATGAGTGTAAGGAAACTTTCAGACCAATGGGACAAGCGACAAGGGATGTTCACACTGATGTGACTAGTGACATAGACACTTCCAGATTGTAAAATAGCATTCATTGCCCATGAGGGTCCAAACAGCAAACGACACGTTCATATGGCGTATTCACGTGCTACTTGTTACTTCGGCCGGAAAGCTCCTTAAGGGAGGGGTGCTCAGACCGAAGCGACGGGCTACAGGGGGAGTTCCCAACTAAGTGACAAGCGACATGGTGCCTTCAGTCTATTAGCAAGCGTTTGCTGCTAATTGTGCGAACAACAGATAGGCGACACGATAAACCGCATGTTACAACATCAGATCTAGGCGACACGATAAGCCACACGTGTCGCTTGTGCGTCGCTCATACTGGGCCATTTTCTCAATAGCTTGCAACATGTTGCCGTGGTTTGTTGTTCGAGCATACGCGATGCAATGAGTGTCTTGCTTTAGGGAGATTGAGCATCAAAGCGACAAGCGGCACGCGACACTTATCGCTTGAGGATTTCGCCAACCGCACGCTGGCTTATGCTTCCCGTCATGCCGCTACGATGTGAAATGTTGCTCTTGATTGGCTCGTTTCCAAGCAACATGTGTCGCATGTCGCTTCGGTATGAAAGTTGCCTTGGACCGAAGGACCAGTGTCGCTTATGTGTGAAATTCTCGTATTGTTTGTCGCGTGTCGCTTTGGTGTAAAATCTCCTTGCGGAAACAGGTGCAGTCAGAGCTTGTGTCCCTACGGTTCGAAAGGCTGCATTGATTACCAACTGCTCGCTTCCAAGCGACACTTGTGGTTTGTCGCCTCGGTATGAAATATCTCTCAGGATACTATTATATTCTAATAACACAGAAAAATAAAACTCTAGTACACAATCCAACACCTGACGTCCGGAATCACTTTGCGATGTTTCTTCTTGTGTTACGCATGCTTTTTATTTATTAATTTTATTTTACTTTTCTTTCCAAATTAATGCCGTTTCGTGACTGCAAATCACTCCACAAATATAACTGTTTCCATCAATTCACGTACCGCATTTCAAGACAAACAAATCTACACAATATATTCCAAAAACTAACTAAGCCGCATTAATTTCAAAAGAAAATTAGCAGTCGTACTGATCGCACTCTCATCTATGTTGTCATCCGTCTGGGGAACTAGTTTCTTGGGTCGTTTTCCAAACTACGTTATTCAAGGCGCTGTAGTAGCGGGGAAATTTTTGGAAATATGGAGGTTTTCTTAATGCTCAGAAAGGTAAAGTAAAGCATTGTACCATGAGAGACACATTCAGGGGATGGGTTAGGTATCATCGGCCTTTTTTTTCCTTTCTTTTCTTTTTCTTCAATGATGTGATCACCACCATGCTCCTGCCGCCTTTACCTCCATGGTTACCCCCAGGGTACCCATTGATGTGAGTCTGGGTGAACCCCAGGGCCGCTTTATGCGGAGACAAGACCGGGAAAATTCCAACCCGGGTCTCCCATGTGGCAGTTAGAAGCTCTACTGACTAGACCACAGCGGGTCAGCAATCTAACGAAAATATCAGCTCAAATTGGATTCCGACTCGAGGGAATGGCGTACAAGGACAATGCGTAGCTTTGACGTCACCCACCCTGGCCAAAATGGCAGAAAATCGACGTAAATTTAGCAAATTACAAAGAGACAACAATACTGCAGGATTAAGCTAACCACTACACCGTCTAATCTGAGAATAGAAGTAATACATATGTGGTGTTACTTAAAGTTACACTTCATCTAAGGCAATATCGTCTGTAGCTATGTTTCCATGGTATCATGAAGGCACGTGGGGAGGAGGGGGTGGATTTAGGGCTTGACTCATTCTCGATCTCGGCCATAGTGGAAGCGATCAGCAGCACGTTCCAGTCACCTTCAGCCATAAAAGGTGCGTAATTTATAAGAGTCTGGGTGTGAACCACAGTTATTTAGTGCGGGGAACATGTTCAGGAAAATTGATTTAATTTTTTTGTTATTTATCGTCGATTTTCTGCCATTTTGGCAAATCGCAGCGATGAGAAAGAGTGATGATTTCATGAAAATGATGGGACACTCACAAAGAACACCCAGGCTCAGGCTAGGATTTGAACCCCGGATCCCTGCGTCATAGAGCTATGCTAACCACTTCGTCACGGAGATAAGCAATTTCCATTTTACCATTAAACCAAGATAAGTACATTGGTGGTAACAGGCATCTTACTGGTTGGGCCGTTGCGCTTAGAACTTAATTTTAAGCCGGTAAATAATTGCCATATTGACATGTTACGTCTTTGTTTCGTTATCGCTTCATTTTATGCGTACTTTGCTTTTTGTGCCACTTTTGGCTAATTAGCGAAGATGAGGATGAGTGACGACATGATGAAATTGATGAATGGACACTCAAAAACATCCATGCCCAGGCCGGGATTCGAACCCGGAACACCTGGCGTCGTAGCGCGATGTGCTAACCATTCTGCCACGGGGGCTGCTGCAGATTTTCGTATATTGCAATGAGACAATATGAAATTATTTTATATTGTTCATGAAAGTTTAGAAAATGTGATATTGACATTTATAAAGTGTATCTATATTTGTTCAATTCGTTGCATGTCTAAAGTTAGAACCCAGGACCTACTACGTTGCAGGGCATTAATATACAGTTTACCAATATATCACAAAAATGAAGATACATGAACTCGCGCTCATGTTTCATCTGCATTGGTAAATTCAGTATTATGAAGAACGATTCTCTAGCTATTGAACCACAACGTACGTGAAATAATCGTTGCAAGAACGCCTCCAGAGAAGCACCAAAAACATGTCGCAAGAATGCAAATGAGGTCTGTTTCTCCGCATTGTTAAGATTTCGTGCAAGCGCAGATATCAACTTTTTCCCCTGAGTACCAAGTTGCCAGGGCTTAACGGCTGAATATCGCTCTTACAAGGATTAGGCTTCATGGTGATTTAATTGGCTCTTTGTGATCTCCAGAGGAACGCAGAGTTATCTCCCAGCGCCATCACTTAGCGGAAGGTGGAAGTAATCGGCTTTCAGATTAGTGAGAGATGTTAGCACCTCGTTCCAACCACGCTCTTCGTTAAGAAAATGAAATTTCCAGTGATCTTTACAGTTGGGTCGTCATTACGACCTGATTTCTAGAAACCATTCTTGAATGAAAGTAAAAAAGAACATCCAATGGATCGCTTTATCAAAATGTCTATTTTTTGTATGCAAATACTTAGAACCGAATTGTTAGCGCTCTTACCTTTGGCGCTAAAGGTTCTAGGTTTGATTCCCTGTCGTAGCTTTAACGAATTGTACGGCATCGTGAGGCGCTGGCGTACGCAGAATTACTTTTCGAGAGGGGCTGGAATTGTAAAGGTGGCTGCTTTCTAAGGGGGGGCCGGTGTACACAATAAGATATTTAGTATTTTAAAAACTTTCCACATGGCAATCGAGGAATTTGGATTTACACTCTGGTTTTTCCAAGTTTTTCACTATTTTTATTTGGAAATTTTAACTTTCACAAAATTTCCGACGGGGCTGTAGCTCCATCAACCCCCTCTCTGCGTACGCCAGTGTAGTGTCGTGAGGGCAATTGAGGAGCTACTTGAAAGCAACAGTAGCGGACTAGATGAGCTGACATGTCACCCATTTTTTAAAAATCGGAAAGCTGTTACACAACAGTTGTTTCTTGTTCTTTTTATGCGAATATTGAGTAATTCTATGTTCTTCCAGTTCCAGGTCACCGGAAGGGGCCTGTATTTGCCACACACTCCTACTAAACCCGTCCACCAATGGATAAGAACAATTTGTGTGGTGACCAGTTAGGACGTCTGACTGCTACATGGTTCGATTCAGGTGCGAATTCTTTAAAGCACAGCTCTGCATAGGTTGGTTCATCCATTCTCAGTCTCGAATAAAATGGTTACCTGGGGAGGGGGCAAGGGCGGTTCAAGCATGGGGTTTCTCAGAATTCTTTCACAATGGCCGAAATTGTGAATGTGTGGAACCGTTACCTCGACACCCCCTATGAGCCTCGATGGCTTGTTGCCATGTTGCCTTTACCATTACCACGCAACTTTCTTGAATAAATATTATTTGGCATTGTATCTCTTAATTTCCTTTCAACTTCCATTATATGGCGCAGTAAAAAAATGTTAATATTTCCGTTCCTCTTTTCTGGGACGTTGTAGAAAACACTTATCCTTATTACAGGCTGCCTTTTCGTAATATTTTTTTCGCGATATACTGAAATGAATGGTTTCAGGTTTAGGTCATGTTTTGATATTTGGAACACCAATTTTGTATTGCGTGATCCATAAAAGATATCGAATCCTACCAAATATTTTCCACAGTAGAAGGCAACTGATCGCTCTTCGAAATCTCTATTCGTTGAACTATCCAGCCTAGCTATTACCTATTTTTGGAATAGGGGAAAAGTATAATATATATGATATCTCCCTTTCTCACTCTTATTGAATGGGTTGCCAGGCACCTGGGTTTCCTTTAGAAGGGGGCATGCTTGAAATGTACAGCGTGTCCACAAAAACATTCCGTGATTATAAACACATATAGCATCGCTCTCTGTACTCATATTTATATAAAATTGTTGCCATTAAAAGCAGAAACTCAAAAATGTTAATACCTAACTACCTACCCCAGTGGCACTCAATGTGTGCTCCTCGTGTCACCTTCCAAACATCAAGGCGATATTCCCACTTATGCCACACGCGTTCCATTGTATCTACAGTGACGGTCCCGATGGCGGCAATGATACGACGTTTCAGATCTTCCAGATCTTGAGGCAGTGGGGGTACGTATACAAGATATTTTATTTGACCCCATAAGAAGATGTCATAGACAGGCAAGTCAGGGGACCTCGGTGGGCACTTGCAAAACACAGCATCTTTGTTTCCGGAGGGCCCAACTTCCTTCAAGTTTCTCATTTAGAAAATTCCGAACAACGGGATGGATTTTGGACACGGAGGATTTAGGGATGTTTAACTGCAGGCTAGCTCTACATAATTTGCTTCTAACAACAATGCCATTTACAATAACACATTAGCAATCGAAAGATTTTTTCCTTTTTTTCAGTTTTTTAATTATTTTATTGTTATGTCATCTATTGTTGTAGTTGACGCCAACAATTACACAGCCAGTAAAATTCTTTGAGCTGTTCTTTCGAATGGTATCGGTATATATTTCGTAATATACATAATTAAAATTTTGTGGTCGTTTATAATCACGGAATGTTTTTGTGAACACGCTGTACCTATATCACTGATTACTCTTCTATGATCTTATAGCACACGCTTATTAGTATATATTTCTTGTATCGCAACAATTATGACTTCACGCTTTCTAAATTTCAATGTATAATGCAATTTCGTACGCACTAAAGTGCTATAATATATTCAGAGCTTTGCATTTTTGAATCTTCTGTTCATTCTAATTATGAAGCTATCAAAGTTTGAGGGCATACATTGTTCCGGCCTCCATGGCAAATTGTCCGATGTACGCAACGTGTCTCATTTTTGTATGCTGGGTAAGACACGGACGTTTCATTACGTTCGTCCCTTCATTGACTTCATTAGTTCATCCTCATTCCGCGATTAAGCCAAGAGGTAGAAAACAGTCGTAGAAATAACTGTGAAGGTCGGCGGCGTTATACGAAATATATATAAAAAAGGAGTGCTTGTTATTTAGATTTAGCTCAAATGACTCTTGAACAAAATTTAGGGGAAGCACGGGTAATATCGTACGCAGGCCAAAACCAGATGGCAAGTAAAATTCGCACTGTGGGGTTGGTATCTCTGAATTGCATGGCAAGGAGACAGTCAGTGTTGAGGAGGCTCCTGGAAGATATTATGCAGATGTTTAGTTAACTAAAGCGTGCATAATTAAAAAGAATCTGGTTCGCAAGTGTAAGTAAAGAACGTAAGCTCACAGTAAATAGTTAGACCTCGAGCATACGGTAATAAGTTAAAACGAGTAGATCGTGTATGCGAATGGTTCACTACATGTTGCGTGTTTATGCATTGAAAGAAACTGAATCGTTTGGAGTAATACCGCATGACTAATTACACAGTCAAGAGTTGACTTGAGGAATAATGGTCTAAAACCGTCAATTTCAGCTGCCATCAAACTATCGTAAAGTAAATGGTCGTGGCCGTTTTTAAAGTATTAACGGCTACTATGCACACAACTGAAATTTCAAATTTAAATTGGAAAGATATTTTATGGTATGTCTGATCCTCCGAGTTTACTTTATTGTAAACACGAAAGAAAGGTGATTTCACGAATGTGCATGTGCTTACGAAGAAAACGGTTGCGTCCTTTTTGTAAGAAATGTTATCTTCTAACGGTAAAATTACGGTAACTTATAACAGTGTGTTTCGATAATTTTGCTTAGTTTGTCTTTGCAAATTTCGTAATGCCATTGATATATTCAGGTTTTGCATTTCGTGACATCTGTGCCAGTTAACGAAGATACAAAACACCAAATCAATCCAATCCAAAGGTAATACGATATTACCCTGTTCTCTCCTAGTACTTCGGATTTTTTTGTTCTTGTCGTAAGGCCCGTCTCCTCATATATAATACAGAACGTGTATATAGGTATATTATGAAACTGCACGAAGGAAGGCATGCATGGACTTACCTCGTTAAGCTGAATGAGTAAATTCAAATATTTTGTCCCGTATTGCCCCGGTCTCCCATATTAGAGAATGGAGCAATTGCCACCCTGCAAGGCAGTGCAAGGGGAGTGCTAAAGAGTGCTTCCATATCCCCTTTGTTTTAGCAATAGAATTTCTAGTGAAGATGGACTCTTCGTTCCTGATTAGCTTGTATATCCAATTGTTCTACCCTTCTCTCTCTCTCTCTCCTTATCTCCTCTTCATCTCTCTGTCCTATTTATCCCTCCGTCCCTTTCTCTCCTTCTACCATCTTAACTCCTTCTGGACATTTATTATTACCAGTGGGGGAGAAGAGAGGTGTTCTGTGAGGGAGTCACATTACAATGCAATAAATGTGACTTTCTTTCCGCATAATCTTCCCGTCTTCTACCCTCTCCTCACCCTTATTTTTCTGGCGGCATTTCTGGAGAAAAGCCTGAAGCTTATGGTGATGTTAAGCACAAATTTATTTAAAAAGAAACAAAAAAAAATGGATTCTTTGGAGGAAATTATAATTTATTATCAAGAAAATATTTTGATTCTAAACAAATTATCACATGAGATTCCTCGCGCACATTGTCTGAAGGTGTCTCGTCATACAAATGGTAATATGGAAACCAGTAGAATACTCTCAGAAAATAGTGATCGTGTACAGCCACGGACAATTCTGGATTGAACAGCGCCATTGAGAATTAATGGGATTATTTCAAACCATAAATGTCCGTGACTGTACATTGTCTGAAAGAGTGACCTACCTTGAATGATGGAAGCTACGAATAAGATACAGATAGTTGCTGTCGATACGCCGTGGCTTAACGGTCCCATCCCAGAAAGTGGCGGAGGAAGGCTGCCTACAAGTGCGTGTCCCATGTGGAGCTGTCATTTACTTTCTCTTCGACAAACATCCTGTAAAAGAAGATGCACTTGAATTATTATATTTAGAATACAGATCTGTAATCTACAATGTATCAGCAACTGTAAGAGGGTCACTATTTATATTTTGAGCCTAACAATGAAAAAACAGGAATTTGGCATTGAAAACTGATTTATTGTTTTTCGAAGTATTCTCCTTTATGGTCAATACACTTTTGCATTCGTCCGAACCATTTGTCAAAGCAGTTTCTCCAATCTTCTTGAGACACCTCCATAATATGGTTTTTGAACGCATCAACGGCGTCTTCCGCCGACGAAAATCGTTGTCCACGCAATTTATTCTTGACATTCGGGAACAAGAAGAAGTCATTGGGTGCCATATCAGGACTGTACGGCGGATGACCCATCAATTCGATTTTTTGACTGTTCATAAAGTCGGTTGTTAGACGAGATGTGTGACAGCTGGCATTGTCTTGATGAAGAATGATCCGACGGCGTTTGTTTGTTTTCCGTATTTGACCGAAGACCTCTGGCAAACAAATTGTTGTGTACCATTCAGAGTTGACCGTTCTACGTTCCTCTAAAGGCACAGTTGCCACATGACCAGTTTTCTCGAAAAAACAGACGACCATTTGTTTCGATGTGCTGCGAGCGCGAACAACTTTTGTTGGATTGGGTTCATCTTGAAACACCCATACAGTCGACTGCTGTTTACGTTCCGGCTCATATGCATATATCCATGATTCGTCACCTGTTACAATCTTATATACGTCTTTTGAAGCACCACGATTGTATTTATTGAGCATTTGTTTGCACCAATTGACGCGAGCGTCTTTTTGAGTTTTTGTCAAATTGTGTGGGATCCAACGAGAACATACCTTTCTCACAGCTAAATGATCATGTAATATTTTATACATATATGCTGGTGGAACTAATGCCTATGGTTGCCTCAATCTCACAGTATGTCACATGACGATCTTGCAGTATTAGGTTTTGCACAGCATCAATGTTTTCTTGAACAACAACTGATTTTGGACGACCTTCGCGAATCTCGTCGGTGAGCGAATGGCGGCCACGATTAAATTCGTTATACCAGCGTTTCACAGTAGCAAAGGATGGGGCTTCATCGCCAAATGTGGAAGTAAGTTGATCGATGCACTCTTGTCTTGATAATCCACGTCGAAAATCGTAAAAAATCATCGCACGAAAATGTTCACGAGTTAATTCCATTTTATTGTTGTCGCGCAATCTCCAAGGCAACATAAACATCACAAATCAAGCTATTGACAAAACATTTGAAGTACGTTATGGTCAATAATGCCAGACGATTCCGTGCAAACGTCAAATCGCGCCTAACTTCAATCAGTGTTGCCAAGGTTCAAAATATAAATAGTGACCCTCGTAGTTGTTAATCATAATGACCCACACACACACATACTAATCAATATTTGTTTTGTTACTGTTACTTTGCTCATTTATTACATTTAGAACGTAACTTACTTGATAAAGTAACTGAAAATGGCATGTAGTTACTTCTTTCTACATACTTTGTCCTCGCGTGACCGAATAGGTTTAGGCTCTTTTCTCTAGTTCGATTTCAAAAAATTAATTGTTGTCTCCGCATTGTCATGACAATTGAAGATCTACATGAAAGAAATATTGGGGTGTAAAGGTTATCACGAAATATCAATCTCGTTTCCACGTAGGGCATGCACTCTGGATTGCATATTGCAGACTATACTCTATTCCGGCAATCTCTGCAGCAAGGCTGAGCATAACGATGGAGAAGACGAGAAGACGAGTGGGCGGAGAGAAGCTGTATACACTGCTGCCAAGGCAGGTAGCTGCAGTTGCTTTTTCCCTCCACGCAATCCTGTCCCCTTGTATGAGTTCATTGGTCGAAACCTCTCGAGTCAGTGCTTGCGCAGAGACTTACAATCATTCGCTCTCTCCAGAGATTCCCGGAAAGAGTATAGCGCAGCTCTGGTGTCTCGACTCGCAGCCCCAGTATGATCTTCTGTTGTGCTTGTGTTGTGTTGTCCATATAGGTGTGTGACTGTCCCATTATCCATTTCATCCTATCGCCATTCATAACCATCGTTAAGATTAGCCAAACGTAAAAGAAGCCGCCCCCCGCTGCGGAGTCGTTAGCACATCGCACTATGACGCCAGGGGTCCCCGGTTCGAATGCTGGCCTGGGCATGGATGTTTATAAGTGTCCATTCATTACGTTCAACATATCATTACTCATCTCCATCTTGGCAAATTAGCCAAAAGTGGCTCAAGAAGCGAAGTCAAATAAATCCAATCAATCCAAACCAACATGGAAGAAAAGTGACGTAAAGCAAACTAAATCAATCAATCAATGAAAGAAATAGTAGCTGGATCCGGACTAGATAACAGCGACGATGGGATTCGATGCGACAACACGTGTCACCATAGGACAGGCACTTCGCAGATCTTCGCTCTCAAACCTATTTTATTAATTTTAGTTGTTTTCAATCTGTGTTTTCAGGATGAAATTTACATATTAATGTGGAAAAATGTTTGTAAACTCAAAATAAAGTTTTGAACATCTGTAAACGAGGTAATTATACGTAGGAAACATCAGCGAACGATGGTGCAGTTCGTGAAATATCTGTCTGTGTAGTTGTGCTGGACGTGTTCTCCTCTCCCTGCAGACACCAACAAAGTTTTCCGCACCAATCTCTCCAGCTGTCAACAGCTCTCCTCTGCCTCGGTCTGCCCACTTCTCCTCCAACCACCTTCTCTCTTCGTTCTCCTTCAACACTTCCATCTTCCGCACTTCCTATCAAGTTCACGTTTGCAACGAACGGACATTTCCTCTTTCAGAATATTTACAATTTTCTTATCGCGAGCTCCATACGTACACCGTAGAACATTCCATGAGCGTCTTACTCCATACGTTAGAATACGTTTCACACCCTGTATGGAAAAACTTTCCCTTTTGGAACTAAGATGCGGTAACGTCGAATTGGTGTTAGTTTTGGGTGTATTAGTAAAATGTGTTTTTGTGTAAAATGTAAAGTATAGTTGAAGGTTGATGCACTCAGCACCGTGCTCCGACTGCATTTAGCACCCCGCCCCCAACTTCCAGGGCTGGTCCTAGGTATCCGTTGATTAAAGGCTGGGAGAAGTCCAAAACTAGTCTATGAGGATCTGAGAAATCCCCACCTGGGATCGCCCACGCTTGGATAGATTGAATGATTGATTTAGTTTGTTTTAGCTTTTCTGCCACTTTTGGCTAATCGCGGAGATGAGGATGAGTAATGATATTATGAAATTAATGAAAAGGCACTCATAAAGGACCCAGATGGGGATTCGAAACCGGAACTCTTGTCGTCGTAGCGCCCTATGCTAACCACTCTGCTACGGAGGCTGGCACCACGCGTGGAATCTCTCTCATATAATGAAACAACAACGAGAACATGGCTATATACCGGGTGGCCAGAATTAAAGTTACCCAACTGAGAGCCCTCTGTAGATTGTTTGAGGCATCGTAGAACTCTGAAATTTGGTGAATCCACTATGTAGACCATGGGGAAGAGGATGGCGATAAAAAATAGTTCAATTTTCCGCCACCAGGTTGAAATATGGCGCTGTACTTCAATGATGGGTTGTAATAATGACGTAAACTGCTCCAATTGGTTATGGATTTGCCTTTACCTTGCAATCTTGCAATAAACGAGAGGTTATTTTCTCGCATCTTCCAGCCACTAACAAATGTCTTTCTAATTAATAACTCAGTTTCACTTAACGTGATTATTTGTACAACCCATCATGGAAGTACAGCGCCACATTTCAACCTGGTGGCAGAAAATTGAACTATTTTTAATCGCCATCCTCTTCCCCATGGTCTGCATAATGGATTCACCAAATTTCAGAGTTCTACGATGCCTCAAACAGGCTACAGAGGGCTCTCAGTTGGGTAACATTAATTCTGGCCACTCGTTATTTCTTATATTAACAGTATAAATCGCAGGTACAACAAAACAATTACTATGAAAATCAGTTTTCTAAAAAATGCTTTGTTGACTCATTTATTCAGTTATATATTATAAATGTTTTCTGCCCTATTTTATTCTGTTCAAACTTTTGTATGAGAAATATCACTAAGATCATTTACTAAACAAATGGATGATTTTAGGAAAGAAAGCTTACTAACTTTTTGTTTTTAACTCTATATTATATTTCTATATCAGTTCAAAATAAAAATTCTTAACTGAGAGTAAATATTTAGTGTTCGAAATGGTACTATGTGATCTCTTCAGGCACTTTGGGTGACAAAAATGCCTCGCTCCTCTACAAAGACTGTGCCTATGCTAGTTCTCCATAAGATATCCCTTTAAGACACACACGCACATTTATGGTAAAAATCATGTCAGAGTTTCGGTTACTGGACGCATGGGTACGCAAAACGCAATGAATTCCGGATAGTGCGAAATCAGCCGCAGAGAGTAATAAAATGTGATCGTACGTACCCACGATATCGCTTATGTTACACTCTGCGCAATCCGTATGAGTGAATCCCTGAATTGTTACGGTTGCGACATCTGCTTCGAATGGGAGAGACATGAATTTTCCACCCCTGAACAGGGGATTTTTTTTTTTTTTTTTTTTTTTGCGGCCGATTCTCGTACGAACATAGCGTTCACCTATTTAAATCTCTCCCAGAGGCAATGCTCCAAACAATATTTATTTGAATGCCCTATATTACTCATCTGCAGTGTCAAATGTCCGTAAAGTGTGGGAACATCAAGCCTATGTACTTTTCTCACCAACGTTTTTCTCTTAAAGATCTCGTTCAGACGATGAAACCTCAAAACGGCTATCCTGTATATATGCAAGCACGACATACACATTGAAAACCTAGCTATGGGACACTAAAGATATGCTGCATGAGCAATTATGATAATGATTCTCTAGAATGTGAATACTTCAATAATAGACGATATTTTGAAAGATAAGCTCAATCAATAAATGTGAGGCTACTCACTGTAAAATGCCATAAAGGTCTATGTGGGGAGGGGGAGGTGGAAGTAGGGACTGGGCCTACAGTTTAGAGTGGGATCCGAATCACTATGTGCCTCCACCGGGTACCCCTTGATTACAAGGCAACGACGCTACCACTGCGCCATCGGGGATATTCATCAACCTGTAGAGAATGCGTTTGAATAAAACTGAACAGTAGAGAAAGTGTTGGAAGAAAAGCTCAATCAATAATAGATATAATGTTTGAAGAAAAACTGACCAGCAGAGAAGAAAAGTTTTGGAAAAAAAAGTCAATTAATAGTAGAGAAAACGTTTGAAGAAAACTGAACAGTAGAAAAAGTGTTGGAAGAAAATCTCAATCAATAATAAAGAAAACGTTGAAGAAAACTGAACAGTACAGAAAGCGTTGGGAGAAAAAGTCACTGAATAATAGAGAAAACATTTTAAGACAACTGAACAGAGAACCCGTTGGAAGAAAAGCATAATCAATGATAGAGAAAACGTTTGAAGAAAACTGAACAGTAGAGAAAGTGTTGGAAGAAATGCTCAAACAATAATACAGAAAATATTTAGTAGCTCGGAGAACTTCGGAGAAAAGACTATATACTGTAGGGATTGAAGAGTTTATGGAACGACAATCGTATATGCATTCCGGAAAAACTATGTGCTCAGGCCTGCTTAGTGCTTGCGGCACAGACAAAAACCTGCTGTCAACTGATCCGAAAATCGGCCTATTTCTTCGTTACGGTCCGCTCCGCCCAAGTTAACAGTTGATCCCCGGAGGCCAAGCACTCGGAAACAAACTGCCATTCGGAGCAAGTCAAAGCGCCATAAATCCAGGTCTTCTACCTTCTCCGGCAATATCGCCTTCGCTGCCACGGCTGAGGGGATAAATCTACGGGAAGTGGCGGGGAAGGGAAGAAATCCGTTTTCCTTTCTCCCCCGTCAACCGGAGCTGGACAGTCGGAAAAATAACCCTGAGGGTTAAAGTTCGATGACTTTATGTGGCCAATGGAGAGAGGGCAGACAAAAGGGGCTACGGGTGAAGAAATTCGCCTCGAAAGCAACATCTGATTGCGTGTCTTTCGAGTTGCAATCAGGAAGGGACGACCTGACTCAGCAGGAGGACAGGGTGTTCATAAATTACATGGCCGGTACAGATTCTCATACAGGGTGGTCATTAAAATAATGATTATAGTGAATGTGAATGATCGACAGTGTGTACACTTTCAGCATTTTTTGCTTACAAATCTAGTTTCTCTCTTGGTTGTTATTGTTCAGTGAGTATCTACCATGATATGTTCCACACTTTTCGTTCTTACCCAAGTTGAAGTCCACTTTATGCTCAGATGGGTTAATCGGGACAAGATCTACAATTTGATGTGGCATAGCGCTAGAGTAGTAGTCTTGTGATCAAAGGATTCCGGGTTCGATCCTCGTTGGAGGCACATTGCACAGTTGTTCGATCCCCCTTCAAACTGTAGTTTCAGTCCCGATTAGCCAATTGGAGCATAAAGTTGGGTTTAAAACAAACACGCTATAGTTAAAGTGGCATCCGAGCAACAATACAATGTGCCTCCGCCGGGAAAGAGACCTAGATGCCTTCACTACAATACGATGGCATTCGCAATGCGTAATATCGCTGCATTATCCAAATCGAACAGAGGTATAGATAATGGCAGATTCAGAGGGTAGTTCGAGTGAAAGGCTAGTGTGAGGGTAACGAACTGATAGAGCGACTGGATGAATATGCGAGAAGGGAAAATAACTTTCGTAATGATGGATGCAGTAGGTTTGGTTGCCCAAGGGGGTTGGTGGGAATCATAGCCCCCCTTGGTTCAGTATTTCAAGAAGAAAGGATGTGAAAAGCAGAAAAATAGGAACGGACTACTAAAAAAAAGTATACGTAACCCCCTCATTTCAAAAATACTGGACACGCCACTGGATGGATGTGACAGTAAAAGAAAAGAGTTTGATGGAAAACGGTAAATGTTGTGAAGTGCTGTAGATTTCTCGCGGGATATGGGACCTATTTCTGCTCAACTTGCACCACCAAATTGTCCTGACCTACAGGTTAACATTGTGTCAGTATCTCAGAAGATAGTCAACGGTTTGTTTCATTATAATCCAATGGACACTGTTTGGATGTGAAGAAAATGTATACGTGAAAACAACTCTTTACTCGTTACTAACCTTGAAGGGGAGGCGAACAACAAGACACTTTAGTGGGCAGATTCCAACACGTCTTGAAGGACTTCAAACCCCAAACATATCTAACACTACAGGGAGAAAGTTCCTTAAGTGTGAAGTGTGTGTGTGTGTGTAATGAGCTATGTTTGTCCAGTTGGTAGGGCGACTGAATGCCACGCAGTAGACCCAGTTTTAATTCCAGGTTGGGGATTTCAAGTGGAAATTTTGCTAGAAACTTCCCTTCATGGAGCAGCTTTAGGGTTCGCCTTAATTTCTAAGAAATGAGTACGTGAGGCGAGCCGGAGCTTGGTGCTGACCACATGACCTTCGCAAATAGCCGAGGTTGTGAATATGAGAGGCCGTACCGACCGCCACGCACCCTACATGCCTTCACCTGCTTTCTGCCTTCATGACATGTTGCACTATGTAGGGGGCGCTTTACCTTTTGCCTCATATATAGCAAGAAGGGACAGTTTTATGATTTACATATTACTAATTTTATGTTCTATATTATTAGTATTATTTTCAAGCTGTTAACTTTTGGAGCTTGAACCCCAAAACCCTCTCAGTAGCTTCTTGATTCCAATTGTTTGTCCTGTTTATGCATTGTTATTATATGTTATTACATGACACAGTAAACGTCGCACATGAAAACAAAGAAATTAGTTCATTTAATCTTTGTGGGAATATATTAAATGTAGGATAGTAATAATACACGATAGCCATAAATTTAACAATGATTTGATTGGGTTTATTTTACTTCGCTTTTCTGCCACCTATGACTAATCGCGAAGATGAGGATGAGTGATGATATGATGAAATTTATAAAGGGACACTCACAAAGAACAGCCATGCCCAGACCGGGACTCTAACTCGGGACTCCTGGAGTTGTAGCGCGATGTGCTAAATTTAACAATGAAAGACTATGAAAATTACAATGGAAAATGCGAGTCAACCAGTCCAACATGTATCTTTACATACTTCATGCCTCTCTGTTAAATTAACATTGTACCACTCGCTTGGGACGACGTCCCTGAAAGGGGACAGAAAGGAGGTAACTGATCTAGCTTAAATAAATAACATTACAGGTGAACTCACCTGGTCGATAGCCCGAGAGAATCTGTTCATCATTCGTTGACAGGAAAGCTTCAAGTCTTAACTTCAACATTACAGGTGTTTTATTCCAACCCTTCTGACTGAGAATGGCAGATAGATGGATAATGATAACTCACCCTGTTCGATATTGCGCACACCTTGTCTCCCTCTCTCTTCACCTGGTAGCGATCAACAATCAAAAGACCTCTTGCCCCCCCCCGATTCTCCTGGTTTTGTTGTTTTTGCCTGACCTTCACTCACCTCTCCTCGAGGTAAGTGTCTCCCCGCTTCCTCTGAAAAAAAAACATTCTCGGCAAAATCCAGCTACAGATCTGGACAAGTTTGCGCACGATATCGAGCAGGGATGTTACGACATGTACAGTCATGGACACTTCTGGGATGTAATGATACCATTAAAAATAAATAGGATCATTACACACCGTGATTGTACGATGATAGTGTAAGCGAATATTCCCCTCGGAGAAAAAGTTAATGATAGAACCTGGCTGCTTTCCCTCGATTACTAAAATCGGTCAGCCTTTTGAGTTCGCAGCGCCTCCAACGGGACGAACGGAAATACACGGACTCGACTGATACGAATATGGTACATCTGTCTCAACCGGGGGACAAGAGGCAAAATTAAGGGAGGGGGATTGCTAGAAAAGGATTAGCCATCTGTTCAGAATCCATCATGATCATTGATTTTTTTCTTCCGCTCGCATGAAGCTGAGCGAGAGTAGCCCATCCACATTGCACGACATTTTTTTTTACCCCAGGAGAAATGTTATTCGATACGAGAGATCTGTTCGTGAAGTTCCAATAGATCACGCCGTGATGTGGTGGTGAGGTGCAGCCTATGCTTCTTTCTTAGGAAGAAATTTTGATTCTCAAATGCGTAACAAGTGATTTGATTGAAAGTTTTTCGTATTAAATGTGAGAAGAATGCGCTTTAATTCCACTATTGAATAATCACAACGATGAAGATGAATGATAATGAAATTGATGCAGGGGCGTAATTATTGGATGGGTTAGTCGTAGCATATACGGTGGAGGCACATAGTGGTTCGGATCCCACTTAAAACTGTAGGTCCAGTCCCAATTGGCCTTACTGAGCATAAAGTGGACTTAAAACACCAACCCAATCAATCAATCAAAAGTCCTAGCATATAGTAGCGCCAAGAAGTCTGAAACCTCGAAAAATATGTGAACTACAGATATATCCATGACTTTAGCTAGCGACACTAGTGCCACTGCTTTCATGCCAGGGTTTCAAATGCCTTTGTTGGATCTATGCCTTTCTCTCCACTGAAATAATCGACACGAGCCTTTTTTTAGGATCGTTTAAGGTACACACACACTCACACCTAGAGAGATGGAGAGGGAGAGAGACGGATTGATTGATTTGGTTATTTTTCGAATTTCTTGTGACACTTTGGTTAATCGCGACGATGAGGATGAATGGTGATTAGATGAAACCGATGAGAGGACAATCATAAACATAAATGGATAGGACACAAGTCCCACAGAGAATTATACTGGATGATATTCCAATCACCAGAGTCTCGTTAATTTGCTAAGTGTAGGTCAGAATGTACTAGCTTGATAAGATCCATATTTTTATGTCACGTCATAACTTTAAAATATGTTACTGATATAATATACTTTTATGAAAGGACACTTAAATGTTGTGTTATTATATGTAATATTGCACCCTGTTTGTAATGTATATCTTTTGTTTAATGTTTATTGTATTTTATGCTCTATTATGAGTAGTTTAATGTATCTTCATGTTTGCGAGAGTGCACTATGTGAATTTGTATTTCTATACATGTGTAGATGTCAGTTTTGTTGATAGTATCCTTTTGTAGATAGTGAGTGATTCATCTGTACTTGAATCTGTGTTCACGAAAATAGTATATACGCGAGGATATCGCGTAAGAAATATCTCACTTTCGCCATGGATCGACGAAGCTTTTAAAATTAAAAGGAACTCCTCGGTGTTGTGCATACATCTTGGTATGGCAGTTCGGGGCGCAAGCTAGGCCTATGTGATCATAGGCATGCCGATAGCCACGCACTGAGTTTATGCGTTTTAGTTGAGTCAATTCATCGACAAAGCGCTCAAGTACATTTGCATTATGATTGCAATAAATAAAGAATAAAACCTTTCAGTTTATACATACTGTAGTAATGTGGTTTTATTTCTCTGTGCTGTGAATATTGTCTTTGCCTAACACTATCGCTGTACCTGAGAGGAGTCTGTGTACTTCACCGAGTCTCATCGTTCACCGCTGAGTATTGTTAAGTTAAATATTAATAGTATAATAATATAACGCGTCTATTACAAGAACGTATCAAGCTGGAATAAAGTTTGAAACCCAAGTGCCTTTTGTTAAGACCACTCCTTACATCCTAGAGAGAGAGAGAGAGAATGCAGTAGGAGATAGAGAAATACTACCGAGGAAAATGAAAAACTTGCAGAGGAAGAAGTAAAGACTGAATGAATGAAACATGGAATATGATAAGCATAGAAAGAGCGAAAAAAAAATGCAAGGACTATGAAGATAGAAAGAATGAGATAGTGAAGCATGTTATAACATCTTACTTCACAGTCGGCAAGAGAAAAATTTGAAATAGGGGCAGGATCTATTCCTATAGGTCTACTTTGTTTAACGGAAATGATGATTTCTCATGTATGGACAAGCACCGCCAAACAGAAATATTCAATAAAAAATAAAATCTCAAAATATAACAAAAATTTCATTGACTTCCAGAAAATTCTTAAAATGACCTAAAAATTGCCAATATATGAACCATTTTCTTTCTTACTGACCTTAACCATTGATAAACACTGCTCCATGTAGAGATTTTGGAGAGAAAATTGCCGACTGTTATAGGATTCGAACCCAGGTCTGGCATGCAGTGATTGACATAATTACCACACAAATAAAGCAGAGAAAGCATGAGTCAGGTGAGACTACTTGATAGAGTAATGGCTCGTAATGTCAAGTAACTCGGTTCGAGTCCTGGTCAAACCAAAATTTTCACTCGCCTTGGCTAACGTTCAAACACAGCACACTTTTCGACAACTATAATAACTGGTTCTGTATTGCTATCGAATTACTAGAATCAATACCAACTCAACTTGCGTTGTTCCTCAATACAACCACACCTGCTCACTATTTCATAAGGACAGTTCATCATCAAAGAGAGAGTGAATGAAAGGTAATTTGCAATTACGCAGCGTCCCTGGTACATGAAACGAATGACATTGATTATGAATGGACATGTATATGCATTGGAAG
This sequence comes from Lepisma saccharinum, assembly GCF_977018435.1. NCBI lineage: Eukaryota > Metazoa > Arthropoda > Insecta > Zygentoma > Lepismatidae > Lepisma > Lepisma saccharinum. The sequence goes on along the minus strand of NC_139229.1, from coordinate 156,613,288 downwards.
TCTGTATAAACATCCATGATGGCAGGTATACAAAAAACATCAATACATGGCTTATAGGTAGAGCTGCAAGGTAGGGAAAAAACAGCTAATACTGTGAATATTACGAATCAATTCTTCAAAATGAATGGCACGCGGCGTCCCATTATCACTGTTTAATTAGCATTATATTGTGAGATGTCACTCGCTTGCTGTGGTAGGTAACAAAATGCCTGATTTTGTTTATGCATTTTGGTTATTTAAAGTAGCTTTGCCGCGTCTTTAGACCAATGATGATGACGAATGATGATTACATGACCTGATTAGAATTCGAATACCCAAATTTTCGAAATATATCTACTTAAATGTTCATCAGCATGATGCCAATAAATCTCTTTGTTTATTTATGATCGTACATTTCTTAGTTATTACTAGGGAAGAAGTTTGAGCATGTTGCATCATGTTTTAAAAAATGTATATCATGAGATAATTGGTTAAATAAAGGCAATTTTGGGGCATTTTTCTCGTCATTTTTAAAGGATATTATATTTTTTAGGCTTTCTTAGCTCATTTCGAGAATTTTGAATACTTTTCTAGAAGGTAATGATAATTTTAGTTGTTTTTTAGATTTTATTTATCATTGAATATTTCTGCTTGTTAACACTTGTTCACACATAAGCAAATTACATTTTCAGGAAACAAAATACAACTTTTGTCTTTGACCTTAGTCTTAAGCAGGTCTAGCTGTGTAGTTACCTAACACCGAAAATAAAATATTGTCATATGTTTGTGATGCAGAAATAATACTAAAATTATACTAAATATAACAATACCAGCTCTGTTATTCTATTAATATGTCACATCTATTGTTGGAATTAAATCTGAACAATAATTAAACTGTTTGTATCAATTTATAACAAATATTATGTATTAATGTACTACATAGGACCACCCCATTTGCTCACACTCGAATCTATAGAATCGAAGACTATTTCGATAATCGTAGAATTCTATTTTAAAGTGTAGATGTGTGTTCAGTCAATATGAATCTCACAATAAATATATTTTCTATGGTGCAAACTCACTCCGGAAATAAATACTTACTGCGGCCACAGCGCTGCACAGGTCAAATTACGTGTCCGGTTTGAAACAAGTCTGAATAAGCAATATCGTCTCGAAATTGTTAATACACCCAAAAAGAAATCGATTCCACATATTTCCTGTTTTCATTGTAGTAACGGTTTAATTATTGCTATCCTTTCTACAATAATCTTTAAACATACAGTGCGTTCAACGAAAAACCGGCCCCGCGGTACGTCACGGACAATGCCGGTTTGTAACGATTCCATTGAAAGTCAATGTATTCATTACAAGCCGGTAGTGTCCGTGACTGTACATGTTTAATACTTGGCCCATTTGCCTGTTTCGTTGTTGTGGCAGTTTTGTATGTACGTGTACTTGTTGCGGGGAGTGAGGGGGTGCGAGGAAGGGGCGAGAGTGGTGGTAGAGGAGGTGGCATGGAGGGAGGGTGGATGGAGCGTAGCGTAACAGTGAAACACATTCTTTAGCACTAAACGGCATGGTAGTCACACTATCTAACCAACAACACCAACAACACAACACTAGGAAAGCGTGGAGGAAACTGATTGTGACTCACTGAAGAATACAGCCTTTCACTGTTACACTAAGCTCCATCCACCCTCCCTCTCCCCACCTCTACCTCCCCTCTCACCCCTTCCTAGCACCTCCTCACTCCCCGCGACAAGTACACGTACATACAAGACTGCCACAACAACGAAACAGGCAAATGGGCCTACTATTAAACATGTAACGCTGGGCCGGTTTTTCGTTGAACGCACTGTATCTCAAAATCCACAGTGGTTCTAATAAGGGTCTGTTATTCTTATCATTTTCTGTAAAATACGTACAACAAGATATGTACATTATCGACACACACATTTTCCGTGTTATGAAATGAGATTTAATATGGCCAGAGTTGATACTTAGTGCCATCGGTAATATAATAAAGGGTACATGGATACATGCGTACGTAAAGATCTCAATATCCTGACCAAGGCAGAAATTTATTTTATTTTAAAACATAAACTAAACGTAACGTTTCAAACTTCTAGCAAGGTCTTCTTCAGACTCTGTACCAAGTACAAATGAAACAAGGTACAAAACAGGAAGATATATATATATACAAAAATCACTCCCCTCTAGACACAAGATTATTAGAAAGTTTTTTTTTTTAACATTCCAGTAGATTGCCTTCCATTGTCAACTGTACTTTCACCTGACAGGCGATTTAGATAAACATTTCCTATCATCTGGAAAGTGGTTGGACTCTTTATCTCACGCTCTTTTTCCTTTCTTTCTTCATTCCTCTTCCTTCTTCTCTCCTCTTTTGCTCTTGTCCTTTCCACTCTTTCTAACACCTTCTTCCATTCTTTGTTTATCTTCAGTCCCCCATTCCAGTTCATTCTGACTTCTCTTTTCTTCTCTATTTCCTTGGCCTTCTTCCATTTTCTCACTAGTTTTCTCTTCTCCCTTCCTATCTGCTTAGACTCATCCCACTCTATGTCATGTCCTGTTTCTCTCCTGTGTTTAAATATCGTATTTCTCTCTCTCTTAAGTCGTACATCATCCCTATGTTGTTTCAACCTGTCTTTCAGCCTCTTTTTCGTTTCTCCTATGAACACACACTGACATTCTTTATATTTCACTTCGTAAATCATCTCTTCCTCTTCTCTGTTTTCAATTTTCTTGTTTGCATTCTTCTCTATTCTTAAGATGCTTCTCCCTCCCTTCCTGTAAGTTTTAATGCCCGCTTTCCTAAGCACTTTGCATATCTTTTCTGTGGTCTTCTCCATACTCCTTATTCCAAACCACCTCTCTTTTTTCTCTATTTTCCTCTTTCTCTTTCTTTTCCTGTTTTTCTTTCTCTTCCTCTTCTCCTCTGCCACTTCTCCTCTGCAGATAGGAGGGGAGAAGAGAGTACTAGTGACAAAATGGAAGGAGGCCAAGGAAATAGAGAAAAAGGAGAAGACACAATGAACTGGAATGGGGTCTTCTGAAGATAAACAAAGAATGGAAGAAGGTGTTAGAAAGAGTGTAAAGGACAAGAGCGAAAGAGGAGAGAAGGAAGAGGAATGAAGAAAGAAAGGAAAGAGAGCGTGAGATAAAGGTCCAACCACTTTCCAGATGCTAGGAAATGTTTATCTAAATCGCCTGTCAGTCAGGTGAAAGTACAGTTGACAAGGAAGGCCACCTGCTGGAATGTTCCAGAAAAAACAACTCTCTAATAATCTTGTGTCTAGAGGGTAGTGCTTTGTGTGTGTGTGTGTGTGTGTGTGTTTGTATATATATATATTCCTTATTTCATTTGCACTTGGTACAGAGTCTGAAGAAGACCTTGCTACAAGGTTGAAACGTTACGTTTAGTTTATGTTTTAAAATAAAATATATTTCTGCCTTGGTCAGCATATTGAGTTTTTCATATCATGGAAACAAGGCTTACGTAAAGATGGCATTGTGCTTACATGTTTAAAAAGATTAGTATGCTCGACGAACATATCAGGTTGATAAAATATTCATCGCCGAAACTAACAGGAAATTGTGTGGATGAGATAACAGTCTCATAAATATACGTTTCAAGAGAGTGGTATATTAAAGTAGGAACTATTGTACCAGCTGTCTGTATAAATTCTGCTAAGTAAATTTTAAATATTTTAACTGATAATTCAGATATTACATTTCAATCAGGTATCAAAACGCTGTTCTCATTATAAGGTAATAGTGTCTATAGTAACAGTGTTAGCACATACAAGTACCAGAACTCAAACCATGACCGACCTTAATATAATTTGTGAGTATTCCTTTATAGTTGTGGTTAGCCAAAAAACACAACGATTATGTGAATGTTAATTTTGAGACAGTGAAAAAAAGAGGCAGTAATATATCTTGTTAGTATCAATGTGGTCCTGTATGTTACCACAACCATAAGAAACGGAATTCGACCTCCGGTGGAACTCAGTAAAATATTAAATACAGTAAAAATTTGAGAATTTCCAAATTATACTATTAAACCGAAGAGTTTAAAATTAAATCTGAATAGTTTGTTGTTAATAGTAACAACTGTTTGTTGTTATCTCACACAGATTTATTGATAACTACCCGGCGTTGCCCGGCTGTTTAATGAATTCTAACTATAGCGTAAAATGTAACTAATTTTATTTACAGGTATTTAAAAGCATAAGTACAGTATACAAATTATAAAGTAATAAATTTTACAAATTCACAACAATATAAATTTAACAACAATTTATGAACAACATTTTTAGTTTCACCTCCAAGAGCAAGAATAAATAAATTGAACGGCATTGGGACTGTCACTATTCATCTTAGCGACCCCGAAAACTGTGGATTCAACACTAATATCGCTAGTTTTTGATATTTTTTACATGTCACCCCCATCCCATCCCCAGCCTAATGGGGTGCATGGGTTGTCTTGGAATTGAGCGGCATTGGAAGTGTCACTATTCATTTTAGCTACCCCGAAAACTATTGATTCCACACTAATATCGGTCGTTTTACATATCACCCCCTTCCCATCCACACCCCTAGGGGTGCCATGGCTGTCTTGGAGTTGAACGGCATTGGGAGTGTCGCGATTCCACACTAATATTTATTCGAGTGCTTACTAAATAAAACTCAGTCAATTAACTGTTCAATTTGTGTTACGTTAATTACCTGCTCTACCTCTGACTCGTCGCCCGTTGGTGAACGGGTCCTACCTTCTAATACAGAGGGTGAAATCCGGTACGGCTAAGGTTTTAAAGCCCCCAATTGTGTCCCCAGGGACCAGCCCTGAGACAGAACCTTAGCTCGTAACGTTAGCATCGAAATTGTTTTAATATGCTAAAGCACAAAATGTTGTTATCCCCGTCGTACGAATCGTTTCGTTTGCCGTAAACGCGATAAGATACTCGTCTGTTGAACGAGTTTATCGAGAGGACTCGTACTTGCAATGTCAATAATAACTCGGTTAAAATATCGAGGTATAAGATGTGAATTTTGAAATTGGTGTATCTTTATTCTTTTGATCATAATGAAACAACATTGCCATTATGTCACCGTTTCAATGACTTAATACATTTATTGTCACATTTCCACCACTTTTGTTGATCATGACAATAAGAAAAAAGCACACAAATGGAGTACAAGTGTTTCCATCGGGTATCGAACCGCCGACCTTTCATTATTGAACGTTCCATTCTTGCAATGCTTGCTTATTCATGACAATAAGGATAAATTGTGGTAGGATATAAATGTTGAATGAAAAATCACAAATGTGGCTACAACGTATTCCTACCACTGTCAGTTTGTTGTTAAGTTCATGTTATGTACAGAGAGGGTAATCAGGACCGAACCTACAGTTTTAAAGGGGAATCCGTTCCAAAAAAATAATCATTTTGTGCACAGAAAGGTTAATCGTGGCTGGACCCGCAAAGCGGAATCCGAACTACTATGTGTCTCCACAGGGTATTGAACCTGGAATCCTTGATTTTTTATAGTTTATGTTATGTACAGAAAGGGTACTCAGGACTGGAACTACAGTTTTAAGGGGAATCCGATGTGCTCACAGGGTATTAAAACCGGTGTGCATGGTTGCATGTTAACAACGTCACCACTGGCACGAGGAATCAAACATGTAATTTCAAACACAGCTCTGTTAAAATATCAAGGTATGATATGCCCATTTGAAATTTGTATTTCTCCATTGGGTATCGATTCTGGGATCGCTTGGTGATAATGAACAACATTACAATTATGCCACCGTTTGTTTGACCTAATTTATTTACTGTCGTATTCCTGTCACGCAACCTTTTGGGCACGACTCCGTGAACAGCGGATCTTGGAATTCCTAGCTGCCTGCTTGCCTCCCGTATTGAGTTCCGTAGGCTATGCGTGCCTTTTCCTGTGACGACGTCACTTTTGTTTGAGCGACACTAGCGCCGCCACCGCTAGTTGTACATATATGAAAATTTGCTAAACCAAACTTGCAAATTGCAATGCTTGGTTAACAAAGATCTCAGTTTGTTAAAATGTAATAACTATTTAAAAACGGTCAGTTACAATCCGGACACCCTGTATATTTGAATTTTGCACAAACACGTTTATTTCCTCCTATTTATTGACGTTATTTCAGCGGGCGGTAACTAACTCTTCCATCAGATGCAACCGGTGATCCTTTTCAACGCCTAACCGTTTGCACGACCCATCCGCCATTTTCTGTCCTCAGAGCGTCACTCGCGTCCGCCTCGTTAGATGACAGTTTAATTTCCATCCATGCGACAGGATGACGTAAAAATGGACGCTTTTGTATTATTTTTTTTCACCTGCTAGCCTAGGAAGTGACAGGAATGAAGCATTTGTACATGCTTCCGGCACCGCCATCATGAACCTTCATGTACAGTAAATTGGCAGCTCGTGTTTCCAAAGCAGTTTGTTTGCACCAACCGATCTTCCCCCTTCCATGCCTGAGTGCAGCACGGACAGCTTGCACAGCGTGTGGACGACATCAAGGCTAACAACTTGTCTCTGTGACGTTTTGCTCATCAAAGCATCGATTTGTGACAGCTATGAGATCTCCAAAAGTAAGATGATCAGACTTTTCGTATTCGCCGCGACAGTCCCTTTTTTTGAGCCCCTGTCCCGTAAAACGGGAAGCCAAAATGCTACTTTCTCGTGACAATGACTTAACGGCATACAATTACTGCAACAATACATCATCTTCTCTACTATTACTATGAACTACAACATTGTTGGTTAGAAATTAATTTACATTTCAATGTCAACAATGTGCCTGCAATATTTAAATGTTTTCATTCGAGGTTCTTCTCTGTTGACCTGGAACTAATGCCTCTATTGAACGAGTGTTTTCGTATATAAATTGTTTGTGGACAGGTGACCAGAACGCTCTATCAGCATAAACTTTGAAAGCTCTGTTGATTAATAAGTTGAGTTTCAATTTCACGTGTGTAAACTTTTACAAAATGTTATTTGAAAATATATATATACACTGAAGATCCATTCCTCTGCAAAATATCAGTGAATGTCTTCTCATTCTAAAGAAATGCTTCATTGGAGTGGAGTGCATATAACCAACCATATGTGAGTTATTGACACATTATTTATCTAATTAGTTTTCAAACTTATTTATGACGAAACAGTTTTTTTTTATTAAAACATGTAGCTACATTTTGTCGTCACGTTTTTCCATCAGGAAAATATTAAGAATGTCACATTTTGTTGTTTAAAAAATGTGGTCACCTTAACCAAAAATAATATTTCCTACCGTAAATACCTTACTCAGGATTCGAACAATTGACCCCTTGCTTCTTCACATGTTACGTTATCCACCAAAATCTTCCTCAGAGAATAATAGCTTCCATGAAAATCTTGCAGTTACTATCAAAAGTTATTTTTCGGTAACCGTATTGCGGCAAAGTTACTTTATTCCAAGATTTAAAATTGGGCTTACTTTTTGGAAACTTTAGACTTACTAATTTGCATTTTACTGACAAGCAAATTTTTATTGACAAGAGGAAAAAACAAATCTATGAAAGTTTTATCATGTTTTCCTCCCACTAAAAAATCCATCCTCCTTCTTGGTCTTCCATACAGATTTAGTGAAGTTCAAAACCCATCATATCTTTCCTTATTCTTTAAATCTTTCATCTCGCCCATCCTTGAATATTGCCCCCCAATTTGGGCAATGGCCTCAAAAAACAATCTTACCAGAATAGATTCTGTTCTCAGTTTCTTTCTTGCCATTGTTCGCCACAGAATACTTACTTTCCGACATGTATCCAAATCGGACACCATGGCTGCTCTGAATATTCAGTCTTCATCCTTTCGTCGTCATCTAGTTGACATGAAATTTTTATAAAAGATAATAAATGTCAAAATCAGAACAGATCTCGTAATCAGTGAATTCACAGTTAGGGTAGCCAAAAAGCAAACGCGCAACCTGCAACTCTTCCACAACCCGACCACTATGCTATCCCTTCTACAACGCTCCTTGTTTTACAGGCTGCCAGATATTTACAACAAACTTCCCCTGGATGTCGATATTTTCTTTCCAGAACGTAATTTTTATGTATTACTGACAGAGAACATTTAAATCTATCCCATCTTGTAATTGTTTTTATCTTTTGTTATTTTTTGTTTCTACTTTATATTGTTTCAGTGTAAAATGGCCAAATAAGACTGTATCTGAAACTCTGAGTAAATAAATAAATCTCTTGACAGCCGTATCATGTACAAACACTTTTAATTAGAAATTGGATTTCGTAACAGAAGCCATATAAATTTTTCTCTGCTAGAGCCGTTTCGAATTAACATGAACCACATACTTTCTTGCTCTAGAGAAAAATAATAAATTGTAGTAGCACTTGTAAAAATTATAAATATTGTTTAGATATATTCTGTATTACATTTTAAATGTTATTACATTTGAACTTGCTACATATTCAAATTGTATTATTCCATATTCCCGCAAATTATGTGATGAGAGAGCGAGCGCTCTTACATAAAAAAATACGAGACGTTGACCTCCGTGGCGGAGTGGTTAGCACTACGATTCCCAGGTTGGAATCCTGACATATGCATGGATGTTCTTTGTGAGTGTCTCTTCATCAATTTCATCATATCATCACTCGTTCTCATCTTCGCGATATCAAAGTGGCGGAAGAGCGAAGTAAAATAAACCAAATCACTAAAAATACGACGTCCACACGAACATGCTACACTTACTAGTTTTCTAGCCTAAAATTATGTCCTACAGTTGTCTTTCAAAATAGGACAACTCTAATTTAGTTAATTTTACATATGAGTGGTTGTTACTGAACTAATTTTTAAGCTGCTTGGTATAGGAAAACTTAAGTCGAAAACCTATGATTTACACTTAACTGTTACGTGGTTCCATGGTTAGTTAACATAATTTGATACGTGCTGGTAATGTTATAAAAAAAATCATCTCATTGCTGTCGAAACGCAAGTCTTTCTCAGAATTAATATGATTTCGTCTTTCCTCAGGGGCGTTGGCACTAAAGGAACGAAGGAGGTTCTAACCCACCCTTTTCCCCACTCAATTAGAGAGAGAGAGAGAGAGAGAGAGAGAGAAATATGTGGGAGACTGAGAGACATGAGGAAGATAGAGAAAGTAGATGGGAAAAAGTATTAAAGAGATACTGAAATAAGATAAAAAGACAGAGAAGTAAAGGAAAGGAAGGTAGAGAAACAGATGAAGGAAAATAACGATATAAATATGTAGGCAAATAGAGAAATAGAAGAATATAGAGAAAAAGGACAATGAGAGAGACCAAAAGAGATGATTAAATAGAGAAAAAGAAGACTGAGAGTAACACAAGAACGCAAAGAAAGAAAGGCAGAGAGAGGAAGAGAGAGAGAAGAGGAAAAAGAAAGCATAGATTTAGGTAAATAAAAAAGAAGAAACAAGACCAGAAAACAGAGAAAGGAAGAAAGAATAAGAATGTACAGGTAGACAAAGTGAAGAAGAATGGGAGAGAGAACGAAGAGTAAGATGGCAAGAAAACCATATTGAGAAATACAGAATGAGTAAAGAGGGAGATTAGGTAAAGAGAAGCCATGATAACTGCATCAGTCACAGTAACTGCGCCTCCTCTTCAATCCATGAAAAGCGAAGTGAAAAGTGAAACACGAGTCATCGATCTTGAACTATTTCACCTCCCCCCTTCTTATCCCTATCCTAAGTACCCTGTAAGACATTCTTGATCTGTGAAGAAAATCCTTTAAAAAAAAATCCCCGTGGGAATTTCCCTTCTTTCTCACCACATATCCCACCTCTCAGCCGCATTGATTGCATTCTCCAGCCTCCCTTGTACCGGTGGGGAAAATCTTTTGTTTCCTTCCCTGTCACCGCCTCTTCTTTGGGTTTCCTTTTACGAAGGCCTTCACGGTTTGTTTGCTGAATTCTGTCGCCTGATTGGCCCGAATCATCCAACAACAAACAACCCAAAAATCACAAAGACGGTAAAACTGACCAAGACTGAAACCAGGTACAATTATACTCTTGTCTCTGGAATTTGTGGAGTAAGGCCGCGCATAACGGTAGAGAAGGGAAGAAAGTGAGTTGGCAGAGCAAAGCAGTGAACGCTGCTGCAAACAGCTAGTGGAAGCACTCACTTCGCCTTTCACGAGTTCATTGGTCGAGCCCTGTCGATTCACTACTTGCGCAGAGATTTGCTTTCGTTCGCTAGCTTCAGATATTCCCTCGACAGAGTGTATCTGGGGATCACTGCACAACCTTTGCTTACTTACTAACGTAGACATAAATATATGACTTTCTGTATGCAGAGCTTTAAATACTAGACATTAAAAATGTGCGGGTTCCCGAAATGTCGGTACCAAGACCGGGGGAAAATATCCCATCCCATTCTTCTTCATTTCATGATTTTTCCTATTTCCGAATACTCGGGAAGTCTCGGATGGCCGTGTATTGAACTTGGCTCAAGACGGAAGTTTTCATGCTGGAAATGCGAAACAGGCAAAACGAACGGTATACACTTGGAGCCCAGTAGTAAACGTGTAAGCCATGGCGGCGATTGAGTTCCAAAACTGGGGGGGGGGGGGGGGAAGGTTCCAAAACTTGGAGGGCAAGGGCAGTTTACTTTCCCTTGGTTGATTGCATAGCGCGGGTGCAAAATTGGCAAATAGTGGGGCAACTGCCCCCCTGCGTGTAACCATAATTTATCTGTGGTAGAGGGCTCTCAAATATGGATCATCAGTGAAAGACGCAATGAAATTGAAACTTAAGTGACCTCATTATCTCCATATTGTAACGTGCAAGTTTTCGGACGTTCATGACTTTCTGTAAACTTGAATTTGGGTACGGTTTTCAGAACAGGAAGCACTCAAGGCGCTGTGGATCGATCTTATCTTGCCTGTCTTCAGTTTTACTCCTTCCCCTGGTCGGTGCAAGTGCACTAGGAAAAACCATAAACAGGATATCATTGTGGCTTTTGCGATTCCAGGAGTGCTATATGGCCCTGGCGATTCTGGGAATGAACTTTGAAGACAACAGGATGTCATAAGTGCATCTGCTCTAGGAAGGGTGCACCAGATGAGTACCAAAGTACCCATCACTTCCTTCAAAGGTGCAAAGGCACCTGCACATCCTTAATTCCTAGAAAGGACTAACTAAGTACACAAGCCACTCAGTGCAAGTGTCCCTAAGGGAGAACTATGGGTGAGACGAAGGAAATACACAAATATAAAAAGGGCAGGATATAGATTTCGGGGGGCAGTTGATTCTCATAGTCCAGAGAGTCGAGAGTGCAGTCCTGATAATCCAGTCAGCCGGGGGGTGGTAGTCGACCAAGAGATCTGAATTACAGCCGGAGGCGCTGTCTAGTCTCCGACCCAAGATGGCTATCCACCCAGCCAAGTCCACGCTGTCTTCAGGCACTTAGAAGATTACTAAGTATCGCTAACCCTTCTTGCATTTCAGCTCCCTTCCCTTAACACATAGGTCGGAATATTCTGCATATATCAGCCACATCTGTTATCTATAATAAACCTTGTTGTGGTTAATCATTACTCATGCGCCGAATTGTGTCTACACCTTACAGGTTCTCCTATTTAGTATTAAGACTATACCATAATATTAATGTATTCCTTTACAGCTCTAAGCCCAGACGTCGGATCTACATACCCCTAACGGTAGTGCTCGAGCACAGGCCCGACAACCGTTACCAGTCTGTCTTACCAATACACAGTGATGTATGAGAAATGGATGATTGTGGGCTGAAACTACCAAGGCGGATATTTTGCATGTATGTGCCTGCGATTATTATGACATTAAAATGATATTCCATTGTATACGCTCTAGGGTGGGAGACGAGTAAAAAACAAGTGAAAGTGGTCCGATGCATTAGTCTCGCTTTTCGCGGTCGAACAATAAGCAAGTAAGTGATACTAACAACAAAAAGAAAAAGGGGAGTTTTGGTGTGATTTAGGTGCCGTAATGCATTACTTCTATTAGTGAAGATGAAGGCACTGTATAAGTATCCCACAGTTCTCGCTTGCAAATGAAAGAAGACAGTGCAACAGGTTAACTTGAAGGTAGTAACTTCGTTGTTCCCATATTGACTATTTTTTCTCCTCTTAAAATAAGAACGAAATAACTGTTGACAGATTATATCAGCATCATGCAGGAGACACGCACTTAATAGGAGTTCCTTTCCCCCTTAAGGAGTTCGTGCTCGACATAATAAATACAGGATGGCATCCTTTGTTTTGCACAGTGCCGCCTTCTAGCAAAAGGATGCCGGGAATGCAGAAGAATCCTTTTGTCAGGGGAAGACGAACCATGGGTGAAAGGGGGAAAGGGGTAGAGGCTTCCCCGCATTCCGTCCCAAACCCCTTTCCTGCCACGGAGTACTTCGATATTGCCCCCCAGTGTCACTCTTTGGCGACGTTGCTTCCAGTCCTTTTCCCTCCCTCTTTTTATTATTAAATCCGCGCAGTCGGCCTGAGATGTGTTGAACTTGTGCTCCAGGCTTTGCACACTTCATAACACGCATGCTTAGGATTCTGTTCCTCTGTGTGACGCCAAACGGCCTAACCGATAGAGTATTTCAGCCTGGGGCTGTTCTCGGTGGAGCCAAAAGACGTCGTTACATACTTGAAACAACCTCAAAGCCTCCGAAATATGACTCTGCAAAGGTATTGGACGAGAGACTTGTCGCAAAAGTCACCTCAGGGTTAATGTGCCCTGCATGTATGAACATTAATTTAGTCTTATGATCTTGGGGAAGATTCTTAGTTGCTTCCAAGGATTGGAATTTGCAAAATTCCATAGCATTGTTTGCCAGAGACAAACATAAAGAAAGGCTGATCTTATCTCCACACAATCTTGACAAGGAGTGTGGCCACCACATGTTTCTTTGATTTTGCCAATTCTTGAAAGGACGCCCACGTGGAAAGGGCAGTAACGATCGGTGTAGATGTCCCATATGCCAAGTTCGAAGGGGGAAAGGAGGGAGGGTGGTTGAAATACAGAAACGTTGCAACTCTTTAAATCTAGCCTCAAGCTACATTTTTACCCCGGGGATCTCTGGAGAAAGCGAACGAAAATCAATCTCCGCGCAGGTAGTGACTCGAGAGTGCCCGACCAATGAACGCGTGATAGGACAAGTGAGTGCATGGAGGGGCAAACACTGTAGCAGCTACCTGTCGTTTGCAGCAGCGTGTACTGCTTTGCTCCGCCCTCTCGCTTCTTCCCTTCCCGTAGCCGGTTCTTTTTCGAAAACGTGCCATGTGTTTCCTCAATCTGTTTGAGGTACATGAGAAGTGGATGCTTTATCATGTTGAAGGGAAAGTGTCTACTCAGGTGTGTGTAAGTGTTTGTAGTTTGTGGTGAAGTGTCACTTGTTACTTTGGTAAAACATTATCTCAGTCTTACTTAGGTACGAAAAGTTACACCCCTTGCAATGCACCGTACCCATATAGGCACGTAGGGTGGATGTAGGATCACGATAGCGGGCACAGAGAGGTGTTCAGCACCACGCTTCGGCCGCCATTACCCTCCTCTCCCATGGTTTCCCCAAGGTACGCATTAATTAGACGCTGGGTGCGCTCCCAGTACTACTCAATGCAGGAATATAACCGGAAATCACTCACCCCCGGGAATCGAACCCGGGTGTCTCGCATGGCAGTCAAACGCCGCACCTACTAGGCCACCACGGCTCTTTAATGGTGAAGACCCAATCAAAACACAATTCGAATCTTGCAAATTGCAGAAAACCTGTTGTCTCCAGATGTGTAAATAAACTGAGAGAAAAAAGCTAGAATGCAGGGGAAAAGTACTGAGGCTGGCAACACTGCAAAAGTGGACCGGAAATGAAGCACGGTCCATTTCACCGAATCTTGTCCCGTGCTCTCAAATCTTGCAGGGAGCGCTCGCAAATCGCTGCTAAAATACACTCCCCCACCGCACTGTGCCTCGTAGATCCTGCGGCCCATCCGCAACAGACGCCGTAACACACGAGGCACCTGGAGCCACAACATATAAAACAACGCTACACGGGAAACAGCCTCTTTTTTGTCACAGCTTTCTGACGCACTGTCGAGTGCGAAAATGGACGCTCCGTTGGCCACGTTCCTAATTCTATTCAAGCAGCCTTGGTTTTTAGAAAATTTGATATCAAATTTCAGGCCTTTTCTGTTTTGGAGGAAAACTTCGTAGAGCTCAAATAATACGAATATACCATTGAGATGAGAGCGTGTGGATGAATTCAGCTCAGTTCATCAAATGTCTGGTTTATTTCTCTGCAGTGGAAAATTCGGCTGTGATGTCGACGCAGAGTCTTATGGCATCGATAAGGATATTTATAAGTGTCCGTTTCGAAAATACATTTAATCCAATTTAGCTTCTTCTTCTTTCTTCTTCGTAGAAACAATCCTTTAATTTCTTCCTTGGTGTCTTTTCTAAGTTTCAGGGTAAGGCCACTTCATGCTCAAATGGGCTAAACGGCACTGGAGCTATAGTTTAAAGGGGGAAGGAGATATTGTGCAATTTGCGTACACCTGGAATCGAACCCAGAGTCTCTTGATTATAAGTTGGCAAAGTTATCAACTACACTATCGGAGAAGTCATATTGTTTGCCTCGTCTTTTATTTTTCAAGTCCTTAATTGCCCTCGAACTGTTTCCTATATCCCAAGAGCATTTTAGAGATATGCAGGTCTACAGTGCTATCATTATTAAGTTGTATATATATAAATTTGTTTCGGTGGGTTAGGTGACAAGATTGGTAGAAAAATACAGGGCTTCCGGTCGCCACGGCGCATGAATTTTCATATTCAGTTCTAAAACATATAGAATATTTAAATATCTCTAATTCGCTCATGGAAATTTTCATTATTTTTTTAAAATAACGAGTACAGTATGTTATTTTTAATGTTTGTGTGTTTCCTGTATCACGTGTATCATTAAATAATAATAAACATTTCACATTATTTTTTTCACTGTTGCTAGCTGAATTGTATAATCTGCGGTGATATGGCAGAGTCGGCCGGCCATATATTAGAATGTATTGAGTAGTTATTCATGCTGCTACCGGTTGAGCTTTCTTTAGAAATGCCACTTCGACGCAAGTATTAATTGCTTCTAATCCATTAATGTATTAATTAATAAATTTAATGTTTTAAGATCATATTTAAGAATATACAGCTTTATCAAAGCTTGGTTAGTGGCTTTCTTAGCTCGTATTAAAAAGAACTGGCTCCTGACAAAAAGAAGGCTGGCGTCAGAATTATTTCTATTGTTTTTCTATTCCTGGGTGAGAAGACCCCTTCCATTTCTTGCGGATCCAATTGCACAGTAATGAGAGTGAAAAGATCCAGAGATAATTCAGGGAAAACTATTCTTCATTAACTTTAAGTACGTAGTGTAATGTAAAGAAAAAGAACCACGTGATTTCTAAGAAGTTTCTTTTCCTGTGCTGGTGTTATTTTGATCATGCGCAGCGGTAGTAGCATGGCTTTGTCATGGCATTCGCAAATTTTTTATGGGGGGGGGGGGGAGGGAAAGAGTTGGGGAACAGAATCTATTTATATCAGAGGAAGTAGAATATTGCTTTCAGGGCAGAAGAAAATTAAGAAGAAATGGCATTAATCCAATCAATATTATTACAAGTTCATTGTAGCAATTATGTATCATTATTACACCTTTTGCTAATTGAGGGGTCTAGTGAGAGATGGAGCTATGCCACAAATCTTGAAAATATTATTTTTTGCCATTTTCAGTCTTCTCCTACAATCTGTCATCTATCATGTGAACTACAACCATGCGGCATAGCTCCCGCTTGTTCTGCAGCAGATTTTCTGAGTTCTTGAATACGTCCTCATCAGCATTTTGAGTGAGAGAAGGAGCTATGCCACTTACTGATGGTGTCTGCAATAGGAGTGGCAGAGGTTGTGTTGCAGTAACCGGTGCAAGATTTAATATCAGCCCTGAAGTTAAAAGATCTCATGGCAATAATGCCTTATATTCCTCCAGTTTTTCATGGTGTTTACCAAAAACTAAAATCCACAGAAACAATGGACAGTGAAGATCTTCCAGAAGCCATTTGAAGTTGTCTTTATGTAGATCATATGTAACCCTGTGAACATGATTTACACTCAGGCAAAAGTATTTAAGCCTTGTTCAAAGTATTTGATGTGTTAGATTGATTTTTCCACATGGGTATACTACAACAATATACCATACATGTTCATAATAAATGGTATTTATATTGAAATTCATATTTTTCCTTTTGAATAATTTACCTAACAATATGTTCAGAAAAAAATAATTACCCTTTGTTATACAAATTATGACTCAGCGCAATGCTTTAGAGAACTCAATTTATTTCCATTTTTTGTCAAAGTGGCATAACTCCCTCTCTCACTAGACCCCTCAATTCATACTTTTAAAAACCTTAGACGTTTCTATTTCATTTAAAACAAAGTTTAAAGGCGTTTTACTCTTTTCTGTCGCTGGATACCTTTTTATCCTTTTTACTACTCAAAAATTATTCAACTAAAAATCCACGTTTTTCTTCAGATTGGGTTCAAACACAGAGAGAGAGAGAGAGAGAGCGAGCACAAAGCCTTAAATTGTGTAATAGTTATCCTTCAAATGAAAATAGGAGTGCCTCTTTCGGAAAGCGCAACTCTCTTTCAAGTGGTGCACCCTGGACTGTATTTTGCAGACTACCGAGGCTCGGATGTCTGGTTTCTCATCCAGTACAATCTTGTCTGAGGCTTGTGTTGTGTGTGTTCTTCAATCAATTTGATTTTATCATCATCATCTTCGCGTTTAGCCAAAAGTGTGAGAAAGGTGAAATGATCAATCAGTCAATGACTGAAGTTTATGATATATTCCAAGTTATATTTTAATATCCAAAGTAACCTTATATTTTTTTGTTAATAAGTCGCAGAGTGTTTTTAAATATTCTTAAGCATAGATAATTTTTATAATATAGCTAAACTTATGAATGAAATTGAGAGAGGGGCATTTGTCCCTGTTTGCTTCTTCCTGCGGAACCACTTGTTCCAGAAGTTACCAAAGCAGCAGCAGAGATCTTCCGAAAACCCAGTGAGCAAGGTTGTCGGGAAATATTTCCCAGATAACATGAAAAGTTCCTTTCTGTCTCTCCGTCGATTCGCCTCGCTGACCCAATCTTGACTGAAAGATCTAAAAAGATTAAATGTGAAAAGTAGATGAGGACTTTCGATATTCCTACTCCGATATTCAGCAAGTGCTACGCGACAATCCAGAGAGATTCACAGCTCACTTGCAGCGCAGAAAAATGGCACGTGCCAGCCGGTTAGTTCTCTTCACCCTCAGAGGAGCAGAGGGAAGTAACAGGATGCCTAGACATAAGAAATGTAGGTCGAACTTAGCTCTCCCTAGGGCTTCGAGAACCCTTACTTCATCACCCAAGCACACATAGGCACATACTCTCCCTCCTCTCGCACATAAGGTTTGCTCGCTAGAACTGCGAGAGGGCGCGCTTTCTCCTTCTATCATCTCACCCCCATCCCCCGTTTCGTGAAACTTCAGAAGCTCGGCTCAGGCCTGTAGCATCAAACTGGCCCCCTGGGGGCTTCCATTTGTCTTTCATTTTTCATCTCCCTCCCGAAGGAAGAGGAAGTGAGTGATATAACCTCCTCGGCGGGAAACTGATTCAGGGACTCAAAGCAAAGTGATAATTGAGAAAAGCTTCAAGAGAGTCGGGGTGAAAAAAACGAACCTCGTTTTCAATTTCCTTAGATTGTCTGGCGCGGGGATTCCCTTACCTGCTTAACAAGAAAATTGTCTCTTCCCATTTCCAGTTCTCAAAACCGAACGATCTTGTTGAGTTTTATGATATCAGACAATCGAATATTGTCGTTTGCTATTTACTATTCGCTCGTTTCAAAGCGCCTAGCTGCATCTTATGTTGGATATAACACTCAGTGGGGTGGCCTGGTCGTAGTTACAAGGGCAAAGGCAAGGGAAGCAATGCAGTATCTGTGAGGAAAGAGAATACACACAAGATACACGACCAGCAAAGTCGTTTTCGAAAACTACGTTATAAGGCCAAAGGTAAATAAACAATTCAGTATCTGTGAGAAAAGAGAATACACACAAGATACACGACCAGCAAAGTCGTTTTCGAAAACTCCGTTACGAGGGCAAAGGAAAGGGAAACAATGCAGCATCTGTGAGGAGAGAGAATACACACAAGATACACGACCAGAAAAGTCGTTTTCGAAAACTCCGTTACGAGAGCAAAGGCAAGGGAAACAATGCAGTATCTGTGAGGAAAGAGAATACAAACAATATACACGACCAGCAAAGTCGTTTTCGAAAACTCCATTGCGAGGGCAAAGGAAAGGGAAACAATGCAGCATCTGTGAGGAGAGAGAATACACACAAGATACACGACCAGAAAAGTCGTTTTCGAAAATTCCGTTAGAAGAGCAAAGGCAAACAAGCAATGCAGTATCTGTGAGGAAAGAGAATACAAACAAGATACACGACCAGCAAAGCCGTTTTCGAAAACTCCTTTGCGAGGGCAAAGGAAAGGGAAACAATGCAGCATCTGTGAGGAGAGAGAATACACACAAGATACACGACCAGAAAATTCGTTTTCGAAAATTCCGTTAGAAGAGCAAAGGCAAACAAGCAAAGCAGTATCTGTGAGGAAAGAGAATACAAACAAGATACACGACCAGCAAAGCCGTTTTCGAAAACTCCTTTGCGAGGGCAAAGGAAAGGGAAACAATGCAGCATCTGTGAGGAGAGAGAATACACACAAGATACACGACCAGAAAAGTCGTTTTCGACAATTCCGTTAGAAGAGCAAAGGCAAACAAGCAATGCAGTATCTGTGAGGAAAGAGAATACAAACAAGATACACGACCAGCAAAGTCGTTTTCGAAAACTCCGTTAGAAGAGCAAAGGCAAACAAGCAATGCAGTATCTGTGAGGAAAGAGAATACAAACAAGATACACGACCAGCAAAGCCGTTTTCGAAAACTCCTTTGCGAGGGCAAAGGAAAGGGAAACAATGCAGCATCTGTGAGGAGAGAGAATACACACAAGATACACGACCAGAAAAGTCGTTTTCGACAATTCCGTTAGAAGAGCAAAGGCAAACAAGCAATGCAGTATCTGTGAGGAAAGAGAATACAAACAAGATACACGACCAGCAAAGTCGTTTTCGAAAACTCCGTTAGAAGAGCAAAGGCAAACAAGCATTGCAGTATCTGTGAGAAAAGAGAATACAAACAAGATACACGACCAGAAAAGTCGTTTTCGAAAACTCCGTTACAAAGGCAAAGAAGCAATGCAGTATCTGTGAGGGAAGGGGATGCACACAAGATACACGATTCGCAAAGTCGTTTTCGAAATCTGCGTTCGAATAAAAGACAGCTACCATATTCCAAATTCTTGAAAATTTAGATCACTGTAGAATTCCTTCTGAAAAATTCATGCTAACCGACTTGTGATTTGCTTCCGCTTTTTTCTAGATATTTGCGATAGTTCAGTAACACCGTAACCATATTCTCTATCACATATATTTAGACCATAATGATCTAGAAGCAACTATAAGCATGGACAAGTTTTCGGAATTCGGAATATCGTAGCGGGTTTTCGAAACGAGAGAGATTTTCGGATCTATAAAAAGTGACAGTACCCACACGATTCATAGACACAAGGCTAATCGCTGTATGCTTGAGTGTAGCCGTGTCTTTTGTAGGTTCAATAACAGACACTTCAATTTTCAAAGTAGTGGTTCAATTGTTATAAATTCATATGGTGATCAAAACGAATGATACTCTCACCATAATACAGGGTGTCCCACATGCAAAAGTACAAATAAGCAAGTGCAAAACCTCACATTTCAAAATGTCTCCATAACTTGTTCTTTGATGAATCCTGTTTCCCTAGTATCCCAATCATAGTTCATAAGTAAGGATGGATTGGTTTAAATAAAGTTCACCTCACGAGTTAAAGCATGTGCACATATTTAAGAGAAATTTAAGCAGGTGAAATTGTGCTGAAAATAGTCAGTTTTATATTGCTGATTGTGTGTGTTTGGCGATTAGCATCTTTGTTGAGAATCGAGTAGTGGTAAAAAAAGGATTCTTAAAAAGTTGACCAAGCAATTCGATCATCGCAGCGGAATCAATTCAAATTGATTGACTGGAATTAAAATTCAAGTCTGTGACAGTGGCTAAGCTATTGACTCCCATCATGATATATGAAGACCATTTCCACAACTCAGGACAGGACGAACAACTTAAAACAAAAGTACATTAAAATTTATCGTTGTGGAATGATAAAAATCAATAATAATACTAGTAAGAATCTATTGGAATAAATTGATATCCTAATAGCAACCAGACAAAGTTAAGACCACATAACGCCACAAAACAGAACAGCTTCACAGCTCGTTGTTCTCACTATATGCCGGGAATTTCTAGAGTAAGCGAACAAAAAAAGTCTCTGTGCAAGTAGCGACTCGAGGGGGCTCCACATGAACACGTGAGAGGGGAAATGATTAAGAGTGTAAGGAGACGAATATGCAGCTGCAGCTCGTATTGCTCTGCCCACTCGCTTTCTCCCTTCCTCTGCAGTCATGCTCAGCCTTGCTCTACAGATTCCTGGGACAGCGTATAGATCCAAGGGCCAGAAAAACTCTTTAGTTTGCAAATGTGCAGTGTCCAGGGTTTACTTGGTAGGAAAAAGGTTCACACTTTTCACTTCTAGAAGACCACACCTCATGTTGATTTATGAAAATAAGACTTCCCTTACTCCTTTACAAATAAAACAGATTGGAGGCACATCTAACCGGCCTTCATGGTCAGAGTAAAGCGAAACAAAGCCATAGATGCCAGGTTCGAACTCTTGTGCACTGTTAAAAGTTGACTGAAGAAATTACCATCTAACAGGTCAATTTTCGCTACCATCCAACTACCGTTACAAATAAGTGATCGTGACCGTTCTTAAAGTAGTAACGACTATGATATATGTGGCATAATTAATGTAAATTTAATAATTCAGTTTAAAAACAATATGGTGTAAGAAGCTGTAATTTATAATAATTATTTATCTTTATGCATAATAAAACATTTAAGTTTAAATAAAAACGGTTCTCTACAGTTTTTATAAATTAAAAAGCAGGATGTTACATATTTAACGGTAAATTTTGTAAATTATACGGTAACTTATAACAGTGTGCTACATTTCATCAGATAATCTTCATCGTCGCGATAAACACACAATATAGAATAGCGACGTGAACATAGTTCAAAATGATTGATTGAGTTGGTGTTTGAAGTCCACTTTATGCACAGTAAGGCCAATCGGGACTGGACCTACAGCTTAAAGTGGGATCCGAGCCACTATGTGCCTCCACCGGGTATCGAACCCGGTACCCTTTGATTACAAGGCGACGACGCTACCACTACGCATCGGGGGCACCATAGTTCATCAAGATGAACCGTTCCTTGGAAAACATTCGACTCTAAAGTCTCGTATCGTGTTAAAGAGTTAATCGCATTCTCAGAGAGGCCGGAGCCCCCACTTGGGAGTCACGTGGAAGATTATTCAAGAGCGTGATCTTGAGGCGAGCCAACTGGGGCCACTTAACAGGCAAATTGCTGGGAGAACGGAGCGATGCACTTCGGCTGAAGCGTCACCGCAGGCCCTGCGTTTCGACAGAAAGTCTTGGCGCCCGCATTAGCCTCTCCTTAAGATCCTCCACTTTGACCCTTTCTTCGCCAGAGCTTAATTAGTGCTTATTTAAACGTCTGGCGTTGCCACTTGTAACTGCCGCCCTCTCCGCCCCTCCAAGTTGGCCAATTTAACTTTGAGGAGCTTCCGAAGCGGGCGACGAAGGCATAGCCTCGAGGACTGAGGAAGACGCTGCCATTGTTCTCGGCGGTTACCATGGCGACGCTTGCCAGTTAGTTTCTGTCGCAACTGTGCAAGGGGGCTTATAAAATCTCTTATGTATTAACCTTGAAATGCACAGATTTGTGGGTGGATGAAGATGAGCCACTGACTTTGAGGTGAAGTCACATATTACTATTTTTTCGGTATTAGCTAACATACAACCGAGAACTACTTGCGTCGCTATTGGAAGGCCGAATTGTCCTAGACCGCACAAATAGCACGAGAAATTTTAAAACAACACTGATTAGTAGGAATTTAAGCAAAAATTAGCAACTGCTCGTTATGTCTAGTTCTACTAATGGCGCGGTGTGGCAGCCGGGTTCGAGTCCTGGTGAAGCGGGCATATTTTTTCGCTTATATGTATACCAACTATTATCCTGAGTGTGCTTAAACACAAGGTAACACAAATTAGTATTGGGGCTTCCCCGGTGGCGTAGTCGTAACGTCGTCGCCTTGTAATCAAGGGGTCGCGGATTCGATACCCTTTGGAGGCACATTGTACAGTGGTTCGGATCCCACTTTAAACTGTAGGTCCAGTCTCAATTAGCCTTTCTCTGCATGAAGTGGACTAAAACAACAAATAAATCAAGCAATTTGTATTTTAACAAGATCCTTGTATGAGAGGGAACACACACGGATACAGAGAGGAGGGTAGTGGACAGTATATGATGGAATAAAACAAAGTTATGGAAAGTGGTATATTGAGAATGAGTAAGGACAAGAGGGGAAGAAAGAAAGAAATGAGTGAAAGGGTAAACAAAGATGGATGTAGAAAGATTGATTAGCGAAAGGTACGATTCCTCTATGTCAGAGTTAGCCAAGGTTGACCTGGCTAAATACTCCCAGATATTGCCACTTATATTGACTACTTTTGCCAAACGTATCGTTTGTTAGGGGACTACACACATATAACCACATAGCACAATACACTGCCCTTCACACGGAGACTGAACAAGTCTCCAAAGCGGTGTCAAAAAATGCCTACGAATTTATAGAAATATATGTCAGAATCCATTTAAAAAAATACTGCAAAGACCACAATGGAATTGAGCAAAATGTAGCTAAAAATCACTTGTGGCGATTCTCGATCATTATAGATAACTTGAGCTTGAGGCGATTCCCATAAATGACTTGTGCTTACACCGCAATAAGAAACCAGCACTCAGGACATGGTTATTTTTTAAGCAAGTGCCCATTCAATTCTTAAAGAGTTCTCTTCGCTCTCTCTGCAGTCCGCGCGAATCACGGAACTTGCACTAGCTGCACTATCTGCAGTCTTCGCTACTAAATCCCTGCTTATCGACTCGATCAAGCCAGACTGAATTAACGTCCGCCCTCCTATTAGAACGGGAATTAATGGTTCCGAATACAATTTTATCTTCCTGGATTCTCCCACTCTACCTCCAACACGCAATCCATTCCTCTTTGAGCTCGCGTTCGTCTTCTTTCTTTCATTCGCCGGTTCTTCGCTGAGTCACGCTTGGATTGCACTCTCGATACATCAGTAGCTCTCCTGCAGCCTCTGGTGGCAATCGGAGGAGACGTGCCGTGATTGGACCCCTGGAAATCAGGTGGCCAATAGATGTTATATCCTAATTTAAACTGGTTCTTTCATTATATTTCAGCTTTTGAGTTTAGTATGGACAAGAGCGTGTTAGCAAGAGTAAGGTAATGTACAGTCACCGGCAAAAGAAATGGGACGCCTAGATCCTGAAATACTCACTTCCCTGCAAGGCGTTAAGTGTGTTGCTTAACTCTACGGCGGTGATAGAAGTTGACATTGAAAATTTGGTATTAAAATCTACTTATCGCTTACTCATCGATACTTATCAGGATCTAGGTGTCCCATTTTTATTGTCTGTGACTGTACACTCCCGTTCGCATAAAGTGATGTTACCGAACAGTAGTGTTTACAGAATCTGTAAAGTATCGTGATAAGGCATAGCACAGCCTCATGCTTATTATAACGTCTCTTTTTTTCTTTACGCTACTCGCTACGATGTTCGTGAATGATGATCAGATGGGGTTGATTAAAGGAACACAGTAACGGCCATTGCAACAATCCCAAATTATGTCGTAGCAAAATATTTATTATTTCTTTGTTTAATGTATGTACATGTTCGTTTGAGTAAATGATATTCGTTCATTGTATAACATGGGTCTTTATGGTCATAGAAGATTTCTAGTGTTATCACTCATTTAGATATGATAATTTTCTGTGCGAGGTTGGCAACTCCGCAAAAATGAGCTGTTCGGTAATGATGGAAAACATAGGACATTCTTTCTAGGTTATCAACAAGTCTTTTTGTCAGTAATCTTGTGACTATTTACTGTTTCTAATCTGTTGAAAATAGCAGAGCTGAAATTTAATTGAAAGATTTGCCTCTGCATGGCTTGTGTAATGTAAGCATCTCAGTGGAAGTGTTTTTTTAAAACGTGTTGAGTCACGTGTGTTACCTAGTTTCTAGTTAAAGCAATTACTGTTAATAAAGCATTAATTATGCAATATTTAGACGTTACTTGAACCCAGCAAGACCTGGGCGTGAAAGAGTTTCATACTCCTAGCCGGGGACGTAACACCATGCACAATCCAGGACTCAAAGCGAGTACTTTTGGAATGAGGATCGTGAGAAAACTGATCAATAAGATTAGCCACAGAGGGTTGTTTTTTCGAAAATGAGAAAGGCAAAGGATAAACGTCAATATGTATACGGGAACGACCAAAGGGCATACCGTACTGTTATGTAGAACCATTAATATCATTTGATCTTGCCTTCTCCTTAACGAAGAAAAATTATAAGAGTAAGGAATAACCCTTTTCCCTCCTCCAATGACAATACTCCCTATGTATAGTACAATATTGTTTAGAGCTTGTTCATAGCTTACACGCTAATGTGACAAATACATCAGTTTCCAGATCAATGCCATTTTTGTGTGTTTAATACTTTTACAAAGATAAAAAGATTATGGAATTAATTTCAATTTTTGAACAATGAAAAATTGATTTAACGAAGGAATTAGCATGTATTATAACTTACTTAGAAACTTGTTCACACATTATACAGATGTGTTGACTCTGGTAGAGAGACAACACTCGTTAGAGGGCAGCTCATATCAGATATGATATCAACGTAACAAAAAGTAACGAAATGAAAAGTACAATTTCCAGTATTGTCAACTGGTATGTACCTTAAAACGTGTCTAACAAACCTGATAAGAAAGTATATTTATCATTTATCAAGAGAATATTTCGTATGCGGCGTATATTACACAGCCACGGCTAAATAAGAATACTTCTTAAGATAATTCTATGATGACTTTAATGCTGTATGGGATCGTTACTTACAGATATTAATTTTATATACTCGCAACCGCTAACCTAAGTAACAGGGACGAGGGTCACTATTTATATTTTGAGCCTAACAATGAAAAAACAGGAATTTGGCATTGAAAACTGCTTTATTGTTTTTCGAAGTATTCTCCTTTATGGTCAATACACTTTTGCATTCGTTCGAACCATTTGTCAAAGCAGTTTTTCCAATCTTCTTGAGACACCTCCATAATATGGTTCTTGAACGCATCAACGGCGTCTTCCGCCGACGAAAATCGTTGTCCACGCAATTTATTCTTGACATTCGGGAACAAGTAGAAGTCATTGGGTGCCAAATCAGGACTGTACGGCGGATGACCCATCAATTCGAATTTTTGGCTGTTCATAAAGTCGGTTGTTAGACGAGATGTGTGACAGCTGGCATTGTCTTGATGAAGAATGATCCGACGACGTTTGTTTGTTTTCCGTATTTGACCGAAGACCTCTGGCAAACAAATTGTTGTGTACCATTCAGAGTTGACCGTTCTACGTTCCTCTAAAGGCACAGTTGCCACATGACCAGTTTTCCCGAAAAAACAGGCGACCATTTGTTTCGATGTGCTTCGAGCGCAAACAACTTTTGTTGGATTGGGTTCATCTTGAAACACCCATACAGTCGACTGCTGTTAACGTTCCGGCTCATATGCATATATCCATGATTCGTCACCTGTTACAATCTTATATACGTCTTTTGAAGCACCACGATTGTATTCATTGAGCATTTGTTTGCACCAATTGACGCGAGCGTCTTTTTGAGTTTTTGTCAAATTGTGTGGGATCCAACGAGAACATACCTTTCTCACAGCTAAATGATCATGTAATATTTTATATATGCTGGTGGAACTAATGCCTATGGTTGCCTCAATCTCGCAGTATGTCACATGACGATCTTGCAGTATTAGGTTTTGCACAGCATCAATGTTTTCTTGAACAACAACTGATTTTGGACGACCTTCGCGAATCTCGTCGGTGAGCGAACGGCGGCCACGATTAAATTCGTTATACCAGCGTTTCACAGTGGCAAAGGATGGGGCTTCATCGCCAAATGTGGAAGTAAGTTGATCGATGCACTCTTGTCTTGATAATCCACGTCGAAAATCGTAAAAAAATCATCACACGAAAATGTTCACGAGTTAATTCCATTTTATTGTTGTCGCGCAATCTCCAAGGCAACATAAACAACACAAATGAAGCTATTGACAAAACATTTGAAGTACGTTATGGTCAATAATGCCAGACGATTCCGTGCAAACGTCAAATCGCGCCTAACTTCAATCAGTGTTGCCAAGGCTCAAAATATAAATAGTGGCCCTTGTATCTGAGACATTTTAAGACACAAAAATCCTATTCTATGGGCAGCAAAAAGCTAACTTACAGCAGCGTCTCCCTGATGGCGTAGTGGTAACGCTGTCGCCTTGAAATCGAGGGATCTCAGAATCGATCCTTGATGGATACACGTTGCATAATGGTTCGGATTCAGCATTAAACTGTTCGTCAAGTTCCGGATAACCCATCTGTGCTTAAAGTGAATTTAAAACGAGTGTTTTCTAACTGCAAGCAATGCAAACAGTTCAGCGGATGTACAGCGAAAATGCAGATCCAACTAATGTTTGCGTAAGTAAGCCCGACGCGAAGACTTAAACATACTTGTCAATGCACTGCAGGGTTTTCCTCCCTCGTAATCTCAGCCCGGAGGCTGGAAGCGCCCCTTAGGGAATAGGCAAATGTAAAACAGCTCAGCGATGCGGATAGCTGCGTGGTCGGCTACACGCGGCCGACGTCTGATGAAAGGTGCTGGGTCCTTGAATACAGAAGGCGGAAAGTTGCCGAAGAAGAGAAACCAAGAATGAATGCCTCACGAGGGAAAAATATTATTGAATAGGAAGTTAGGAAGATGTACGAGGGTTGTCCGGAAAGTTGGTATACAGATCTTTCCACACTGCTTAGGGATTGACAAATCCGTATAAACCTTTATCCCGATATCGGATAATATTCTAACCGGATTTCAAATATCCGATATTCTGATATCCGGATACACGGATTATCCGAATTGCCCGGATTACCCGGAAATCCTATGCACACATGTTAGAATTATCCGAATTACCCGGAGAGCCTTTATCCGGATATTCCGAAATGCCTAGATATCCGAATGTGTGCTTTATCCGGATAGTTTAATTTTCTATCCGTTTTACGGACTATCCATATATTATTTTATTCGTCATGTTTGTATATCACTGTAGGGATCTTCTACAAATCCTTCATCAAATCTGTGTCCGGATATCAGAATGATCAGGATATCCTTACTATCTGGATATTCGGATTATCCAAATATCCGACAGCTTATCCGGATATCCGTTGCATCCGAAACGGATATCGAACAATTTGAAATCCAGATATCGATTATCTGGATTTTGTGGCCGTCATAAGTCTCATATCTGTTCCTACATCTAGGTGTCGGATAACTATTGCAATAAATATATCAAAATATTATGGGTAACTCTCTTCTTTCCGCTACAGAATATACTTAATATAGACAAACACACGCGGCTTCTGAGTACAGCCATTGTGTAGGAATCGTACACATATATAAAGAAATACCATTCAGCATAGCTACTAGAGTGATGTATTTCAACCGCATCATAGTGGCACCCTGTTTTCTCAGTCCTTCCATCGCGTAATCGTCTCATCAGACAACGAAACCAATGATAGCGTTGCAGAATCTTCGGATACAGAAGATTAAAATTTGTCAGTCTGTACTTCGCAACACTAATCAATTTTCTCAAGTGTAATATTTAGACTATAATGCACAAACCGATAACAAGTAATGTGTTAACTCATTTTTCACGCTGGAAATATGTTTCTTAAACTGTCACGAAGAAATGATGTGCCTAGATTTGGACTATATTCAATGTATATTCACGAGAATTTCGTGCATCCTAATCTTGTACCAAAGACAACTTAGTAATAAATGATTATAAGTAACGTGTGAGGAGTGCTTTTGTTAGGGTAAAAGAGGGTAAGTTGGCCACCAAAATGTTTTTCATTTTTTTTCCTTCTTAACTATTTCGGGGAGAAGGACAAAATTTATACGATACAAGAAGTAGTCATTGTGGATTATGACGAATATAACATAAACACTGTGTTACTTATACTTATGACGTAATATTAAAAATAATAAAATGAGAAAAAGTGGCGAAATTCCCGCCACATGCTGGGAAATTCGCCATATAACTTATTTACCTATCATTTAATCAGATTCTGAATCGGAAGCAAGTGCGTCACCATCATCACACATTGTGCACAAACCACACGCTTTCACTGTACCTTTTTTTCGCGGTCCTCATGAAACCATTGTTGGCAATTAAGCATTGGTACCAATCCACTTTCCTACCTCTGTGATTCAAGTAATCATCGCCACAGTCACCACAAAATGTTGACTTGATTTCCTCATTTTCTGTTACTCTGGCGAATTTACCAGCAAATGCATAGTCGAAAGAAATCAACTTATGTTTACTTGTACAAGGTGGTTATAATTAAAGTGACGGTGTTCAGAGTGGTACAGCACGGGCTGTAATGAGAGTAGCAGTCTGAAACTTCGTAGATATGCTAATGAAGCAATGCGCTCGCGAAATATGCAAAAAAAAAAAAAAAAAAAATAGTTCCAATTCTCGCCACCAGGGTAAGAAACGGCGCTGTAAGCAGTCAAAACGTGGAATTTTCCGTAACTCTGACGTCAAAGTCGGTGAAATTGCCTGACCATTGTGTGAGCTCCCTGGTTGTTGTTGGTGACGCTTGTTGCTTTTTCCTTTAGTAATGTTCATGTAATTCGAATAGTGAAATTGTAGCGATATTTTATTACAAAGAGTATTGTTTTCTGCGATTTATAGTGTTTTTCCTGTAACTATACCAAGTTTTGACTGCTTACAACGCCATTTTTCACCCTGGTGGCGAGAATTGGAACTTTTTTTTTGCATAATTCGCGAGCGCATTGCTTCATTAGCATATCTACGAAGTTTCAGACTGCTACTCTCATTACAGCCCGTGCTGTACCACTCTGAACACCGTCACTTTAATTATAACCACCTGGTACATGCACGCTTTCCAAAGCAAATCTTTTCACGACATTCTTGCGGGTTCAGGTTACGATATCAATAATTAAAAGGAAGAAAAATATTTTTTATCGGCCATGAAATGACAATTTCTAACGTAGTATTGAAATTCGGAACCTTTCTTTGTCTTCTGTGTAGACGCAACTGCGCATTCCAAACTGTACTGCTTGCTTGCTAGTTCGCTCACAATACTGCAGATGTCAGTGGAAACAAGGCACATGTTACTTGATTTTTTATAGGCATCACTGAGTGTTTCCAACTCATAGTTTTTATCTATGATTAAAAAAAAACACAAGTACGGCGAAATTCCCAGCATGGCGAACATCCCTTCTTTTACCCTATCTTCTTTTGTACATTGCTACTGATGATGAAAATCAATGACAATGATACGAATGATATGAGTCGAAACCAGAACCTTCGATAATTATATCGTGAGTCGACCACTCGGCGACTGAAGCGTGCTCCGGTCGGTCGGCAGTCTGTCTTGAAACTCTTTGTTCAGAACTGTTTAAGGGCTCGGGGATAGAACGTGGTAAGTGACATTTTGTTCATTATTTATTTGCAAAGTTGAAACAGCCATTTGCATTGGACTCATTCAATCCTTCTGAAATTGGTAAACACAACATGAAAACAATATGCACTATGTAGCCAAAAGTTAATGGACACCGAAGTGAACGTGGCGGTAGTGTCATGCCCTGTGGCTGTTTTTCCTGGTTTGGGCTCGGGCCATTACTTTTGGTCAATTGCAGCATGAACAGTTGTGTTTATGAGGACATTTTAGACAACAGCATGCTGTCCACACTGTGGCAACACTTTGGAATGGGCCCTTTTCTCTATCAGCAAGATAATGCTCCAGTCCACAAAGCAGGGTCTATTGCATCTTGGTTTCAGGACAATCAGGTGGATGAACTTAGCTGGCTCGCTCAAAGTCACGACTGGAACACCATAGAACATCTTTGGGATGAACTGAAGCGTTGGTTCCGTGCCAAGATTCACTTGTTCGAGAATCACCCACGAACTATTCACGAGGCTACAGGACGAATGAGAAAAAAATCCATCCGGAATATATCAGAACTTAATGGAAAGCCTGCCCCGAAGAGTAAATGCTGTAATTATTGCTAAGGGAGGTCCGACGTCTTAATAGTTACCTGGCTGGTGTCTTTGGAATGAACAGCACTGGGTGTCCGGTGACTTTTGGCTATCTAGTGTATCTACAATGTAGCTTCTAATAACCTTTCTGCTTATGAAACTCAACAATGAGCAAAGTGTTTTAGCCCCGAACCCTTCAAATAAAAATTCTTGAACGTTAACCTTGAATACAAAGGAATAAATGACGTCAGTTTCGTCAAGTGTCGAATTCAACGTGTTGACCGGCGTGTAGGCGGGTGAGTCAGAAGGGTGCAACACGTTGCGTTCCTTCCAGACAGAAGCTACCATTGCCGTCGATTCGATCCGCACGGATATCTTCCCTTTATTCACGTCACTTCCCTGGAACGAGACGAAAGCTCTCCTGCGGGATGCGATCATCCCCCTCCCCCTGCGACAAAGACAATTGGGCGAGGGAACAAAGCAGATGTACGCGGCTCCCCATCCCGTCCTCCCGAGTCTGGATACACGTTGACAGACAGCTGCCGATAGCCAACGTCACCCGGTATCGACCGCTGGGTCCTCTGTAGGAGCTGGCGGAGGCTTGAGTATCCTCCGATGAATGATCTCTTGTGGGGCCGGGGGGGAGGGGGTGATCCAGCAGCCATTGATCTCTTGAAACGGTAGGCTCCCGGCAAGCGTTTGCGGAACTGCTCATCACTTCGCAACATGGGGTCGTGGCACCGTCATCTTGTTCGCTGAATTGTGCGTTTATCACTAGTTTCTCCCACTTCAACCCCTGACGTGCTGTAGACGGGTCGAATCCCATTACGATGCTACAGGTGATGGATTTTTAGTGTATTTTCCGCCAGAACAAATAAAATAGCAGTGGCAACAGCAAGCCTATATTGCATGGTTGCATACAGAGAGGATAAAAAATCACTTTTTCGAGGACGAAACGACATCTGAAAGAGATGAAGCGCTATGAAGAGAACTTGTTCGCCGCAATGCCTTATGCACGCCGTTCTACACTACTGAAATGGCACATTTTATAAGGTTCGACAGCTGAAGTACGTGCCACATTATCTGAACACGGGTGTATAATGAAGAGAAAATTAATGTTGTTTTTCAATCATTACATCACTCGAAATGACCTGAAATTCCTGTAATTCATCACCCGCATATCGGACAAAGCCCCCGGTGTACCCGCTTACCGTTGCGCCCTATCGCCATTAAAATGACGAAAAGATGCCCTTGATATTAACAGCTTAATTCATAGTCTTTTTTTCAAACACTTTCAAACACAAACACACCGCCTGGCACAAATAGTTGGCTTAGGGTCAAAATATACCAATCAGCTTATTGTTAGGTGAGGCATGGTCAACGCATCATGTCCCATCGCCGCTGTTTTTTTATGGCTTTCGATATAAGAGTTCGCTACTATTGTGTTGAAGTAGCTCCTCAATTGTCCTCACATTATTGCGCCAAAACCGAAATTTTGGAGCTTCGCCGCAGTGGGGGGGGGGGAATTCAATAGCTTTTAGAGATTTAGGTGGGCCGCATCTTCAAATAAAATGAATTTTGATATTGACAGTACTACCTTCCCCTAACCTCCCATTTTATCAAGCTTTTAATGAAGTGGAAATTGACAGATTTAAAAAGCAGGCTTCCAGTACCAGACAGCAAACATGAAATCATTTTTATCAAGATTATCAAACATAAAAAGTAAGCAAATTTTGTTATCTTATAAAAACACTACTAGCAATGGTCACAACTATAAAAACAAATAGGCCCTCCCGTCAGACTTAAAACACTGAATCCAGTCCTCATAAAAAGTATCTTGGCAAATGATGCATGTAGTTTGATTTCTACTAGCTACGTTTTCATCACTATGTAGCTGTAATGTCCCTTGAACTCCACTTGAGACCTGTTGTCCTGTTTCTGCCTTCTCATTCTTGTCTAGTGCGAAAACTTTACTGTGTGCTTGCTATGTTTGCCCTTGGATTTTTCCCCGATTTTCTTCACTCATTGCATCTCTGTGGGTTCTCCTCGTTTCAGAATTTGTTTTCTTCTATGTGGCATCGTCTGCTTTAATTCCAAGTTTGTCTTGTAGGGGCTTGACGTCAAAATTACACTTGTTTCACAAAGTATTTTCCTTTCAGTCAACCTTCTCTTAAAATTGGATGAAAGTGGGGCAATTTCATTGATGACATGTTGCACGTGGGATGAAGTTGATGGAGTGCTTAGGTTCGTCCGTGAGGCGTGGTGTTGTGTCTAAATGAAGTTGGGTTATCGTGATTGGTTTGTGTTGTTACAGGAGATGAGTGTCCATCATTAAGAGAACCATTTATTTCAAGTCGAAGATGATCTGAAGTAGGTAGGCACGGTCCAGGCGAAGGTTCTGCAGGAATCTCAGGTAGACCTATGCAGTCAGAAAGTTTTCGTGTTCCTAATAGACAATACATTTGTCTGGATTTTTACTTTTCCTGTCTACTTCATTCCACTTCCCTTTCTCCTTTTCATTCATAATGTGATATTCCAACTGAAAGATAGACAAACGCTCAATTACACAAGTCCAAGACGAATGTTGTTTACTTTCATCTGTCCGGTACTGGGAGCAGACCTGCTGTCTGGTACTACGCCACATGCACGTGTTACAAAATCCGCTCACACACGACGCACAGTTAACACGATAGCCAAGGTTGTTAATGGTTTTTGATCTCATTTAATCATAAATTAATAAATACCTATTACGATTCATGAAACTCGTCCCTCAGGAAAGATTGTTCCGCTGCAAATTATCTTCCGTCGTTCGCTTTCTTCTTCCAACGAGCAGAAGCCGCAACACGATGGGCTAATGTGACGTAATCTGTGAATTCGATTACTCCAAATTTACCAGTAGCGCCACACAGTCGTGTCTTACACTTTTATTGCTGTACATGTATGACAACTAGCGGCGATACAGAGAAACAGTTACTGTCCGGTACTGTGCAACTCTCCCCTAATTGTTTAATGTTTCTGTGTAAGGTCCCTTGGTGTAATAACGCCAAGTGCTCTTAAATAAAGTTATGGGGAAGAAATCCGAGAGATGGCATATGCAGTACCTTGATTGAAGCTTCTGAAGTCATGAAAGCGAAAAAAAAAAACGCTCTGGAATATTTCCTGTGGCGTCAGTAATTAACTATGGTGTGCAGAAGGCGGTTGATTTCTGGTCAGTTGTAAAATAGCCAAAGTAAGTCCGTTGTATGTGAGACTATAATTCAAATGTCTGTCAATTACACTGCACACAAATTACTAGCATATTTAATATATTAGCGTTATATACTAAGTGATCGTGAATATGTTCAAGAACGAGCTCATCATTTAATATAGAACGTATAATACGTGAGCCGGGATAGTAACACCAAGTTTTGTTGCTTTCAATGAATTTGGGGCCTCAGATCAGTATTGTTTTGACATTTTAAATACCAAGAATATACACAAAAAAATACATACTGCATGCTCGAAGATTTGCGCCAACAGAAGATGTTGTCTGAGCCAAATATATTTTATTGGTGAATCTACCTTGATTAGAAAGGGGGGGGGGGATTAAGATCCCTTTCGTTTCGAAATTTTATCCTTTGTTCATATCACTATGCCCTAATGAACAGCCCATATTTCAGATAACATTAGCCACAATTACAGGTTTTGTAGTTGTGTGCTTGTGCGTATGTGCGCGTGTGTGTTTCTGTACACACACACATACACATCTCTTACTTCGTCTCTAATCTTGCGTCATCATTCTCAATTTAACGAGTACAGTACGGTGTTGCGATAACTTAAATGCCTCCTTAAGGATGAAGCATGTGTCAACCAGGCAATGTCAGTTCTCACTTAGGCTCGTACCAGCGAACAGCTTCAACGGTGGTTGAAAATTCAAGCACATTATATTGAAAACCTCATATTTCCAACAACTTTTCTATCTTTTTTATTTTTCGCCATATGCACTAATTACGTGGTTATCCTATGTTGTCAGACTTTTGAAACACCCTGTATATATACAGATTGTCAAAAATGGAACTATTATTATTTCATGGGCTTAGTCTGACACTATTTTGGATCCATCCAAAACATAAGATTTGATCCAAAACATGATCAAATAGCTGAAAACTTTATTTTTAGACTTTTCGCGCCATATTGGCCACCATATCTAATATTATTTGATAAAGTGGGTCTTTTTAATTTCTCATTATCATAATACAGTTATAAACTGCACATTAGGTGAAAATAAGATATCATGAATGATAAATAAACGAACAGGTTTCTGGTTTAGAATCTTCGTCATGACCGCCATTTTAAAGACGCCAATACACACAAACCGAGGGATTAAAAACTTGGGGTCTGGTGCGTTTTAGGTTCGGGAATTTATGTAGTATCCGTCCCCCAAAGGGCACGTTCTCCACCGGAAGTTAAATATTCTTCCTCTTTTTCTTGCATTTCAACCACACTAATACTGTTGGTTAGGATTTAATATTGTTGTGTGTAAATGTACTTTCTTTAATATATTATGAATTTTTGAACTTGGCGGTATTACCCCTTACCTGGTGGCGTTATTACCCATGTATGTAGTTGGGTAATAACGCAAGTTTGCAACGTTTTCTTTAAAATTTTCTACAACATTTGTTTCGGATTCCAGCTATCGTTTTGCTTTTCTGTGGGTACTACATAAGCTACCCTACTTTATCCTGTGCTTGTTTGTGAAAAAGAACTTTCATCAGTAGAG
The DNA here is from genome assembly GCF_977018435.1 of Lepisma saccharinum. NCBI lineage: Eukaryota > Metazoa > Arthropoda > Insecta > Zygentoma > Lepismatidae > Lepisma > Lepisma saccharinum. Next base: position 156,577,942 of record NC_139229.1, on the reverse strand, counting down.
ATACAATTGACACAACTTTAACGTGGCGTTATTACCCCCAAGGGACCATAGAATCATATAAGTGTTGACTCTTGAAAACAAAAAAATATGTCCGATTTTAGATTAATACAGTAAATGCTGGTTTCTAGTATACCACGCAAAAGCTTAGCTCGTAGATCGCAGTCAGGTGACAATGAGCTGATTGGCTGGTTTCTTTCTGTTTGCGGTAAGGATGTCTAGAAGCAAATTATATTCCCGGGACACCAAAGAGAAGAACAATCGCCATTAAGCTACTCGCAGTCTATCACAAGTATCCCTGGCTTAATTCTCACCGTTGTGTCGTACCTGTGATATGGATATCCCAACACATGTAGATTAGTGCGTCATTATCTGTCAATTATCACGGTGATGGAAACACGATCCTCCGAATATTATCCACCAAACTGTGTTGTGTTAGTCAACATTGCCGGACACCCAATTCAATGTAGGATTCTGCGTTTGCGTACACCCTGGGAATTTTCCTCTGCAACAACAGGCACACTGAACTGAACGAATCGCAAGGGGAAAAATGTTTACTAATTATTACGTACTCGGAAGGCACTGTCTGGAGGCAATCATTCATCATTATTTTTAACTAATTCTTCGTTCGAATCAGTTCCCATTGACACGTTTTTTAGGTTTATTATTTCAAGTATTATTTATCTATTAATAATAACTTAATAATACTCAGCGGTGAACGATGAGACTCGGTTAAGTACACAGACTTCTCTCAGGTACAGGGATAGCGTTAGGCAAAGACAATATTCACAGCACAGAGAATAACACCACATTCCTGCAGTAGATAAACTTATGACAATTATAATGCGAATATACGAGGTATATTGAGACGAAGGCGAGGATTTCGCTTTGTCGATGAATTGACTCAACTAAGACGCGTAAACTCAATCCGTGGCTATAGACATGCATATGATCACATAGACCTAGCTTGCGCCCCGAACTACCACACCAAGAGATATGCAATAATAACCGAGCCAATATTTGCTCTTTAGCCTTTTAGTCCAAATTAATCATTAGGCTATCTTTATTTCTTAACGAATAATGGTTGCAGTATTGTGCATAGCATCAATGCATGGCCATCGGCATACCTATGATCACATAGGTCTAGCTTGCGCCCCGCACTACAATACCAAGATGTATGCTCAACACCGAGGAGTTCTTTTTAGGTTTAAAAGCTTCGTCGATCCGTGGCGAAAGTGCGATATTTCTTACGCTACATCCTCGCTTTTATACTATATCGAGAACACAGATTCAAGTACAGATGAATCACTCACTATTTACAAAAAGATGCTACCAACAAAACTGACATCTATACATGTTTAGAAATACAAATTCGTATAGTGCACTCTCGCAAACATGAAGATACATTAAACTACTCATAATAGAGCATAAAATACAATAAACAAAAGATGTACATTACAAACAAGGTGCATTATTACATATAATAACAAGGAAATTACGCTTTCTTTCACATAAATAAATATATTAGTGACATATTTTCTACTGGTGACGTCACATAAGAATATGGATCATACCACCATCACCTTAGAATCAGGAAGTGGGGACCAAAGTTTCGTTTATGCTATAAGCGAAGCTAGAGCGACGTGAACAGCTGCAAGAGACACGGAGGTTTCATATCACGATCACGCACTGGAATACGCAGTTTTCCCTGCAATGTGTAGAAAAGCATTCGTTGCGTATGCGTGACTAACAGAGGCAACATGAACACACGCTGTTGAGAATTTGAGATTTTGTTTTAATTCCACTTCATGCGAAGATAGGCTAACCGGTACTGGGTCTACAGTTTAAAGTGGGATCTGAACCACTATGTGCACCGGCCGGGAATCGAACCCGCGAACCTTCGATTAAACTGTTGAGAAAACTGCGCAGTCCGAGTGACAACTTGTGCTTGTCATTCCGGTATGAAAACTTGCATTTACAGGCTGAGGGTGGCTTGTCACTTATTACTGATAGCTCCCCGAGGCAAATCAACTTTGCAACAACGCTTCACGAGCCAAGCAATCTACGTGCGCGCAGAATATAGTTCTCCGTAGAAGGGTTCTAGTCCTACACAGCTGCCCACCTGAAGAGGACGGTCATGTAATTTGTAGTAAATGAACAAAATGATACCATGTTTTAACAGATACATTTCCCAGCTACGGGCATCTCTGGAGCAGGCGAACGGAGACAAGTCTCTGCGCATGTAGTGGCGCGAGACGGCTCTACCAATGGAAACGTGAGAAGAACGGGATTGTGTAGAGATGAGAAAGCGACTGCAGTTATAAGCCTTCACAGCAGCGTGTACTGCTTCGCTCTGCCCACTCGATCCCCTCCCCTTCTCTGCCACTATGCGCGGCCATGGTATACATATGGAAGCGATGGTAGGTTCGCCAACTACTCTCTCTTACCAGCATTGTGTACAACCGTTGCAGCGATGTGGAAGTTGTAGTATACCTATAGCAGCACCTGTTCTGTTGATGGTTCGAATTGAGCGGTCTATTGCCTGACGAATCTCTGGAACAGTTCGGAAGCGAATATCTTCATCTTAGGGTTCAAATCAAAGTCACAGAGACTGGTATAGCATCTGCCAGCCAGCCCCATGGAGCTAACAAATCAGCCACAGGTTGCGCTACATGCGGCCGAGCATTGTCCTGCAATATGATGGGAGGATTCAACAAAAAGTGTCCCTTTTTCTTTCGCAACACAGTCGCAGGTTGTTCCAAAAATGAACATTAGTACTGCGTTTTAGCAACTAGGACAACGTTTACGAACAATGAAGTCAGTGGCGGCTTGTAATCACACATTTGCGATTATCTCGAAAACGGCTCGTTTGCAGGTTCATGTTTACTGCGACTTTCTTGCTTCTATGATGGTGTACTTTCACCTGTGTCAGTTTTAGCTATTACTTTTGAGACACCCTGTATAAAATACTTATAAGTGTCTTTCCTAACTCCTAAGAAATGCTTCATTTACGCGAATATAAGACGCAGTCTAATTTTTACGCACAATTGGACGCGAAAAATGGTTTGCTGCTTATATTCAAAATGAATAAAATAAATACGCAGTTTTGACATAATTTATTCTTACTTTTCATTATATATTTTATTTTCTTGCTATTAATTTGCAGTGTGTAAATTAGACTTTCTGCTTTTGGGTATGGCTGAGAAAATCTCTCTTTATATAGCAGAAAATGCATATCCGTATTATTGTTAGTAGTTGTAGTAGTATCATCATTACTCTAACGATGACTGGATGCTCATGTTAACATCTAAGAATTTTTAAAAAGAACATGATTTTTTTCAAATATTTTGAAGAATACCGTTAAAATTAATATATGTATCGTGTGTTGCGCCAGAACGATTCAGCGTCATTACCGCCAATCAGCGTTGTTTGTCAGGATGTGACTCTACTTGGATGTACCATCCCAAGAGAACAACTTGATTTCCGGGTCCCGGACAGACAGATAATTCTGGAGTGATTAGTAGCACCTGGCGTATTAGTGCAGTGCTTAAAGCACTTGTTTATATGCTTTATTAGATGATATTCGAGATTAATAAGGTGGAATAAATGGGATACAGTACCTTCATGAGAAAAGAATATTAATAAAATACACATGTCGTCCACGAAAATAAAATGTAAACTGAGAACTCTTGGCTTGTTTTTTCCCCACATACTGTCCGGTTACTGTAGTCGCTCTACCGAAAAATCAAGATTTTGAGCAGTTTAAAGGAAGTGTTTTGTTAGGCATTTGACTACTAGAATTGTATTGAAGAAGCATATATGAATGTCGTTGCGTGGCACCCATTTTGCTTTAGACAATTGTGGCGCCATCTAACAAATTGACGCCTAACTACTAAAATCTTACAAGTTAAAATTACTTCTAGCGTACTTTTCTCAGTTTTAACCGTAGCTTACCATTACCTTCTCTATCTGAAAGCCTAATGGCTTGCTCCGGTCACATGACTAAGCGTCATCAACTGGAGGCGAGATAGCCGCCATGTTTGATTTGCTTCTTCGGAATCAATGTTGAACCTTTTTAGTGAATATGGGATTGTAATGCAAATTTAAGAACTGTAATTGAGTTTACATGACGTGTAAATATGCTTAAATGTGGAAGAGGTCTGGTGTATAAGTGTTGTGTTCTCAATTGCAGAGGCAATTATGATGAAAAAGGTAAGAGTAACGTTCACATTTCTTCAAGATGTTGTTGAAAATGAGAAATGTTTAGGGCAATTCCATGCCATTCGGTCCATACGAAAAGATACAAGTTAAGTAACAGAGGTTTTATACTCATAAATAAATAAGAGTAATAGTTCATGATGTAAACATTTCATGTGTCCGGAATAGGCATGCAATATACTCTTAAATGTGTTCATGTTTTATCTCTTGTCAACATTTTTTTTAAAGTTTACCCTGAATTACAAACGTTGGTTGACGTTAAGATGCGTTGTTGCTTATGATTGCAAATCAATTTCAAGATTTAGTCAACGTTTAAAATATACGTTCGTGTCTACAAGCAGTTTGTTAGTGTAACTTTTATGCAAGCATTCGATAACATATTCATATTATTTGCACAAATTTTCAGTTTCGAAATATGCTTAATGAAAGAAAGCTATACGACAGGGCAAAGTTGATACATGTGTACATTTACATTCTTATTTTAGCTCGCTTTATGTTTCTTTAGGCTAATACGAGGGTGCGATGTGTAACAAGAACTTCGATGTAATATTCGTGAGTAAAATTATCTAAGAATATATTACTTATGTTTCAAACACAAATGTTTTCACACAGAAAGCATTTTGTAACCTAGCTATGTTAATATGAACTGCAATTGTATTAAATTTAATAAAACTTTCATATGAACTGCTTTTTATTTTTTGTATTTGTGAAGCTTCGATGTTCGTAACTTTGATTATTAAATCAGTGATAATGTTTATTGTTTCATATTTTTTTTTACATTCTTCACGATTTTATTAACAGAGTAAAGACAGTGTGAAGAAATATTCCAAATCTTTATTTCCCAAGTGAACGCTAAGATCGAAATATTAATCTGCTTTTTCTTTTCAATGAAAATGTTGGAAACTCTAGTTATTGTCACGGATCTTACTAACTACAATGAAAAGATTCAATTTGTTTATTATCTTTCGTTCAGTAAGTCAATAGGGTCGAAATTACAATGTGTAAAATGATTTACGTTTAGTCTTTATACACAGAAATGTAACATTGCCCTTGTACCAATAACTTTCGCTTTTGCTGCAAGGATATAGAAATTAAGTTTTTGTATTGAGATTGTATAGCTACACAGAATATCTGCATTATCTGGTTGATTAATTTGGTAAAGTTAAAGACAATTTAATTGATTAGGTAACTTGGAAAGTTTGCGGTCAACCCAACATGCGGGGTTTTGATTTAATCAATTGATTTTTACATACAACAGTTCATACAAAAGGGGTTACGAGTTTTACTGTAGCTGACAAATATTCCCAATAATATTTTTCAAATATATACAATGTTTAAATTTTTCCGCCAGGAAGTTTCTAACGGTTTTCAACCCGTTCTTTGTGCTATGCTAGGAATTTTTGTAGTGGCCATAGTGACTTCCTGAATGAAAATTTTGGTATAAATATTCAATATTCTACTTTTCTCTTCTAACTATATTCGTCGGGAAGGTAAATGTCAAAATTTAACATCATAAAGGAAATAAATATAGCTTAATTCTCTATGATAAAAATACGACAAAGGCGTTTATAGCGTTAAGACGATCGCCTCCAGATGATGACGACTTGACTGAGCGCTGTGGCCTGAACCTCAAGATGGTCTTGAGCTTACCCGTACCGTACGAGAAACCTACCTCGGGGGGGTTCGCAGACCCACACTTTATTTTATCACTAACATTCAAGAAACCATTATGTTAATGAATCACTCCTTCCTTTGCTGATTACATATATGTAGGTATTTATTAATTATAATAATTACAAAAATTACCATCATTAATAAAAAATAATAACCATGCATGAGTTTCGCACACATATTTTAGAACGCACAAAAAACATAATAATTTATCATAGTACTTCTTGTTCATAGAGGTTCAATTGTTTATTAATTATAATAATTAGCATCATTACCAGTCAACTGTACACTGTCACTGGCATTATTGTCTCGAGTTACACGCATTCAAAGATAGTGCCTGAGATGTCCACCAAGTACATTTTGCCTCCTATTTACATTTTTGTTTTTGTGTACAAGTAATACACAAATATTGGGAACACCCTAGTCAACAATGTAATTTAGATTTTCAGAGAAGGATCAAAATCTAGAACGCATGCAAAATAACCAGACGTTAAAGAATAACATTTCGTAACTAAGTCGCAATATTAGTATGTTTTGAAACCCGATACTTACAGCTCCATTTTCCTATTGGCTGTCCTCGATACCAAGATGCGAGTGGTTCTAATTATTCCCGCTTTGAAACCAACGACAATGGCCAGGAAACTAGGGAGACCCTATGATAACGAGGAGTTATTCTTTCGCTGGAAACGAAGATAGCGAAATGGGGGGGGGGGGGCAAAGTCTTGCAAAGGCATTGAGATGAAGAAGTGGCAATGTGAAGAAAAAAAGCATGGTTTCGTCTTCACGAGAAAAAAGATCTTTTCGTAATTTTTTTTTTCCATGAAAAAAAAAAAGAGTCCGGGGCTTACGAAATAAAAGCTCCTCATTAGCGAATAGCTGGAGGACTCGCGGATTCCGGTTGTGGAGAGGAAAAGGGTTGGGAAAGAAGTGTAATATGTACGAAAGAAAATGGCGGAGGGAGGGGGTGGCGAGAGAGAAGTGTAACGCGTGTACGAAATTTCATTTTCGAAATAATAATAATAAAAAAAAGGAGGTCGAAATTCTATGATCTGAGCTTGCTGAAAAAAAACAGATTCTCTTTTTTTCTCTTGTTGTTCGTCCATGGAAGTCAGTGTAATTACGTTACGCTTTCGGTGTTGAGGGATATTTTGCTTTCGCCATTAAGGTGGGCGGGCTCCCAGCGCTTTGGAAAGGGCAGGAACCGTTGCTTCTCGCTCTTCGCTACGTCTTTCAACGGCCTCTTATCTGAAATGAAGATGTTCCCGTTTAAGTAAGTGGAAAAAACTGATCCACAAATTTCCACCACGTCAGACAGGGTGGGATACCTCAGTGGCTAATGCGACACACTGGTAATTCGGAATGTCGCGGGTTGAAACTCGGCTGGTAGCAATGCTGAATGAGTTTCTTTTTCCTGTTTCTTCCATAATGTCCATATCGATACATTTTATTAGTTTGAATACGTATGTATGGTAGATATATGTAGCAGCCTCAGTATGACAGCTTAATCTATATACGCGTATATAAAAATTGATGTATGTGTGTGTGGGTGTATATATATATATATTTGTTCCGGCATAACTCTCGAACGCCTGGAGCAATTTCAACCAAACTTGGTACACGTATCACTTGCAATCTGGAAAGAATACTTTTGGGGTAAGACACCCCTGGCAGCCCTAGGGGTGGGAAGGGTTGACATGTAAAAATAATCCAAAACGACCAGATTAAATTCCGCACAAACAAACATCCGTGACTTTATGCAATCCAGCACAACGATAGTGTTTCTCGGGTTGTCATTCAGGCTGTGTTGCGAAAACAGTGTGGAATCCATAGTTTTCGTGACACTCCCAATGCGGTTCAGCTTCAAGTTCAGTACCTATCGGCACGGGGAGTGAGTGTGGGTGAAAAAGAAAATGCCACAAATGACCTAGATTAGTGTCGAATCCATAGTTTTCGGAGTCACTAAGCTAATTGGTGACATTCACGATCACATTTAAAATTAGTTACATTTTACACTATAGTTAGAATTCATTATTTTCCTGTCTAATACAAGATTTGGATAAATAAATACCCGGGCAACGCCGGGAAATCAGGTAGTGTTAAAATGCAAAAGAGATCATTGCATATTTTGCTAAATGTACATCAAACTAAAACATGAAAACTTATTGTTAAAACATTTCCGTATATCACCAATTCAAAGTTTTTTACTCCACATAGCATGTAATGTTAATTGGACATTATCCATTGTCTAGCGCTTTAATCTATAATTATTCTAACACTGTTTCGAGAGGGCACCTCTTCTCCCGTTTTCAGGTGACGGAAATAGTATTAGAATACGTATAGTTTAATAACGCTAGACAATGGATAGTGCCCAATTAACATTGCATGCTAATGTAGAACCATTGTCACTAACATTAAGAGAATTATACTGCATATACTTGAAACACTTATACTTTTACACACGAAACAAAATCAAATCAAGCTATGTAAAGAATTGTGACACTCAGAATTATTTATATTATCAGAGAAAAAATAACTTTCACATTCCTGAAGTGTGGGCAACCTACACATCAGAAAGCATTATTTTAGACAGGCATCCAAAATAATTATAAAAAATGATAAGGAAACCATTATATTAAGGCGTAAAAAGAGGTAATTACTGTACTATTGATAACATCTTCTATTCGATTAAATTTCAGCTAATAATGTATTTTAGGAATTTGTTGAAAAATTCATATGATAGATTTTATGTAATTTCCCTACCTGTGGTCCGCGAACCCTCTAGACGCCGCAATACCCCCCATCCCCAACCAGGGAGCCGTGATGGCTTGAAAAAAATGTTCCAATCTTCTGTCCTTGACACGATCGAGTGATTTATCTTCGCGTTTCTGCCACTTTTGGCTAATCGCGAAGATAAAGATGAATGAGAAGATGAAATTGATGAAAGAACAATAACAAACATACATGGACAAGACACAGCACTAGCCCCAGGTAGAAATATACTGGCTGAAAGTATCTTCTAGGACCTAATTAATCTGCCATATGCAGTCCATGGTATAACGCATGGAAGAGAGGTTGAAATTTAAAGCTCACTCCTTTTCGGACCTGTCCTTGACACGAATATTGAAGGAAAATAAGGTGTCAAGTATTGCATAAACAAGTCAAAATATACTCAACATCTTCCCAGAGATAGTAACATGGCAATATTTCTGACCGTTTTTAATAAAATTTGAGATTGTTTATAATACTAAACCTCGTAGTAAAAAATCCACTATTATGAAATACATATTTCCAAATCGTCAATAATCTAATTACAGTACAGTCGGTCTGCGTCAGTCGAAACAACATTAAGAAAATAACGAAGTAAAATGTAAAACCAGTCTTTTCATTAACGAAATATTAGGTTATCATTCACTGTTTGTTCGGTTTTGTCATTATTTTTACGAAGGGTGCCCATCCCCCCAAGGCCAATGGCGCATTCAAGCAAAATCATGTCATGCACCCCCTCCCAAATCATAACATTCGCGCCCTCAAACCATATCGTAATCCGCAGAAAGTATTTAATTACGAAAGAAAATTTTTACATCAATTCCTTTGCAGGCTTTCAAGAATATTAATTTAATAGGATGTTAATACTTTCTTAATCTTTTCCAGCTTCTCCTTTGACACGTTCGGGGTCGAAAATTTGTGGATACCACATCGCTAAATACAGTCTCCAAAATTTAATGTCCGAAATCTCTCTCCACTACACAAATTCCTCGACAATCTACGATTGAACACTTTATCAAGAGCTTTCTATCTCCCTCTTTAAATTCAATAATCAATTTTAGACTTACTGTTGATATTGAAGAGTGGATATTGCCTCCTCCAAAAAAATAATTCTCAGTCTCCACACCAGAATTTCCGCAACGGTAAGACAATAGTAATACACAAGAATTGGATACCCCCTCAATTTAATGCTGAATCCCCCTAAACTAAAATCCCCGCCATCTAAGACCTAGAGTTGGATACTGTCCCCCCGACATGTCAATTAAGACCTAATATGTAGAAGTTGGATATCCTCCCACCTTTGATAATACCCTTAAGCACTTTCTTTTCTTCATCTAATGGATTAAATATGGTGCATTTAAGGTGTAAAATCTTTACATATATTTTGGAAAAGGATGGAAATGTTGAATTTTATATTATTTGAAGGGAAAATATCCCCCTCAAAAATCTAGATGGCGCAACCTGCGCCATAATCCCCCCCCCCCCTGTGGGCACCCCTGATTTTAACAATAATAGTATAAAAATTGTAATAAATTGCACTTTATAATGGTTATAAAGGAACCGTGCTGAGCAACTTTAATATTTAATGGACTTTACAATATCAAAACATTGCATCAAGTGCTGAGGGTCCACAACACCAAATGATATTTAAAGAGCGTTCGTGATAAATGAAAGGGTAAGAAACGCTGTCTTAGAGAAAAAAAATTGAATTTGTTTGTAAGTCCAATTTATGCACAAAACGTCTAATAGAGAATGGGCCTACAGTTTAAAGTGGGATCCGAACTAGTGTGTGTCCCCACGAGGTATGGAGTCCATGGCCCCTGTATTACAAGACGACGTACCAGATAATACGAATCTACTTTAGGAATGTGTCTTTGTGTACGTTTTCGGACCGAGAGGACATTGCGATCGCCTTGAAACTTTGAGATGTCCCGACTTACACCTGATGAGAAGGATGGTATTCGATGTCTCCCATATGTGGAGAAACTGTCTCCCACATTGTAGGCAACGTGTTGTGGAGGCCCTAGGAGACTACTTTGAGGGTTCATAGGGTTCTTTGTTTGCGCCTCTTTTGTTTTTGTACTGACAATGTAGCCTTGTGACCAATACACGCATGTGGAACGAAAAATTTTCACATATCATGGCACACAAGACCTGCATTGTTCATACGTTGTTCAGTTTCATACAGTGTCCTCTTCCATTTTTATATTTTGAATCTTTGTGCGGGTCCGAAAAGAATAGTTGCCATGACACTCGTACTTCTACACGTTTTTATTATATTATAATATAATATAATAATTATTGTTCTGTTAAGCTAAAATTATATTTTAAAAATGTTGCCAATGATAATATTCAAGCGCAAAGAGAATTTTGCCTCCCCGATGGGGCAGTGGTAGCATCGTCGCCTTGTAATCAAGAGGTGCCGGGTTCGATACCCTGTGGAGGTACATAGTGGTTTCGATTCCACTTTAAACTATAGCTCCAGTCCCGATTAGCCTTACTGTATATAAAGTGGACTTAAAACACCATCTCAATAAAATAAACCAAGATAATTTGATGCGTAGCAAAGTCTCGACAAATTCAATAACAATGTAGGAAAATAGGAAGTACATGTATGGCGTCCACAGCTAGGTTGTGACAATGGAAAAGTCGCTACATTTTACTACCTTCTCCGAAGTTGAGAACATCTTGGATTTGGAGGAAAAAGCCTGCTGAAGGTGGGGAATTGCGGGCCCTGAGCCGTCCAATCGGTTAATTAGACTCTTCCGTGAATAGAGACGCTGAGCCAGGGACCTTCGTTAGAGCAGGAGAGAAAATGACGCGGCAAGACATGTCGGTTGAAGAGTCCTTTCTCGTACGGGAAGAAAGCTGCACCAGCGTGTTGCCTACGAACACAAAATACAAATCGATAAAGTTACACGGAGGGGGATAAAGATTTTTTGCAGCATTTGCAGATCTCTTGAGTCCCAAGATATTATTGCTTCAAGCAAGTTCTCGTTCCATGATACTTGGCATAATACACACGAAAGCCAATCTCACTTCCTTGTAGTTTCTGCAATGTCGCAGGCTAACGAGGCTCCGAGTTGTGGTCCTACAATCAGTTTAATTCTCTGTATAGCTGTGTGCTGCCTTGCATTTCGTCTCTTTACACCAGTGTGCGAATTAGGCTTATTGATTTGGGGGAGGGGGGATGCTCACTCAGTGTCGAATTTGTGACTTCATTTCCGGGTAGGAAGGGGGTAGTTGTCCTTTAGGTATGCAAAGTTGTATATGTTACCAGTAATTTATAAACCGTATTTTTACTTTCTAAGAAAATCCGCACACAAAAATAACTATTCAACTATACCCTGTACCAGCTAACTGTAGACCAGGCGAACGAGAACAAGTCTCTGCGCAAGAAGTGACGTGACACGGCTCCACCAATGAACAGTGAGAGAAACGGGATTGCGTAATGAACGACTGGAGTTACCCGAGTTCTCTGCTTTGTTCTGTCGGCGTTGCAAACTTTTGAAACCGATAATACAGTACGCACATGGCAAACGGACCGTATCTCTATCTCCAGGTCCGTACACGCTTGGTTTAAGAATTTCTTAGGGAAATATTAGGGATAAACCAGCAAGTGGAAATTTTGACAAGCCGTACTTTAGTTTGCGGAATAAGGTCTAGACCGTTCGTCCGTACATGCCATGACATTTTTGTACATTTACGGTAATGACCATACTGTTGGCAACGCTGCGCTTTCACCACTCTATTTCCCGCCTCCTTCTCTGCCGCTATGCGCGGCCCTGCTCTACAGTTAGCTGGAACAGGGTATAGTAACACCGAGGAAACTTGAAAAATTGCTCGTTCAACGCAATGACGGGGCGTGGAGAGAAAAGTGATCTACGTACCTACAATGAAGAAACTGACGAAATCAGCTCTTGCCATGGCCTTTCGTAGCTAATTTGACAGTAAAAAGAGCAACGGCGTTATTTTGGGAGCTTTTAGTAAAACCTCTGCACCCCAAGACAATAAACAAATAAACAATGAGCTGTTAAAAATAAAACTTCAGACGCGAAGTAGGATGTAATTGTTTTAAAGGCAATTGAACTGTTTTCGAGAATGATTCTTCAGTGGGGATATTTCCATGGTTGGTAAATGGTATAATATACTTTCAATTCGATTTTCTTTGGCGGGGATAAAAACATCCCCCTGGCAGGGATTACCAAACTTTTCTTCTCCCGGAAATAAAAATTCCTTGGGGGGGGGGGGGAGTAACAGTGCGGCGTTGCATAGTAATCATGCTGGTGCTTCATTTAAAAAGGAGAGGATCCTCACTAGCAGAATTTTTTACCTCTCAATACAAGCGGCATCACCACTCCTGCCCTGTTGCTTGCTGACCTTGAGGTCCAGTGTACAGGCGGGAAGCTCGAACCACACGGAGCGGTCGCTGGCGTCTAAAGGTGCAAGCGAGAAGCTCAAGACTGTGGTAGATTATTGTAGATATATTGAGTTTTACAATTACATCTATATCTAATGCTAGAGCTTACAGCAAAAGGTTATCAGTGTCCTAGAAACACTGACAGAGCTGGGATATGGGTACTGGAGTACTTCAAGATTTTCCTAGATCGATCTGCTGACCAAGGAGAGATGCTTCTTACTGGGATTGATTGATTGATTTAGTTCATCTACAATGTAATTGTAACTGCACACGCATTTATTATAATTTTCTTTTTTTACTTCACCTTTCTGTCATATTTGGTTAATCCCGCAGAGTGATGATATGATGCAATGGATGAAAGGGCATTCACAAAGAATACCCATTCCCAGGCCGGGATTCAAACCCGGGACCCCTGGCGCTGTAGCGCACTGTATTATCAACTCTGCCAGGAGGTCAGCTTACTGGTGTCGAGCATAAAATGCCAACTTATGCCCAGTAATAACAACTGTTAAGAAATTGCAACGTGTTGCTTTGGAAATTTTGAAGCTAAAATCTTACAGAACTAAAATAGTTCCCCTATTTGGATCTCTTGACGAGGACTTATTTTAGGATGTCCCTCGAGTCAAGATAGGTTTAGGATTATGTGTCGGTTGCAAATATCGTTTCTTCGTTTGTTTGTAGATTCCATCGTGCAGTCTTTACAGTATACGGTTCCAAGTCATTCTCCCTTTCAAAGCCTACAACAAAAATCGTCTTCCTTAACAGAAATGGCAACCATTAGCAAAGATGGAGTTGGCTGTAAGTTTCTTGCAACAATTTGTGTCTTTTCAATTCCCTTGTTTCAAGTTTGCAAGAAGTATTGCAGTTTCTTATCTTGCTTTACGGATGGTTTTAGAGCCTTTATGTTGTACCTGGCAATTAAAACCATACAAGGCAACTTTTGACAGTACGATGTAATGGAACAAAAGGGAGGAGAAAATATCACGTGCTTGTTCATGTCTTCTCCATTTTGAATTCCGACATCCAAATGAATATTTCAAATAGCATGCGCAAAGTGAGTTTGAATCATTCATCTTGTCTTTTATAGAGTCCGCGATCCTTTGAATTGTCCATTCCATTCTTCGGTCATGCTGTTTTGTAGCCCGGAAGGAATGAGTGAGAGTTAAGCATACCACCACGGCTGATGGAGAAGATCCAAAGACTCCAGCCGAAGGCGTGGTGCATTCTGGGAATTTAGAGAAGAGTTAAGCGCCCTCTTCTGGTTGTTTCGGCTCTTCACGCTACTTTGCTGGGGTGGCTGAGCGAAAAATTACGCCAGTATCTTTTACTTAGCCCCGGCTTGTCTTCACCCTTAAAAACCACCTTCCCGCGGACCCACCCACCCTAGACGCCCAGCTTCCACGCTGGAATGCGACGTGATTAAGAGAAGGAAATTGTTCCATTTCCCAAGCTGGGCCTCACTTAATCTGTGTCAACATGGCGCGCATAGTTCTGGCTCTGTTTCTCTCTCTCGCCTGCCGAGTCTGCAACCCCACACTACTCCCCTGTGGCCGCGGACAGCATAACATTCAGGGGCCGCCTATTGTTTTGGCTTTTCGCCCTTGCGCACCTGCATTCACGTGCCTCTTCGACATCCATTACACGGCAAACGACAACCAAACTTCGCACCAGCTGACCTGGCCCTGCCGTATTCCTCCGGTGGAAACAGGGAACGCTTTCCGGAAGCGGATTCCCCCGGTATCAAAATGAAATTACGCGGGCCGAGCAGACCAGACACTCCCCGTACGTGCAGATGGAATGTAATTTATCAACTCTTTCGACACGTCACATCAATTCTCCATATGTTTCGTAGGGATATTCACATGAAAACAGATTTTTTTTTCCTCGAAAATTTGTCCTCCACATTACCTCCATTAATCTTGAGATATTGCTTGGATACAACGAAGATTTTCATAAATTCAAGGTAATGATACCTAGATACGTAGTATTGTCCTTTATTAAACTCAGCCAGTTTAGATCTATATAACCTCACTGAAGAGAAATAGTTAATTATACTTTTGGGGACTAAATGTCTAGACAGCCATTCAATTTCCAACCACTCGAAATGGCCCTAAAATTGTGAAAATCGTACAAATAATTAAGCTGTCCAAATTAAAGTCAGGCATCGCGTCTATCCAAAGGTTTGCACATTAGGTCTCTGTGCGCGAAGTCCCGGGTTCGATCCCCGCTGGAAATTGTCCATCAGTAATAACTTTGGTCTTGATCCAGGATCATGATAATTTTAGAGCTGCTTGATAGAAGCAGTAGTAGCCCCCGAAATCCAAAGAAGAGCGGCAATGGGTCTCCAAGCGCTGGTCATGCACTACCCAATGAGAGCAAACATTGGTCCTCAAATAATATTGAACCATAGAGATTGGTGGACTGATAATAAATATGACAATATTGTTAAGTGAGTATGAATACATGCACTTGTTTGAATAATATACAAGGAAATACGGTTTAAACTGTTCTAAATATTACCCAGAGCGAGTCCTAATAACACATATTTACCGCCTGTTGTTTGACATGATTTAATAGACTAGAAAAGTAAAGGCCTTTTTTTTGGCCATCTGAGGAAGTAATTGCAACAGAAATGAAACCAAATGACTCTGTAGTAAAAAATGTGACGATCCGATTTTGAAAAATTTACCACTCGCTGACTTCTAGGTTCGCCTCGATTTTGAAAAAAAAATGACATCAAAAGTTCCCAATGAAAATTAAAAACAAATTAATATTTCGAAAACGGTGCATTGTGCACAAAAAGTGAAGATAAACAAAATGATAGAGCAGAACATTTGCTAAATCATAGTTTTTATTTGATAGAGCCACCCTAAATCTCAACTGAATTAGAAAGCTCCAATTATTTCTGTAATTGTTTTAGAATTTGCACAAAAGTGGTTTCTGACACAGATAACAGCCAAATAAATAAAAACTATGTAATTTACGTTGTAAAGACAGTGAGCTCGTCATTTTCTCTAGAGAATGGTTTTGTTTCGTGCCGGTAGTGTCAAGGGTTGAGGAGATATGTAGTTTACCTTTTGATTGCCGAGCCCATTTTGCCATGTAAGCCCCCCGGGACCGGACCAATTTTTAGCAAAATGCAGAGTTTCATTTAGATGACTGTAGATCGGAGGCTAATTGCACTAGACGGATGAATCAAGTACCGTTATACGCGGAATGAACCATAGAAGTACATACAATTTATGCACATTGAGTGTATATGTGGTTGCGGGGGGAGGGGAGGAACCTGAAAATTCCAAAATTTCTGGAAAAAATGCCCCACCCCCTCTCTGGACAACAAAGTACAGGAAACTGTCATAATACACATGGAAATGATCGCATGCATGTGTGGAACAAGAAAATAATTGCACAATTATCATAAGCAATATAACACGACTTGTACCCCGCCAAACGACATGTCTGTGCGCCACTGACTCAGTTTCAAAGAAAGCCGCCATTTTCCCGCCTTTTTATGGAAGAACATGACGTGCAAGGGTCCTTACGATGCAATTTATGTGTTAATAATAATATAAAAGAAGAAAATCGCAATGCCAGCGAATAATAGCGACATTATGACGTAAAAATTACTAACATGACAACATATCTTTATATAGATATGTGGTCCCCGGAGTTTACAAGAACATATCTTTTAGATGATGTGTCAAAACAAGTCATGTATTTCCCTATATTTGACATGCTCTATTTATTCCGATATTGGTGAGAAAGTACTTGTAATATAGTTTTTCTGCAGTGTTTCGTTTACTTGCGTTTGTTACCTGTTGTTTTGAAATGTATGTCAATATATTTAACTAATATGATACGGTAAAATACGACTGTATAATAAGATCAATTGACAGACCAGCCCAAAACCGGTCACTTAACCTAACATGTAGTCCATTTCAAATTTCTTGTAAGTATAGATACCTGGGTTTCATCATTTCCAAGTACCTATCTATAAGAGGATAGGTGAGCCTCGCAGTTACTTTATGCAGGTGCATAGTCGGAAAAAATCCTACCCGAGATCACCCGACGCGGGAATCGAACCTAGGTTTACCACGTGGAAATCAGACGCCCTACTGACATGTCCAGCACGACTAATTAAGGACTTACATTGTAATCAAGAAATGTGGTATTCCAGGTTAAAAATACGAGTATTCGCCAAATGAATAATGACTGTTAAATCGTTTATTTTTGTGTTTTCGTTGTTTTTTCATATTCAAATCTCGCTCGGATGCGTTTCTGTCCATTTGAACAAAAGTTATGGACTAGAGTGAACCTCAAACTTGCTTTAATTTCCTTTCAAAAATAACAAAAACATACAAAGGAAATGTTTTCGGCCAGCAACAAAATATAACAAACAAAAAACATGTTAAGGATGTTATATATTTTTTAATTGCCGACACGCTGACAGAGGAACCCAATAAATGGAATTGTTCTGAACGAGTTTTCCGTGGTCCAGTCCATCAGGATGCTGCGGTTCACAAACAAATCATTTACTTCGTTCTCATGAACCATTAAGATATCCTGGACGCATCAGAAATGCTTTATCGCTGCGTTCGATATTTCAAATTGATGCAAAATTCCAAAAGGCCGAAAGTGTCACTTTTTTGGGCGGAGACAAAGCGTACGATAAAAATGGAGGGGAAACCAGAATTATGGAGAACCCATTTCCATAACCTCAATAACTCACGCACTGAACGGCCATTGAAAACATGCGTATGTGTATCGTGCTCGCATTGTGCGTGGCAATTCTGAAACCCAAATGTGAGGCGATATTTTAATGGCGCTATCGGTTCGGCTCCATTCTATTATGTTGGGAGGCCATTGTGGTAACCGGCCATTTACCGAAAATATATACGAGGGTCGTTCAAAATTTAACCATGTTGAAGTTTGTTTATTTTTACCTTTTGAGAGTAGTGGCTTGGAACGCGCATTTGGAAATGTAAAAAGATCTGCATGACGAGATGTAGAAAGACATTTTTCTGGGCCAACAATATTCCTATTCTCTTAATCATTACTAAAGCAAACTCGCCAGAGATAAGTACTATTTGGACATGTCAGGTCTTGGCGTTTGTATCAATGCGCCACTCATCCACTTCTTTTACGTAAATGCATCTCAGAGTATCGACCAAGACTCAACTTTGCCAATTATAATTCAGTTAACTGAAAACAACTAAGCTGCCTTAGAAAGCCTTCATCGTTATTCTTAACGCATACGTTAACCTTTTGACAAGGAATCAAGTAACAGAATCAAATGATCAAATTGCTCAAGTACCTGCCCTGTTTTCGAAAGCAAACCAATTCGTCTATCAACTGCGTAAAAAGACGTGCGTATTGCTAATGTTTGCAAGCAAATTATGCTGTGTCTAAGCCAAGAACCACTTACTGGCTCTGATTGGCATCTTCATTGCCAGTTGCTCAATGAATGTCTTATAGCAAATTGGCCATGTGTACAGCTTGACAAGAAGGGAGAACCCTTCTGTGTTCGCTGTCGTCAAATTTCAACACAGTAAGGTACCGTGGGCGACGCAGACAGCTGTTTACAGTGTAATTCTGTCACTGCGTTACCAACACATCGTCATTACCTTTATGCAATGCTAAGTGTTTGTATTATCGTGAAGGGTACACCGTACACAGCATAACAAGAGACTTAGTATTCAAAGAAGTTAGGCAAGTTCTCTGCGCAAGTAGTGATTCAAGAGGGCTCGGCCAATGAACGCGTGAGAGGAGAAGTGAGTGCACAAAGGGGAAAACGATGCCGCAGCTACCACCCATAAGCAGCAGAGTGCATTGCTTTGTCCAGCCCACTCGCTTTCACCTCTTCTCTTCCGTTATTGGTGGCTTTGTTCCACAAGTTCCCGAGACAGAGTGTATAATTGGTTGATGATTCGGTTTATTTTACTTCTTCCACAGTTTCCTAGTCGCGATTACCCCCTACCTTCTACATCGTCACGGGGCTCTTTGCCGGACGTCTTCAAGCTGAACAGACACGTCAAATTTCTGCTGACTCAGCGATATATCCGCTCATACACGGCTGTTACCGGATGTAACATAACACCGGATGCGTCGGATTTCTGCTGATTCGTAGGAATATAGAGCTGCCATTCTACTGTCGTAGCGCCTTGTGTTAGTCACAACATCACGGAGGTAGGCACAAACAACTATAGAAAGAGTACAGTGGTGGTAATGTTGAAATTGATTATCTTTTGTTGAGGGAAACTGAACGTGAAAGCATGTCTTACTACTTCTGCTAGTGACCGTTATGGACCAATGAAAGGCGGAACTTTCAGCTGCGTGCGCAAATGGTGTAATTTATACTCAGCCAAAAGTCGCCTCCTTCACGTTCGATAGTTAGGCATAGCTTAGCATTGAATTTGCTTGAGTCGCTATGGAATAGAATGGTGCAGGGAGAGGATTTCGCTCGAGCGCCAAATAGTTCGCACGAACGACGCTAGATAGCGTACGGATTTGAGAGCTGCTTCGCTCGAGCGAATGAGGATCGAACAGGCAACACGAGCGGTATACACTCGAACCCCAGTAGTACACATACGATATAACCGTAATTTGTCTCTGGTAGTGAGCCTTCAAATATGGATCGTGAGGTGATAGACGCTGTGAGATTGATACTTAAGTGAACGTGCTCATCATCTACATGTTTAAATGTAGTTTAGTCTACCTTACCAGAACACATTAACATATGGAAATGAAATAGATGATTGTGGGCTGAAACTAGCAGGGCGGATATTTTGTACGAACGAACTTTTATCTTGCTGGACTAAATGCACAATCTTAGTACAAGGGGCGTTTACAAATGATTTAGACTAATGACACGTACCATGTCGTGGATGATCCGGGCTCCCAGGTTAGGCTTCAGTTCTTTCCACGTATTCTCCCTGAAGAGCGATGCAACGCTGCCACCTCTCCGGTAGCTTTCGTATAGCCGCACGGTACCAATATCTTGGGGTGTCACTGTTAAGATGAATGTGCCAACACAGTGAACCCCAGTGATCTCAGCTTATCCTCAGTGCGGTGGCTGGTATGCGGACGAGCACTGTCATGGAGCAACAGGACGTTCTTGACCCACTTTCCCTTGCTATACTGCTGTATTCGGTGACGCAACTTCTGTAGAGAAGCACAATATACATCGCTGTTGATTGTCATGTTCGGCGGGAGCCAATCAACCATAAGGATGCCATGTTCGTCCCAGAAGACCGTTGCCATTTGTCCACCTCTGCCCGTGATAATAACACTCCATGACCTGTCAGTGAAGCCACATAGGTTGCCCGTAAAATGGCGCGATGGTCACGCTACTACTGACATCTACCGGTCTCCCGCATCATTATTCACTCTTTGAGGTCGATTCTTTCAGACTACTGTACTGTCGCCGGCTTGCCTATTCCGGGGTTCGAATATCAGCCTCAGTCTAAATCACTTGTAAATCCACCTCGTAGCATTGGATCTTGTACTTGATACTCGAAGCCACCTAGAGGCGCGCTGGGATGCGCAAATTCTGCTAATTTCCCAAAGATTCCTCTCCGCACTGTTCGCGTGCGATTCTATATTTGGAGCAAAAAGCCAGCTTCGGGCTGCAACCTCGACGCTGCATGAACCGAATTAAAAAATTTTCTGGATTCCTGCTCCCGCGGGCAGAGAAAAAATCTCGCTACACTCAACGAACAAAAAAAAAAATCCATGAAACGTGATTTTCGGTTATGGCGTAATAGGCTTTGTGGATGGATTCGATTTATATTGCGGTCTGAAGTTTTCCCTGGAAAGGGTACAGAAATTATTGGAATTTTGTGATCACCTTAATTCTATAGAATTTCAATGCGGGATTAGTAAAAATTCCGCCAGAGAGCTGCGGTTAACGGGTGTACTCGAAAAACCGTGTATGTGTGTTAATTATTGGGTACGTTTCGTTCTCTCGTGGATTAGGTTTGAACGATGCATGTTCCGGTGTGGTGGAAGGAGGAGGAGTGTTATAAACCACTTTAGTGCAATTGTTAGGCACTTCTGGTACATTGTTGTTGTTTGATTGTTGCTCCAGCACTCTTAGTTCCGCACAACAGCACTCTGGAATCTTATTTCTCCAGCCGTACGAGTCTCTGGTCTCTAAACCCCACCGCCCCATTCCCAATCTCGGTCATACTGGAGGTGATGTGATCAGTACCACGCTCTGGCTACCTTTTCCCTCTGCATGGTATCTATTGAGGCTGCTGGACCTTTGGTCTGCCCAAGGAAAGTTGTTTGTGCTGATTGTTTTCCTGAAAAACAAGTGAAATACTACATCTGCTTCGAATTCCTTCTAGAGCAGTCAAGTGAATATTCGCATAGTTTGATTTTGCTGTTTAGATATCTCCAAAACTTTCGTTGCATTTCAAGCCTATTGTCCATCACAGATGTCTAGAGAATGGCAAAAGAAAACCACATGAAAATTCGATTGAATTTCTCAGGAGCAATTCTAAGTAGATGGAAATTTTTGAAATTAGAAATGCCAAAGCAGTTTTCTCGAAAGGAGAGGAATAAGCAATAACGAAATTGATGCCGCGGGTTATAGTTACAGCACACCCTTAATGAGAGACAGAGTCCCTTTATGCTTCGATTGTTTTGGTTCATTTCCAAAAGTTTACTTTACTTTTACTTCACTTTTCTGCCAATTTTGGCTAATCGCGAAGATGAGGATCAGTGATGATAGGATGCAATTGATGAAGGGCCATTTACAAAGAACATCCATGCTCTGGCGTCGTAGCGCGCTGTCATAACAACTCCACTGAAGAGATTATCCTTGGAAAAGTTCCAACTGAGGCAAGTGATTCCAGGAATCGAATCAGGATTTCCGTCGCGTCGGTCAGACATCCTGCCAATTGGACAAAGTTGTGATTAGATTGTTTGAGGGGCTTGTGCAAGTACAATGTCGAAGCTGCACATAGCTCAAGTGTTGACGTGGTGAGTGAAGGGTGACCTTCGCCTCCACGTATTACACCGGTAACTGCAATACGAGGCTCCAACGAGGATCTGGCGCCTGTTCCACATTCGGTATGTTCCTCTATGGGGCTTGTTGTTGTATCGTCCATATATGTTTGGGATTGTCTCTTCATGCATTTCTTCTTATGAACATTAATCCTCACCGTCGTGATTACCAAAACATTTCAGAAATTCGACGTTAAACAACTAAATCATTTAAACAAGCAAGCACTGACGCTCTCGCTATGTTAATTTTAGTAAACCAAGTCAACCAAACAAGATATGTGGAGTATCCTTACTCTATCATAAAGATAATAAAAAATTTAGAGCACAACATTTATAATTGGTCATTACTGTCCCATCCTAACAGGAACGTTTCATATAATAATAAAAAAAAAACCTCTCGGCGTAACAGCCCGTGAGAGCCAGTACAGTCTGTGGGCCTCACTCTCACCAGAGGTGGGAGATCATCGTACCAGTTATGGGGTGGCATGTAGTCAGCACGATGAAACTCTGTCGTTGCTGTATACTGTATCCCGGGAATCTCTGGAGCAAGTCCGCGGATAACGGTCCAGAAGGGGATAAAGCGAATGGGAGGAGCGAAGCTGTACACCTTGCTGCAAAGGCTGATATCTGCAGTCCCTTTTCCACGTAATCCCGCTTCCTCGCGCTTGTTCATTGGTCGAGCCCTCTCGAGTCACTACTTGAGCAGAGAATTGCTTTCGTTCGCTCTCTCCAGATTTTCTCGGGACGCGATTTTTTTTTCAGTCAACTTGTGAATGCGGGTTCATTTCTTGCTCTCTGATTGGCTGTTGGAAAGTTACGGTGCTCTGATTGTGAGAATATCTTATTTCCTATTTTCAGCGCAAATTTGCTGCTTTCTAATCTAACCTAACCTAACGTACAGCGTAAATAAGATAGTCTCACAATCAGAGCACCGTAACTTTCCAACAGCCAATCAAAGAGCAAGAAATGAATCCGCATTCACAAGTTGACTGGAAAAAGAAAAAGCGCACGCGGGACAGAGTATAGTTTTGCTATGCACGGGTTAAGCTACTCATTCCTAGGTCGTAAATATATCCTCACGGTGGTGGGTGGCCACCGGCCCCATACACTGGTCGAAATCTCAGGAGAAATGTTACCCTTCACCCCGTGAGACTCGAACCTGCGCACCTCCTGTAGGCAGAACACAAAGCTTGCACATTCGTGTAATGCTCCCTTAAACAGTAAACGTTAAAGCCATTCTGAATCATATTTTTCGATATTTTGAATTGCAAATACCCCAAGGAAAGATAATATAATATATATGTAATAATGTTTAATTATAATCAAATTTTTTAAGAAATACGCTTATAAAGGGTCGTTCAGTTGAAAGCTTAGTTAGGTCGATAATCTCACCAGAACACTTTCTCACCTTGAAGTTATCCCTTCCTCTCTGAACATAGGGAATTTTGATGGAGAGAGATTTGCTCAGATTTACCACAAACTCCCCGGATTTCCAGAGCTTAACAATAACTAAGCACACGAGAATTAACTCGCAACTATTACATTGTTGTCTGTTGATGTTCCATCCTCCACAATGCCTGTTTGAATGCCACGTTATTGTTGACACTGACAATGACATCAGATAATCCTGAATGTATGTTCTATGCGTGTGTGTTGACTTGGCTGTATGTGCAACAGTCGTCAATACAATCGCTTCATTTGCTCCAATTGAAATATTAAGAAGGGAGTCATTTGGTAGAAAGCGACAATATATGAGGAAGTAGGCGAAGAGGGTGAAATACTATGAATGAATGGAAACCTAAAGGAGCAGATAAACTGATTGACTGGAACAACAAAGATAGATAAAATAGTTCAAGAAATAGAGACAACATGAAGAAAAAATAGAGCAGTATAAACACAGGAAGTTGGAAAGAAATAAAAAATGGACAGAATTGATGAACTCTTATTTATTATGTACTAATATTTATATCTTTAACGAATTACTGTTTAGGGGCACTATTTGAAAGGTTCATTTTAGAATGGGTTCATAATGAACGTACCTGAAAATAGATTATTGAAAGTAAATAAAGATATAAAATGGAATGCAATAGAACAATAGAGAAGAGACAACAGTAAAGAAATGGAATATAAGGAATCGGGAAAGGATAGACGAAGGAGAAAGGTTAAAGAAAAAAAGAGAAGAAATTGAAAGTACACTCTGTCCCGGGAATCTTTGGAGCAAGCGAACGAAAACAAGTAGAGCGGGCTCTACCAATGAACGCTTGAGAGGGGGCGGAGTGCATGGAGAGGTAACACGGTTGCGGCTATCAGCCGTTTGCAGCAGCGCACACTGCTTTACTCCGACCACTCGATTTCTCCCCTTTCTTTGTCGTTATTCATGGTATTGCTCCACAGATTCCCGACATAGAGTGTAGAAAGGAACAGAAGAAATTCGTAGTACAAAAATTCGAAATCAGAATAGCAAATGTGTTGAAGATCGATATATATTTTAGTTATAATCATTGCCTTACTCTCTTGGAAGTTCAAGTAGGCAAATCTTGCTAAGTTACTAAGAGCTACTTCTCTTATTACTGATATATTGCAGGAAAGTATATCCTTAACTGTTATACAAACCTGTATACTTCTCCCTGACATATATTGCACCACTGTACGATTGCAGGTCGAAAATTACATTCCTTCGCTCAAAAAAATGACTTTTTACGCTAACACATTGCCTCATTCTCACGGGGATCCGTCACGTGCGACTAGTGTTCATGCGTGAATATTTTCCGTGATCCATTTTAGCTGTGACCATCTCCTATTAATTAAAATCTCTCCCTCCTCTCCAGCCATGCTCATACACGATTTTCAACCATTCTTGGTGGCTGCATTAATGAAGTTTCTCATCCAGGCTTTCGAAGCTGTGCTATGTATAATACTGTATAAATATAACTCCACGATACGATAAATTGTGGGAATTTGTAAAACATAGTTTGAATACCAACCTTTTTTTCCGAATTGTCTATGTTTTATTGCCCTCTTTCGTTCATTGTTTTTATGCAGTCAAATGAATGGCTTGATGTCACTTTGTATAACTGTTAAACATATTGAATTATCCAGTATGGACACCCCATGGACACATAGTTCTGTGTATTATGTATTAATAATTGAGCGGTGATGACTCACAAAGTATGTAAATGAAAAAATTCAAGTGGAAGTTCGTTCGTCAATTGCGTTGTGGCTCATGTATTACCTGGATCATCCTGTGTGTTTTTTTTTCAAATTAACGGCTACTTAATGGACTTTGAATACTAATTTTAGAGCAACATGAGACTGTGCAGCGACCGAATCCACGCGAAGCTGCTCAATTATAATCTCTCACGCACTGTCAGTTTAAAGTCATAAGTTATCACTTCAACAGTATTGAATCAGTTCGGTGTTACTCCGGGAGCGGGTGTAGGTGAGATAATGTCCCTTCCGGCAGCCATACCACTCTTCTCTTAAGTATAGACAAACCTTATCAATCTGACTTTCATTATTACAAGCAAATATTTTATTAAAGTTCACTGATGCTTTTGGCTTCCTCGATGGCGCACTGGTAGCGTCTTTGCCTTGTAATCAAGAGATCCCGGGTTCGACACCCGGTGGAGGCACATAGTGGTTTGGATCCCACTTTAAACTGTAGGTACAGTCCCGATTAGCCTTACTGTGCATAAAGTGGACTTAAAAACCAAATCAATCGATCAATTCACTGATGCTTAGTAAACCTGAAAAAACACCACTATTGTTTAGTTGAACCGAAAACTCGCGACCATTGTTTAGCGAAACGAAATGAATAGCAACTACTTTTTAGTAAAATGATATAAAATTGCTACTACTATTTAGTAAACTAAAAAATCGCAACTTTTGTTGCGTGATTTAACCCTTAACCGACACACCTGGGTCACAGGGGCCCGACGGAAATTTATTTTGCCTTCCATTACGTAGTGGTTGGCAGCAATGACGCGACTGGCATGGTAGTCTCCTAGCCCTTTGTTCTCTTCGAGCCAGTGGAGTGGTTAATGTTGTGAGGGTACTAAACGTGCCAAAAGCAACTAACATTGGGTCTCCAGGACCCACGTGTGTTTTAGTTTTACTTTTTGTGTTAACGTGATTTTTACATTGACCAAGCTCAATTGAGGATTGTGAACGAAAAAGATGTCCTTGCAATCTTGAATGATCCATAATATCAGTGATACTGATAGTGAGTAAGAGGTTAGTGAACATGACTCAGATAAAGGAGAAAGCGTAGAGGAATGTGGTAATGAAGGTGAATCTGCCAATGTAGAGGATGATGTAGAAGAAGCTGAATATGGCACTGAGACTAACAAATCTTAATTTATTTTATAGTACTGTAAAAACCGGTATAAGTTGCCTAAATTGTTTTGAATATTATGAAAAATCACCTGGAGAAAGCTACTCTACCAACTCTCTCACCATGAGGCTTTGGTCAAATTGTAGTTGTGTTATTTTTTCTTATTTCTATATTTATAATTAATGTAATTAGTATTTAATTACTGGCACATAAGAGCATCTCACATATGAAGATTAGAGAGAATGACGGAGATAGTTAGTTCTTCATATACACTCATTTCTATATACGATGCATATTTTGTCATGATGTAAATATATTTTTCAAAACATATCTATTTGTTACAGTCTGAATATTTTTTTTTTCACATGAACATACTTTCGTTTCAACTACCAATAAACACATTTCAAGGCAACATGAATAAATATTGTATATTTCCAAATGTTTATGTGCATAAAAAGTAAAATAAAAGGTGGCTCACAGGGACCCAGATGTGTCTTAAGTTGTTTTTTTAGTTGTGTCGGTTAAGGGTTAAAAAAGTCATGGGTAAGATAACTTGCTTTGTTATTACAATTTTACCCGATTGTTGTGTAAAAACACTCACAAAGGTGGACAAAGTATTTCCAAGTTAGTTGCTCCTTCCGTGCTTATTATTTATTTACATATTATTTGATTGTTATATATTTCTTCCGAGTCCGGTGACTTGTGATTAATAAAAAAACTGATGAAATAAATGAACAGATAGGAAAAACCTTCGAAGAGGTCGTGATTGTAGCTTTGAATGCACCAGATCATATTCTCATTGAAATGGATTACTGTTCGGCCTCGGAATACTGGTCTATCTGAAGTTGCAACGCCGCCACCGCCTCCTGCTCCCTCCGCAGGTGAACGGATTGGCTCGGATTTGAATTGTAATGGTACGGTGGCTGGTTTCTCTTGCTGCAGATTTACCCATAATGCTAAAACATTTTGACAGTCGGGGCATGTGATTCCATTACACTCAGGGTTCGGGTGGAGGTGCACTTACTAAGGGCTACCGAAGGTTTTGCCAGAGCGATACAGTGAAAAAATCAAGAAAAGACTTTAACACATAAAGTTTATTCAACACCAATTGTAGACAAGAAAGAAGCTTAGACCCGTTGCAGTTGGGTTATACGTTAAAACTATGATTTCACAGCTACAGGTACGGAAATCTTTACTGTTACAACTTTACAGTTATCGAACTACACTATTTAATTTTTAAAGAAACTGATACACTTATACCCAACCTCGTATATGATACTCATTATTCCTGTTAGACGGTAATCTCAAAGATTTATGACAAAGTCGCCGAAAAGAGAAGGTTTGAGGTAACCATGGAAACGTGGTTTTTCCCAACGGCGGTGAGACGGGGTACCACATTGGATAAGAAACTATATGAAGTGACTTTTCCCAGCATCGATACGACGGGGTGTCACTTTAATCTCCAGGCGTCCAAGAGACGGAGTTTAAAAGGGCCATCTAAATTTATCTCGCTGGTTAGGCGAAGTGAGTATCTCTCGCTAGAAAGCGGAGTGGGTCATCTCACTCTAAAGTGGAGTATATTCTCTCTCACCCGAAGGTGGAGTGGGATCTCTCTCTTTCGTAAGCGGAGTGGTTACTTCTCTCACCCGAAGGTGGAGTGTGTTCTCTTGTCCGTGGGCTGAGTCCACTTCTCTCGTCCGAAGACGGAGTGTAACTTCTCTCGCCCGAAGGCGGAGGCGATCTTTCTCACCCGCAGGCGGAGTCCAACTGAGATGGTAGCCAAGCTCTTGCCTTTATAAAGGGTTGTCGACGCTAGCGTAAGCGGGTGGAAGAAGTACAAACTATAAAAAGTATATCCATCCTTAAATATTAACCATATACAAATTAAATTCTCAATACATTAGATTCTAAGAAAGGTCATTTATACAGAGGTGGGACTCGCACAATTTGTAACGAGACGGGTTCGTTACAAAGTGGACTATCAAATTGTGAAAAGGGAAGTAGTTGGTAATGTGTGCGAAATCATGCTTTGGATTTAAGTTCAAAATTGTGTTTGTGATTTGTTGTGACTGTTGTAACTCGCAACCAAACCGTTTCAAAGTGGAACAAAGACGATTTTCACGGAACCTGCTTCCCCGTTTGCGTACCACTTGCAATAGTCACCCCTATCTTGCCACTGGACTCGTCCAGTTAGCGCATGCGCATTTGCATGAAATTCATCTACAGAGGATATCACTCATCGCACCATACTCAAACACCTTCTTGGTCAAGCGCGGTATGCTTTTGTAGTTGGGTTTAAATCTATACAAACTATATTTAGCCTAACTACGAAAGTATTTAGCCTGACATCAGAGAACAACATGCGGCGCTTGACCAAGAAAGTGTTTGAGTTTGGTGCGATAAGTAAGACCATTTGGAGGTGGATTTCATTTTGCTGTAATTTTCTATAATCTCGTAACCAGTTACTGACATGAAAATTTCGAAACTTGTCTCGGTGCCATGACAGGCCCTTTGCCGGAAACACAGCTCCAACTTATTTCGAGCTTTGCAGACTAGAATCATTAAAAACCTCCTTGTGGAACGGGACAATACAAGGGTCTTTGGACGATCAGCCATCCAATATGGCATTCGAAGTTGGATTATGGAAACGCATTGCAAGGTTTCCCACGGGATCCCCAATCCGAGTGGCCATGTTTAAGATTCCGCGCCGAGGTTCTGCATTGATCACCGCTCATTGAATCAAACCTTCCTCGCGCGCGTGAGATCCAGCACCACCAAGTCAACCCTCGACTTGGTCCCTTTCATCCGAAGCTGCGGAATTATCGAAGTTTTCACTGGGACTTTTTGGGGGGGAGGAGACAGAGCGGGGGAGCGGTGTTCGCTCGCCCTGACAATGGCGTTGGCACAAAAGGCGCGAGATATACGCTGGCGCGCTGTTTAAATAAATCAGAAGTACACGACGCGTACAGAGAAGAGCATTCACTCGTTCTTTCCTTCTTCTTCGTCTTTGTGGAGGGGAGTTGCCGACCCATAAATGCCAGAGACCTCTAGAATTAACTAAGCTAGTACCGGCATGGTTAAAAGAAAATCTGCATCTAAGTGAACGTGTCACGTGTGGACAATCCGTTTCAGTTATGTCTTTCGTTTGGTCCTGAAAACTGGTAGTATACACCAAGCAGTTGTGAGTACCAGAGCACTGCGTTTGAATCATGCTTAATTCGCTATTGTTGAATTAGGTTATTTTACGTCCATTTTCTGCCTCTCGTGGCTGATCGTGACTACAAGCATGAGCGATGATATTACTTTAATAATAATAATAATAATAATAATAATAATAATAAATCCGTGACGGCGCTCTGCGACACCAGGGGTCTCTAGTTCGAATCACGGCATAGGCATGGCTGTTCTTTGTGATTGTCCCTTCATCAATTTAATCATATCATATCACGCATACTCATCGTCGTGATTAGCCAAAAGTGGAAGAAAAGCGACGCTAAAGTAGCAAAAATTAGTCAATCGATATGACTGCTACGGAGGTCGGCTCATTCATTATTACCTCCATGATTTAACTCTAACTTTTACTCTGTTTTGGCTTTAGTTCAGTACATTCTACAACAGATTGAGCCACTATCGCACTATTACTTTTTTTTAATATATAAACTGACATAAAACGAAATACACTTCTGTATAGTTCAAAGAAAATGTTACCTTATTGCAGACAATATAATACTGCGTAAAGTACAATTACATAAAAAGTAAAGCACTTTGTACTTGCCAAAAACTTTTGTTCTGGCACAAGTATTAGCGGTAGCGCGAAGGGTGGGTCTCAGCATGCAAAGGACAACCTAAAATTTCACTTTGTCAAAACATAAGGGCAATTTTCGTATAGAAGTGAAACACAAATGATGTAGACAATTATGAATATGAAGCATGCGAATATCAAATATTTTCTTTGAGGGTGTGGCCCATCAAAGTCTTTGACAGCCACCTAGACCTGAAAGTCTACCACCACCACTGATAAGGGTTCAAAATAACTGCTTTATGGAGTTCTAAATATGCCTTGCATTTTATGTTGTCCCCCCCCCCTTAAACACTGGTGTAATAGTCGCAATCGACATGTTGCAGAGAGTGTAATATGGACGGTTGTCAATTGCCCTTTCGTTATTATTTTTCTCGATAGAATAACGGTTACATTCTACAATTTTTATTTATAAACATTATCAATATTGGCAACCAGTTGATACCGCGTAAAGCGAAACATTTAAACAAAAAAATTATTACTAATGAAATAAAAGATTATTTTATAATTAGTAATATAAAATAAAGTAAAATATAGTTTGATATATTATTTGTATGAGCAGAAAACAGAAGTCATAAAGTGCGAGAAAAGAAAGGGGTGGTTTTCCGATATAAAATATATCGGTATGAAAGAAGGGAACACAGTAATTTTCAAGGCCGGCCCCCGTGGCCAGGTGTCCCGGTTACGAATCCCTGCCTGAGCATGTATGTTTGTGAGTGTCCACTCATCAATTTCATCATATCGTCACTCATCTCCATCTTCGCAAATTAGCAAAAAATTGCACAAAAAGCGAAGTAAGTAAAGCAAATCAAATCAAATAAAAAATAAGTAATTTTCAGGCTTTGTTTATGGTATATAATTCTCAGGTATTGCTGAGAAGCGCTGAACCCATAACCACCTTCCTCCTCCTTTCAACACGCCCTTGCCTCGACCTATAGCGTTCTTTCTTCCGATCTCTAGCAAAATTTTCCAGAAAAGGGACTAATTATCCAGAAAACGTACACACAACGCTCTATTTGGCTAACAGATGACCCGCAGATCGAAGCGATTCAATCAATCTAGGAGCCGCGCATGCGCAGTGTTTAAAACATTTTAAACGTCCCTCGTATTTGAGAGACTGAAAGAAGTGGACTACCATTGTTTGTGAATATCTCCTTCTTCTTTCGGCCTGTTTGTATCTAACAGTGGCCGCCGCATCCTCATTACAGCCTCCGCACCTGAAACCAACTATTTGTAACCCGAGTGAGGGTCGCCACACGATGTGCGTGTCCCGTGACACTCGAGCTGAATAGGTAATTTCGCGGAGTGCAACGAGGCAGCGCAATCCCATTAAGACGTTCTTCTGCCTCTCTCCTCCACCCAAAACCTCTTTCAGCGGACCATGCATAGTCCACAATTGCCACTCGTGATTCTGTTATGTGCTAGCAGATTTCTGTATTCTGTACTGCTGTCAGAGTTTTTAAGGCAAACCTTTTTGCGACCCCCACGTCAGATTATATTAAGGCTGTAGTTAGGATCCCATTACGAGTGCTTACGTACCTGACTACTCTCACGGTTTTGGGGCGGACGGTTCCGGGTTCGATCTCTCATACAATCCTACACTCCATACAAAACACTTCATTAGTCTTTATCTTGTTTGTTGCAAAGGTCCGCACAATACAATTCATCTACCAAAAGGCTTCATTCACTTCTTATGCCACATCACAGGTATCTGAAACTGCCAACTAGTTCAATACTTTGACCTCCAATTTTCATTCTTCCCAATTAGCATTGCCTTGGTCTTTTCATATTTATTAGTCTGTTCCACCTATCTCTGGAGCAAACGAACAAAAACAAATCTCTGCGCAACTAGTGACGCGAGACGGTTTCACCACGTGAGAGGGAATGCGATTGCGTGGAAGGGGAAAAAGCGACTGATACCAGCCTTGGAAGCAGCGTGTACTGCCTCGCTCTGTCCACTCGATCCTCCTTTGCTGCCGCCATGCACGGCCTTGCTGCACTGATAACCGGGACAGAGTATATTTTCACCCAGAACTGTTCAATGTGGGCATTCGAATCTTATAACATGCATACAGTTCATCGTCATTTCATTTTACACAGTTTTAGACAGCTTATTCTTCTATCTGCTACGTATTAATACCCTCCTATATTCTTGAAACTATCCTTACGTTGAATAATGTAGGTGATAGACAGCATCCTTGTCGTATTCATCTCCTAATTTCACTTTTCTCACTTAACTTCCTTTCCTGTTTTTCTTAGTATCTTTCGTCAATTGTGTGTTGTCCTGGTTTTTATCCATATGCATGCCATTTTGCCGCCTCAACTTTTATCAGTAGCTTAATTGTTTTAGTTAAAGCGCCTGTGCTGACGCACAATTTTAAATAACCTATCAACTAACAGTTTTATAAGACTATAACCTGTCTACAAGGCAAAGTTTCCCCGTGGATATAGCACAGTGCCATGAATGCACATTCAGAGGATGTGGTAGGTAAGGCCTCACACATTCTCAATCTCGGCCATTTTTCGAGGTGATGTGATTAGCACCACGCTCCGGCCTGTCTACAAGTGACAAAATTATCTCCTGGCATTAATATATCACAATGTCTATTTTTTTTTTAATATACCCTGATAAAATTTTGCAATGAAAAGTACGTTCTAAGAAAAGATTCTACGATTTGTTTTCCAGAAAGTGTTCAGACTTTGGGACAAGTGCACAGACTACAACATCGACTTACAGCAAGGGAATATACGCGTACAAGGAAGGGGGCATTTGTTCTTACATTTTAATTCCTTATATTTGTATTCCTTTACTCCCTTTGTTTTTCTTTCTATAGATTTTCGCCTTCTGTCATGTATTTCCTGCTATCTTCTCCTCTTCCTATCTCTCTCTTTCTCTCTCAAGTGTATTTCCTTCTTCTCTCTATATCTCACTTAAGCTTCTCTTTTTCTACTCCCTCGATTATCTTCTCTCTTTCCCACCATATCGCTGTTTTCTATCTTGAACTCTTATTAATACACATTAGACCTATTTTTAGCAATTGTTGATCACAATCTCGCTATAATGACGAAAGAAGAGTCTCAATTACAGCAAAAAATGCTTCAAAATATTTTTTCTGGCAAAAAATTGAATTTCTTTACTCATTTGCCTACCTCTTGCGCTATTCTGTTCTCATCAACCTGTTGTGAGACTCACTTTACTGACATTAACTGCGAAACCACGGCCGCCATAACTATGGGCCGCAGGTCCCCTTAGGCATGCTAAAGTTCTTTGTGGCCAGTGTCAGTAGTATTCATCAAGTCTGTTGTTTTTATTTTGAAGAAGTTTGCCCTGAATCAAAAAGGAAAGAAAAACATTGAACACCCTTGTGTTAACGAATACAGAATTTAGAAAATGATAGATTACTAATATTTTTGTCCCATAACATTGTTAATTGAGGCTGAATATTGAATGGGGGGGGGGGGGGCAAAAAGGTGTTCTCCGCCTCAAAGTACAGTCACCGGCAATTAAAATGGGACATCTAGAGACTGAAATACTCACTTCCGAGCAATGCGTTGTGTGTGTTGCCTAACTCTACGGCGATAAGTAGATTTTAATAGGAAATTTCCAATGGCAACTTCTACCACCGCCGTAGAGTTAGGCAACACACATAACGCCTTCCAGGGAAGTGAGTATTTCAGGAAATGGTCTCCCATTTTTATTGCCGGAGCCTTTACTTGGAAGGGGACGATAACTCTACTGCCTCCCCCCCCCTTTCAAGTCGGTGCCCATTCATATTCCTATGTCATATTCCGAGGTTTCCTGTTTTCACCCTATCCTAGTACTCATGGAGCACATCCGCATAACTAAATCTGTTTTAATTCTGCAGTCAAATCTATGTATACCGAGAGAAGGGTTTTAGTTCTTGGTTTCCCTCCCAAAGCGCCATGCAACTCAGTACAAGAAATATATCTTCGGGCTGTTTCCTCTCACCATCTCGGAACTTGCGCTACGCTTTCTCCTACTCTGGTCCATCGGATGCTGTGCTCTTAAGTTGTTGACCCAGGAGAAGGGGCCGGGGAGAGGAGAGACTGTTTGCCCAAAATATTAGCGCCCCGAAGGCAGCGCAAACAGAGGCCGATCATCATCTCAATCGCGTCTTTTCATCGCTGGGAAGTGGAAACGGATCTTGAAGGAGGCCATTAGATACTTCAAAGGCGGAAATAAATAAACCCGAATCAGCTTTCTTTCAGGGTTTGCGATCGGGTTGATGGACGCCGGACGGAGATCTCGTGAGAAGGAAACGGGCCGGGTTAGCATTATCGTTTGCGGTAGAGCTTGGAGAGCTGGGAGTAGGCCTACAGTCTGGCACAAGGGATAAACACCACGAGCCACCGCGTGAGGAACAACGGGCGTGGCACACTACCGTGGCGCAACAGTCCGTGAAGCCCGGGCCTACCTACCGAATACCGGCCTCACTCCCACAAGCCAAGGTGAGAGATCATCCAACCAGTTATCTATCGGGTGACGTGTGGTCAGCACCACGAACCCCTAGTCATTGTTGTAGGTTTCCATGACCGTGTTACGCTACTCATTCGTAGCTCCAAAAGTAGTGGGAAAGTATATATAACCAGGACCGGAAAGTATGAACCCCCTCAAGCAGATTTGCCTACACTTAAAACAAGCTCAACATGCCCATATGAGCTTTTTGCTCAAGTGTGGAACTCTGTCTAATCCAAGATTTTTGTAAAAATGCCCTCGGGAATTTCTCGGAAAGTATGACCCCCCTCAGATTGATGTGCCTACACTTATAAAAGGCACTTCTGTGAGATTGTTGTCCATAAACTTGTCAAAAATATGCCCCTCTTGATATTTTTTTTGGCCACACTTAAAACTAGGCCAAGACACACCCACCTACACACATATATACACCCACCCACACACCCACACACACACATATTTACTTCCGGTTTAAATTCAATTGGATACCAGCTTCAATTTGTTTATCTAATATTAAAACAATATAATATGCAGAGCCCCTCTAGAATTGCTCCGTGACTCTCTCATTTCTTACATCATAAACATATGATTTTTCACCTATGAGAATAACACTACATATGGTGTCATCAGGTAATGCCTCATGGAATTCACAGATAATTTTAATGTTTGTCCTGTCATTCACCACAACTTGTTTTCTTTTTGAAGTGTTAATTACAAACATGGGTCTCTGTGCATTGAATTCATCTGGTGTGTAATACATGTCAGTATTGCCAGTAGTGACCCTTTTGAATGCCGAAAATGCCTCATATAATTTGAGGAAATCATCCTTGGACATGTCTAAATTGTAATTTTCTCTAGGAAAGACCTCATTTCTGCCATTTTTAAGATATATGTTCTTGATGTTGCAGTTATCAAATTTGCTTCGTTTTTTTTTCCTGATTATTGTGTCTCCCAGTCTGAAACAGTACCACCACAAAATCAGGCATGTCGTATTGTATGCTGGAGAATGAATTTGTAGCATCAAACTCATAATATGTACCAGTTGCGGGCTTCTGTACACATTGATATGTATAAAATTGTAAAGGAACCTGTGGATTTTTTATTATATCAGCTTTGTATTTAAGAGCATAACTGGCTTCATACTCAACAACCGGGATTCTTAACTCCATAGTCTGAATAATGCATTTGCCTGCATCAGGTAGGGTATTAGGCAGAGCTTCCCCTGTAGAGTTTAATGTGCTGTACCTCATCAAAGCATTGTTATCATTTGCAGCTCTTCTAAATGTA
Source organism: Lepisma saccharinum (assembly GCF_977018435.1). Classification (NCBI taxonomy): domain Eukaryota; kingdom Metazoa; phylum Arthropoda; class Insecta; order Zygentoma; family Lepismatidae; genus Lepisma; species Lepisma saccharinum. The sequence continues at coordinate 156,541,965 of NC_139229.1, read as the reverse complement.
ATTCTTAAACCACCCTTCCACATAATATCTTTGTAATCTGAGAAGAATCCTGGCAATAGGCGCATCGGGAACAGCACAGTGTGGTTTTTAGATAATATTTTCTCACCAGCCTCAAATCCACCTATTTTGTAGTAAGAAGCCTCGGTTTTGGATAATTTTAATGTGGCCAAAGCTGTGGAGGTAATGCCGGGATAATCCACTCTGTTTATAACAACGCCATGCTTTCTGATCTCAATTTCAGAGAATAGATGCGGCACAAAATTATCTACAAGTCTTATATTTGAATTTGCCGGATAATCTGTACCATCGAGCTTTACAACATCAAATTTGATGTATAGATCTGCTCTGTGGGGTGTATAAAGCCATCCCCTACATCAAGATCAACCTCAATCTCTGTGTTGGGTTGATTTAAATTTGCAAATGTCCTCCTGTTTGGGGGGAATGATTGTAGCTCATAACTCTCAATATTTTCCATTTTCTTCTTGTATGTATTTTTATTTAAATGTTAATCTCTATGATAGCAGTTGTTGTGGCTCCAGCAAAATCAACTAATTCTTCTTTTTCATTAGTGACCATCAATTCAATATAATCTATTCTATTATGGCACACAGGAAAATATAATGTTGGGGATGGATTGTAGATAATATTCTCCATAAATTCAGAATTAGGTTTGAATGTTGCAATGATGCCAGTTTGTTTGTGAGTGCCTATGCCATTTGATTTGGTGATCATACCCTCGGCCACATTACAGTGAATATTCAGAGTCTCTATGGCTAAGAATTTAGGTATATTAATAGCAGTGTGTTTGATGCCTGCTTCAAGTTTTGTGTTGTTCTCAAAGCCTAACAGCTCTCCTATAGTACCCAGATCCACTGTTTCTGTAGCAGATACAATCTCTACTCTGTGAGTGACAGAATTTTGACTTAACACTACACCTCTGGGTAATTGAGCATTTAAAGTGGATAGATTATATTGCCCTGGAGTGATGACAATTTTTTCATCCCCAACTGCAATTGTATTGTTGTGGTGTGTAATATTAGGGATCAAGTACATGCCATAAAATGCCCTGAGAGCTATTGTTTTGGGATACACCATGTCATCATGTAATTTGAGTTTCAATATTGAATTTTGGCTGGTGAGATGGAATACCCCCATGATGTTTTAAATACCACAAGGCTTTTTGAAAATCTTCAATTGATGGTTTATTTATTTGAGACATATATCTAAGAACAGATAAACACAAATGTCCGCAATTAACATCTTTGAAGTTTTGAACACGGGCATTATTGTAATAAAGATTAGATGAATTTAGATATTTTATTAAATTTTCAGGTGGAACACCTCCAAATGAATCAAAAACAAATGCCTCATCTTTTAAATATTTAAGATAACAAATCCAGTGAGTGCCTTGATTTTTGTACTTATCCAAATTACCAATGCCACACTCTTTGTTGAGTGGTTGTTCTGGCAAAGAATCGGACATGTACACACCTCTAAAATGTTTGATGCCCAGTGGCTTGATTAAAGCTTCAATATCTTGGTTTGTAAGCGGCTCTTGTTTTTTTTTAAACTTATTCATGGCTCTCTTAACACCTTTGCCTTGTTTCTCAATGGCCAGGTTATGGCGCTTCAATTCATCTAATTCTGCCCTATTTTTCTTGGCATCTATTACTGTTTTTGCTATTGCAGCTGAACCCCCAGCCAAGCTCCCAACAGCCCCGAGAGCAGCTAAGATGGCAGGGATGGTAAATATAAATCCCCCCACATGTGATTTTTTCCTTGATTGCTGTAATTTTTTTAATTGGGGGGTACTAAGCAACAATTTCATACCATGCCCCTTTGCAAGACAAGAATTTTTTTTTTCTTGCGCTGCTTCTTGGTCAAAAGACTATCAATAGGCCCAAGAGATATGAGACCTGCATAAGGTATTTGATACATAACACCCTTGGCCTTCATTGTAGGTTTATTATATACATATTCACAGCCCCCACCCCAGTTTTTGTTTGGTGCTCATAGCTATGGTGGTTCCCAATGCTGCTATTTTTTCACTTAAAGAAGCATCTTTGCTTACAAATCTGCCAAATGCAGCCTCTTCTAATTTCTTGTCTGCAACATGTCTCTTGTCAAGATCAGAATGTGTGTTGTATGCTATGTCATGGTCTCTACAAGCAGCATCTAGGGGATTAACACCAGGATCCCCTCTGTTTAATCTATGATCCAATTTTGTAACGGGACCACAATATTGATAGCCTGGAATGTGTAGTTCAAATGGCAGCTTGTTTATAATGTCATTAACAAGGCCCCGACCCTCAGAAATATTCCAAAATTTAGGTGGTAGAGTATTAATAATTTTTATAAGATATCCAATCCCCTTAGTGTCATTCACTATAAAATTAGACAATTTTGTGCTTATCATGTCCATAATTCCAACCTTTTCATTGTAAAAATTGTGGTTCCCAGCATTTTCCTCCCCAGCTATCACCAATAACCTATCTACAAGTTTCCTGACATCATCAACCCACACAAATTCTTTAGGCAGGGTGTTGTATTGTTTGATTCCACTGCCAGTCTTGATCTGTGACCATATGGGCTTGATTAAATTATTGTATTTTGCCCCACTGCTCGACTTGACTCTTTTTTGTGTGGGATCATTGTTCTGGTATAGAGCATCTGATTTTATTAATATTTCTTTGTAATATTCATAATCTTGATCTGTATAGCTGCCAGGCCTTTTCCTAGTCATCAGTTCCCACAATCCAGGTGTGCCGGGGTACTTAACAAAAGCACCTTTTTCTCAAAGACGAGATTCTGAATAAACAATCAGATCATCCCCCATAAATGTTACTCTGAAATTGCCAATTCTATGTATGATGCTGCCATCAAGCTCTGTGTCGGCATATAAGCCAAACACCTCATCTTTATTGTTTTTAGGTGTGGTTAAATATTTTTGAGCAAGAAGACCCAATTCAATAGGATCCTGAGTAGCTTCAATTCTTCTAGGAGCAATAGGACTAGGTGTATGAATACTGGAAAGTGGGGTGAATGGATAATCTAATATGTTCCTTGCAGCTACAGGTACAAGCTCTGTGATCAACTTTTGATTTTGCTCTGTAACAGTTTTGATATTTTTACCTAATTCACCGATAGCATCAATTATGGGCTGTTCTGTTTGTTTGTGTTTTTCATAAATTCCACGGTTCTCTGATTTCCATCCCTTAAATCTTTTTACAAGATAATCTCTTAATTTAAGATCATCAATAATTGGCCTTTTCATGGTTATTTATTTATGTTTCAATGTCTAGAAAATTGTTGATTTTATTTCTGTATTTGCCACTATTGGGTGTTCTTGTCATATCAATTGTGACAAACCCATAACTGTCCTGGTTCCAGCACCTGCTGCAAAACTTAGAAAAATCATTGTAGCTCAGGTCCCCACCTACATATTCATCATGTATGTGTTTGAGGTTGGTATGATCTTGATGAAACACACATATAAAATTGCTGTTGTCCCGGATCAGTTGCTTGGGTATTTTTGAAAAAGTCTGTGCCAGGTAAAAGCAATCAATGTTTTTGTGCCGGCCCTGTGTAAAGAAATTTCTAACCTTGTTTTGATTATCCAATATAATGTCATCAAACACAACAACAGAATTATCGAGACATTCATCAAGTGGCTTAACATCTGGTTCAAAAGTGGCAATATCCAATCCATCATAAAGCCTCATCAGCTGCTATTTTAATTGTTCCAAGCTCTTAGAAAAGATATACAAGTGCCTGTTTTTCCAGTCTAACCAGTTGGGTGCCAATAAAAAATTATCAACCATTAGTGTAGTTTTACCACAAGCAGATGGCCCAACAATAAGACACCTAATATTTTCAGGCAGCAATTTTCCATTTCTCTTATTTTGTTGTTCAGGTTCTGGCAGCCTTTTTATAACATCCCAGGTGTTCATATTATTATTTTGTTTGCATCGATCCAGCTGTGTTCTGGAAGTCCTAGCCATTTGACAAGTAACTTGTTGCCTTTTCTGCGGATGATTTTTTCTATGAGATATGTGTCAGGCTGTTTAGTTTTGCTGAGCTCTTGTTCATAGAACCTGCCTTTGAGAATTTCTCCTCGGTGATCCTTTATTATATATGTGTTAAGGGTCCCAGGTTTAACTTGAACCACTGTAAATAATTCAGTGCTCCAGTTTCTTGTAAAGCCTCTTTTGAATAAGTGCTTATATTTGCTGATTCTTACTTGATCACCCACCCTGTATTTGGCCTTTCTTGTTGTTGGCTGATATTTAGGATAATATACAGTTCTGATCAATTTTTGCTCATCAGATGAAGTTACTTCAGAGGGTTTCATGTTGATTGTGGAATGGACAGAATTGTTATATTTATGTAGAAGTTCTGGAAGAATATTAATCCATTTATAATTACCTCGAAGTGTAAATTGTTTATACATAATTTTTTTTAAGGTTCTGTTGAATCTCTCTACAATTGAGGCCTTGAGATCACTGTAACTCGAATAATGTTGTATTGCCTGGCTTTTAATAAATTGTTGAAACACTGAATTATAAAATTCTTTGCCATTATCTGTTTGCAAATAGCGCGGGGATCTTCCACTCTGATGATTGTTCTGATGGCTTCTGTAACACATTTTCCAGTCTTGGATTTGAGTGGCACAGCCCAGGCAAATTTTGAAAATGTGTCTATAACAGTGAGTAGATACTTGTAGCCCTTGTTGATTTTGTCTAAGTTTTTCAACTGCCCACTTGCCATTTCAATCAAGTCGCTTTGCCATAAATCATCTATGCCTTTGGGACTACTGGGAGTCTCTTAAAATTATGTCGGGCTTGTCTGTGTAATTCATCAACAATAATTTGTCTAGACATAATATGAAAACAAGAATATTGCAACTATGGGGTGTTCAGCAGCTGAGACTGCAGGATTTTCTAAATATAATTTATCCCCTATTTGTATTTTAAATTCCAGAGAGCCATCATCTTCAGTATAGGCTGTTTCTAATGTATTGGGATCTGTAAAATCCTCCAATTCTACACTGGTGATTTTTACTTTGTTATCAGCATTTGTTATTGATAAGGTAGGGTAGTGGTGTGCCTGTGGTTGAAGCCAATATTTGATCTTGATTGGTCTCAATGTGCCCCCAACAAAAAATTGGTAATAAAATTGTGCAGGGGACAGCATATATATTTTGCCACTTGGTGTAAATGGAGAATCATATTCTTTGTTGGGGATGCTGTACAATTCAAGAATTACTGTATGTTTTGGATTCTCGATTATGCCTGTTATTTCCTTTTCTGCTGTGAGCAATCTGCTTGTTACAGATTCAAGGTGCTCATTGATGGTCCTAACAACATCATCATGGCCTGGCTTAATTTTTATGTCCACAACAAGTTTCTTGTATTGTTGCACAATTTCTTGTAGCTGGGTGGCAAAAACAGACAAAACAAAAACATTGCTTGATTGGATTCCATGGTTCCTAGCTGTTGCTTGATATTAGCTACAATTTGTTGCAAATTTTCAACAACTGCCAATTTTGAATTTTGAGCTGTAAGATCATGGACCTGTCTTCTGATATCCTCAAACAGGGCATGCAGTTCATTAATATGTTGATTGGTTGGTAGAGTGGCCACTGTCTGTGTGAGATGTTTGATCTCTGCCTGGATATTCTTGATATCTTCTGATTTCAATATCCTATTCACTGCTCTCTTAATATTTTTAAGTTCCTGTGATGTAGGAAGATTTGACACTGTATTTTGCAAAGATTCAAGTGCCAATTTCACATCATTTAATTCAGAAGCATAAGCCACATTTTGCATAGCATTTTGGAGCAGGGCTATATCTGCCTGAGAGGGTGTGGATTGTTGTAAAATTTCAAGTTTTGTTTGGATATCATCTATCAAGTAATAAAATGAGATAGTTCAGATTCAGTGTTGAGGTTTTCAAGCTTTGTGATTTGTTGCTGGACACTGACAAGGGTATCTACAATACCGGGCAGGAGAGATTCTAGTACATTTGCCAAATCACTTTGCACTGCTGCTATTGTACCTTCAAGATGGGTTATGGAACTTTGAATTTTTCCAAAATCTTCATATGTTTCAAGTTGCAGCTTAATATTTGCAACACTCCGAGTTATTGCATTCAAAGCATCAGAAGATGGCAAATTGTTCATAAAATTTTCAAGTGTCTCAATTTTTTCTTTAACCTCGGCTATGGCATTGTTCAAGGGGTCCAGATTAGGTATTTGGAGTGACTGAATCTGTTCCTTTAGAGTGGAAATCACTAGATCAAAATCTTCTTGTGATTTTATGCTTTTGACAATTGTTTGGAGCTGTGCCTGGGCATTATTTATTTGCTCTTCCAATTGTTGTTTCAATTGCTCAGAGTTGTTAGCCTGGGTCTTAAATTTGGCTTGAAGAGCTGCTACAGCTTCTTCTAAACTTTGAAAATTATCCAATGTGGCCAAGTCAGTATATTTCTGAAGCAATAATTTGAGTTCAGAATCAATTTTAAGAAGAGGATCCATGCATTGTGATTGCAAATTTGTAATTTCTAATTGAAGGCTGGTATTGAGTGTTGTTTGTAAAGCTTGTAAATCACTTCTTAATTTCTTGACTCTGACATCAAGCATCAAAATCTCATCACTGTGATCTTCATGTCTTGTATGGCCAAAAATATCATTAGGCATTTTTGTTTTAGTGGTTATTTATTATTGAATATCTGATTCTTAATTCTATAAAAAAGGGTATAAGCTTATCATAAGATTCAGGGACCTCAATATATAAGCAGTCACCAGCAGAAACAGTATAAACAGTGCCAGAAACCATGTTTGAGTGCTTAATTCTATAAATATTTCTCCCTACTGAAATTTTAACATCACCCTCATGGGTTGTAATAAATTGTAATTGCCCACCTACAGGTAATTGGTAATGATTTAAATTATTGTTAAATATGTACAATGTTTTGCCTGTTTTATCATCAATATCTGTAAGTATGCTGTTCAGATGAATAATTAACAAGCCACTCAGTTTAGATATTATATCAGAAGAGTATTGTGGTGCTGGCAGATCCATAATACCTTGTTTTTTAAACCCAAATAAGTTCATAGGCATGTTTATTTATTTCAAATCATGCTCTGTGTTTGTGCATTGTTTCCCACTTTTCAAATCACAATGACCCCATGGTAGAGTATGTATGCCACATGATAAAATGCATCTCTTATCATCATGTGGGTCCAGAGCCACTTTTCTTACAGTATTGCTAGTCAATAAGTGATCCACACTCTGAATTCTGGATTCTGATGTTTTGATTGTGCTACATGATTTGAGGCAATTTTTGTAATCCTCAAATTCAAGCTCTTTGTCAACAGTAACTCTGCCAATGCCCTTGGCTTTTTTGGCAACAGCACCACTACATGTTTCAAAGCTATACATCTTGGCACTTAACCCAGCAAATGCCACAATAACATCACCAAGTGTCTCATCTTTTAACTTGCCAGGCACTTTTTTGTTGTGGTGTTGAATCTCTGTATGTTCACTGGTATCAAAATATTTAAACAATTCAGGCTGGGACATATCTTTATAAACATCTTCTGTTTTAATATCAAGAACAAAACTATCCGTGTCCATGTACATCAATTTTACACTATCACCATAAAAAGGTTTCAACACATCATAATACAATATTAACATGTGTAATTTGGCCAATTCCAATATTGTAGCCCCTACATAAATAGGTTTATCAAACTTAATTTTTGTTTTTTTCATGTTGAAAAGTGCCATATTTTCATCATAAATTCTTCTATAATTGAAATTAGGCTTTGCAACCAATTTTTTGCTCAGGCTGGGGTCAGTAATTATTTTAACATCGGTATGTTTTCTGACATTTTCAATTGTTTTGCCATATACAGAATTGACCATCAATTTAAACAAGGCCTTATCAAATTGGCTTTTTGCAGATGTTCGAAGCTCTGTATTTGTATTAATGTATGGTTTCAACCATTTTGAGTGCCTGAACCTCAAAACTTTGCCAAGTTTGGTCACTTGGACACCATGATGCATCAGGAACTGGAGGTTCTTGTAATATATGACATAACCCTGTTTTGGCTCCAGTGGCATCATCAATTTCTTCTGTTTAGAGCCAGGTGAGCACTTAACCTCAGGAATTGGGGGCAGATCAGAAACTTTGTTATGTAAATCATCAGGAATTGTCAGATCAACCTCTAAGAAGAGGCCATACTCACTGTCATCAAAATCCTTAAGATTCTCAATATTGAAATCTTCAACCCATTCAAGCCCTGCATATGGCAGTTTATCCATCATGGCATAACCATACAGGCTGTTTGCATCTACATACAATATATAATTTGATGGCCGTGCTGGATCATAATCAAGCATATATTTGTTATTTGCTCTGGCATATCTCTGAGAACATTGCACCATCCCCCCTCTTATACATTGCTCCATAAACAGATACATATCTTGATCTTGGATCAGATCCAGTTGCTTTTTAGTGTTTAAAAACATTGCAGACCATGCTAGGCCCGGGGCACTGTAAAAATATATTGGATCCAGTCCATAATTTTGCATTGAAGATTTTCTGAATGCTTGAAGTATATCAGCTAAGAGGGCACATCAAGTTTTAAATAAGCCATGTGATAATCACCAAATGTCTGGCATTTTAAATTGTTCCACATCAATTGGGCATGGTGATAATCATCATCACTGATTCCAGATCCTCTGATTTTGCTGTAAAACTGTTGTTTTGGTGGCAGAGCACACTCATCAAATTTAGAAAAATCTGTAACATAATCATATGGATATACACCCTTCCGCCTAATTAATTTCAGGTCCTGATTTGGAAACAAGGCACATGTAATTTTGAATTGATCATCAGATAATTGAGTGGCCAGTGTAGCCAGGCTAGCAGATAAAATTCTGTAAGAATCAAGAAATCTTATGTGAATAGGAACACCATTAACTTTAATTATTTTGCTAATAGCAATATATTTCTCATCATTTTCAGCTAAAATATTTAAATTCTGCTTGTCAAACCCCTCATATCTGATCAAATGATGAAAATCATAATTGGATGCTCCATGGCAAAATATGGGGACAAATTTTGGTCTCTTGATCTTAATATTACAGCTATTACACAGGGCCATTTTGAATTTACCATCTGTATGAGAATGGTGTTTCACCTTGATTTTTGTATCTGAAAATTCAGAATCACATACCGGGCATTTTTCTGCATTGTTGAAATCTTCAATCTGTTTCTCTGTTAAAGGCAACATAGGTTTTGATTTTAATAAGATGTTAGATGCTATGTCACGGCACTCATTTTCTATTTTATGTGCAAATTTTTTGATGGCATCTGGTCCCATGTATGAATATTCTTTACTAACAACACCATTCTGTACAATCACATAATAAAAGCTGGAAGGTTCATGTAACTGGTATGGTGTAATTGAAGATTCTTCAGGATCTGGATTGCAGAATGCAAGAGGTTTGAGATTTGATTCAAAATCACAGACAATATATGCTGGGTGTTCCAACAAGGCTTCAAACTTATTGAATTTTGCATTTTCACTTGGATTAGGCATCACTATATGAACAGGTTTATGATTTTTACAGTATTTTAGATGCTCAATTAACTTGTTTTTGGCAATTTCTGTATTCACTTTACAAACCCCTTTTATTATTTTTTTACCATCAAATACACTTAAACATCTTCTACAGAACTTGAATATTGTATTGGATTTGTCTAGTTGTGTTCTCACTAAAGCTTCAAGATTATGTATCAGAGTGTAATGATATGTGCCATCCCCTTCAATTAAGAGCAGATCAATCGGAACAGCAGAATCATCATCAATTGTACTGATTCTGAGAGGTTCTATCAAGCAATTGCCACGGCCAGTGGAACAAATAAATACATTAATAGATAATTGTTTGCCATTGATATGCCTGGCCTTTTTTTCAAATTTATCAATATTCTGAACAGACATTGGATATTCTAAACCCTTCATTGCATCATCAAATTTGTGTTCATGTTGTTTGTAATAAGTTATTCTCTCAGGATGCCTTGAAACTGGATACAAAGCAGCTAAAATACACCACAAAAAGCATTTCTCATCATTATTTTTTATATTAACCACGGCTGTTTTGTTTTTAATATTGGCAGGTAATTGCAGATATGTAGATCCTTGTAATGGGCTGAATTCAGAAATATTAACATATAACTTGTGTGGAGATCCGCATAGGCTCCATCCAGACTCTTTTGCTGCAAATTCAGAGTGTTTAATATTCAATTGATCTATCAAACTGCTTATTATTTTGTCTGAATTTGCATTTGAATATACAGGTACAGTTTCTGTTATGTGGGGCTGTGTAAATTTTGTGCCATTTGGTTTTTTATATTGTGTAAACAATTTGAGGGACAGCTTATAAGAGCCATTTTGTGCATTTAGAATTGCCTGCACATCAGGATTTACACTGTTCAAAAAATTCTCAATACCACATCTTGGCTCTGATACAAACCGATAATCCCTAAGTTGGGCATTAAAACTGCTATGGATGGGTGCATAGCGTGGCTGCTTTGCAGGTCCAGCATTAACAGGTGCTTCATGCTTTCTTTTCAGACCAGATGTAGATGGTTGTGGGGGCAATATTGATGACTGTGCAGAACAAGTATTTTTATGTGTATATGTGAAGTATTGCATGCTATATTTTCTATTGCATTTGGGGCATATTTTTGTGGGAGTTCTGTATTTGTCTGGATTACAAATCTTTTGGTGCTTAGCCCAATTGGGGCTGGATATATTTTTTTTGCATTGATTACAATATTTTTGACTTGGCATTTTTGTTGTTGTTTATTATATACAATTTCTTGGGATTCAAATCAAAATTCTATGCTTAATCAGTTGGGTTCAGCAGTGTGATTTGTGTGTGTGTGTATGTGTACGTGTGTATGTGTGTTAATATTTTTGGCTTTGGTATTTATATAAAATTTATTGGGGTTCAAATCAAAACTCTATGCTGGATAAAAAATATCAGTTGGGTTCAGCAGTGTGATTTGTAATTCAATTTATACAAATCTGCAATATTTTTGTGTTTAAAAAATATAAGCAGCACTGGAACAATACAACCTTACTCTTCAACAGCTCTTACAATACTGGCTGATATGCAATGCAAAATCTCTTTATATACCCTAAGCACGGACCGCATTGAAAACATCTGGGTGGGTGTGTGTGGGTGTGGGTGTGTATGTGGGTGGGTGTATATATGTGTGTAGGTGGGTGTGTCTTGGCCTAGTTTTAAGTGTGGCCAAAAAAAATATCAAGAGGGGCATATTTTTGACAAGTTTATGGACAACAATCTCACAGAAGTGCCTTTTATAAGTGTAGGCACATCAATCTGAGGGGGGTCATACTTTCCGAGAAATTCCCGAGGGCATTTTTACAAAAATCTTGGATTAGACAGAGTTCCACACTTGAGCAAAAAGCTCATATGGGCATGTTGAGCTTGTTTTAAGTGTAGGCAAATCTGCTTGAGGGGGTTCATACTTTCCGGTCCTGGTTATATATACTTTCCCACTACTTCCAAATTTCCTCACGATGGCGGGTGGCCACCGGTCACATACAAAGGCCCCCGATGGCGCAGTGGTAGCGTCGTCTTATTGTAATCAAGAGGTACCGGGTTCGATACCCGGTGGAGGAACATAGTGGTTCGGATCCCACTTTAAACTGGAAGTCCAGTCTCGATTAGCCTTACTGTGCATAAAGTGCACTTAAGACATCAAACCAATCAATCAATCAACATACACAGGTCGAAATCTCAGGAGAAAAGTTTTTACGCTTGCTTCAGGAGACGCGTCCCATAGCAGGAGCCCAAACGCACGACCACAGCTCCAGTTAAATTCATGGTTCAGCGTCCATTTGCATGTAGTGGGTATAGTTTTACTTCTTTTACAAAATTGAATGTAAAAACGAGACTGTCCTTTTGTAGGAATATCTCGTCTTTCATAAGAGATGTGTGGAATGTGTCCAGAATCACTTGGGGTGGGGAAATCACAAGGCTTCAGCATATATTACATTTATAGCAAGAAGATCAAATTTTCTCTTAAATATTCATGCTTGTTATTAGTTTTCTTAGTTGAGGGAGACATCTAAACCCCCTCATCTATTTCCTCGGCACGCCAATGTTTTAACCTCGAGATAATGACAAATCAAATAGTAACTTCATTCCTCGTTTTACCCGTAGTATCCCCGTCGATACGACACCGGATTACCACACGGAGGCTTATACTCGAACCCCTTGTGAGAAATGTCTGGGATTTTGCTGTCCCTGCATAGGTTGATCTGGAAGCCATCCAGTCTCCCGTCAATGAGTCTTATTCATAATCTTTTATCCTCTAGACTATATAAAAGAATCTAAAGGTTAAAAATATACAAAATTCTGACTGTAATTTTGTATGGATGTGAATCGTAGACCTTTACACTAAAAGAGGAAACTAATTTAAAAGGATTGGAAAAATCTTAAGAACGATATTTGGATCTAAAGAAATGAGACTACAGAAGAATTGAGAAGGAGCATAATACTGAACTGCATACTCTCTATTCATCCCCTGATATTATTAGAATAATTAAATAAAGAAGCATTTGATGGACAGGTCATTGGAGAGGCTAGAGAAGTTTACAGGTTTCTTGAGCAATCTGACGGTAAGAGATTTGTAGGAAGGCTAAGACTGTTAGCAGGAAGTAACGGGAGTTCTCTTGTATGTACAGTTTATTTATACATACCTCCCCTACTCCGTATATACATCTTTCGTTTACAGATCCAATAAACATGCTCTAAGTTGCCATTTGCTCCATCACAGAGAGAAATGCACTTCTCAGGACTTCACTCTACGAGCGCGATATTTAGCATAGCTCTAACCCGCTCTCGCCGGTTATCACGCAAGAGTCCCTACCAGTGATGTGCCGTAGACTATAAGTTTACGTCTACATGCGTTGTCTACACGTAATCTACGCGTAGATTACATTGGTTGTAGTTTACATAGACTACGTAGACAATCTAAAGTGCATTAAAATTAATTTTCAAGGGTTTCATGAAAGGAAAGTGACATTTTCAACTGTATTGGTTCCTAACGAAGTGAAAAGAATCCTATTTACAACAAAATGTCTCTTCTCTTCTATTATCAACTATGGAGGAAGATAAATAGTATGCAAAAAACAACAACAGATGGCAGTCGTGTGGTATTTTCCCACAAAAACACTAGAATATTTCCTATATTAGGTTTCTTCCTACGTGAGAAATTTTTCGAATTTGGAAGAATGAGTATGAAAATGTTCTCTTAACACATCAGCAACTGGTACGCAGTATAATTTTCTTTTAACTCCACAGCGCCTGTTGCTAAGTTATCACCGTTCGCCATGTTGTTTACATAGATTACGTAATCTACGTGTATAAAATAGCCTACGTGTAGAATGTAGACTATCGTTGTTTACGCGTAGACGCACATCACTGGTCCCTACGCCGTCCTCTCATCAGTGCAGTACATCTTATTTGCGCTACGAGCGCACTATTTAGCGTAGCGTTCGCTAACCCGCCCCCGCTGTTTATAACTCTCTGTGTCTGTCTATGCATCCATAAAAACTGCCTCAATCCATCGGGCCTTGTATCGGAGCATCTGAGAGCCGGGAAACTCCCGGGATATGAGAATATGAGCGAGCGTAACCAGTCGGAACCCGGTATTTATACCTCCGACAAACGACCCGCCCCCAACCACTGGGGCAAGGTCCTATTGTTACCTTTCAAACAGGGAAGCCGTTGAGGGAAAGCAACCGTTGGCTTCCCCGGCTACTGGGCAAAATGTAACGAATTTTCCAAATATTCAATCACCTTTTTCTTGTGGGTTGCCATTTCTTGCCCCGAGGGGCAGAATTTTTATTTTAATTCAACTAATAGAAATTGTAATTTTTATCATATAAATTAATATAAAAGTGTTGTACGTAGGATACATCTGGTACTCAAAATATAAATATCAAATCGAATTATTTCATTTGGGACTTTGGCCAAATGTTTCCCCTCGCATAATCTCTCACCCGTTACAACTTTTATATCCTTTTTCAGTCCTCCGTCGTGGTTAACCTAATGGTACAAATGCGCGAAGTTAAATAGCCCTTCCACCACAACCAATGAGGCCAAATGTTTACACACCTTTCGCCGGCTCTCTTGCCCTTTCTTAACGTCTCCTCTGGGCGAGATGGGAAACGGCTGCAGCGGACTCTTTCCTCCCCCTCCCCTCCCTCAACAACCTTCCCTCCGAAATCTCGGGCCGGCTCTTTCCGTGAGAAAGGAAGGGGGGAAAAAGTGGGGAAAAAACGGGAGAGAAAAAGAAAAAACGCTCGCGGAAAAGGAACAGCTGCGGTGTTAATCCTTCTGTAGATCGCAAGTCAGCGGCAGATTTTCCCTTTTCCCTCCTCCGACTCCTCTCATAACGCTTTGTTCCACCCCCCTTCCACTCCTCCCGGGGGAAGTTTTCGTAAGGAAAAACTTAATATGGTTAAGGGCGGCTTTAGGAAGAAAACACTTTAGCCGCAGTTGTCAGTGATCGCAGCGAAATCAAAATCTCATGTCCCAGTTCCATGCTCGACGTTTTCTCGTTGACCTCAAGGTTAAAAGTTGCCGATTTCAGTGTTGTGGAATTTCGTGACCATCTGTGGAAGTACTTTTATCGAGTTACTTTTTTTTTTACCTTTCGAGTAAGTCACACTTTCGAGTAGCTGCCATTTCTTAAGTTTCCGAAACATTTTCGAGCAACCCCCACTTTTTTTAGTAATCCCTACTTCTTTCGAACAACTCCCACTTTTTGCGAGCAACTCCCACTTTTTTCGAGCAACTCCCACTTTTTTCGAGCAACTCCCACTTTTTTCGAGCAACTCCCACTTTTTTTCGAGCAACTCCCACTTTTTTTCGAGCAACTCCCACTTTTTTCGAGCAACTCCCACTTTTTTCGAGCAACTCCCATTTTTTTCGAGCAACTTCCACTTTTTCCAAGCAACTCCCATGTTTTTCTAGCATCTATCACTTTTTTCGAGCAACAACCACTTTTTTCGAGCAACAACCACTTTTTTCGAGCAACAACCACTTTTTTCGAGCAACAACCACTTTTTTCGAGCAACAACCACTTCTTTCGAACAACAACCACTTTCTTCTAGCAAGAACCACTTTCTTCTAGCAAGAACCACTTTTTTCGAGCAACTCTCTTCCTGCGTTTCCTTGCCTCCTCCTTGCTATTTTTTCCCTATTTGAATCTCTTTCTCTTAATGTCTCTCTATTTCAGTCTTGATTGTTTTATCTCATCCCTTCCTCCATATATAAGTGATTGAGAAAGTTTCAAAGCACACTATTTGAGGGCGGGAAGAGAGTGCGCTAGTATTCACCAACGCTCACCAGTTACCGACGCCGCTGCTTATGTGTCAGTCATGTTAATTTTAACGACTTTTTGTTAGTTTAGCACTTCTCTGAGAGGAAACTGCCCCTTTGTCGCTGAACGTTTAGCCTGAGCCAGCGTAGATTGTTTTTGAAGTTTCTCTCCTTTCGAATTAAGTCTATTGAGAACTCATTGTAGAAATCTTCGTGCGTTTTTCTCTCATTGTTGTCTAGATAGGCTGGAAGCCAAATTTCTATAGCAGATAGGCTATCTGGACAACAGCAACAGTTATGGACAGAAGTTCTGATTAGATGCAACTTAGCACGGCTTTTCGAAAGGAAATTTTTAAAAAGTCTGGCAGGTCCAACTCTTGGCGCATCCATCAAAGGTTTGCAACACTGTTCAGGAGACATTGCTTTGCCTTCATATTTTAATTAACGTTGTCCTCTTGTGCCTGCGTACAGTCCAGTACACACATTAATTGACAGGAGCCGCCTACCGACTAGAGTCGGAGCGACCGCTCTTCACGGCTTCTGGACAAAGGGAGACACTGATGCGGCTTTGCAAGCGTTACGTCAGCAAGGCTTTTCCGCGACCGGCTTCAGAGTGTTTTCTTGGATTGTTTGAGCGGCGACACTGTACGGGTAATTAGCTCGCTCTCACGTTACGTCACCCCAGGCATTTCCAGGTAGGAATGGTTTTAATTGCTCGGGTGCGAGGCCTGGACAAGAGGAAAACTGAAGACAAAAGTTGTTCTTTTATGTTTTACGCCTTCATATGTGACGATGCCTTTGTGTCCTATTAGAGATAGTATTATTGGATAGATTCATCTTCCGTGGGGGAGTGGTTAGCGTAGAGCGCTGCGAAGACTTAGACTTTTAGGGCTTTCAGATAGAGCGGAAAGGATATATCCGCTGATTTTAGGAGCGACACCACATTTACAACAATGTAAGTTAATTGCCCATATTGTTACTGTTAGCTTATAGCTTCTGCACATGCGCGATTAGCGCCACTGTTACCAATCACTTATTAAGAGTGGCAAGCCCTTACTTTTGAAATGCTCCTCGTAGATGGTGAAGGCAGGCCTTGGACGTTAGAGGGCTGTTGAGCGTGGAGTTTAGTTTCCCTTAACTGGGCTCCCCGATCGCGTAGTGGTAATAAGGGGTCCCGCGTTCGATACCCGGTGGAGGCACATAGTGGTTCGAATCCCGCTTTAATCTGCAGTTCTAGTCCCGATCAGCCGATCTGTGCATCAAGTGGATTTTGAACTAAACGAATTGAATTCTTGTTTTATTTATGCACAGATAGACTAATCAGGACTGGACCTACACTTTAAAGTGGAAAAATAAAGAATGTGTTATGTGATTGTGGAAAATAGGTATAAATGGGCATATTTTAAACTTCAATACTGGTAAAAAAGTTTCTTCTTGTCTCTCTTTGTCTGCAGTCAATCCACCCTTACTTCCCACAAAAATACACATAAATACCCGTATGCAACAGTAGAATATTTCAAATTTGTTATGTATAACATAGATGGTAGTAACATATTTCGCTATTGAGATAATGCATAACCAAATCTCATACTAGAATTCCTAGGCGTGTAATTACAATGGTTTTTTAAGTGCTTCTCTTGATACACAGAGCGACAAATTGAGGAAGAAATTCTTCGTGAACGGGAACCTGAAAATGCAGTAACCTCCGCATATTTACACCACCATTTCTCCCCTGCGAAAGTGGCTATTAAAAGCGTAGGGTCGACAAAGCGCATTGCAAAGAGAATGAGAATGAGAGACGAACGTTTAAAAGTGTCAACGCCATTTTTTCTCTTTTCCGTTTTTGCATAAAAGCGCTGTTGCCGGCTGTCGGAACATCTCAGGAACAAATGGCTACAAGTGAGTTATGAGGTCGGAGAAAGATGAGTTTCCGACGGGAGCCTACGCACTCCGAACGGCATTCTGCTTCAAGGGTAGAGCCAGGCAGGTCCAATGGACGACCGTTGAAGCAGATATGAAAGCGTTTTCCAATACGTAACCATGAGGCTTTCATTGCTTCTTGTAGGCAAGATAAACTAGTAAATGTCGTGCATTCAGAAGTAAGTGGATGCTTCTTTTGTTCATAGAGTTTCGAATATAAACCTGGAAACACCCAGTTTTTGTTTGCTCTGTCAGGCCCGTACCCATGGGTGCAGTGGGGCCATACCCCCCCCCCCCCCGAGCCATGAAATATTTTGATGTAAACCTACAAAAATAGCATGGATATTTTTTAAGATTTTGCAAGAATTTAGGCTTTCTTCTTGTATAAATGAAAGGGTTGTCTCCGAAGAGAGGCAGACTCCAGAACTCTGTAGTCTAATATATTTAGTAACTTTTGTTTTATAACCATTTATGCGAAGCTACTAAATGTTCCAATTTGGTCTGGACAGTTCACCATATTCACCCGCTGTTTTGAGTATTTTCGAACTGCAGTCTTGATGACAAAATTTCTTATTTTTGTGGTTAATTCACATTAGGACATGTTCTTCATTATAAGGATAATTCCATAGCGTTGGTGAATGGGGATCACCCACCTTCCCACCAACGATCTTGTTATATTAAATTTTTTCCCCAATTAAATTTTTCCGAGGATAAGAGTTTGTGTTATAACAACAAAGATAAGCAATTTGTTTGGACTTCAAACATACTTTACTAAGAATAACATCATAAACATACGAAGAAGGAATAACAAAGAATGATGTCAGCCTGTGTGTGAATGTTACATACATCTCTTGTTCTCTCTCTCTCTCTCTCTCTTTAGGGCTGGTAACAGCATAGGTAAAAAACGTACTTCTACAGTAATAGATAAGATTTTAAAATTATATCAAATTGGACTAGTAAGAAATGGAGCCTTAGCTGCGAAGGTGGTTGTCATTGTCACCCTAGGCCCATGGAACATAGAAATTAGACCGACCTGTCATTTCTCCTACTTTTCTCATCTCCTTTCGTCGGGAATAAAACATAGCACTTACATCTTAAGAGAAAACTAATGTCTTCTTAATGTTTCTCATTTTTGTCCCTCCACCTAGTTATCTTTAATTTGCAATCGATTTTGCAGATGTGAACAATAATACACACTGCTTTAATGAAGATGGTGTGGGATGCACAACCGACTGTCCTTTTATTAGCCATATTTCTTGAGTGCTAAGTTTTCTTTTCATCGGATTCAACGGAAAAGAGTAAGTACATAAAATTTCTGCAATGTCTAAGTACATATAGGTAGGGGGTTGCTAATTGGGTTCAGGGGGTGCGAAAATCATTCTCGTCCTGGGCGCTGAAATCTCTAGCTACAACTCTGATAAGGAAATATTTCCTTTCGAGAGACCATTAATAGATTTACACCATTATAAAAACAACACAATAAAAGTATGAAAATTTAATTATCATTTTTAATAAAAAGCAATAAATAAATAATATCTAACAATTATTAAAATCATATCATCTATCTTCTAATTTTGATATTTTGAACCAGTCGTTAAAGGAATTAATTTGCTAGTTTATAAATGTAGCAAATTAATTTGTTTATATATGTTTATAAATATATAAATAAATAAATAAATTAATGTTATTAATTAAATATTTAATAATTGACATATGTTTCATGACAATTTTATATATATAACCAAGATTTAGGGCTTGGCTCACCCTGAAAAAACTCCTGGGTACGGGCCTGCTCTCAGTTTTCGGCTTAAGATCAACATGACACAATTTATTTAATTGTTTGCTGCTTTTTTACTAATCTAGCATTGAAGATTTACTTGTAGTTTTGATTGTGGACTTCGTAAATATATTTATAAAACATTTTTAGTCTATTTTACGCACAAACAGTTTAAAGTTGGAACCGAACCACATTCACCATAATCGAACCGAGGCCCCTTGATTATAAGACAACAGAGTTACCATTACGCCATCGGGGAGGCCATATAGTGTATATTGCTTGCTTTTGACATGTACTGTATTTGTACACACACACACACACACACACACACACACACACACACACACACACACACACACACACACACACACACACACACACACACACACACACACACCAAGCATCTCCATCACGTATCTAACCTAGGGATGAGCTCGAAACAAGCTATTTTGTAAAAAGTGAAGGATGTGAAAGAACCAATGCATCACGAGAATTATACGAACCGGATTAGAATTTTACCTACCTATTCTAAAGAAATCAGCCTACCTCCATTGGAACTTCGTTGACATGATCGACGAACTTCTGCTTTTTTTCATTGTCCCTGTTTCGAAATCTTTTCGTTTTCTTCATTGAGAATCGCCGGTCTTAACGTAGGGATTTTGGCGATGTTCTCAAAATCAGATCGGTTTTCTACATCCACATTTAAGTGAATTCAAACTGCAACCCGCCCTCCGTGTCAGGTTGAGCAAGATCTTTGGAAGACATCTTCCTTGGATGCTACACTACTACCCAGCTAAGGAAGACAGGCCAGTTTTCATTATTCGTATTTCTACTCTGCAACTACAATAGATAAAAATATGAAATTTTATGGTGAGTCTTAATTGCATTGCTCTAGATCCTGTTATAGGAACAAGTAGGTCTAATAATAACTGATTTAGTTTATAAGATATCTTGACAGCTGAACTTAAAGGTCTTTCGATCGTCAATACTGTAGTGCTCTTTTTTTAAAATTATCCACGGTTCGATCCCGTTGACAGTACATGGGTAGCAAATTCCACATTACTTTTTAGTACATTGACTCAATTAGACTAACTACTTACCCTACAAAGATTAATGTTGTGCGAACGTTTCGACAACATTCAGTAAACACGGAATTAACTATAAGGAATACTAACCCTTCAAACAATACAAGCCTGAAGACAGTGCAGTAAGTTAATATAAAACTTGCAAATAAGAATATTTAATATTCTTGATATATAAATAAACCCAGGATACTTTATCATATATTAGATAAAACGCGAAACACATGTCACACGTTTCCAATTCAGCAGCCTCAGAAATATGGCACTGGCATGTTGTTACCAAGCCAACAGTAGAAGCCATTTACGTGTGATCTGAACAAGGGGCAAGTCATCTGTTTGAATTGTAAACGAAGGATATGACGTCGTACAATACATACAGTGCCATGTCTGTTTGCGCAATGCATCCCATAATAGCAGACTGCATGACTTTGATGGTTTCAAGGGTTAAACGTAATAGGCGTATGCAATAGATTCATATATCCGCTGCGGAAGACTGAAAGCGTAGTTCTCAACTCAATGACTACAATAGATTTAAGTGTGAACATTTTATAGAAGGACATAAGATTTTACGGTGAAGACACGTAATCAGAACTGACATATTTAAAAAAAGAAGAAAAAAAGGATTTCTTCTAATGGACTACGAAGTCACAATTCGAATCCTGCTCAAGGCATGTTCCTTCGATTCAACATTCATCTTCATCACTGTAGAGAGGCAGAAATGTGACATATACATGTATACATACAGGGTGTATCATAAGTAATAGCGCGAAATGACACGATAATAGAAGCAAAAAAGTCTCAGTAAATAATGGGTGCCGTTTTCGAGATAATTGCAAATATGTGGTTACAAGCCGCCACTGACTTCATTGTTTGTAAACGTCGTCCTAGTTGGTAAAATGTACTCTCGTTGCTGTAAGGTTCCATTTTCACTACGCAGTACAGCACAAATTAAGTGACTTCCACAGTACGATTAGATTGTGTACTGATTGTATCCATCCTGTTTCATTACAACGCCACCTCTCGGAAATGTTCTGGTTTGTAAACAAAGAGCAAACCTCGGAACGTGCAAGGAGTAAAGCACTCGGTGTGCACAAAATGCAATCAGTGACGGCTTCTAACCACAAACAATGAAGTTAGTGGCGGCTTGTAACCACACATTCGCAATTATCTCGAAAACTGCTCGTTTGCAGACCCATGTTTACTGAGATTTTTTTTTGCTTCTATTATCGTATACTTTCAAATGTGACAGTTTGCGCTATTACTTATGATACACCCTATATATATTAAGAAATATATTAAAAATGAATGTAAATATCGGAAAAATATAACAGAAGGAATTGTTTATAGACAGCATAAAATTTATATCTGTTAATGTAACTCAAAATATTCGTAAAAACCAAAATGAGGATCAGTGGCAGAAAATACAACAATGTCTCTTCCAAGATACGTGTCGGATGAAAATGGTTTCTAACTGCAAAACTATAAGCGAAAAGTCTAAATTAATTTGTAACACCGGCGCTGATTTTCCACAGGAGATAGATATACTGTATGCCAGGCTACATCAAACCTATCTCGGCCATAGACACAAGTCACTTCTTGATGCGCCTTGCTAGCTGTGGGTATGCACAATACTTCGGATTGACCAGAGGTTTTTCTCAGATACTTCAAATTAATGATGGGGGCCAGGATTTTCGTGAAGAAAATATGACTACAAAGGAGGGTATGGACTATTTTTCTTTGGTTTAGTAGTCAGCCATTTATTGGATCATCTTTTTATGTACTTGACGTAATTTATATTTACCAAAGCTTGGACAAAGAGGGGACCGTTTTCATCCTCAGCAATCTTCCTTCCCTCGGGATACACCGGTTGGACGGTTCCTTCTTAGTTCACTTCATCTTTATTTCATCTTGTTCATGGCAACAACCCATCTACGTGTTATACTCAAGAGTCAACCTGCAGAAGAAACTGTACATATACGAGGGTCACTATTTATATTTTGAGCCTAACAATGAAAAAACAGAAATTTGGCATTGAAAACTACTTTATTGTTTTTCGAAGTATTCTCCTTTATGGTCAATACACTTTTGCATTCGTTCGAACCATTTGTCAAAGCAGTTTTTCCAATCTTCTTAAGACACCTCCATAATATGGTTTTTGAACGCATCAACGGCGTCTTCCGCCGACGAAAATCTTTGTCCACGCAATTTATTCTTGACATTCGGGAACGAGAAGAAGTCATTGAGTGCCAAATCAGGACTGTACGGCGGATGACCCATCAATTCGATTTTTTGACTGTTCATAAAGTCGGTTGTTAGACGAGATGTGTGACAGCTGGCATTGTCTTGATGAAGAATGATCCGACGGCGTTTGTTTGTTTTCCGTATTTGACCCAAGACCTCTGTCAAACAAATTGTTGTGTACCATTCAGAGTTGACCGTTCTACATTCCTCTAAAGGCACAGTTGCCACATGAACAGTTTTCCCGAAAAAACAGGCGATCATTTGTTTCGATGTGCTTCGAGCGAGAACAACTTTTGTTGGATTGGGTTCATCTTGAAACACCCATACATTCAACTGCTGTTTACGTTCCGGCTCATATGCATATATCCATGATTCGTCACCTGTTACAATCTTATATATATACGTCTTTTGAAGCACCACGATTGTATTTATTGAGCATTTGTTTGCACAAATTAACGCGAGCGTCTTTTTGAGTTTTTGTCAAATTGTGTGGGATCCAACGAGAACATACCTTTCTCACAGCTAAATGATCATGTAATATTTTATATATGCTGGTGGAACTAATGCCTATGGTTGACTCAATCTCACAGTATGTCACATGACGATCTTGCAGTATTAGGTTTTGCACAGCATCAATGTATTCTTGAACAACAACTGATTTTGGACGACCTTCGCGAAATCTCGTCGGCGAGCGAATGGCGGCCACGATTAAATTCGTTATACCAGCGTTTCACAGTGGCAAAGGATGGGGCTTCATCGCCAAATGTGGAAGTAAGTTGATCGATGCACTCTTGTCTTGATAATCCACGTCGAAAATCGTAAAAAATCATCGCACGAAAATGTTCACGAGCCATTTTATTGTTGTCGCGCAATCTCCAAGGCAACATAAACAACACAAATGAAGCTATTGACAAAACATTTGAAGTACGTTATGGTCAATAATGCCAGACGATTCCGTGCAAACGTCAAATCGCGCCTAACTTCAATCAGTGTTGCCAAGGCTCAAAATATAAATAGTGACCCTCGTACAAGACAACGATACTCAGCGTGTGAACCCCCACGGCTAGTATGATCTTTTGAGAGGTTGTGTGTTGGCCTGTGTACTGACTGTCTTTTTACAGCCTCAGCTTTATCAGTGGCGTAGTGATACTACAGTGTTTCGTACATAAAACCGGTACTCATATGCATCGTTTTACCCATTTGAAGCACTTTAGAATAAACACAACTTACACAAGTCAGTGAATAATAATAATTATTATTATGGAGATGAATTCCTTATCAAGCACACAGTAAAGCATATACAAACTACTAAACGATGCACATGACGCGTACCGGTTATACGAATACGAAACACTGTAGTATCACTACGCAACTGTTAAAGTTGAGGCTGAAAAAAGACAGTCAGTACACAGGCCAACACACAACCTCACAAGGGAGGTCCGGACGCTAGAGTATCGTATGTGTGCATTTTCTTCTGCAGGTTAACTCTTGAGTATTTTTCTAGAATATCAACCATTACATCCCTTTATTACTTAGGATTCGAATGTAGGAACCTTGGCTTCTGAGCACGACATACTAAACACTCCGCCAAGGAGTATTCGGTAACTAGTATCCAATTCTCCTTGGAATAACCATACTATCTTCCCCCTTTTCTGCAGCGACTTTTCGAAGTCGAAATATTAATAATAAAAATCCTCTTATATCCAGTCCGGAGACTCTTCCTTACAAATCACAGAACCAACAGATTCCCTTCATCTCATATTTCTCCCTCCAGCCCTAATCCGATTTCCCAGTGGCCAAAGGAGCGGAGGGAGCCCAGCGGAGAATTGATCAAGGACTCTCCCAGTGTTATCCACCGTCTCGTAGCGAGAGCACGCCCGGGCTTCTCAGAAAGCGATCCGGACGCTTTACGAGTCCTTCGATTGTTTGTCTCGGTTTTCGGTCGCAGCCGTGTCGATGGCCATGACAGGTCGCGGACACGGATGAAGAATCTTTTCAGCTCAAACGCATAGTTCCAGACCGTGAGGTCACATGTGGGACAAAGATACCACAATATATCCAAAAGCGATTACTTTTTGACTTACGGTTCAAGCCAAGACCCTTCTGCTTCAAATCACCTCTCTCGAACACCTATGCAAAGGTAAACCTGTGCACGTGCACACATACCATGAAGATATATGTGGTGATGTGGTGATGTGGAGATCGAGCTCCACATATTCTTGATATTGGCCATAGTTAGAATCACGCCCGGCCGCCTTTAGCCCCCCGTCCCCACTATTGTCCCCAGGTACCCATTGATTCAAGGCTGGGTGGTCCACAGAGCCGCGCAGAAACAGGTAAATTACTGGAAAATTTACTGGTCCAATGTTTTTTTTTATTATTTTTGATAATAGTATGAAATGGTTTAGGTGTTTGGGAGGTTAGTCACTTTATTGGAGTTCACCTGCTCCTGGATTCGAACACAGGTCTTCCGCGTGGTAACCAGATGCCCTGCGAATTGAGCTACCGCGGTCCACCGAACATCTATGTATTAACTGTATTGTTTTCAAAGTTTGTTCATTGTAGATTTTGAATGAACTTGAAAATATGAAATGTGTGTCATACGTATTTATTTTAAATTGTGTTAATTTCATGACAGATTAAATAATTGAGATTACACTCCGTCTTCTGAAGTAACGAACATCGACATAAGTGCACATGCGTCAACTGAATGACTTTATTGGCAAAATAAAGGTGCAGGTGTAACAGGACATCCTTAACCTGCAACGTTTTTACCTCATCGAAAAAAATATCCTTGAACAGGATATAACCCTCAGGTAAAGACGGAATTACCTCTAATAAAACAATAATTTCTTTGATATGTATTGAACGGGCGTACAAATATCCTGCGCAAATTTACCTCCTGAACGAAAACTCGTACGCACATGGTAAGTAGATTCCGTGAAAATAGTCTTTGTTCCATTTTGGAAGGGTTCGTTACTAAACAAAAACACCGGTCCCCGTGGCGGAGTCGTTAGCACAGTGCGCTCCGACGCCAATGGTTCCGAGGGCCTCCCCGATGGCGTAGTGGTAGCGTCGCCGCCTTGTAATCAAGGGGTCCCGGGTTCGATACTCGGTGGAGGCATAAAGTGGACTTAAACACCAAATCAAACAACCAACCAACCAAGCCAATGGTTCCGGTGTTCTTTGTGAGTATCCCTTCATCATACCATCACTCATCATTATCTTCGCGATTAGCCAAAAGTGGCAGAAGAGCGAAGTAAAATAACAAAAAAATCAAGCAATCAATAAAACACAAAAAAGGGAACGATTATAAACAAACGAATGCATACAAAGGAAATATTAATATAAATTCCTACAACGTCGTTCGCGCATACTTCTACATACTTTTCCTCTAACATGTGGATTCGTCCACACAGGCTAGGCGCGTCTTTTGCTGTCAAGCAGCGCAATGTACTTTTGTAATGTTGACGTATGGAGCTGTGGCCTTAAATTGTTTAAGGATATTTTGTATCTCTTTTAACATTGCTTTCCCGGGTTCCATTTTGGCAACATTTTACATGAGCTGGGGTACAAGAAACGTGAGCTTCTTCAAAGTAATACTAATAGACTCAGGTGTTGAATAAAAGGAAAGAGTGTCGAATGGACTCGATGCAATGGCAATGCATTTCCCAATGGAAAGACACTAAACAGGTCCACGCTTCAAAGGGCTGTTACAGCATTCAATTACGGGAGTGGCCTTACCTTTGGAATCAAACCGATCTCAATTGCCTACTTGTCCTACTGTTTATCTTAGCCTTAAGCTTGAAATCAAACCGTGAGCCGTAATGGTAACACTATTAGCGAGTTATAACTTTCTTTTTACTACTGAGAACACAAGCGGCTGGAGCTATGCCCTATCGACAACCGCACATGCGAGTTTCAGTACTGTATATTTTGGCGCATACCGTATGTCTGACACCTCGAGATCAAAAATCTTGATCCAGTCTTGTTATTTGTAAGCATAGTAAACACAAAACAACATGCAGTACTTCGTGTTTTGTAAAGCAAGAACATTTTTTTCCGAATTCGATATTTGAACCACAGGATCCAAAAGATACATACTATGAAGGAAATACAATGGATCCAGAACTGCTTTTTTTCAGTTCTTTCTAGCACTACCCGTGGGGAAATTTTTGCTTTTGCTTACTTATATTTTTTTCTATGCACCATTACTTTCATATATTCTGTGTAAGTTGCGTTGCGATGCTCTTCAATATGTGTTTATCTGTTAAAAACAATAGCGTTGCATGCTTGATGACGTCACAGAAACCCTGTCGTGTTGTAAACAAGCGGACTGAAAAAAAAGGTCTCTTATGACCAGACCTTCAAGAGCGGGGTAAAGCGGTCGAAGGACCTTGAATGACTTAACCTGCCTGACACCATTGCACTCAACAGGAAACGTAGAGGGACGGTTGGGCACGGGGGGTAGAACTGAGCTCTCCTTTCCATGCGCTAAACTTAGCGAATCTCTTGCGTATTTCTAGCTACTTCATGATCTCACTTGACTAATTTCACTCAAATATGCAAATATTCTGACTTATTTTTTACTTCTTTTCTAAAATATTTAAAAAGCAATATTTTTATTATTTTGCTTTGTCATTGTTGCATCTCCCGATGACTGGATGCCTCTTGACCTTAGCCTTACGTTTCAAATCAAACCGCTAGCAATTGCTGCTACTCCATATCTTAGAAAAATGTAGAAAAAGGCACGAATTGTCAGGTATATTACAAAGTGCTTTTTCCAAGTTTCGTGTGCTCAAAATCTGCCCAATGTTTTAAATGCATAAAAACTAGTGTGTTTATTCCATCTCAGATAAATAACTCCCTTGGGCTAGAAACGGCCACGCTGTTTGCTTCAGGCCCCTTTTCATGCTAATCCTCTCTAATCGCACCAATAACATTCCTGTTACGTCTGCAACCGTGATCTTCTTAGCCGTCGCGCGGGTTGCGTTCTTCCAGGATGACGCGAGAGGAAATTAGTAAGATTCAAACAACCCTAATGCCGGGCGGCTGAAGTGGAAATGAAGCCGAGCAATCCGCTGGCTGAATAGCAGTCTCTCTGTTCGTTGAAGTGCGGGGGGAGGAGGGGAGGAGATGGATCGTCCTTCATTCATTGACTGTGGGTCCGCAACCGGAATAATCCATCCACTGAATAGGGCATCTAGTTTCTGCACGTCCGTCAAACGCTAAAGAGGAAGCGGGGTGGTCCGAAAGGGGGAAAAAAGACCTTATCAATATTGGTGCGAACTCTCCAAGCTGTCGTCCATTGTCAGGCTGTTCCGAAACAATGTTGCCAACGGTGGCAAGAGAAAATTAACTGCCACGATTAATCAGAGACTGATTTCGTGAATTCCTATTCAGTTGGTTCGTGAGCTTCGAGCTCTGATAACACCTTCTCAAGGACGTCTCTTGCAGGATTTGGCTCAGGAAGGGCAACTGGAAGAAGTTTGAAATTCGTTTCTTAGACGAATCCACTGCATGTTGTTTTTTTCTGTTCGAAATGTAAAATGTCATTGGAGCAGATGTTGAATTCTTAATTCTAACTGAAGAAATAATCTCAGATTATAGGAAGTTCTGTTCTTTGTGGCTATGCTTCGATACCGGCATTACAGTCCTTCTCAAAAACTGTGAAGCAACGCCGTTCATAACGGTAGAGAAGCGGAGAAAGCGAGTGGGCGGAGCGAGGTGGTGCGCGCAGCAGCAAACGGCTGGTAGCTGCAGTCGCGTTGCTTCTTCCCCATGCAATCACTTCCCCTCTCACGCGTGTTCATTTGTCGAGCACTCTCGAGTCACTGCTTGCGCAGATTACTTGTTTTCGTTCACTTGCTGAAAAGATTCCTCAATCAGAATGTAGGTTAAATATTGAGTCAAAGAGATATTTTTTGCCTTACTTTGAAAATTATGGATCGCTGTGGATATGTGTGAGGAAGTATACTTTTTCGTGACGTTTTCAGTGGGTGGAGACAAAGAGAGATAGAGAGAGAGAGAGATGTGGGACACTATTGTTTCTCTTTCTCTTAGAGAGGGAGATAGGGAAATAAGAGAGATGGGGGAGAGAGAGAGAGAGAGAGGTAGCAGCGAGAGGGAAAGAATGCAGGAAGAAGCAAAAGAGGGATAGAGAGAAATAGCGGGGAGAGAGAAAATTAAACATAACGATATATCTCTCTCTTATATCTCTTTCTCACCAGATCCCACGCGCAAGAGAGATTGAGTAATCGTAAGAAAACTCAAATAACAAACAAAATCCGAAATACGTTAAGAAAATGTGAACGATTTGTAATCTATCGTCTATATTATATATATATATATATATATATGGATGTATGTATGTGTGTGTATTTGTTCCGGCATAACTCTGGAACGCCTGGAGTAATTTCAACCAATCTTGGTACACGTATCACTTGCAATCTGGAAAGAAATACTGTGGGAGTAAGACACCCCTGGCACCTCTTGGGTGGGGGTGGGAAGGGGGTGACATGTAAAACGACAGATATTAGTGTGGGATCCATAGTTTTCGGGGTCGCTAAGATGAATAGTGATACTCCCAATTCCGTTCAACTCCAAGTTCAATTTACACTATAGTTAAATTTTTCTGCCTAATAGAAGATTGGAATAAATAAATACCCGGACAACGCCGGGCAATCGGCTAGTCTATTATAAATTAACATATAATACATCTTGAGGAATGTGTATAGAATAAACGTAAGTAAAGGAATAAATCTCAGTAGATTAGGAATGGTAACTTTTGTTATGAGAACAAAGCTAAAATTCATGTTACTCGGGATAGTGTCGAACGCATGAGAGCATGGGTAGACAGACGAAAATAATAGTGGCAAGTATTTCTTGAGAGAGTGATGAGTGGCAACGATGCTGGAATTCGAACAAAGAAAGCTCACAAATATACTTTAAAAAAAAAAGGGCCCGGAATGAACCATGAATGGAAATCAATGGCGTAGAAGAGGTGCTCACTTATTGAATTTTCGCCTCTCACCTCGTCGGCCCTCCACTGGCCCTATCCGGGAGAGGTTCAATAACTGGCCAGCAGAGACATCTGGTCTTTTTCCTGGCTCCAGTTTCCGAAAAGAAAACAAAACACGGACGGGTCAGGGGCGTGACGACGAGCTACATATCACCACCGCGCTCGCCAACCTGTGTCATCGGCATACGGCGGGACTGATGTCCGACGATACCCACTGACTTATGTAGCATTGACTCCGAACAAAGAACGTCTCTCGGTCGCTGTTAGTTTTGGAATTAATAGGCCGAGGTTAATGGATACACCACTTTATGATATCTGCAAATTTCAGTCATATTTTTATATTTTCAGGATAACCCTTTATGTATTTATTATTCACTGATTAATAACTTATTTCTACCTAGTTTGTTATGTAACATCGCTATTGTGTCTGTTGTGTTAATGGCGACGGTGATGATGAATGATATGACATACACAATGATACGTCTAAGCAATACCCAGGGTTCGAACCCGGATCTCTTACGTAGCGCGTTACAATGACATCCCCTCCAAGAAGACCAGCATTCTTCCGGGAAATATATCTTTGATGTAACATATGTATGTATTATTTTCACACTCCACGTAAATTATTGCTTATAAATATATAGCTATAGTTATTCACATTAGACTACATTCTTTTGAATTTAACTCATTTTACGAGGTGGTACAGTTGCTAGGCTCCGACTTGCATGCAGAGGACTACGGTTGGATTTCCGGTGTGGCTGATCTGATCTCCATTAGGAATTGTTCTCTGGATACCATAGCATAAACTCTGGAGCTCACACCTGGGAGCAACATTGGAGTGGTGGGTAAAGGCAGCTGGAGGCCCTACCCAATGGACAACGCGGTTTATTTAATGAAAATGACAGCACAAAATTGCAAATGTGGCTACAAATGAAAACCACTGACAGAATTGCGTGATTCGTTCAAATAATATTCCAATTCTCCACAGAAATGCTGTACTTGCCTTGCCTTAGTTTATCTTCCGCACCTACCTGTAAAGATGAAAAAGCAAAAATTAGATACGAAATATATTTATTAGTAAGGGAACACTGTCACTATTGCCATCATTAAATTTGTAGCGTTGTCAATAAGAAACTTACACTTGCAACCACGAAATGAAGGTTGCATATTTAATTACTAGAATACCGATATTTATCCTCTTACCTTTGTTATTCCTTTATGGTATCATGATATTTTGAAGTTTGTTTCATATTGTCTGGAAACCGATAACGCATTTATATAACTGCGAATGCCTATTTTGTAGTTTAGCGCCTATTTTCTGTAATCTTGCCTATAAAACAATTATTTTGGTAAGTTTTACTTAGTTTCTTTATCTCTCTGTTTTGGCGCCATCTATAGTACACTGTATTTATTTATTTATTTATTTATTGAATTTATTTATTGAAATTTCCAGTACAGCAGAAGCCATTTTAAACCAGAAAGAAACAACTGTAAAACAATAGACTAAGATTAAAAACAAAAGAAAGGATAACATAAAATAAACAAAAATAAAACAAGCCAAAAAAGTACCAAGGTAAATAGATCAGTTTCACAAAAGCATTACTTATGTACAATTTTTTCTATGTTGCTGATAAAAAATGAATATGAAGTGAATATATCTATTTGGTTTGATATTATGTTGAACTGATCCGGTAGCCTATGGAATAGTGAACGTTGTATGAGTGAGAGCCTGGGAGTTGTAGTGTGGAAAGTTTCCTTGCTCCGTGTTTTATGTCTAGGCACTCTGAGTGAGAGTTCGTGGAGTGGGATGCTGCATCTTAAGTTTCCATTTATAATCTTGTATAGCAATTTCATATCTGCAATGTATCTACGAGTTTCTGGAGTATTAATATGCAGATTTATAAGCAGATCTCCCATAGGCAGGTGTCTCAGGGCAGGCACTCTATATCTAACGATGGAGTGGAAAAAGCTGAGAACACTGTCGATCTTGGAGGTATGAGAATGGGCAGCCATGTTCCAGATTGGTGAACAATATTCTAGAATGGGGGACACAAATGTCTTGAAGTAAATTGAAAGTGCTTTCGGGTTATTGATTTCGGTGAATCTGCAAAGCAGGCCTAGCATACGCATTGCCTTTTTTGTGATGGTTGATATGTGATTATCGAAATTTAGTTTTGAATCTATGAGGATACCTAGATCTTTGTGTTGTGCTTCTTTAACCTTTAGTACGCCGCGGTAAGCTCAGTGTCGCCGAGGCTTTGAGCGCGAAATTTGAATTCGTATACATAATGGAGAAAATTCGTAATAACTCTGGCACTATGGGACCAATCTACTTCGGATAACTTTTGTTTTGCAGATAGAACATCAGTGCATTCAACCATGTAAAATTTGGATGCCCCAACCGCGGGGGGGGGGGGGGGGGGGGGTTACGGGCGGGAGCTGCATGCCCCGAATTTCAATGAAAAAAACATAAAATGTGGAGTTTGCCCCCTCTTCTCCAGCTACTTTGGGGAAAAACCGGAACTTTTGCTTTTTTTTTTCAAAGAATGGACCTTTCGCAACAGAATGAAACTTGATTCATGTTCGTGAGTGCAATACAATTTGAATAATCAGGCAAAACGTAAAACTGTTTTTTTCCTCAAAACAGCGAATTTTAGCCAATTTGCATATTATTCATAAAATTGTTATAACTCGGACACTATGGGAGGCCTTTCCTAAACAGAGGAGGGGAGGGAGCCTTTGCAATCCTTTGTTTTGTCTATACTTCTGGATAGACTCATGATTCAAGCTTCTGGCCTCGGGCTGTCGTCAGGCTTCATTGCATTTGTAACATAGAGGCGACAGAAAGCTGACACCGCTAAACCTCTTCCAATCCAGCCTCTCCTTGACCCCCCCCCTGCTACACTTTCGGCTGGATCACCAGGTCTAAACACAAAGAAGAATGTGTGCCTTATCAGTACTAAATCACAGCGTTGGAAGCTTGGAGGAAAACAACATCGTAAATACCAAGCATTCATTGTGTCTGTCAAGTGTCAGCCCAAACACGTGACATATTCCGAGAAAGGAGGGGTGGATTTGGAATTTTCTTAAACACATGTTCCCGAACCGAACTGTCAGTGTTTCAACCTCAATATACAAATATAAGTGTGGCAAACCCTCGATAATTGTATCTAAAGCTGTTTGTTCCATATATGCAACCGCGGCTGACAGGGACATACTTTTTTTGTTCCACATATGGAACGGCGGGGGACTAAAGGTTAAACAAGGTAATATATTAACTTAGACCTATAGGCCTAATCAGATTTCAGAATCGTAAGGGATATCAGATCTTGGTTGCCCATATTTCAACAATAAACAGATCCGTCTATACATAGCAGTCCCTTTATCAGTTTCTTCAAATCACGTCCCCTTGTATCGATTGTCTCAATTAGCCAAGAATTCAAGAACTATCATACAAAAACTTCAAATTAATAGTTCTTCATGGTGTCCGAGAGGTTCTCGTACCCATACATATACATGCCATATTTATTTATTTACATTATAACATGCTTGCGTACTTTACATTACGTTACAGAAGCCCTTCTACACTGTGTGGAAGAAAGTCATTGGATACCACATGTCAGCGGATACCATCAGTTTTCTTGCAATCAATAGGTGGTCGGTCCGCCTTTGGCAGCGATAACAGCAGCCACTAGTCGTGGTAAACTTGGCACAAGGTCGTGTTGTACACCGAGTGGGATATTCCGCCATTCCTCCTGCAGTACAGTCACCAACCCTGGAAGTGTAGAAGGAGGAGGCGATCGCGACCTCAATCGGCGCTCCAGTTCGTCCCATAGATGTTCGATAGGGTTGAGGTCAGGACTCTGAGCAGGCGAATCCAGTCGGGTGACATTATTTTCTGCATACCACTCTATGGTAGCCCTGGAAACATGACAAGTTGCATTATCGTCCTGGAACACATATTCTTCGTTTCCATAGAAACGCCACAACGTGGGGAGCATCGAGTTGTCGAGAATATCTCGGTAGGACGCAGACGTCATGTGGCCATACACTGGTACCAGTTGCCCCGCGCCATGCCAGCTGAAACAACCCGAGAACATGATGCCGCCACCACCATATTTCACTGTGGGCACTACGCACTCGGGTAACAGACGTTCTCCGGGTAATCACCATACCCACACTCTCCCATGTGATCGAAACAGTGTGAAGCGTGATTCATCGCTCCATAGGACTTTCCGCCATTGCTCCACCGTCCAGTTTCTCAGCTCTTTACACCCGCGTAGTCTCTGCCGTTTATTGTTTTTTGTTATCAGGGGGATGTGGGCAGCGGCTCGACCATGATAACCGAACGCATAGACCTCCTTGCGAAGTGTCTTGGTCGAAAAAGTCAAATTGGTCGTACTTTGAAACTCTCCTGCAATCGAATGCATCGGACGGGTCCTGTTTTTCCGAATCTCCCTCTTCAGCACTCTCCTGTCCCGGTCGTCCAATTTCGTGGGTCTTCCACTTTGTGGTGCATTGCTGCAGTGTCCCTTTTCCTTCGACTTCTTGATGACAAAGGCTACAGTTGATTTAGGGACCTGTCGGGCATCAGCTATGCTACGTATACTCATGCCTCCTATAGAGCAGCCTACTATGATCCATCTTTCAAACATTCTGAGCCCTTTCCTGTCCTGTATACAACTATGTCCGCTCACATCATCAATGGTGCCTCAATACGAATACATACGAACGTTCCATGTGACCTTCAGATAAGCGATGCCAACCACGAAAATAAAATCATTCAAACAACCTAAGACGGTCGCGACAGGATATATACAAATATGGGTACGGGAACTTCTCGGACACCCTGTACAGTGACGGACACTTCTGGGTTGTAATAATCCCATTCGCTTTCATTACAACCCAGAAGTGTCCTTGACTGTACAAGAAGCAAATAACAATTTCATGTTACTATCTATTTTGGTGAATTTTTAATTATCTAGTGTCTTTGTAATTGTCAATTTGGAGGGTTCTAGTGTCCATAAATACTAAGCTATGTGGT
The DNA here is from genome assembly GCF_977018435.1 of Lepisma saccharinum. Lineage (NCBI taxonomy): Eukaryota > Metazoa > Arthropoda > Insecta > Zygentoma > Lepismatidae > Lepisma > Lepisma saccharinum. The sequence goes on along the minus strand of NC_139229.1, from coordinate 156,507,446 downwards.
ACAGCAACCCTTTAAGGGCAATAGTTGCCAAGCTGCTTTTGTCTTGGCGACTCGCGGTCAGCGAATCGAGTCCCATCGCCGCTGTTTCCTGGCTTTCGACACCACTACTATAGCTTCCAAGTAGTTTCCAAATTGTCCTTGCGCTGCTGGGTCAACATTATGAGAGTGGTTCGCTCCGAGTACGATCTGCACCTTTCGGACACGGCCTTTGTCTCATATTTATGTACACATTTTATAAGTTACTAGCTGATTACTCGGCGTTGCCCGGGTATTTATTTATCCCACTCTTCTATTAGACAGGAAAATAATGAATTCTAACTATAGTGTAAAATGAACTTGGAGTTGAACAGCATTGGGAGTGTCACTACTCATCTTAGCGACTCCGTAAACTATGGATTCCACACTAATATCGGTCATTTTCGCAACACAGTCATAATAGCCTAAATGTTAGACAACCCGAGAAACACTATCGTTGTGCGGGTTTGCATAGAGTCACGGATGTCTGTCTGTGCGGAATTTAATATCGGTCGTTTTGGATTATTTTTACATGTCACCCCTTCCCACCCCACCCCTAGGGGTGCCAGGGGTGTCATACCCACCAAAATATTATTTCCAGATTACAAGTGATACGTGTACCAGGTTTGGTTGAAATTTCTCCAGGCGTTCGAGAGTTATGCCGGAACAAACAAACATACACACACACACCCACACATCAATTTTTATATATAGAGAGATGTCGCACAAAAATTATGTCTCTGCTCATACTACATTCAACAATGTCAAGAAACGTAAAAATACTTCCACGCTAACTACTAGTCCACAAAAGAAACAGACAAGCTCCCAGGGTGCTTCGGCTTCAAACGAAAGCAATAAGGACGAGGGACAACCCTCAGGAGAAATATTACCATCTTTCACAACCTCCTCCTCGCCCATCAAAGATCGTTCCTGTCTGCTTACGTAAAAACCTCTTCTGCAAATGAAAAGCCTTTGGGGAGAGGGGGTAGCGGGTGGGGAGGGGTGGCTTCGATTCAGACGCTGGGAACTTCTTCCATTTGAGCTTCTCGGCAGACCTTCCGGAAATAGTGATAGCAATCCAGGAAATTGATTATTTAAAGTCTCCCCTTACACTTTAAGGAATTTCTCCTTGCTGCTGGCTAGAACCTTTCCAGCTTCTTCATTTCTTAGAAATGAGCGATGCTCTTTTGTCTTCTCGGTGTGCTCTGCTGACGTCGACCAACATTTTGGGCTGTAGAGGGCTCTCAATTTTGTAATTTTATTTTCAATGTTTTGTGGTAATTTTGCTGTCCAACCCGCTTATTACTTCTTAGAGTTTATTTTGTAGAAATAACAGATTTGCATTTGTATATATGTGTTTGTTCATCGGAGACTGAAGTTCCACTTATATCGAAGTAATAATATGCAACCTATTCAAGAAGATACAAACATGAAATAAATAATTTGTTAAAACTATCAAAGCCGGGAAATTTCTGTAACTCGTTTATTCTGTAATTGTTGACATTCGTACTTACCTATTCTGTATTGCGAAAGATTGTTTAACAAGGGATTTCGCTTTTTTTTTAACGAAATTAGTATATGTTGTCGACATATCGAGTAATTATTGTTCGTTCTTTTCTCGCTTTCTGAACACGCAAAATGGTGGGCAGATCTTGACTAGCATTATGTTTCAAACGGCAAAGAAGTGTTTCAATCTTCTTAACAGAAAAATTCTCGCATAGACCCAAAAACCATTCGGGATAGTATGACCATCCACGAATAGCCCCAAAAACCATTCACGCATAGCCCCAAAAACCATTGTGGATCGTATAACCATCCACGAATAGCCCCAAAAACCATTCATGATAGCCCCACGCACCATCACGGTAAGGTTAGGTTAGGTTGATTTAGGATGGGCAATATAGTGAAAAAACTGTGTGTTTGTAAACACTTACCGGGGATTACGTCATCAGATGCTCGCAACATCCGGTTCAAGTACATGGATGGAGATGCAAGCAACAGCTTTCGTGCATCGGACGGACATTATTATAGAAAAATACATGATTTAGCGGCCAAATACATTGAAGAATGCGAGAAAACACTTCTATGACCTTCTGAAATTACACAGAAACTCAATTCCGTAAGTACTTTCTCCTGTAAATTTGAAGAAATCCATTTCCCGGCTATGACATTTTTAGCAATAATTTAAAGCGTTTTCGTTACAAATTATTATTTTGTTCATTACTGTTTGCATTCTGATTTAGTAAAAGAGGATTTTTTGTAAACTGTACACTTAAGAACATTATACGAGGGAGAGTGAAATGAAATCCTTAAAAATCCGACACAAATTACAGGACAGACTGCAAACAGCTCAAATTTACATCAGGTATTGACTGTTATTTACGAAACGACCTCAAGGCTGCGAAACTGACCAAGTAGCTTGGTAACACCATTTTTGTAATTTTAAAGATGGCGCTTCGTGTATACACATGAAGCAGCGAAGAGCAGTGGTCTCTTGCCTTCTGGAAGTCGAAGACATTCTACGGCAAATGAAAATTCAAATCTTCTTCTTCTTGAGGTATACAGGCACAAACTCAGACTTGAAAATATATCTGGATCAGCAATGAGTGTGTGCTAAAATGCAGAAAACTTATGCAACCCTACATGCAGAAACGTACACGTTACAGAACAAAAACAAATTAAGGTATTTCATTTGACTCTCCCTCGTATATACTGAAAAATTTGTTCAAACATATAATAATGATAAATCATTAAATGATCCTTGCATTCTTGAAATTGGAAAGTTTTTGTACGGTCACCGTCAATAAAAATGGGACACCTCGCTACCTGGCAAGGTGTTATGTGTGTTGCCTAACTCTACGGCGAAAAATGGCTTATAATAGAATTTTTTTCAATGGCAAGTTCTACCACCACCGTGGAGTTAGGAGACACACATAACGCCTTGAATGAAAGCGAATATTTCAGGATCCAGGTGTGCCATTTTTTTTTGCCGGTGATTGTACATTCAGTCTAAAGAATGGCGAGCAAGAAGCTGTTTTATTCATTGCTTTGAAACGTGTTAATAAAAAATTTAAAATTGTTTTATGCGCTGTAAGTAATTTTATATGTATATGACTGTTGGTGACAGTGGTTTTGCATTATTTTCAAAATGTTCATATTTTAACTATTACACAGGGTGTCTCATAGGTAATAGCGCAAACTGACACAGGTGAAAGTACACGATAATATATTGATAAAATGTTAATAATGTGTACGAATGTGTGGTTACGAGCCGTCATTGATTACATTTTGTAAACACAGAGTGCTTTACTGCTTGCGCGGCCTCAGGTTTGCTCTTTGTTTACAAAACAGGATATTTCCGAGAGGTGGCGTTGCAATTAAATACAACATTTCCGAGAGGTGGTACGGCTTGTACCCACACATTCGCACACATTATTAGCATTTTACCAACTAGGACGACGTTTACAAACAGTGAAGTCAGTGGCGGCTTGTAATGACAAATTTGCGATTATCTCGAAAACAGCTCGTTTGCAGACCCATGTTTACTGAGACTCTTTTGCTTCTATTACCGTGTACATTCACCTGTATCAGTGTTCGCTATTACTTTTGAGACACCCTGTATATTGATGAGGTGTAATGAGTGAAGATAGAGAAGAGGCTCGTTTAATGCTCTCTTTATACTGTTCATTAATCTGTCGCTCCCGTCGACTGCCTCTAAATTATCCCAGGAATGCGCTGCATTTCCTAATACCTCCGTACAGAGGTTGTGCGGGAGGTGACGAAAATACACCTTGTCGATAGAGGACATGAGGTGTAATAACCTCTAGTCCTGCAGGAGTATAAAATATGAAGTTTGGAAGCGCATCGCTCTCAGTCAACCTACAAATTCGGTCGCTACACTTAGTACGGGATAACGGTAGAAGAGCGTGTCAGAGTCGAAGTACGGACTCTGGCAAGTTATGGACACGACTTGCATATTCGTCTAGGACAGGACTCCTCAAGAACAGTGGACAGGTGTGGAGAGAGCATTCTCACTCAGTTATAACTCATCTTTCCTTCATTGACCGGGGCGGGCCCTTTTTGCAGTAGTTATGAATCGTAATCCTCTTGCCGGACCCTGTGGCCGAGTGGTTAGCACATCGCTCTGCGACGCTAAGGGTCCTGGATTCGAATCCCGCTCTAGCTTGGTTGTTTGTGAATGTCCATTCATCAATTTCATCACTCATCCCCATCTTCGCAAATTAGCCAAGAGGCACAAAACGCGAAGTAAAATAAACTAAAATCAATCAATCAATCGTAAACCTCTTGCTTTATAATTTGCTACATGCCAGTGACTCTCGATCCCCAAGGTTTATCGGAGTCACACTTCAACATATTCTGTCACCACATTTTGAGAGCACCTCTTGTCTCGGAATCAGGTAAACAAATTTATTTTTGCCCGTTGACGGGATCGAACCTATGACTGGGCTGCGAGTTTTCTACAGAGTGCTTCACGGGGACCTAGAAACGTAGTGATGGAATATACAGTAGGTAACCGATGGACAATGCATAATGTGCACATAAGATTGCATGAATGTAATGTTATAATTTTAACTCTGCATCTTAGCATAAAACTTTGTACGCACAGTGTGTGAGAGGGTGACTTTTCTTAAAGAACCCAAATGTCAGCTTCCCTTCCACGCAGTACACCCTGGACTGCTACAGACTATCGAGGCTCTAGCGTCTAGATTCACAACCAGTATATTCCTCTGTGTGGATCGTGTTGTGGTGTTTCTGATTATCCGTTCATTCATCTCAGCACCATTCATCCTCATTTTCGCGATTAGACAAAAGTGGCAAAAATGGGAAGTGAAATCAATCAATCACACAGTGTCGTAGTACAGCACCCGACAAACTTTCACAATGCGTAGAGAACCTCAAGACAAACATCTTAGTAATTTTTGGCACTTTGAAGCCTTGATTAAAAGCTACAACCTTCTAACAACTGCATTTTCTTACTTGCGTGTGTGCAGCCACGAGACTCAGATTCATTGTTGCCACTGTCATTAATTAACTACTATACAGGATGTTTACGTGACCATGTTACAAACTTTCAGGGATGATGGAAGGAGACAAAAGCATCAATATGAGATAAGCAAGCCCTGTCCGGAAAAGCCTTGTTCAGAAGTTACAAGCCAAAACCATAATTGACGAGAAGGGTATGCCAGCAGGTTCATCTGATCTGTTCCCGCAAGAATCCTTGCTGCTAGTGAGAGACTCCAGGCATGTTAGATCATAGAGTTTCTTGCAATGCTATCATGCCTGCATAAATGCTAGAGGGTGCTATTTTAAAACAACAGCTACAAATGCATTAATCTTGTCTAGTTATGTATGATGTAGTAATGGTAGGGAATAGTAAATAACTTATTAAGGTTACAAACAGAGAGATTTCTTCTTTTTCCATAACCATCCCAAATGTTGGTTATACTTTGGTTTTGTTGAGACTATGTTATGCTCAGATGGGCTAATCGGGACTGGACCTACAGATAAAGTAGGACCAGAGCTACTGTGGTAGTTTTACATCCTGGAAAAAGTGACTGCATAGAACCTTCTACCTTCCAACAACGGTTTTTCGGACAGAGATTATTTATATCTTATGTCCATAAACAAACAACGTATCTGCTAGTTTCTCAAGGTCACATCTTCTTTCCTTTTGTGGGGGTCCCCTGCAAGTTTGTGGATTGCATAACTTTCATGTCAGAATGTTTTTGGAACCCTTGAAAGTTCTGAACGAGGCGTTTCCGGAGAGGGGTTTCTTATCTCGTATTGATGCTTTTGTCCCCTTCCATTATCCTTGAAAGTTTTTAACATTGTCCCGGGAACACCCTGTATATAAACGTTTGTTTGGCTTAAAGAGCATCTATCTATTTTTATGTTTGTTGGTGGCGCTAGGGGGAGGCAGACTTGCCGACAACGACTTATTCGGTCCCCTCTCCCCCTCCCCAAGGCTAGCAAAGAGCCTCACTCACCAGTTATCCAAAGTACGTACAATTCAACAAAACCTGCTTACTGCAACTGGACGAGAGTGTACGGAAAATTAAAACGACCATTTTCCACTACAAGCTCTGTTATGAAAATCATGCAGCAAGCAGATGAAGAAAATAAGAGGGGAAAAAAGGTCAAATCTAATGCGAGGCGTTACACACATTTTTCACTGCCTCCACGAATTAGCACGCAACAATACCTCGCACGGCTTTCTCTCCCTCTACCGGCTGAGCTCCAAGTGAGTTTCATCCATATTCATCATCCACGCATATGGAAACATCCGCAGCTCATCCACCGTGACAATTCAGTGATCCTATTAAAGCCTACACGAGCATTTACAGTAATATTATTGTTGCCCCATGCTGCCCTCTGTTGTTATAATTGACAACGTTTGGAAGTAAAGAGGAGTGAAATTACTTGTGCTTTATTTCAATACCAACAGATGGCACAGGTGTGGTTGACATTTATATGAAGAATTCGATTGGCGGGAATCGGGTAATTTATAAATATTTTAGCTCCAATGTTAGTGATTTATTAGGTCCTCTCTACATGAAATGAACATGTATCATTTTACGGAATACTCAGTGCATTCATTTGCATAAAAATTCAATTTAGTCTGAGTGAATTACTTTTACAAAACTCTTTATATACAAGAAATATATATGAAGCGATGAATAGTTTTCCGTCATTGCACTCGAAATTTTGGTGCCTGTGAATGTAAAAACGTTGTGTGAGACTACATTTATTATACCAACAAACTGTAGCTTCGTAAATATGCAAACGTATGGAATTCCCTTCTCTCACCTCCAGTTTTTGCCCCGGTGCTATCAGAATAATGGCCTTGATCTATTGTCGACAAGGTGTTGTAGAATGTACTGTTTTCTTTTCATGCTATGCCTCTCTCTTTCTTCATTGTTGGTGGGTGGACACATAAGACATAGGCAGAGATGTTACGAAAATAACACAACTCTACCAAAAATTAAATCCTTTCGAAATTGCATTTACAAAATTTTCTTGAGAACCTTACGTGAAGACACGTTCTGCTGAATCCGTTGTTTTTTCGCTGATCCTTTGAGATAACTTTGTGAATGAGAAAGTGAACTCTGGAAACCTTGAAAAGGAGGGTAGGAAGTAATAATGGAGGATGCTAATCGCCTACAAGGGGTGAGGCACACTAATTAATTACGGTGTAATAGATATTACCGTTTTGGCTTTGTTTGAACATAAAAGGGCTGCTGTGAAAATTTAATAAGGAATCTAAAGAGGAGAGCGTTTTTTTCCCGTTCCAATGATGAACAAACAGCAGGCCGCGATTATTAAGCGCAGAATATTGCCATTGTTGCCGACGGAGCTCTTTGTTGCCGCACCTTGAGTGTTTATCTTTGTTCGAAAACAATTAAGGAATATGTTGCGTTTGTGGAATCTTTGATAACAAGCATCCTTCACGGCTTTTTCGTAAACAAAAAAGGTTTAAATTTCCCGATCTTGAAATATCTACCCGGATGTTGTGGTACAGTGGATGCGAGTGGCAAGCCAGGCAAGAGAATTCCGGTATATTTACAGGATTATGTTATCACAGCGCGCAACGACACCAGGGGTCCCGGGTTCGAATCCCAGCCTGGGAATGGGTGTTCTTTGTGAGAATCTTTTCATCAATTTCATCATATCATAATCCCCTTCCTTATATTTTCGATTAACAAGTGTGGCAGAGAAGCAAAGAAAATAAACAAAAAAAAATCGTCAGGGAATTTCCACTTCCTTTGTCTTGGGATTTTCACATTATTTCCTTCTATTTTCCATTTCTTCACTTACTTTCTATCTTTCTCTCATTCTTCTTTTTGTTTTTGTTTCCTCCCTATCTTTCTTCTTCCTAAATTTTTCTCTTTTCTTTCTATTCAATTCATTCTCTTGTCCTCTCACTGCTTTTGTTTTTCTCACATTCTCTCCTTTCCTTTTTGTGTTTCTTTTCTTTTATTTTCTTTTTCTCATTATTTCTCAATTAAGTTTCGTTTCTCTCCAATTTTCTCTCTTTCTCTTTCGAATTATTTTTCTTTCTATTGTGTGTCTCCTATTCCAACTCTCATATTCTCTATTTTACTCTTTCTTTCTCTCTCTCTCTCCCACACACCCATACACATTATATTTCACTTTCTTTGAACTTTTTTTGTGAAACTAGCTCGACTAAACAATTAATCACCCTATTAAAGGGGTATTGCTTTCTCCTAAAAAAAATCACATGTTCATTCTCTTCCATAGGCAGGAAAGTAGGCTAGCGCCCACTCTCGCGCCTGTTAAAAACTATTGTTACTGTGATGTTAAAATTCCATAAGACTTCAGAACAGTTACATAAAATTGAATATTACTGAAACAATACTGCAAGAAATAGTACGGCAAAAAAAATCGAATGTTATCAGAAAATAACGCATTATTTGCTATTCAACTTGTCATAGGAATTCTGAACTTTGAAAATTTACACGAAAAAATATTACTTCACTCATGTCCTGGCTCAGTAATAGACAGAAATTGGAATCCAAGCGGTACTACCAGTAATGCTTCAGTACTACTTTCCAGTATTAAAAAAATCGACGATGTATGACGTTTCTACAATTATGTAAGACAAGTAAAATATTTTGTACGGCTAAATTAAATTTGTCCATAGAATTGGGTGCATAAGTATTAACAAGCAAATTGTCCATCAACATGTTTTACGCAATGGGAACTTCAAGAATTGAAACAAACCGCCCGGATAGCTACATTGTACCAGCATACGTTAACATCCATTCTTTTAAAGGCAGGAGGAACAGTTTTTGCCCAGCCAGACACGAGAACCATGAACTGCTCCTCCGGCAACGACATTTCCGCGCGGTAACCTGAGGAAAGAGAGGTCCGTGTGCTGAATAGTCGTAGGAGGAGGAGAAAACTTAGCATTACTCTTATGGGAGTATTATATAACTTGTTCTCTTGGGAATGCCAAACTTCCGATGGCGTAGAAAGACACATGAGCGGAAAGAGGACACGTTGCAGATTTGATTTGTCGTAGGAAAAAGTGGAAAGCTACCATTTGATAAGCCGTAATTTGAAGTTGGAAGTTGTTGCGTTTTTTTTTCTCCATAATGAATGCATGGGACAAATTCACACTCGCTTCTGCAGTCGGGTTTCTGTGTAGCAGCGGTACCCATTCAGACGACATTGACATAAATGCACACCTGGTGGGAAACTATAACGCTACTCCTTAAGGTAAGTCGGATTCAAGATAAAAATTGAATGGGTGAGAGAAAGAAGGTAAGGATTCCACAATTTGGTCATTTTGAGCTGAGATAGCCATTTTTTTACTTAAACTAAGCTGCATCAACCGACACAGAGAAAACAAACATCCTCCATCTCGGCACGTAGTAGTAGTCATTGAGGGGAAGAAGGAAAACATTCCTGGAATGTTTTGCCTTTTAGCGCTCAGCACCGACAAGAAGCAGCCAGCATTTGAAGTAAAAAGTGGTGAAAATCAACAAATAATCAAACTTTAAGCAATTGTGGCCTGCGCTGTTTAAGAAGAGCACTAGGAGCTTGAAAAATAGAGAACTGTTTCAAATTAGCAAGCACAGACATCTCACGTAAAAAGAAGAAGAAAAAGTGTATGTGACAGCACACGAGTTTATAGACTACACTAGGAGAAGTATTCAAGTTCTACAAAGACGGTGAGATTGTGCTTGCTACTACCACAGATCATTATCTGTGCTACTACTAATGTTTATGGTGGGAAAGTTCCAATAAACAGTAATAATTTTTTAAAAAAAATAAGAAATGAAGAAAATTGATGACCAGACAACTGCAAAAGTTGTATGGCATCTTATCATGGCTTTCATCCATGCAGTCTGCATATGATGAACATTCTGATAGTGACTAGCAGTGCTGTACAGAGAATACTGTTCAAAGTAATTTTCATGTTGCAGGTTCACCCGTATTTGAAGAAAATGTTGTGTTACTTAAAATAATTATCGAGAATTGTTAATGTAAACATTTTATTTGTCAGAACATTTATATTGCATTCATAGTAATGCTAGGGTAAAAGAAGGGATGTTCGCCATGCTGGGAATTTCGCCGTACTTGTGGTTTTTGTAATCGTAGATAAAAACTATTGGTTGGAAACACTCAGTGATGCCTATAAAAAATCAAGTAACATATGAGTCATTCCATGCCAAATCAACACAGATATGTGCAATTTTTAACCTGACCATCTCCGATTTTCATGAAATTTGGGGAATTGAAACTATGCATGGAACTTAGTAAGTATGACAATTTTTAGTTTCGTGCGTCTTGTAATTGTTAAATTATTCAAGGTCAAAGTTTGCAGAAATTGCCCTTTTTGAGCCCGCTTAGCTATACTAAATCTGCTGTAACTCCGCCCCTATTTTGCCTAGGAAGCTCAAATAAAGCTTATTGTACAGGGAATTGAACAAGCTTTCAAGCGATATATAACAAGCCTACCTTTGGATAAAAATATAATTTTGTCACGTGACCTTGACCTTTGACCTTGAATATCTCAAAACATGTCATCACCGAAAATCGTGAAAAAAATATATTTGGTGCCTCGTTCCATACTATAAAACATATCAAAAAATCATTCTGGGACTGCAATGGGATCAGAAGATACAAAATAATATGTGTAACTATGTGACTGATAATAGCCCGATTACATGAACTATGAAGAGTCAAATGTCCCTTAACACTCTCTACAAAATGTGAAGGAGTTATCCTGGGTATAATTGGTCATGAAAGAAATAGGTTAGGCACAGGGAGATCCCTAGCCGTGTGTGTCAATCGCAGATCCAGCATATTGTTAACCGCCATATTGAATTCAACGCAAAAATTTCAAAGGAAAGGGGGTGATGTGATATATCAAATGAGGCTAGAATTTCACGAGAAATGAAGTGACGAAGGATTTTCCAACATATATTTAGCCAGCAAAAAGTTATACACATATCTTTCACTTATGATATATGCATATTACAATGTTGTCAATGTTCCTGTGAGCACACTCGTTGACGTCTCTCACACTCGCATAGAACATTTGGTAATGTAGCATGTGCAACAACATCGCAAGCAGCAACTATGCCTTCTCTCAGATGGTCAATATCAGGGATTTTTAGTGCATGCACCATTCTCTTCAAATGTTTCTGTAGGTAAAAGTCCTCCTAAGATGTTAGATCTGGGGAATGTGCAGGCCTTTTAATAGATCCCCGTGTGCCCATCAATCTACCTAGAAACTTACCATGAAGAAATTGCGAAAATGTCTACATAGTGTGGTCACACTCTGTCCTGTTTCAAAACTCTCGAAAAGTGCCATATCCCGTAACCAAGGATGAAAAAACCTGTTCAATTAACAAATCCAAGAAGCCCTCACCATTTAAGGTTCCGTTGTTGAATATGGACCAACCATTTCCGTTCGCCATACATTATACCACGTAATTAGCTTACCAGCAACAACCATTCGACTGAGCAAATCACAGGTATTGCATATTATTTTTACTAACTTCACCGGGAACATAAAAATTTGCCTCGTCACTGAAGAATTTTTCATTCCAAAGGAAGTGTCACGTAATTGTTTGAGATACTTTTCCCAATATTCTTCAATATTCAACTATTTGGTGAATGTAGCTGATTAAAATCATATGCAATGGTGCGTATACTTCTTTCTCTCCCAAGATGTCAGCGTGATCTCGGTGAGTTCCTACAACGTTAGGAGCATTCCAATGCTTTGTTTTTAACACCTCGAAAAGGAGAAAATGGTACAAGCATGCAGTAATAAATTGTTGCTGGTTAAATATATGTTGGAAAATCCTTCGTCACTTCATTTCTCGTGAAATTCTAGCCTCATTTGATATATCACATCACCCCCTTTCCTTTGAAATTTTTGCGTTGAATTCAATATGGCGGTTAACAATATGCTGGATCTGCGATTGACACACACGGCTAGGGATCTCCCTGTGCCTAACCTATTTCTTTCATGACCAATTATACCCAGGATAACTCCTTCACATTTTGTAGAGAGTGTTAAGGGACATTTGACTCTTCATAGTTCATGTAATAGGGCTATTATCAGTCACATAGTTACACATATTATTTTGTATCTTCTGATCCCATTGCAGTCCCAGAATGATTTTTTGATATGTTTTATAGTATGGAACGAGGCACCAAATATATTTTTTTCACGATTTTCGGTGATGACATGTTTTGAGATATTCAAGGTCAAATGTCAAGGTCACGTGACAAAATTATATTTGTATCCAAAGGTAGGCTTGTTATATATCGCTTGAAAGCTTGTTCAATTCCCTGTACAATAAGCTTTATTTGAGCTTCCTAGGCAAAATAGGGGCGGAGTTACAGCAGATTTAGTATAGCTAAGCGGGCTCAAAAAGGGCAATTTCTGCAAACTTTGACCTTGAATAATTTAACAATTACAAGACGCACGAAACTAAAAATTGTCATACTTACTAAGTTCCATGCATAGTTTCAATTCCCCAAATTTCATGAAAATCGGAGATGGTCAGGTCAAAGGCTGTGTTGATTTCGCATGGAATGACTCACATGCCTTGTTTCCACTGACATCTGCAGTGTGGTGAGCGAACTAGCAAGCAAGCAGTACAGTTTGGAATGCGCAGTTGCGTCTACACAAAAGACAAAGAAAGGTGTCGAATTTCAATACTACGTTGGAAATTGTCTTCGTGGCAGGAAAGAATTATTTTTCTTCCTCCTTTTAATTATTGATATCGTAACCTAAAACAGTAAGAATGTCATGAAAAGATTTCCTTTGGAAAGCATGCATCGACTATGCATTGGCTAGTAAATTCGCCAGAGTAACAGACAACGTTCCGATTCACAGCCAACAACCAATCCAAGTTCTGCTTCTTCTGGAGAACAATGCCCATTGACAGACTCTCCAAATTAGTTTGTATTGTATTTTTTTAGCAGTTTTGTATTGTCATTTGTAGATTTTTTACGCTTTGTTGCCTGAGTTATTGGCAACAACTTGGTATTTCATACACTTAAATTGACGATAAAATGATAAATAAGTTAAGTTAAATAAGTATGGCGAATTTCCCATCATGTGGCGGGAGCTTCGCCACTTTTTCTCATTTTAGTATTTTTAATATTACGTCATAAGTATAAGTAACACAGTGTTTATGTTATATTCCTGATAATCCACAATGACTACTTTTTGTATCGTATAAATTTTGTCCTTCTCCCCAAATTTGTTTAGAAGGGAAAAAATGAAAAGCATTTTGGTGGCGAACTTCCCCTCCTTTACCCTATATCAAATAATAACAGGGTCGTAATAGTTAAAAACTGTATTTATTGCTTGCTACGTTCAAATGAGATCCAAAAGAAAACATTCCACGATGATTTTATAACTTGTCTATTTACATATGAACAATTTACAAAAAGTATTGATTTAGAATTATTGCCAGAGCTTTGTATTATAATTTTACGATAGGAAGTTTTATAGTAATTAAAGTATTTCGACCTCCAGAACTATTTCGCTGATTTTCCAAAACTTACACTCTTTGGAATCTGTTCCTTCTTTCTCTCACCCATTCAATTAACGAAAATAGTCGTGGACAATTTGTTGAACGACACTTGTGTATTCCATTGTACCTTTTGTTTGTAGCGTAACTTTCCTGAAGTTGAATGGAAACATCGTATAATATTTGCACTATTTTTAAGTACATCAAAAATGGTACTTCACGTAGCTAAGACGCTAAAAAAAAGCGTTCTCAGCTCTAACCAGTGAATGCACCCCAAGTGCTGTGTACACACACGCAGCAAAAATTCCTTGATTTATCCAACGATAAAACGCCTTTCCGGCAATGGGGGACCGCAAAATGTACACGACCATCAGTTAACAGGAAACGAAGGGGTGGCCCTTGCTGATACGGTTCGTTATATACTCAGCGAAACGAGGACCATGCGTGGAGGAGCGGATTAAAAAAAGTGTGTGAGAGAGAGAAGAAGGGAAAAAAAAACAAAGTAGTTAATCGATTATATTTGCCATGTAAACAAAGCGAACTGATGTGGTCGGCCCTTTTTGGAGGCCCGTCACTTGGTCTCGCCACATATGGTGCGTGGCCGTTCCATATGAATCTGCATACGTGTGAACCTCGACGGCAAGGGGAGGGGGGAGTGATGGTGTCCAGGCTGGCAACGTGTCGCTGTCAATCGAGGAGGACATAAATCTTTTGGGCGTGTGGAACGGGAGGTGTGCATTGAGGCTGCGTCGAAATTTCTGTTGGTTAAGTCCCTGCCATGGGAGTGATAAGGGCTTATTTTGGTGTAACACGTCAGAAAAAAGAAAGGTACGGGTATCGAATAAAAAACGACCAACTGTGATTTTTTTTTTCTCGCTCAGAATCAACAGCGAAATTTTGCTCAAAAGCACAACCTTTGACGTTAGCGTCGATACTCCCAATCGTTTGAGCCTCACCAAGAATTAAGCCTATCTTATTTGTACCACTGAATAATCACAATGAATTTCACCAAATGGCATCTGACAATATCACTTTTTAGTAAAAAAAAATGATTTTACTACAACAATTCGTTAAAACTGTAATTTCACCTACATATATTAACATAATAATATTTTTTATTAAGCGGGCGAGGGCTATAGACCTATAAGATGCTCTGTCACCTAACCCTTGTCAATGTAATGTTACATATATAATAAACTGCATGTGGAGCAGTGAGCTACAAGTAAAATAATACATATATACTTGTAAGAGATACACAAAATTAAATGATTACACAAAGTGATTAACTACAAATACAAAAGACAAAATAATAAGTAATAATAAAAGACAAAAGTAATACATAACAATAAAAATACAATTTTATGTCGTGACTAGTTACCTTCAATATGTGCCGCGACTCTGCCATTGTTCCATTAACAGTGTATCTTTTACTTTACCTCTGAAATTTACGAGGTTCTTTATGCATGCAATGTTCGCAGGCAATGCATTCCATGCTTTGGGAGCCGAAAAGGAGAAAGATGATTTGCAGGCCGTGGTAAAATGATGGGGTAAATCGAAATTGTTCCGCTTGCGGGTAGCATATTCATGGATATCCCTATGAGAATGCATTTTTTCGGACAGATACTGCGGTGCTAATATACCGCAGACGAAACAGAGGAAACTATACTCTGTCGTGGGAATCTCTGGAGCAAGCAAACGAAAACTAGTCCTCCGCGCAAGTAGGACTCGAGAGGGGTAATAGGCCAATGAACACGTGAGAGGGAAAGGTGGGGCAACTACCAGCGTTTTGCAGCAGTGCACACTACTTCGTTCTCCCCACTCGCGCTCTCTCCTTCCATACCGTTGTGCGCGGTCCAGCTCCACATAAATCTTTGGACAGAGTATAGTTACATTTGTTTTATAACTGTATTTACCATTAAAACTAAGTTTTGGAATGGTAGGGAGCACGTTGAATGCGCAACTCATGATGACTCCGCTACAGCGCATTGAATAACGTAGTGTGGAAAACGGCACTGTTCTGGGCTCTCTGGCTGGTTCCACTCGAATATGATACCGCTAGAGGCGCTGGTGTAGGTACAGCTGCATGGCATTCTTCTGCTTATAATGGAAGTAAATGGAGTTTTCGCTGCAACGTCTGATTCATTTACATGAAACATTTCTATGAAAGTGATAATTGCTATGATATTTGGTACAGTGGTCGCGAAGATATTAACGAACATTCTACACAGTCGACCACGTCCTGTTATCGTTATACTTTCGTTAATAATACGGGAGAAAAAATACGCGTGGAATGCTCTTGGCAACTAAATTTTTGTGTATGAATTAGGTTCATTATTATTATTATCATGATCATCATTTGTTTTAAAGATATTCACACTGCAGCATTTGTATAATTGGTCTCATTTCTTCCGCTTTAAACTAATCGCGGCGATGATGATAATGATGATTGCATGAAACGACAAGGGGAACCCCACAAAACTTTCTTAGTGCCATCGACATGAGTGTAAGGAAACTTTGAGACCAATGGGACAAGCGACACGGGATGTTCACACTGATGTGACTAGTGACACAGACACTTCCAGACTGTAAAATAGCATTCATTGCACATGAGGGTCCAACCAGCAAGCGACACGTTCATACGGCGTATTCGCGTGCTACTTGTTACTTCGGTCTGAAAGCTCCTTAAAGGAAGGGTGCTCAGACCGAAGCGACGCGCCACAGGGGGAGTTCCCGACTTAGTGACAAGCGACATGGTGCCTTCAGTCTATTAGCAAGCGTTTGCTGCTAATTGTGCTAACAGCAGATCTAGGCAACACGATATATCGCAGGTAACAGCAACAGATCTGGGCGACACGATAAGCCACACGTGTCGCTTTGTCGGTTGCGTGTCACTGATACTGGGCCCTTTCCCTCAATAGCTTGCAATGTGTTGCCGTGGTTTGTTGTTCGCGCATGCGCGATGCAACGAGTGTCTTGTTTTAGGGAAATTGCGCACCAAAGCGACAAGCGGCACGCGACACTAAGGATTTCACCAACCGAACGCTGGCCTGTGCTTCCCGTCATGCCGCTACGATGTGAAATGTTACTCTTGATTGGCTCGTTTCTAAGTGGCATGTGTCGCCTGTCGCTTTGATCTAAAATCGTCTTGAGGAAACGGTGCAGTCAGAGCTTGTGCCCCTACGGTTCGAAAGGCTGCATTGATTACGGACTGCTCGCTTCCAAGCGACACTTGTGGTTTGTCGTCTCGGTATGAAATATCTCTCAGGATACTATTTTTATTCTAATAACATAGAAAAATAAACTCTAATACACAGTCCAAGACCTGACGTCCGGAATCACATTGCGATGTTTCTTCTTGTACAAATATAACTGTTTCCATCAATTCACGTACCGCCTTTCAAAGCAAACAAATCTACACAATATATTCCCAAAAACTAACTGAGCCGCATTACTTTCATAAGAAAATTAGCAGCTGTGCTGATCGCACTGTTGTCATCCGTCTCGGGAACCAATTTCTTGGGTCGTTTTCCACACTACGTTATTCGAGGCGCTGTAGCTCCGCCAAAGGTTACGGATTCGAGTAACTGGGCATGGGTATTCTTCCTTGTGAGTGTCCAATAATCAATTTATTTTATTCTTCATTCATCCTCCTCATCATGATTAGCTCACGGACGTCTATAACATAGCTTTTTTTTTAAAAAAAAAAAAATAAGAAGAAATGTGTGTGTGTATACGTAGAGAGAATCCATTGCCAACAACGTTACAATTTTTTCATTTTGTTTTGTTTATTTTTATTGTTGTTATTGCAGTAGAATTAATACCGGAGTTTGCGTGCCAGAACTGAAAGGGCGGGGGGGGGGGGGGGGGGCAAGGACAGTTTACTTTCTCTTGGTAGACAAAACTTAACATTAAGAGGCCATAGTGAGGGGGCAAAAGCGAGGGAGAAAAATTGTCCCCCACGCTGTTCCTAATCGCCGCTACTGGGTACAGATTATGGATTCAAGTAGTTAAAAAATGGATGCGCCCATTTTGAACGATAGAGAGGGGGGATTTGAAAAAGTAAAGCTACCCCTAGAACATTGCAACATACCGTGTAGGGATATATGGAGTGATGTGGAGGTAGAACCCACACATTCACAATCTCTGCTATTTCTGGAGGTGATGTGATCAGCACCAAGCACTGGCCGCTTTTACTCACGGTGGCCCCCAGGTACCCATTTATTACAAGCTAGTGAAGCCAAAAACTTCTCTATGCAGAGACACGCTAGTGTGTGTGTGTGTTCTACACCACGAGATTCACACATAAAATACGGTCGAAGGCTCAGATTCGACCATGGGGTAACCGAAATAATGTAGGGTAGGGTGGTACAATTTCGATATAGGTACTATTTCGATTATCCGTTATAAAAAGTCAAATATTTTGCTTCCTGTTACTTGCAACCTTGATTTGAGGAGTGAGGGTTGTTACGTGGGGTGTCAGGTGTGTTGTGCAGAAACATCGAGAAATTCTACGAAAAACCCGGAGAACCAGACTTAATTTTGTATGGCAAGGTGAGTACGTTGTAGATAGAATAGGTGCTTTGTATATAAACGTCTGCCTGTCATTTTGCGTGCCCCGTTTTTATGCTTGATCGTAGGACATCGAAATTCAAGTCAAACGTAGACAAGCATGTGGTGGCTGTAGCATGTGACATGCGTAACCATCTGATGAGAGATGAGGGAACTACAGAAATATTTGTTTCCATGCACAAAGTGGCACATATTGGATCGGCGGAAATGGTACAATTTTGATCAGCGAGGTATACAGTTTGAGTTCCATTACCGTAACGTGTGCAACACATCTTCTACTCATTTAACAAGCAACAAAAACTTGTGCAAAACTGCAACCAATACGTCTACACCAACAGAGAGACAAAAGAGCAGAGAGACTTCCTGAGCACTGAAAAATTACGATGATGTGCATACATTTTGTAATATAAGTTATTACAGAGTTGCCTCAGAATCTAAAGTAGACTGGATAGGGTGTTAGAGCTGCAGTCGTTGGTATCACGAGTTGTGTGTTGGCGCTAAAGGAAAGAAGCAATTCACCTGCGGCAAATGGCTGTAGACACAATGGACTTCCTTTCATGATACTAACAGCAAATCAAGGAACAAACGTCAAGAAATCCTTGTGACTTCTTTCATGTTAAAAATAGACCTATATATAAATATTACGTAAAGATTTTCTTCTGTTTAAAATCTTTCTGCTTTTGTATATTTTTAAACCATAGTATGTTTAAAATAATATAGCTACATAAAATATTGTAATGTATCAAAAATTAAAAACTTATATCCCTAATATAATATCCGAGTAGTACTTACAAGGTAGCCTAATATTAAGAGAACGAAAAAAATATTTTTTGCATAGCTATACATACTTTCCTATAATTTGAATTATGTAAGGATGAGTAGTCAAACAGAGTTATAAAACTAACAGAACATGCAGTTTGTGTTTATTTTGCTCCTGTAGGCCTACGACATAGAAGAAGTTGCACTTGTAGTATATTTTAAGGATACTGTTTCTTCACTCAATGTTGTACCTAGGTACAATTCTGATCAAATTTTATCCGACCGAAATTTATTTCTGCTGTCTACAGTAGCAGAACTAAAAATGTCATGTTATGCCAGCGTCTTTAGTAAAAGGTAAGCATTTCATTGGCACAAAAGCTGTAATTTTGCTGCCTATTTTTTCCAAGTTATATTGAATTTAATTTTTTGTGATTGAAAATGTACCACCTTACCCTATTTTATTTTGGAAGGTACACTAAAATAGTTAACATTTTTGTAGCACAAGAATTTCGTTGGGCATTCTTGCAAGCATAACAAGCCCTACAATAGCATTCGGCATCTTTCACACTCCTTTCCAAACACGTACATTGCATTGAGAATTTTGCTGGCAATAACTGTTACTGTAGTTGGTGGTGCTGAGGGAAGTTTTTCGAAGCTAAATTACGTGAGATCAGCTACGTCGCATTGAGAAGATAATTTCCTCGTCTCTAGATTACGGAGAGCTCATTGAAAACTCAAAAAAAAAAAAAAAAAAAAAGTTGAATTTTGGTGGATAAACTATTAGATAATGCCAATAAAGCAGGGTTGTTAAAGATCTAGGAATTTTAAATAAATCTAATTCCGGTTCAGGAGAGAAAATGAACAAGCGTAAATTGGTTCTGGACCGTAAATAAACTTTTTACCTGTAAAGAATTACAATTCGGTCCAGAACCATTTTTCCGGATCAATTTAAATACGGTCCAGGAACCTTTTATTCAATGAAAGAATACGCAACGTGTACCTAATTTAAATTGTGCGAGAAAAAAGGTTCCAATATAACATTAGAATTTATATATACTACTTACTATACACAAGATATGTACTTGTACATAACTGTGTATTATTTAGTGAACCAATTTCAGAATGAGCAAGAGTTTATCCGGAATTTTTAATTTTATGTATGATTTTAGGGGGGGGGGATAAAATGATAAAATTTGCACCAAAATGTTAACAATATTCCCTTTGAAAAAGTTTGGGGATATATAAATCACTGAGATCTTGAATTTTTTTAAATTGATCTGAACAATTTTCGTTTTTGTGGCATGAGAATTTCGTTGGATGTTCAAAGTCCAAATGATCAGTAACTAACAGTTTGGAGGGTAAAGAGTGAATAGATAGAGAATATTGGACAATTTGTCTATGATTTCACTTATTTGCTTGCAAGTACCACTTCTCGCGGCCTGAGTGATCATTTGAGATATCGCCCTTACCTGGATAATCGTCCATTTCTCGCTTCCAAATTGCGTTCGTGGCTTCCCCTGCGATCGAACAATTGTGGGGAATGACCCACTTGGGCGTCTGGTGACTGCTCCCGTGGACAAATTTAAGTGCGGTGAGGAGACCCAGAATTATGGCTGCTCGCTCCCTATCTCAAATATGGCCCCCCGTGCTATTTGGCTCGCTACGAACCACAACTGACAGAGTTGCAAACTGACACAAGAAAACACTATGATTTAACGTTTACCGAATGCACCGTTTAGTGTTCGTTCTGCTTATTGCCTACTGTTTTCCTGTGAGATGAATAGTTATATTTGATGTTATAAACTGGTGGTAGTAATACTAATAATTGTCTGGAGAGGCACTGGTCCAGTAGGAGTCTAGTCCAGTCGCGTGACCTGGGTTCGATTCCAAGTCTGAAAGATAATTACTTATAATTTACACGTGCATGTTCTCGGCTTTTGTAGCGGACAAATTGCATACCATTTACATTGTTAATTAAATGGTTCCTGGGTTCGAGATGTTAAAGTAAAAAGAAAAGGTAAAGTTAATGCGTTCTCCTTGCACTGTACATAGGGAATGTAAAGGTATGATTCAACACCTTCACAATTTCGTCCATTGTGAACGTGGTGTGATCAACACCACGTTCCGGTCGTGTTTACACCACAGGTACCCATTTATTACAGGCTGGGTGAACCTCAGGACATTTATATGGACATTGCCGAACAGATTCTCTCATGATATCTTCCATCCCGGTGATCGAACCCGGTTCATCCGCGTACCAGTCAGATTTTATGATCATTTAAATCCATCAGGTAGCCATTCTTAAGCCATCTTTTTTCTTCATAGAAAGCTTCTCATTGGACACTGCTATCACATAAAGTCTTGATTGGCATCTAAACCAGGTGCTACCAAATAGTTAAATATCGTTGTTTGGCTGAACACTGTTATACTCTGACTGTGGAGTCTGTGGAGCAAGGCCACGCATAACGGAAGACAAGGGGGAAAGCGAGTTAGCGGAGCAATTCACTACACGCTACTGCAAATGGTTGGTAGCTCCAGTCGCGTTTTCCCCTCAATGCACTCACTGCCCCTCTTACGCTTTCATTGGTCTAACCCCCTCTAGTCACCACTTGTGCAGAGACGTCTTCCCGTTCGCTCCCTCCAGGCATTCACGGGATAGGGTGTAGAGAAACACGTTGCGAAGTCAGATCTGATTAAAAATTATACATAATCGAGTTTGGACTCCAATTAAAGATTAACAAGTAAACCAACATAAAAATGAATTCCATCATGGTACTCAAATTCTTTTTTAGAAGATGCGTTAGATCTTTTATCGCCGTGAGAACAAAATTGTGCCGTTTTTTGGTGTTTTTTTCCAAACGTTAACGTTTCCGAACAACACGTTACTCCGCCACGGAGCTCGGCAGGTGAAGCATTGTGTTTGTTCATTCGTTTACGAAATGACGAAAATTGTAAAAAAACAAATTGCCCAAATTTGGTATGAAATTCTCTAAATTGGATACACTGATGGTTTACGTGCGCTTATGTATTCTACGGCAGTGATGTTTTGGTTGCAACTTGGCTTTGCTTCCTCCGAAGCCTTGTCTTTGAAGTGCCTGGAGCTGAAAACTAGTTTCCTCATTGTTTTAGGTGCGTGTGAATCGAATGTGGCTGCGGTAAAGTTCTTCTTGTTGAATTGTCCTTTCTAAGCAGGGAAATGTTCCGATTTGTGGGCACCATTTGTGTGGACGAACTTAAACCCCTTTTCATTTTTTGCAACATCCGTATTGGAAATTACAGGTATGTCCGTACAATTCTAACGAAGGGAAAACTAAGTACTTGTATCACAGAAACGTGAATAAGTGTTTCGTCACAATTCGCATTCTTGTAATCCCGTCCCTTTCATTCCATTAGCTGCGGTAAAGGAACGATGATCAGTGGAGGTGCTGGAAAACATATTGTTCGTGCTGTAACCATAGGCGTACGAACGGGGAGGGGGGGGGGGGCACAGATTTTTCCAGGGAGGTAAATGGGGCATATTCCCTCCATTAAGGTGTTACCTTCCCCAAAAACACCACTTCAGTTTGAAATTACCACGTTCCAGCATTCTCATTGTAATATAAGAACAAATTATATATGTGAAATACATTGAGTGTAAAAAGAGTTTGGACACCATTGATGGTACGTAAACAGGGGATCCGCTCAGGGTTGTGGGTGCAGGTAGGCGAGTGGAATGAAAACCATATTATTCTACCTCATATACTTGTCTATCTGATACAACAGGAAAATACAAAATATAAAAAATAAACCATCTATAAACAATAATAACGAAAATATCACTTATTTTGAACACAAAAAGTCTTTGGACACTTGCCATTCTTGTCTATATTTTCTGCAAAAAATACAAGCATTTAATATTTTGTTGGATTTTCTTTGGCACGAATCACTGCCTGGAGCCTGTCTGGTACAGATTTTACCAGATCCGCAGTAATCTGAGGTGAAATGGCGTTTCATTCTTCCTGAAATACTAATTTTAGGTCGGATTTGTTGGATATGTTCCCTTTTCTTAACTGTTTCTCTAATACACTCCATAAATTTTCTATGGGGTTCAGATCTGGGGATTGAGGAGGGTGTGAAGTTGTTTTGGCTTGTTATATAACAGCCACACATTTTTGTATTAAGGGCGGTATGCTTAGGATCGTTGTCCTTTTGAAACAAGTAATCATTATCCAAGTTCATTTGAGCTGCACTAGCGCTCAAATTATTCTTCAATATATCAATGCACATGTACTGATCCATCGTCCCCTCTTTGAAATGCAACTTGCCGACTCCAGCAGCACTCATACAACCTCATACTAAGAGCGAACCACCACCGTGTTTCACAGTTGGGATTAAGTTTCACGGCTCCAACTCTGTCTTTCTTTGCCGCCATGCCATATGCCTACCATCCGACCCAAATAAGTTGAATTTCCTTTCGTCCGAAAAATGACCTAATTCCAGAAGTCTGCATCGTAATTGCGGTGGCGTATGGCAAATTCGAAGCGTTTCTCTCTGTTTATTGCACTAACCCAAAATTTCTTCCTTGCCACGCGTCCATGGTAGGCATTTCGTCGGCATACGTTACGAACTGTACTGGAGGAAACTTGCTTACCTCGGTCTTGAAGGCTTTTTGATAGTTCGCAAAATAAACCGTTAACTTGCAGAGAAAGCACTCTTGGTCGTCCACACCTCGGCTTATTTTCTACTGTTTTTCTTTCGCCAAAGCGATCTATGATCACGTGCACTGTTGATTTAGGAATTCCGGACAAGCGTGATATTTCCCTTAACGATTTGCGCTGGTTGTGTAACCGGATAACTTGCCAACGTTCACAAACGGTGAACTCTCTCTTTCCGTGTTCAATGAAGCGGAGCTACTGCCAGTACTGAGACTTCCGAACTGACAGCTGTGATCCCAGAGGTTGAATGGGTCAGTGATACGTGTATGGCAGTCCAGGTTTATTGATCGTGTTTCACAGAGGTCCTTTTTAATGTTTTTTACTAAGTGTCCAAAGACTTTCTGTGCCTATAACTTGTGGCATTTTTGTTATAATTGTTCATGGATTGTTTGTGTTTTGACATTTTTATTTCGTTGTTGTGCCAAGAAAGAAGGAATTTGAGGTAGAACCAATGCACTTTTATCCCGCTCACCTACCATCATCCACAACGCCAAGAGGATCCATTATTAACGTAACTACAGCAGTGTCCAAACACTTTTTACACTTACTGTATATACTTTTAGGTTGACATTCATTTTCCAGGGGAAAGGTCTGACCCCCTCCCGCTTCCAGACGTCCATGCCACTTATACTAGAAATGTAGTGTAGAGATAATCTTATCGCCGTTATTAAACGATATTATACGTAAATGAAGAATTTTCAAGTCAATGAAAGTTCTAAACTACTACGGACGAGGGTGTAATTGAACTATAATACGCCTAAAATTACACTAGTGGCTCCAGGCACACACTACATGTTTTTCTTTCCCGCTGAACTTTCATCAAGCCGGCCTCCGTGGTGGAGTGGTTATCACATCGCGCTACGACGTCAAGTGTCCCGGGTTCGAATCCCAGCCTGGGTATGGATGTTTGTGAGTGTCCATTCATCAATTTATTCATATCGTCACTGATCTCCATCTTCGCAAATTGGCCAAAAGTGGCACAAAAGCGAAGTAGAATAAAGCAAATAAATCAAAATATCAAATGATCTTTCATCAAGATTTTTGCCTCCCTGCCCCAGAGGTGCCCATCCCCTCTAAGGCCAATGGCGCATCCCCCACAAAAATCATGTCATGCGTCCCCCCCAAACATATAATTCGCGCCCTCAAACCATATCGTAATCCGTACAAAGTATTTAATTACGACAGCGTGTCCACCGAAAGTATCTTTTCTTCTTATCTTTTTGTTCCAAATGATGCACTATCGCTCATGTCTTGTAATGCAGCTATAGTATAAGACCTCACATTCACCTCAGTAAAGCGCCAAAGACGCATTCTCGGCATACAAGACTGCGAGCGAAGCGAGCAAGATAATTTTTACATCCATTTCCTTGCAGGCTCTCAAGAATATTATTAATGGCATGTCAATACTTTGTTAGGGTCCCGAGATATTTAGTCTTTTTCAGCTTTTGGCACGTTCGGCGTCGAAAAGGTGTGGATACCATATCGCTAAATACAGTCTCCAAAATTTAATGTTCGGACTCTCTCTTCACTACAGAAATCCATTCACAATCTAAGATTTAACACTTTATCAAGAGCTTCATATCTCTTCATTTAATTTAATACTCAATCCTAGCACAAAAAGTTTCATGCTAATTTTACACTTACTGTTGATATTGAAGAGTGGATTTTGCCTCCTCCAAAGAAATAATTGTCAGTCTTTACACCAGAATCTCCGCAACAGTCCAAGACAATAGTAATAATCAATAATTCGATACTCTCCTCAATTTAATGCTCAATCTCCCTCGAACTAAAATACCCGCCATAATCTAAGACGTAGAGTTGGATACTGTCCCCCACAACGTTTAATTCAAAATCCCCCTCCCCCAGAATCCACGTGTAAAGTAAGACCTAATATATAGGAGTTAGTGGCCGCGGTGGCTCAGTCGGTAACGCGTCTGACTACCATGCTAAAGGTCCCGGGTTCGATCCCCGGCCGGTTCAAATCCGGGAACTTTTCTAACGGTGGAAGCGGCCCCGGCGCCCACCCAGCGTCGAATAACATGGGTACCTGGGGGAAACCCTGGGGGGTAAAGGCGGTCAGGGGCGTGATGCTGATCACATCACCCCCACTCATGACCGGATCAAGAAAGTGTGGGGCGTTACCCCCACACCCCCTATACGCCTTCATGGCGTGGTGCTATGCACAGGGGAACACTTTACCTTTTTTTTTACCTTTATATAGGAGTTGGATATTTCACCACCCCCCTTTCGAAAATACCCTTGAACACTTTTTCCTTCATCTAATGGATTATATACGTTGCATTTAAGGTGCAAAACTTTTACATATATTTTGGGAAAATGTATAAATGTCGAATTTTACATTATTTGAAGGAAAAAAAATCCCCCCCCAAAAATCTAGATGGCGCAGCCTGCGCCATAATCCCCGTGTGGGCGGACACCCCTGCCTCCCCCAGTTAGAGTGTCTGCGCACGCCTATGGCTGTAACTGAAAATTGAACCAAGAATCCTTGGTTTCGTAACTTCATTTTCGTAAAGAGTATGTACACGATGGTCAAGCAAGTAAAGTGGTAGATGTCGCCACTGAGGTCCTTGGTTGGAATTCCGACCTGGACATGGGTGTTCTTTTTGAGTGTCCCTTCACAAATTTCATCATATAATCACTACTCTTCATCGTCGCGATTAGCCAAATGTGGAAGAAAAGCGACGCTGAGTAACGAGAATTAATTTCATTCAATCCTCGTCCATCCTCATTGACGAGATGAGCCAAGAGTGGTAGAAAAGCGACGTAGAATAACAAAAAATACAACATAAAATAAATACGAGATGGTACGTTGTTGTCTATAATTAGATTTCCGATAGAACACTGTCGTGTACTCTGTCTTGCGTATAAACCGAACATAAAAACACATTTCTCATATAAGATTGCTTTTCTGCCGCTTCAACCCAATCGGATTTATAGGCATTTATAGTAGAAGTAAGCAAGTTTAGGACGTATAGATTTTACATGAAATTGATTATACCCTGAAACGTGCTTGTGTCCTCAAAGTCTACGAATGTTGTCACGGCATCAAGATTTTACAATATCCGGACTCTACTTATCATCACAGAATGGGTGAGGTGCTATAAGAAGGTAAATTCTCTTTATACGTGGAAATTGATAATATTTGACTGCTTCTCCGTGAGCAGCACACAACATGTCTATGCACTCTCTCCCCGCCCAAGACGTGTTCGACGTCAGCAAGACTGGGACATAACCAATGCACGAACTACACATGCCGGGACCAAAGAATACTTCCGCACATGAACCCCAGTCCACACTTGCTTCGTCGATCATAACGCAAGGAATTGATTTTAATGTACAAGTATTTATTAAATGTATATGTGGCCGGGAACTTTTCTAACGATGGAAGCGGCCCCGGCGCCCACCCAGCGTCGAATAACATGGGTACCTCGGGGAAACCCTGAGGGGTAAAGGCGATCAGGGGCGTGATGCTGATCACATCACTCCCACTCACGACCGGATCAAGAAAGTGTGGAGCGTTACCCCCACACCCCCTATACGCCTTCATGGCGTGGTGCTATGCACAGGGGAGCACTTTACTTTTTTTTTTACTTTTTATTAAATGCTTTCTTTTGGAAAAATCTACAAGACGATTTAAAAATTTTATAAATTATAAATATATATTTTTTAGATGAACTCTCATTACTAATGTTCCTTTTTTTATTTGATTTATTTTACTTCGCGTTTTGTGCCTCTTGGCTAATTTGCGAAGATGGGGATGAGTGATGAAATGATGAAATTGATGAATGGACATTCACAAGCAACCAAGCCCGACCGGGATTCGAACCCGGGACCTAATAATGTTCCTCTTATAAATGAAAATTATACATGTGTTTTATGTTAAAGTTCGTCCGCTATATATGAACAGATAGCGAAAACCAAGGCTATATCTACAGTTTCAAGTGGGACGCGAAAACTGTGTCCCCCTACGGGAGAATCGAACCGGGTAAACCGTCTTAAGAAAGCGATTGCTTTAACAATAATGCCATCTGGGAAGCTATTATTTCTATCCTCTCTGCTATTAGCTTCTATTCTCTTTGCAATTAGCTCCTACTTTCTCAGTTTATCATCTCTATTTCCGCCTTCCCACTTATTTCCTTCTGCTTTTAGTACCTAAATTCCACTACGTTTTCTTAAGTTCCCTCTACCTCTCGTGCCTATATTTACACCCGTTTTCGCATTTTTTGTCAACTTCCCCAAATTAGAGATGTGTTGATGCCTACGAGTATCATCAATTTCATCTATAGAAGCTTGGACAAATGCGTGCTGGGTGATAATTCCGACCTGAGTGGGCAACACTGTGGAGCGCGTGAAGCGCCAATTCACTGGCTGTGTGCCACGAGCTACAAAACTTGTCCATCCGGGATTCAACGGCCGGCCTCCAGGATCCATTCAAGTGATAAACGGGTTGCGACAGAATGAGCCGTTACGGACCTTCACGGTGGCCACCGCGGCTTATCAAGCAGAACTGCCCCAAGCTTACTGTAGCGGAGATTTTTTCCCCCCTCTAAAAGCTAAAATATTTGCCATCGCGCGCAGTTTCAGAGGATTTTTCAATATATGGGTCCCCTGGCTCACACTTTTTCCACCTCTGTTGTGAAACTATAGCAGATATTGTTACAACTTGGAAATATTCAGTGAAGCTATTGCTCTTAGTATTTTTGGTTTTCCGAAACCATGTAGGGACTTTATACCCTACATTTTTTTATCTTTTTTGTGTCGCTTTTATGCATATGCAGGTTAATCGTGACGATGAAGATGAATTGATGGATACTCACACAAGAATCTTATTAGCAAGTCGGAGGTCGAAACCGAAAGCATTGACTATTTCGGTAGCCGGACAATTGCCATGGCGGGCAATTGCGATGAACACAGCGAGAAGTGAAAGAACGGGTGGACAATTTCGACGACATTTTACATCATCTATCAAATTGAAGGGTGACTTAACATCCTGTACAATACCTCTTACAAGAGAATTATGTGAAATATTGATATTTTCGTCTGGGAATTTGGTTCAATCAAGTTTTTGAACATGCGCTAGAACCAACAGACACCTTTTGAAGTGACCCGTTTCATCATATGTGCGAATACACTTTCGAACTCTCTCGTCGATTTTAATGTCACGCTTCTTCCTTTTCTAACCTTCTAGATTAAGTTCCATCCGCATGTACTTGATGCTGGTGTCTTCTGCTTGGCTCTTGAGTTAGGCCAGAACAACGCATTTTTGGATGCGGTCATCCAAGCCACCCATTTATTTTGTTGTTCCAACCTTGTACAGCATTATTAGTTCTGTAGCGCCTTTGGTTAGGGTAAGTCCTGATCGTCGCAATAGTCCTACAATTAATTAGTAAAATGACCATCACCGTCAAAATCATTGCAATTGTCGGTGATTTTAGCTTCATCGCAATTGTCCGCCACCGCAATTGTCCTAGATTCGACTATTCCATGTCCTCAATTTTTAAATTATCGTTGTTAATATTGTTTACCTTTTTACATTTGTGTCTTATTGTATTGGTTTAGCATTCTTATCGCGGTTGAATAAGAACACCCATCTTGAAAGGGAAGAAGAACGAAATAAATTGTAACTATGAACTAACTCTCTAGCCTTTTAAACCCGAAGATTTATGGCTGTAGCGTATCTAGGCCAAGATGAATATAATCTTTTCCATCCTTACCGACTTCCTTTAGGTTCATCTTGTCTTGTCTTGGCCATCCTGCAGATAAAATGTGTTGTAAAAGGTGATGAAGCTGTAGGCTATCCCATGTAAATTATTTTACATTAAATGTGATTCTTTTTTATGTTGCAATATGATTTGCTTCCACAGTCATACGGTGGATAAAACGCAAAGACGGGTATCATGACTTCGGAGGTGAGATCATAGTCGACCACCGAAAACACTTTGCCACTAATGCTGCTGATGTAGTCCGGGTGCCATATCGAAAAGCTTGTTTTGAGGTATGAACAAAATGTTTTGACTGTTTTTGAAAGCTTATGTTATGTACATTTCAGATCCGATTGATACCACTCTGTCAACCTTGAGCAATTTGAGAAATTCAAGATGGCGTCCAATATAGCGGATTTCCGGTTAATGGCCTATATCACGGTAACCAATGGTCGTAAACAGAAAATGTTTTTTTATTCTTGATCCTCATTAGATGAACTAAGAAAAAGATTCTGTTCAGTTTTTCGCTAATATCAGTGTTTTACCGTTATTTAAAAAATAATCTTTAAATTGTGTAATTTTTCTAGTTCATTTTGAAGTTTTTGCCTTGTAACTTTTGAATAAATTAAATGACAGGAAATTGTTTTGAATATACGTAAGTAGTAGCCCAATTCATAAGCTTTAAAACAATTTAAGTTTTAATCTATTGGAATGAAAAATACGCTATAAAATATGTCGTAAAATGTAGGATAGTACCATAAAATGGTTTGTTGTTTTTCTGCAAATCTTCTATTTCTCAGAAATATATTTATTGATGTATTATGAAAGTTTACATTATTTGGAACATTTCTGAGAAAACCGGACGTTGATAGAGGACACCATTCCCGAGATATATATCAAATTTATAAAATATGCAATATGTTACGTACCAATGGGACCAACTCATGTAAAAGGTTTGCCGAGGTGGAATAGAGATGACAGCACAAGGTGTGCAAGATTGAAGATTACAACGAGATACGCGAATGGCAGCGTAAATAAGCGCAAAGTAATTTGGAAAGATGAACAACAATATAGTTCATTATAAAAGGATAATGAAAAGATATAGAAATAATAAATTAATGTAAATACTTAATGAATTAAACTAGTGCTCACATGTAAATATACCGGAAAACTAAAGTAGTAAAAAAAAACATACAAATTCGTATATTTTAACGGATCGAATCTGTTAGCTTGATTCACCATTTCCCTTGGTGGAAAATTTGAGTTGTAGCAGTGGCGGCCAGGGGGTGTTCGTTCGGCGGCGCAGATCGTATGCGCAGTTGTCCGTGGATGCATGACGTCATCGTCGAAACACTCGGCACGGAAAAGGCTGGTTCCTTATGCAAATATTGAGATATTTGACAACGAATATCTTCTAAAATATAGTAGCAGGGGAAAAGTTACAACTTTTACTGTTAAGATTCATCCTTTCTAATCAATTTATCACAAAGTTGATTCAAATGTGTAAAATGGTTTTCAAGAAATCGTGTTACGAAGTAACCCCTGTTTTGTTCTCTTCAGGCTTCCAATGTAAGGGAGTTTTAACTTAAGCGCGTTGGATTTCTTTTTGCTCTATGTTTTGAAATAAGATTATGTTGTTCTTGTCAACTGAAATCATGGCTAAATGATATGGAAAGCTGTGAAAACTATTATCAGAAAACTAACGGAAGAAATGTAAAATATCACAGCTTGATTGATATAAAAAAATGCAGTATTGCCCATTTTTGTGAAAAAGGCATTGTGCGAGATCTAAAAGCAGAACTTTTTAGTACTGTATGTAAATGTAAGGGTGTAATAAACGTGACTGCTTCCCGTAAAATATCACTGCACTCTCCACGTTTCTCTTCTGTCTTTTCTTTGGCGCCGTCAATAGCTTCAAAACGTTGTTTTTTTATATATATATTTGTCACACATTTGTTCCGTCACCTGAACGCAGAAGCTAGGGCTCAAAGTGCAGTGCAGTTACACCGGAAGAAGGCTCGGAAATGACAGGCTTCAGAAGTCAACTCATCCAAATTAAATTAAACAGGTATGTGCTCTCTCTAAATTTAAATCATAGTTCACAAATAATTTGATTAAAAGTTTTAAAAGTATCTGTTTTATTTAATAGCGTATTAATTGGTGCATTCTTCTCCAGCATAGCTATAGGCAATGACCACACTACAGGGGGGTGCTGGAACGCCCCCCCCCCCTATTCTCGTTCGACAATTTCTCTCTCTCTATCTTATCTGCCCCCAGTAAAACGACAAAAATAAATAAATGAATGAATGTTCTTTTAGCCAAAATATGCATTTTTGTGTCATATGTAACGGAATAAAAAACATGATTGCCCCGGGAAAATATGACTTACCCCTCCATCTTGACTATTGCGCCGTCACTAGCTACAACATATTTTGATTTCTATTGTTCCCACATATTTATTTTAATTTTAGTATTGTGAATCATATTCCTCTGTGTTACCTCACGTAGCCACCCATCCCCCCCCCCCCCCCACACACACACACGTACGATTTCAGTTGTAAGTTTTAGACTAAATTTGTCAAATGTCCACTTATATCTTTGTATTCTTGAGCCATTTAAAAAAAAATCATTTCGTCCCTTCTTCTGGACTATTTCATAGCAATGTTTTCCCACTGGAAGTCCCTTCGCAGATCGAGATCCGGGGCTATAGCCTTCCCAAGCCACCGTCCCCTCCAAATACTCTCTTGGCCTCACGAAAGAAAAATATATGTATTTCTACGAAATATTAATTTGACTTGGCAGTTTCTTTTTTCGAACAGGAATAACTTCTAAATTTTAATAGCTTATAAATTTACACTAGCAATTTTGAGTAAAGGTTTTGCGTAACTCTAAAAGTACATTTAGAGACTACAAGCATAGAATAGTTAATGCTACAAGGTCAACTCTCGATATTTAAGATATATTAATAATTTTCTTCACAACGTCTTGTAATAATTATAATTTGTTACTTCAATAATCTCCTCGCAAATGTTTCTCGCATATTAAAACATAGATGCCATTTTCTGTTTATTTCCTTGTAATTCTGACCTCCGTGGCGAAGTGGTTAGCACAACGCTTTACGATGCCAAGGGCCCCCAGGTTCGAATCCCCGCCCGGGCATGGGTCTACTTTCCTTTCTTCAATTTCATCATATCATCACGCATCCTCATCTTTGCGATTAGCCATATGTGACAGATAAGCGAAGTAAAATAAACTAATTCTATTAATCAATTATTTTTTTAAACTCTTTAATTCTTCTTTAGCATGCCACGTTTTTGTTAAAATTATATTACGATTTGTAAAATGACGAAATTCTAAAGGAGAACACGTAACTTTCTTTGTAGCGCATCGGTCGGAAAGTTTCTGGAATATGGATTTTCCATATACATTTTTTCACATGTGCTTTTCCCCCTTTTTAAAGTAGCGCGTTTTCAATTACGTTACTAATCATTAAAATGATGCCTCAATATCATATTGGAGGATGACAATTATTATTATCCCCCCTCCTAAAAGTAATAATATACTTTCGCTCTCTGAATCTCCCGTATAAATCCTAGGGGCCGTCTGCTCCAGTCGAGCTCACTGCTTCTCCGGTGACGTCACGCGTTCGTGTAAGATCGGCAATCTTCGGATGGCTTTACCTAATCTCTATCTACCTTGAGTGGCGGCGCGTTCCGGGCGCAAAGCACATTACATTTTCGTTGCGAGTTTTAGTCGTCCAGCACCAACTATACACTTTGTTATACTTATTTAGAGTTGGCGCGTTCCAGTCGTTGCCACAAAGCACGAGGGAAAAGAAGCTAAAAAGGATAAAAGAATTCCTCAATCGTCGAAGAGCAGAAATAGGCGGCGTGGATATCAACCCTCACCCTCGAAATTGTAACCCTCTAGGACTTATCGTGGATGAAGAAAAACTGAGGTGTTACCAGCTTGTGAAAATAGAACTCAGTGAAGAGAGGAAACTTAAATATGAAAATACCAGAGGGATTGGAATACATAAAAGTCAGATGGAAGTCCAGATCCCCACAGAAGGAAGTCCAGAAGAAAGGATGTACGAAAGAAGATTACACATTAGAAAGAAGAAATAAATTCATGAAGCATATAAATTGAATGTAAATAAGAATCAGAGAAATACGTATCTCATTATGTAAATATACAAATCCATGTATCCTTGCTGAGGTAATACGTATAATCGGTTAAACGTCTCCATTCTGTCTGGTTTCGTTTTCAAACAAGAACCCTACCCTGAAGATATATTAGCCGTGGTTTAATATTAAGATTTATGTATCTTTGCGCAAATGGAGGTGGCAAATATGGCGGATTATTTTCGAGATGGCGGCCGTCAGGTAGCAGATATCGATTGGCTACTCGACTGAAAATATATTTAATGATATAACAATTAATCCTATTAAGTATCTTGCTTTTATCAAAAAGTCAATGATTCGGGGCTTAGCCGCCGGCCTGTAATACTGTTTTGTATTACTATATTGTACTATCCTCCATTTTACGACATATTTTATAGCGTATTTTTCATTCAAATGCATTAAAATTTATATTGTTTTAAAACTTATGAATTGGGAACTTATATTCAAAACAATTTCCTGTCATTTATTTTATTCAAAAGTTACAAGGCAAAAACTTCAAAATGCGCTAGAAAAATTACATATTTTAAAGATTATTTTTTAAATTACGGTAAAACTACTGACATATACGAAAAACTGAACAGAATCTCTTTCTTAGTCCATCTAATGAGGACCAAGACTAAAAAGAAAAAAAATCTCTTTACGACCATTGGTTAATGAGATATAGGTTATTAACTGGAAAGTCCGCCATATTGGACGCCATCTTGAATTACTTAAATTGCTCAAGGTTGACAGAATGGCATCTATCGTATGTGAAATGTACATAAATGTTTTGACTGTTTTTGAAAGCTTACGTTGATTCATACCTCATAACAATGTTGTCTATCCCACTATTAGGCATTTGGCACCCGGACTAATGTTAAAGTGTACAATTTTAAGAATCCCACATGAATATTTAAAAGTTTGAGGATGCATGGGTATTTTCCGTCCACGCTCGTTGTGATACTTTAATCACATTTCTTGTGCTGTGAATAAAAAGTTACACAGAAGAAGCTGATATGTTTTGTTCACCACGGCCAGTAAGAAAATGTGTGTTGTCATTCTTGAAGGTTTTCATCAATTTCATGTAATTATATATTTTTCTTGTCCTTGCGCATAACTTAGTTACATGAAAAGGTAATGAAAGGCACAAATACAAAATGTAATTATCAATGCCATCTCGTGGCACATTGCGATATTAGGTTTATTAAGATTCATATGCTCTCCGAACATCAAGTGTGATTATCCATGTCAGGTGTGTATGTCACGAACGTAGGACGCTTACCGACGCCACAACTAAACAATAACTACGCCGCAATGGCAGTGCCAATTGCCAAGGACGACGTGACTTCCGGTCGGACGTAAGTTTGTATACCCAAATATACTGTAGACAAATGAGGCACAGGCGAAGAAAAACGCACAACCACTGATCGGTCGCACGGCAGCTGCTTTACTGGACGCGACGAACGTCTCGACGCTACTGTCAACTCAACCTCTTTCACAGCGAGCGCGGCTCTGCTCGTCTTACCTACCTGCGAGACTTACTATGGCCGTTACGCGCGCTTATTCACGCATGAGGGTTGACCTTAGCTTTATGTAAGACGAAATTCATCTGCGTAATATACAGGTATATATATACTGTATATGTTCATATAACTATAACTGTGTGTTATTTCACTCTCCACTATAGATAGCCTTTCAGTAACACACACACAGAGAGCTGCAAATTATGGTAATCCTAGCCTGCCTCAATCTTCCAAATACCTTATGTTCTAATTTCACCTCGGCTAAAACTCAGACGGCTAAATGGGATACTCTGACCCCTCCCAGGTACGGGCTTGGTGAGTAAAGTATTGAGAACTTAAGGGCATTGTTGGTGAATCATGAAATAAATGAACGACTCTTCTCAAATTTTAAGATTGGCAACTGCATCTTCTGGGAGGTTACTTTGACCTTTCTTTTCATTCATTTTTATCCAGGAGATGGTTTATTTCCAATACATACGAAAGCTTACATTACACTCAGTTACATTTACAGTCCATGAATATCCTTAAATTTAAAAGAAATACAGAATCCCCTGTTCGTTAATATTAGATTCGATGAATGCAGAATTCTAATTTGCTGCATGTCTCCATGGGAAAAATCCAAATATGTATATGTGCAGGTAATAGTTACGTGTGTCGCTAGGAGGAAGCCGTACCAGGGAAGAGAACCCTGTCGTTTTTACAACCGTAGACGAAGCTTACGGCCTACCATTCAGTAGCAGACAAAAACTTTCGTACGTGCCCATTCCTACAGTATTGCGACCAAAATGTGTCACGAGTATCGATGTTAATACGGGCAGGATTCAAGCAGAATAGAATCTACGGACTCCACTGAGTACTTGGGATCGAGAAACGTTAATAGGCAGAGCTTGCATCAAGATACACACCAATTATGACATTTTCCATTGAAAAACGAGAGACATTGCATTACATGTCTAGTCTTGCTTCCTTGCCCAAATAAGTCTGCGTTGAATAAATTTTGAAGAAAGCCAAAATAAAGTTCGAAGATTGAAATTCTATCATTTATCCGTAAGAATGCGAACATATGGGTCAACAGTGACAAATACATGTCCAATAGGCAGGCGTCATTAATCTCAAACGATTTCGGCCGATCCTAACCTGTCGTCCCATAACATTATAAATTTCGAAGTATAAATTGTGCTTGGCGAAATACAGGTATCTTTATTCCCAAGTGTCATTAGATCGTAGAGCCGACGCTGATGTAATGCGTGCAAACTAAGCTCCGCATTGCCTTATATCGCGCTGCGACGCCAAGGGTCCCGGGTTCGAATCCCGGTCGGGCTTGGTTGTTTGTGAATGTCCATTCATCAATTTCATCACTCATCCCCATCTTCGCAAATTAGCCAAGAGGCACAAAACGCGAAGTAAAATAAACTAAATCAAATCAAATCAAATCAAACCTTTCCAATCGATGCTCACTTGTTAAGTATTACGTTATTTGCACAGCGCGACTCGCGACATTTCCAAAAGCTACATACTCATCAATGTCTATATTCACAGTCTCAATATCAAAGGTTAGCTAATTTCCACGTTGCAGCAAAACCAAATAAAATTGTGTAAGGGGAACGATTCATCTCTGTTAATAAAGACTAAACTCGAATCATTCCCCGTTGCAACTTGAACCTTATTGAATACATTAAACTTAAAAGAACAGATTCGATCTTCCCATTGTTGTTAAACGAAATCTATGTCAATCTAAATCATAAACATTTTCTGTTGTGAAAGAACACAGATTTACATATCCAATGTTAAAGATTCGGTCAGAAAATTAACATAAGGTTTATTACATTACGCTGCGTTTACACTTATTGTTACAATAAAGGAAATATTAGTGGATTATAAGCCTAGTAATAATCTTTCTATTTATCAAAAATTATGAAATATAAAAGATTACAAATACGAAATATTAATAATCAAATAATAAGAACCAACTAATATAAAATAATCCAGAATAATTAACGCCACACGGATATGAGCCGTGAGGTTCATATCATGTACTTATTTCGCAAAGTGAACGACGTCAAAATCTAAGTCTACTTTATGTTCAGGTAAGCTAATTGCGACAGGACTTAATATTTAAAAATGGATCCGAACCATTGTGCAATTTGTCTCCACCAAGGTCGAACCCGAACATGGATTGCCTATCGCTTCCCTGTGAAATCTCCCTAAATAATGTTATTTATTTTTCCCGAAATAATTGGCGGCGTACTATAAAGGTTCTTATCGTTAAATGCGACAAGAACAGACAAGGTCTGTTGCATTTGATTTTGAAACACTAGAAGAACGAAATATGAGAATTGTTGCTTTTTGTTCATTTTTTGTTTTTACAGAAGCATTTTTCCAAGGTTTTCACTTTTAGTGTAATCAGCAGTATTATTAAAATTGTTAACAGTATGCAAATTGATAATGCACAAAAGCAATATCAAAAAGAATATAAAATACAATAATATGCTGTACTGTAGCCGATAAAATACTACTGTATTCTAGCCTTTATGTTTAAATGCAATAATTGAAATACGGGTTCATATTTTATTTTCAAAATGCCTTCTCTACTTCAATATAACTCTTTTGTACAAATTTTCAGAATATCATCGTCATAAGTATTCTACCACGAATGACATTGTTTTGTTGAAGTTAATTGATTTCATCCATACACTTAACATAATCCATAATCCATACGTGGTCTCCACTTAAGGTTTCACACTTAGTGTCCATCCTCTGAAAATGTTGGGACTATAGCACTGCGTAAAAGTGTAAAGATAGTTATGCATATGTGATATGCAGTTCATTATACGAGCTTCAACTATGAAGTAGAAACATTAAAATTACGCTATAAAATATTTGAATCATGCAAAACATTTACATTTTTCATTGTATCCACTAAATTGCTTATCTTTCACAGTTAATGAACATCTTCAGGTTTTACAATGTTTTCGTAAATAAATTTACATATTGTAAAAAGTGTGTATGTATGAAGATAAACTTACGTTTCCAACACTCACGCCATCTTTTTTTTTTTTTTTTTGTTTTTTTTACAGAAAGCAGAGTTATTCCTGGATATCTGTTCCCGTAAGTACTTACTAAACATTGTCATGCATATTTAATTCTAGCTCAAATTTAATGATATTCCATTATTGGAAATTATATTTCTTCAATCTTACTTGCGTGAACACAGATGGGTCTGTTTTGAATATTCAGTTGTTATTTTATCATTGTGATACTATGCTCTACTTTCACTACGGACAAAATTGTACAAATTAGCTAGTGTATGATCTTGTTTAACGCTGCTTTTCCATGACCGAAACTTTGAATTTCATTCGTGAAAATCTCAAAGCCTTCTGATAAATCTAAGTTATAACTTTGGATAAGTTATTCACAACATTTTGCCAGTTATTCCTACATGTTGCAGCATACTAT
Organism: Lepisma saccharinum; assembly: GCF_977018435.1. Classification (NCBI taxonomy): domain Eukaryota; kingdom Metazoa; phylum Arthropoda; class Insecta; order Zygentoma; family Lepismatidae; genus Lepisma; species Lepisma saccharinum. The sequence goes on along the minus strand of NC_139229.1, from coordinate 156,469,000 downwards.
TAATTTATTTGAAAATTCTCGTCAATATTGCCAAATAGTCAAACCTACGTATAATTCAAAAACCTACTAACTGAAATTACCTTCCCTCTCATTACCCACTCGGAGTCTCTTTTGTCTGTTTAGGACAACGAAATTCGCTCAAGGGGATGAAGACTACAGTTTGCAACATTCTCCAATATTCACTCTGTTGTTAATTATTGTTTATTGGAAATGGATAGAGCAATATGAATGTTGAACTTTCCTTGTTCAATACATCCACTATATATAGTAAATCATTTCAGTAAGGTTGTTTCATTTACGGAGATCTACCAGGTTGATTTGAATGGAATTCCAAAGGATCTCATTTGATTGATAAAGGGAATATTCTCTCAGAGAATTTACTTACTCGTAGAAGGCAAATAATTAATGTTGCAGTTATTTTTATAATGCAACATGTGAAATTCCAATATCTCCATTAAGTGCTTTTCTCTCTGTCAATTCTTGTATGTAAGTAATATGTATTATGCGAATACATCGCACTCACTCATGCATGCATGAACTTAAACCTCACCCCACCCCCAATTTATTTAAGTGACAACCTTGGTCCTTTTTTTTAGCTATTTGTCTGTTGCCACTTATCGCTTTGTGATATCACGACGCCACACATGACATGCCACTTCTAATTTTGACGTGAAATCACTTTGTACAGTCGACGGCAAAGATAATGGGTAGGCAAACTGACCATCTCTACTTTCATTCTTATTTTATTCTACATTAAGTATTGGGGTGTAAGGGGTACCTTCCACGTAGGCGCCCAAAAGTCAACCTCACTTCCACGTAGTGCACCCTGGACTAAAGACTAACGAGGCTCTGGCGACTGGCACTATGGCCAGTATAATTTTGTGTGTGTTGTCCTGTTTTTTGTCCTTGTGTGTGCTGAGTGCCCGTTTACAGCCTCAGCTTTTAACAAGTCAGAACATTTTAAGATTTTTAGTTATGCAACGTTAGAGTTGTACTTTGTAATGGTAAGGGGCTGGCCCCCGTATAATGTGACGGGAGCAAAATAGCCTAAGTGCTGACGCTCCCAAAATTTTAAATTCAAATTCAAATTCTACATTAAGTGTTGTTTTAAGGAACGGAATTCTGTTGGTGTGGAGTAGATATTGTCCTCTGCGTGTTGATGTTCTTATTTCAATTCGTTATCATTGTATTGTGTAAAACAGACTGGATGAAAAGGTGATGCTTTTGCAGTTGGGTGTACGTGTTATTTGCCACCTGTCAGATTGATGTGAAATCACACTATCTCAAATCACCACTATCAAGTCACCGTGCCACGTATCCCTTACACTTTTCATTAACCTATGTAATCATCGTGCCACGAATCAGTTTCCACTTCTGATTAACGTGTGTAGTCACAAGTGCAAGTATCACTTACCACTTATTACGGTGCGAAATTAGCGTGACACATATCACTTGTAACTTCTCGTTTTGATGTCAAGTCACTGAACCACGTGCCGCATTTGTCGCTAGTGGATTCTACACCCTCCACTTGCAGCTTTGGTGCGAGGCATCCTCAACTCGCAAACGGTGAAGTCACTTTGTGTATTGCCACTACGCGAGGGAGGCAACAGAGGAAGACCTGTTTATAATACTCGGGCGCTAACTGTGTGCTTTATCTTCAACCCCCCCCCCCCACCCCCGCAGTTCGAAAGCGGCATCAACATCTGTTCCCATGGTTACGCGCTGTTAGCCTTTGGATGAATTACCAAGTGTGCTATTGGTGCTAATCAACTTTTCCTCCGACTTCCAAGAACGGAATGGCAACAAACAATGACCTTTGATTTCCGAAATCGATTGGGATTGAAGCGGTGCTTGCTTTTTCCGTGCGAGAATCGATTTGAAAGATACTGTGGAGGGGAAATGGGTGGGATCACATTCCGTTTCCGGCAGATTGGAGTGTAGGTGGTGGTGACATAAATCACTTTACCAATTGCATTCCTGTTTCTTGCCTGCGTATCGAAATAATTTCTTTCTCTTTGCTTTTGTTTCGGCGTCTGCCCGCTGTGTGGCGCGAATAGGTTAGAATCGACCTATGATTCCTTCTCATTTCACTCTTTTCTTATACATGCAGCAACACATTGGGTAAAAATACAACATATTTTCACTGATCTCTGCAACATCCAGCCTAATAGAAAGTTCTCGCCTCTCAAAACGTACTGCGATGGGATATCGTTCCAGCTGTCCGTGATTTCCGCATGCCGACTCTCTAGCTCGTCTGTTGGAATACATCCTCGCTACTCTCTCAGCATGGTTATTACGATTGCCAATATTTTGAAAACTTCTAAACAATATTGAGACTTCCGCTCAGAACCACGCATGGTGCGAATATGGAAGTCCATTAACGTTGTAACAAATCTTCACACATTTACAAACATTCTATTACAATTTCCTCTAATAATGCAAAAAAATCGCTGACTATATATTGTAACAATGGCGTCAACTTATATGCGCCCTTAGTACCCGAGTCCACCCAAATTTGTAATAATAATGTTTCCCGTCCATATAGCACCATGCCATGAAGGAATATTTAATGAATATGGGGGTAGGGCCCCACACGTTCTCGATCTAGGCCATTTTGGAAGTGCAGCACGCTCCAGCCGCCTTTACTTCCAGGTACCCATTGATTTGAGACTGGGTGAGCCCCAGAGCTGCTTCATACGAGGACAAGGCCAGAAAAATGTATACCTTAGATCACCCACCCAGAGAATCAAACCCGGATCTCCCGCGTGGAAGTCAGGCACCCTACCATTATTATTATTTTTATTGTACGAGGAATAGCTCAATTGTAATATCTCTAGAAAAGGCATGAGATTCAATAGCTGAACTTGTGGAAAGCTACAATATGAACTTATGATGATGTATAAGATTGTAGGATCTATTTCATTATTTTATATTTATCTATTCAATTTTGTAGTTTTGTATCTCATATTTTGTCATATTAATGTACTTGGTTGTCATGCCATGTTCATCACTTAAATAAAACTATTATTATTTATTTGTTATCGTGTTAGCGGTTGATTGCTTATTGAAATTAATTAGCACATTAAAAAATATGTAAGAATGCGTAGTTGGTGTTGCAGGAAGAGCATTTCGCACAGAGTCCGCTAGATAGCGCACGGAATCGAGAGCTTCTTCGTTCGAGCGAATGACGCTCGAACAGGCAAAACCAGCGCTCGAAGCCCAGCAATACACGTATAATTTTAATTTGTCTCTGGTAGTGGGCCCTCAAATAAGGATCGTGAAGATAAAGACGCAGTGAAATTGAAACTTAAAGTGAGTATAAATGTAGTTTAGTCCATCTTACCAATACAGTGATATATGAAAATGAAATAAATGAATATGGGCTGAAACTCCCAGGACGGATATTTTATAGGCTACATAGGTGTGTGTACGATTATTGTCACATTAAAACGATTGTCACGCTCCAACGTAACACGCTCGAGCGTGAGAGACTCAAACGAGTAGGAGTGAGGGAAGGTGGTTTCATGCAGTACTATAGTGTTTTGTCAACTTGTAACTGAAGTCTTTGAGCTCACCCAATATTGTAAAGGTTTTATGACCAAGACACGTCATCGAAACCTTACCCGCTTTCAAAGAAAGTTGGCGATTGATATGTCCTTCAAATGACACTCACGCTTTACTAAGGCTCTAACTCGAATCCAGCTCATTGGTGTCTGCTGGTTGCAGAGTAAACCTCATTTCTTCGTTCATCTTTGTAGCAGTGGCGGTTGATTCATGATGAATTGAGAACTAAAAGTGGTAAACGTTGTAAGTGCCAAAAGAGAAAGTGTTGGGAAATCGCATCGTTCCACACATCAACCCGTAAGAACGTGCACACTAGTGACCTCTTTACACGCCCTTTGAACTACTTAGAAGGCTACCAGCCACATTTCACGTTTACATGCACAGCATGGCACATTTCACAGTTTAACGTGGAAAACTGTGTTTGAATTATTGTGGCACTACAGCGTTAACCAATTTTAGTCTTCATTTTTTTCAAAAAAGTGTCAATATGAGTAGGCAGATAATTTAGCCGTGGCCCATACCGACACACGACCATTGCAAAAATACGTACATGAATTGTTGACAATATTTGTAACGTTTTGTCTAAAACAAACCAAGTGCATCCAATTAATCTTTTCGTTTGGGTTGACTTTTTGGTTATCATATTTAGTGTTATTTTGCTACTTCTCTCACTGTTTCCTGCTGTTCACTTTTTAATGTTCTACATAGACAGCAGTAACTACTTTCTATCTTGCGAAATTTCAGCGAACTTTTGTACGAAGTTTCCACCAATGAACTTGCAATGCGCCGTGCTGCCATCTCTCGTCTTTTGTGTTAAGCTGGGTCATAGGAACAACGTGTGGTTAACAGCACCAAATCCGACCTGCCTAACCTACTCACGTATGCATCTAATAGCAGAAATATATGTGTACATGGTTTTGATAGGTCAGGTTTAGTGCTGTTAGTGCATTTTGCACAGCAGGCAGTAAATATATGACGTCACAACAACCAGTGCTGACAACTGGAGTAAGCAGGATTGTTTTTCGGAGGGGGCTTGAATTGTAAAGGTGAATATTACATAGCTGCTTTCTGTGGAGGGGACATACGCTATAAAATATTTCGCAATTACCATTTTTAATCTTCGTTTTAAAATTTGTCAACGATAAAATTGATAATCGGGGGCCATGTTAGGGAATTTTGCACCACTTTGGTTTTTCCCGAATTCTTTGCTGCTTTCATTTTGAAAATTTTGATTTTCTCAAAATTCCGGGAGACTGTAGTTACATCAGCCCCCCACCCTTGCGTACGCCAGTGGTTCCGACAATGTATCTCCTAATAGTTGCTAAAGCTTTCGCTACACGCTCGTATTGCTACAGTCTAAAATTCTACCTAACTCCTAATTTCGTGCCACCTTCTGTAGTTTGCAACACTAACACAGGCAGTGTGGCGTATCCAGCGGAGAAAGCGAGGAAAATACCTTTTAAAAGAATTCTTCACGAATTCCTGCTTCGTTTCCGCAAATCTGCAGATCAGTCTCTGGGGGGGATTGGATAGGAAAAGGGTAGGTGGCTTCCGGGATCCGAACGAGGAGGAGTTGGGGGGGGGGGAGGAATGATATTGGCTATGGATGTGTGAGGTTGCGGAGGAGGGAGGGGCGGGGGAGAACTCGTGTCACACGAGAAACAATCACCGCCCCCTCGAAACCATTCACTTCAATTCCTGGCTCCAATTCCCAACACAGATCGAAAATCGAATGGAAAAACAGGTTCCGTGCCTCTGGGAGAAGTGATGGAGAAGGGATTCGAATATGAGGCAAATAGGAAGATCCTTCACCTCCCGCAGTCACGCAGGGATACTTCTTTTTCCTCCCCAACGCTCGTAACCGAATAAAGGTAAAAGCGAAAAGCTCGTTGTAAGGAGATTTATTAAAGCCGATGTGTTGAGGAAAGCAGGAGCATAACTAGAAGCAGTTTGCCGGATTGCATAAAAATAAAAGCAAAAAGTTGTTATACGAGGGTAGATCGAAAAGTCTGGCATTGAATTTGGAAGCAAATTGTGCGTGTGGAAAATTATTGAACTGCGGTACTTCTGTATAAGCATGAGCGATAAATGATGAAGGGAACAAAAGCTGGTCTCTCATGTGCCTTACAAAGCCAAGTAAACTGGGTTCGAACCGCATGGGCATTTCCTATACTTATATTAATTCGTAATTCATTCACATTTCATTCTTATCGCACTTAACCTAGGAAAGTAGAAACTACCTAATAAAGCAGAAATTGAAATACGAAAGAAACAGGAATATGTTCTATAAAGACTATAAAGGTTAATCCTCATTATTTCAGAGAGAATTTCATGTCTTAGTAGAGAATATTCGTACGGGCTAGGTTAATCAATGTGTCCCGAATCCACATAGCTCGTGGTGAGTAGCTATAATGAAATTAAAATAATCATATCTACCGTGGAGAAATTAACTTGGAAACTAGATGGCAGTGTGTGCTGACTCGATATCTTCACCGAATGTCCCATGTTCGAGTCCTGACCTAGGCATGGATTTTTCTTGGCTAATTTCATCTCCCGTCTTCCTGTGTCCTCTCTATCAGGCTGCATCTCTTCCTCGGTATTTCAAACTCTCTCTCTCTCTCTATTCCTATCACAGTCTCACTCCTTCTATATCCCTTTCATTCCTACTCTTTCTCTCTAGTCCTTCTCTCGGTCATCTTCTTTTCCATCCTCTCTCTTTGTTCCTCATTTCCCACTCTCTATTTCCCATCCTTTCCGCTCTATGTCCTAACTCTTTCTCACTCCTTCTCTATGTCTTTTTCCAAGTCTCTCTCTCTCTCTCTCTCTCTCTCTCTCTCTGTGTGTGTGTGTGTCTGTCTGTCTCCGTCCCGCTTTCCACTACTTTCTGTCCCTTTTCATCTCTCCTTTCTCCGCCTCTCATTGTATCGAGATGCTCCTCTACTAGTCAGCTATACTTACAAATAAAGAAACATTATATCCTGTTCGTAATCCTGCAGGGCGAAAATTAACATTCAAATGTTAATCAGCATGGCTAGGTTGCTGCGGGCCTAGTATTCTAAAATGTGAACAGATTCTGTAGTCAGGCACATGTGAGCAACGCACTTGCCACTCCGGCCAGATACGATATCGATCACTGCTCTCTGCTGGCTAGTGCCACGGCTCAGTGACTGTAACTTGCCGTGTAAGGAACTGAAAGATTGATTACGCTCTGATTTTTTGGTGCTGTGTTCACTGGCGTACGCAGGATGTTTTTTCTGGAGGGGCTGGATTGTAAAGATGGGTAGTACATAGCTGCTTTGCGGCATACACAATAAGATATTTCGTATTTTTAGAACCTTTCACTCTCAAAAATGACAATCGGGGCCCATTTTCCGAAGAGTTTGCATTTACTACTCCGGTTTTTCCCCGAGTCCTTCACTTCTTTTATTTGAGAATGATGATTTCCTCAATTTCGGAGGGGGCCTGTAGCCTCATAAGCCTCCCTCTGCGTACGCCAATGGCCGTGTTCAATATTTCGGCGATATCTTTATCCGCGGGATCATTATCATCTGAAAATGGCTGTAGTTGTGCGATTGAAGACTTGTTGGTAAAATCGTTTATTGAAAGAAATTTCACAAAAAAAAGTTTCAAAAGCACGACCAACATGGACAGGTCAATGATGGGGTTACTACTAGGATTGCTTGAAGTTTACGAGAGGCCAATGATATTACGCGTTCGTTACGGTAGTTGAGGTAAGGAAAGACACTCTGCAGCCTCCCCCAAATGAAGCGATGTAGTTTGCACTCAAGGTAGTTGAAAAGGACAAAGCGCGAATTGAAGACCCAAAATACCCAACAATGCGGAAGACCACGGATGACAATCGCGACAAATTTGTACCCTCTGCCCCGCTTCCGCCCACCCCGCGCAACAGAAGTGGTTGCGTAATTTCGACGGACACAAAAAGATACACGAGCCGTCCCATTGTTTCCCGATAGCCGGTCTGGGGGCGGCGTATAATTCAATCTGTTAAGTGAACGAGCTCCGAATGGCGCGCTTTATCTTTTCGTGTGGAATCCAGCCCGTGCACACAGCGACTGTATACATATTGCGAGCCGTCTGTTTTTTTTTTAGTGGCGAGATAAATGAGGGTGGGGGGCCCCCATCGCGGTTTTAGAGGTCGGTGCTGATACAATCTTCAATGGGCGAGAGTTGATGGCTGCGACGTATAAGTGACATCACATGAAAGAGGCGACCTTTCTGGCATGTGAAATTTTCCGCGAACATCACACACGCGCAATCCTCCCCACACCCCCGATTTACAGTACGCTCTGCGTTGTACTCCTGCGCGCCACCGCAATCGCCGCCTCGTTGGGCGTACACCCCTCACTGTCGAAGGTTTCGGGTTCGATTTAGTTTGTCGCTCTTGTGCCACTTTCGGCTAATCTCAACATTGGGGTTAATGGTGATAGGGTGAGTTGGCTGAAGGGACAATTATAAATACAGAATAATTTTAAAAAATGGTGCAACTTTACACAGTTATTATGACGTAGCTATTTGCGATAGAAAATCAAACAAGGCCTCAATATAAAGAAAAACTCTGGAAGTTTTCTTCTCACTAAGTGGGCTTATGCTGCTTTGCTGCTGTTCCACCCGGATCGCCAGTGTTGCAAAATGGCTAGTGACCAGAAGAAGGTGTATTATGTGTTGGAGCCAGCGATGTGCGTCTACGCGTAAACAACGATAGTCTACATTCTACACGTAGACTATGTTATACACGTAGATTACGTAATCTTTGTAAACAACATGGAGAAAGGTGATTACTTAGTAAAGAGCGCCGTAGAAATAAAACAAAATTATACTGCGTATCAGTTGCTGATGTGTGTGGAGAACTTTTCATACTCCTTCTTTCAAATTCGAACAATTCCTCACCTAGGAAGAAACCTAATATAGGAAATATTCTAGTGTTTTATGGGAAAATGACCACTCTTGCCTCACGACTGCCATCTGTTGTTGTTTTTTGCACACAATTTATCTTCTTTCATAGTTGATAATAGAAGACTAGAGAAATTTTGTTCTAAATAGGATTCTTTTCATTTCGTTAGGAACCAATATAGTTGAAAATGTCACTTTCCTTTCATGAAACCCTTGAAAATTAATTTTAATGCACTTTAGATTGTCTACGTAGTCTATGTAAACTACAACCCAATGTAATCTACGCGTAGATTACGTGTAGACAACGCATGTAGACGTAAACTTATAGTCTACGGCACATCACTGGTTGGAGCTATCAAGAACTGATTCAATCACAATGGTGACAAGACATTTCCATATGCGTTTTGGTAGTATATATTCCACCCTTCCGAAAGATTTGCCAAAGTTACAACTGTGAATTGTTAGTGTCTTCGAAACCATGAACAATGACTTGCTGTCTCGTGCATAGCAAGTACTTAATTATCGTTTGGACGTTTCCCACATTACACGTGGTTCCCATGTTGAATCTTTGTAATGTGAGTCATGTGAGTAAAACTTCCACAGTTTTTCTTCAAGTTGATGCCTTGTCTGATTTTCTATTATAAATAGTAACGTCATAATAACTGTGTAAAGTTGCACCATTCATTTTTAATTACCCTGTATATATGGACGACACAAATTCTTCAAAGATGATCAAAGATCAACCTTCGTCGCGGAGTGGTTATCACAGCGCACCACGACGCCAGGGGTTCCTGATGCGAATCCCGACCTGTGCGTGGTTGTTCGTTGTGAGTGTCCCTTCATAAATTTCATCATATCACTGCTCGTTCTCATCTTCGCGATTAGCCAAAAGTGGTAGAAAAACCAAGTAAAATAAACCAAATCAACCAGTCAATCAAAGATCATATCCAGGCACCAGAGCCTCCGTTAGCATCAAAGATACAGCCCAGGGTGTACTACATGCAAGGTAGGGTTGAGTGCCTTCTGTGAAGATCACCTATTGTATGCCCAGTGTTGGGCTCGAATCTGGTCTAAGTATTGGTGTTATTTTGTGAGAACATTGTATAAAATGTTGGTGTTGAAACAACACAGACAGTTCACCCAGAAGATTAACGTTCAACTTCGTTGTTTGAAACTGTATTGATTACACCACCATTAATCTGTGTTATTTACATCACTGAAGTTAAAAACCTTAACCAAAATGGGGTGTGAATCTTCTCGGACCACACCCTATCGTTTCAACACAGATTTCTTTCCAGTGCGTTTATAATTTTTTTCTAATCGTTATTAATTCTCACATTCGCGATTACCTTAATTAGTAGTGTGCAAAATTCAAGGTGTCTACTAGCCAGAAAATCCTGGAAAAGTCGGCGAAATTACTTCTGCAAAATCTGAAAAATTTTTAATCTGGAAAATTTGTAGAAATTTAATCTTTCTCTAGGAAAATCAATGTGTTTGTACTAGGAGAACTCTCACAGTATAAAATGCTTAAATGTCAGTAGCATCAATGGATAAATTCGCTATAGCAGGCGTTACTCATCCAATGAGAATCATCTGTAAAGGGTTAAGTTCATTTCATCTGATTCCCACGTTTAATAAAGGTCTCAGTCCATAACAAGTGCTGCTTGAATGTTACTGGACACTGCCATTACTTATTTATTGGATTACGATTACGTCAGAGTCATTCTTCTTAATTCCAAATGGTTTGGTAATTTGAATTTTTGTTGTCGGTATATCAGTGAAAGTGACTATTCTGCAAATAAAAGAAGTTACGTTTTACATTTATTGTGGAGAAACTGTACTTCACTTTGATGTACTGAGTGTCATAGGGGTGGGACACGGGAAATAGTACAAATGAAAACACCGATAACAAAAACGGTATGCTAGGTATAAAAAATATATTGACGTCTGTGCATATAGATACGTTACCATTATGGGCAGTGGCAGCGATTGGGTTACAAAACTAGGGGGAGAAGGTGCCAGAACTGGGGGAGGGTGGGGCAAGAATAGTTTACTTTCCCTTGGTAGATTAGGTTTAGCATAATGCGGGGTCAAAAGTGGCAAAAGGTTGGGGCAATTGCTCCCCCTCGCCCCCCTAATAGCCGCCACTGATTATGGATTCACCAAACAACATGTCTATGCACTAAGCCAAGAACCAACTTCATGCACCACATCTAGACTTTGAAAATAACATCGGGCAAATAACCCCAAGCTGCGAAGCCCTATCACCTGGCCGTAGGTGTTGCACAAATTGCAACAAACGTACTATCGTCTCTTATGCTTCCTATAGGTGACCAAATCCGTATGACATCGATGTTTCTCCCACTTTAATATCATTCTTCTGTCTTAAATCGGGCAATAGGTGTCCACAGCCTGAATACGCCAATGGCATATGGCGAAATAATTGGCAGACCTTTGTGTCGCGTTTGTGCACGACAGGTGGCGCTGCAGCACTTTCTTTTGTAAAGAATTGCTACTTGTTATTGTACTACTTCCCGTGGTTCACCCTGTAGTTCAAGTAGAAATTTTATATTAAACACGCTAGGAAAAAGAGCTGTGTTTTTAACTTATGTCAATGTGTACTGTTATAAGTGATTATTAGTACTTATAACTTTCTCACTGTAATTTTCTGGTGGTGTTAGGTTAACTGATTGTTAGGAACGTGGCACCGATGCGGTCACCGATAATTCATTGCTTTTAATCCAAAGTTACTGTTCGGTTTCTCAGTTACTACTTCTCCTGTGAATTGAATATTCTAAAATATGGGATTCTCAGTATAACTGTATCTAAAATATAGCGACCTCCTTCCAGAGAAGTTCACGTACACTAATTTAATGGGTGAAAGAAAGAAGGCAAAGATTCCACATTTTGGTCATTTTGAGCTGAGATAGCCATTTTTTTTTACTTAAGCTACGCTGCTTCAACTGACACAGAGAAAACAAACATCCTCCCTCTCGGCACGTAGTAGTAGTCATTGAGGGGAAGAAGGAAAACATTCCTGGAATGTTTTGCCCTTTAGCTCTCAGCACAGACAAGAAGCAGCCAACATTTAAAGTAAAAAGTGTTTAAAATCAACAAATAGTCAAGTTTTAGCAATGGAGGCCTTCTCTATTTATGAAGAGCGCTAGAAGCTTGCATAGCAGGGAAGTGTTTCAAATTAGCAAGTACAGGCATCTCATGTAGTAATAAGAAGAAAAATGATATGTGACAGCACACGAGTTTATAGACTGCACAAGTTCTACAAAGACGGTGAGATTGTGCTTGCTACTACTAATGATTATGGTGGGAAAGTTCCAATAAACAGCAATAATTTTAAAAAATAAAAAAAATGAGGATGTGGCTATAATTGGGCAGTAAGTACCAAACGTCTGGAAAGACTTGTATGACGTCATTTTATCATAGTCTGCATCCATGCAGTCTGCATATGATGAACATTCTGATAGTGACTATCAGTGCTGTATATTCATTACGTTCATGTTGGAAGTTCACCACTATTTGAAGAAAATGTTGTGTTACTCAAAATGTATTAAGGAGAATTTTAATGTAAATATTTTATTTGGTCAGAACACTTATCTTGCATTCATAGTAATGTTAAATCAAATATTAACTTGGCTGTAATATTTAAAAACTACATTTACGTTCAAATGAGAACGAATAGGAAAACATTCCACGATGTTTTTATGACTGTGTTCATACTTACGTGCTGGCCCCCGTAGCGGAGTAATTAGCACATCGCGCTACAGCACCAGGGGTCCCGGGTTCGAATCCCCGCCTGGGCATGGATATTTGTGAGTGTCCATTCATGAATTGCATCATATTATCGCTCATTCCCATCTTCACAAATTAGCCAAAAGTGTCACAAAACGAAGTAAAATAAAGCAAATCAATCAATCACACTGAAAAAATATATATCGGTGTTAAAACAACACAAACAGTGGTCCCAGGAAGTCTACACTCCATTTTGGTCAACGTTTCACCTCAGTGGTGTTGAAATAACACAGATAAATGGTAACAATCAACAATGGTAACACATTTTCTAAAATGTTGATTGTTACCATTTATCTGTGTTATTTCAACACCGCTGAGGTGAAACGTTGACCAAAATGGAGTGTAGACTTCCTGGGACCACTGTTTGTGTTGTTTTAACACCGATATTTTTTTCAGTGCATTAAGTGTGTGGACAATTTACAAAAGGTATTGCTTTATAATTATTGTCCAAGCTTTCTATTGTAATTTCACAATAGAAAAGATTTTTTTTAATTAATAAAGAATTTTGAACCCCAGAACATTTCTTTGACTTCCTAAAAATTATACTCTGTCGAATCTGTTCCTTCTTTCTCTCACCCATTCAATTGATCAAATGCAAATTTTGATTCTTGGGCTGGAAAACCTAGAAAAGTGCCTACAACTATCGGTCTCGTTAGGAGACTTTGATATGATATGGTTCTAAATAAAGCGTTATTTTTATGCAGCTTAAGTGGAAGGAGCTGCTGCCCCCGTGAGCTCCGCTTTGCTTGCCAGCAATTGAGGTTGAGCTCACACATCGCAAATCTAGGAACGATCGGGTCTCTTAAACTTTCAATAAAAGTCACAGCGTTGGAGAATAAAGATAAAAATCTCATCGGTGTGTATTTTTTAAGACCTTGCTCCTCAACACAAGATGTTAAGGAGAGAGGGGCACGATCCCCAGAGGGGCCCACAGCAACATGTCGACTAATCGATAGCGTTTGTAATGGCCCCCGCTTTCCAGCAGCCGCTTCTAAGAGTGCAAAACAAACTCTAAGAAATTCAGGAGACACAACACCAGTTCCGGCACAGAACCGGAGATTTATTGCTCGCCCTGTTTTCCTCCCAACTCCGTTTTAAATGACCTACGATAGGCAGTAAAGCCCGGAACATAAACCGGAAGGCAAGCTTCGGTAATCACTTTATGACATTCTGCGATGTTTTACACGGAATATGCTCTTTTATTCAGCATGTTTTCCCTCCCGTCTCAAACACGACGTAAACTTGTTTCAATCTTTTCTCCCCTACGCAACATTTGACTACTTACCACTTCTATCTGGCTGTAAAACCCTCTCGAAGGTTCGAGACTATGGCCCTGCTGCTCGTGCACTTAAAATGAACGACATCTATTGGGCGGGAAGGGATTTAGAAACAAAAGAAGTGCGAGTTAAACTGAGGAAACAATATTGTTGCGGGTTTAATTTCTTGCAGAAGCAATTTCGGTGGATCGCTTGACAGGGACGCGAAGATGTTTAGGGAACTTGTCTTCAAATTACATTGTAAGATCCAGTGTATCAAAATGAAATATCTCTTTCAAGTGTATTTGTCACAGCAAACATTGTATACTCTGTCCCGGTTAACTCTGGAGCAAACGAACGAAAACAAGTCTCTGCACAAGTAGTGACGCGAGACGACTCGACCAATGAACACGTGAGGGGACGGGATTGCGTGGAGGGGTGTGACAGCAGCGTGTACTACTTCGATCTGCCCACTTGATCCTGCGCGGCCTTGCTCCAGAGATAGGAGAGACAGAGTATAGATGTCAATATAGTGTAAAAGTATAATTCCCGCGTGAAGAGCACGTGCAAATTGTGGTTGGAATCCTCGGCAATAATACAGAAAAAAAATGTAATTTTGAAGAACAGCTGTGCATCAAATGTTTACTTAACAATACCTTATGATGATTAAAAAGTTTTTTTATAAACTTTAAACTACCTAAATTAATAGTACCCTGTCCCAGCTAACTGTAGAGCAGGGCCGCGCATATCGGCAGAGGAGGAGGAGGAAAATCGAGTGATGAAAGCGCAGCGTTGCCAACCGTACGGTCCTGACCGTACGTGTAATGACGTACGGTCCACACCTTAGTCCGTACGCTAAATGCACGGCTTGTCAAAATTTTCTCTTGTAGTTTTATCCCTAATATTTCCCTAAGAAATTCTTAAACCAATGGTACGGACCTGGAGACAAAAATACGGTCCGTTTGCCATGTGCGTTCGGTATTATCCTTTTCAAAAGTTTGCAACGCTGCATAGCGAAGAAGGAAATCAGGAAAACTCCCGTCGCCCATTACACAATCCCGTTTCTCTCACTGTTCATTGGTGGAGCCGTCACGCGCCACTACTTGCGCAGACACTTATTCTCGTTCGCCTGGTCTACAGTTAGCTGGTACGGAGTTTAGTTTCCGAGTTGTTAGAGGTCCAGTTCTTTTTTTTAAATAAATTCAATTCCGGTCCAGGAGGGAAAATCAGCAAAGTGAAATGAGACTGTAGAACCTTTTTATCTGTATAGTATTTCAATTCGGTCCAGGAACCTTTTCTTTCGTATCAATTTCAAGACTGTCCAGGAATTTTTTTCCCAGATCAATTTAAATACGGTCCAGGAACCTTTTCCCCGGATCAATTTAAATCCGGTCCAAGTTCCGTATTGAAATGCAACAATACTTAACGTGGACCGAATTTAAATTGTGCCGGGGAAAAAAGGTTCCGGTCCTGTTTCGGGACCCAATAGAAGCCATTAGAATTTATGGTATGCTGGACCTTTAAAATCCCTGCTTAGTTTCCTATGTCGTTGGAAGCATTGCGACGCCAATGGAGTGTCGGAGAATTCTTCGCTGCAAGGGTTATTTGCAACTCCACAAATGGCCTCTTTCGCCTGCTAGCAGAAATATCTTCCCATAGGTTTATCAAAATATTCAATTCTTATTGTTCCACAGCACCTATCAACTTTAAACATGTTTTAGCCCACTTTGCTTAAATTCAATTCGAGGAATCTAGAAACCATAAGAATGTCAACTCAAAAGTTTTTGATTTCCCCGCAGTTATCGTGGTATATAAAAAAACGAGTACCTGCATCTTCTTTGGTCACGCGGCCTTAATAAACAGACACGAACAACTTTTCTGAGCTTCATTTGTAGCGATGTTGTGAAATTGCTATGGGTTTTCTGAACTCCAAATTATCTTCTAGGCAGAAATATCACCAGAATTCGCAACGTCCATTTTGAAACGCCCTACCAATATTTTTCAAATGTAAAATCATACCAGACAGCTAAGATAATGTAGGAACATCAGCCCAGAAGCTACTGCTTCTGGCAACAAAAATTGGCTACAGTAAAATTATTTTCGTAACATCTCTGGCTGTAATGCATTTCCAGCTAGGGAGCGAATCACAATTCCCGAAGCCTCCAATCAACAAGTGTGCCCCTGACGTTATTCTAACCCAGCACCTATCACAAACCCTCTTGCTCACAGTCTAGGCTCGTGGTAGGCTTGCTAGATAGCTCAACTCGTGCGCCACCCTGGAATTGCCTCTTTGGACTCTTCCTATTGTTATTACGATCCATATAGCCTACTTCAATTTCTAAAAAAAGACCTGCAAAATGCTGATTCAAAAAAGATAAATGTTCTCCATTGACTTGTCAGTATGTCTACACAAAAATCGAAAGCTAACAATAGAAGGATTCTTGATTTTACAATGTCTCTGAAATTATTGAGGCTTCAAAAATATGAAATGTGGTGATATGAAATAGTTGTGTAGTATTAATGTTATGTGATCTATAGATTTTTGATTGTCCATACTGTTTGTCTTTTCTAGTAAACATATCCATTGTCGACAAGATGAATGCATCTTCAGACTTCATCATTTTTCTTCATGCACAATTATGGATAATTGTAAGGCATTGTTTCCGAAATAATCAGCAATTAATTGTTGTGTTAATAGAATCAAACAACATGTTTGAATTAGTTTGTTAATTCAAATACAAGGCCGCTCATAAAGAAACCGAACTGTCAAAAAAAATGTAGACAGGTACCGTATTCTGGCAACACTGCCAAGAGCTATATCTAAACTTCCCGTCAGTATATGTTTCAACCTGTTACAGGCAGTCGGTATCGGGGCAAGCCTGCTTCAGATGCAGGTCTTGTGCGTACAAAATATGCTCACCAAGATGGAACAACGTTACAGCATAAAGTGTTGTTACAAATTGGGTAAATCGTTTACAGAAACGTTACATATGATACGGGCAGTGTATGGTGATGCAGCATTATCAAGAACCCAGGTGTATGACTGGTACAATCGTTTCAAAGGTGGACGTGAAAGCGTGGAGGGTGAACCAAGATCAGGACGCCCTTCAACGTCAAGGAATGACGACAATGTGAAGAAGGTTCCCAAGGACTGATCCACCATGAATTTGTCCCTGAAAACCAAACAATCAATCAGTGGTATTTCAAGGAACTGCTTGGTCGACTCAGAAACAGGATGATGCGGGTTAGGAAGGACCTCTGTGATTCTGGCCAATGGTTTTTGTTACACGATAATCCTCGACCTCATACCTCATTGTCTGTACAACAATACCTTGGTAAGCATTCAGTGACAGTGATCAATCACCCTCTATATTCTCCGGACTTATCGCCTGTTGATTTTTTCCTTTTTCCAAAACTTAAGATTGCTATGAAAGGGCGAAGATTTGATGACGTCGCGCACATTAAATCAAATGTTACGCGTATTTTGCGAACACTTACTGTCAATGACTATCAACAGTGTTTCCAAGACCTGTACAAACGCTGGTCAAAGTGTATTGCCTCCTCTGGCGACTACTTTGAAGGCGATAAAGTCATTTGAAGGTAATTACTTGTTTTCTTTCCTAAAAAAAAAAAAGATCTATTTTTTTTTATGGGTGAACCTTGTACTTTGGAGTAATATTATTGAATTTATTGTGGACAACGTCTTTAGCAACAGCCGACATTCATTTTCAAAACTTGAATAAAAAGGAATTTAGAAGTAAAATCTGATTCAATAGAGGAATTTAGAAACAGGTTTATTCAGGTACTTTATGCTACTTTTTCATTCATAAAACTCTTATCCTCCCGTCTATCATTAAATAGTGTAAAGATTGGCCGCACGTCTCCAGGAGTCGTAAGTTCGAGCATGAACGTCCTTTGAGTGGCATTTCATCAAGTTCATCATATCATCACTCATCTCCATTGTCGCGACTAGTCAAAAGTGGCAGAAAAGCGACGCTAAATAGCAAAAGAAAATCAATTCTTTTCTACCAGGTTGAAATTTACGGAACGATTGCCGATAGAGCTATTGTGGTTCTGCATGGACCCCTTACATTAAAAGAGATACACTGACAGAATTTTAGAAAACAATGTTAACCCATGTGGATGTAAAAGACACGAAACATCAGATTAGTGGAGAACGTTGGTGAATACTGAACTGCATAATAGAATAATTGAATCATAAAGACTTTGGTGGTTGTTAGGCTATGCAGCGCACATGAAAGAAGACAAAAAAAAAGTTTACAGGATTATTGTGCAAACATAGTGGTAAGAGATCTGTTGGAAAACTAAGACGAAGATGAATTATTTAGTATTAGCATGGATGGACCTGAAGGGAACTAACAAGGATTGTCAAGATCGGATTGATTTTATCCAGGATGGGATACGGATAGAAGACTTATGGAGTCCGCGGTTTGAACGTGTCGAAGAGCTAGTTTAAATAATTATGCACATTTCTTCAACTTCTTATTGAAAATTCAAAGTATAAAAACTAAAAATCTTGTGAAATAATTAATCAATTTCGATCAAATTTGAAGAAATGTTAATGGTATATTTTTCTTTTATCTCTCAGTGATAGAAAAACCAGTAAAGGGATTGCACAAATAACAACGATAAATTTCAAAATACAAAATGACAAAAGCGTAACAAAGTTGATAAAGTGCGTATAATGGAAGTGTCCAGTTGAACTTTGTTGGTGCCACAAGAGAGCTGTTATGAATAACACGTCCCTTTGTAGGGTTGTTGAAGCCTTATTTATATTAATGATACACAACATTTGCAGCAAGCAAAGTGGGTTTTACGGCAGCTTCCCCTTGTAGACCAATGAGCGAAAGGTGAAATCGAAACAGAGCCATTAATCGAACTCGCTCTTTGTAGGAACTTCTAATGTAACGCACGGACCAATTTAGTTCTAAAAGCCGATAATCATTTTTCATGCAACGTTTGCCTATATTGGAGACCGTGTTATTGGACAGCATTCACGGTGTTTCTATTAAATGGTCGTTTCCGCTTAGGAGAGTACAAATGCGTCAGGTCATTTTGAGGAAAATTGTGTCAGTATGTCTGGTATATACGTATGTATACGTAGCCTATATACACACACGTGCACACACAAGTTGAAGCCGCTAATAGCATAGAAATGAATAATAAATTGCATAAAATCAAGGACACCCGCAGGATTACTTCTCAGGGGGGGGGGGGCAGTAATAGAAACTTTTATTATTAATATTTTTGTGGTTATTATTATTATTACCACCACCACTACTACTACTACTTATGTTTTCTCAAAAGTTACATACATTTCTAATTCCCTTATTCTGTGTATTTATATAGAATTTGCATAACTGGATATTTAACATATTAATTCATGTAGGACAAAAGCTGTTTTTTTTATAATTAGATAATAAGTGTAAAATAGACTGTAACCTTAAATGTAACCCTACTTTAACAAAAAATAATAATAATAATAGTTGCTATAACTTCCTGTGTCACAGAATTAATATTCTTTTGTTACAAAATATCACTACAATTTCACCATTCGAATTTATTTAACACTTTCTAGAAATCTCAGGGGGGGGGGGCAATTGGCTGTCTGCCCCCTTCCTGCGGTCGCCCTTGAACAAAATATCAATGTTACTTCACAAAAACCCATGGGGAGAGTTTGCAAGTGTGGGTCGATGGTCAGCGTAAGGCATTACGAAGCCAGAGGTCTCAACTCTTTTTCTTGGTTCAGATTGTTCCAACTTTTGTTATCTAATTTTCTCCTCCATACTCTCTATTGTTCCATCATTTCCTCTTTCCTCGTCATCTTCTTCAATCTATCATTTGAGCCTCCCGATGGTCTTGTTGTAACGTTTTAAAACAAGTGGTCCCCGCTTCGATACCCGGTGGAGGCACGCCGTTGTTCGGTTCCCATATAAAAGTCTAGTCACGAGTAGCCTCATAAAATGAACTTAAAAACTGAAAACTCAATCGTTCTTTTGTTTTCTTTGTTCTTTCCTGTTATTTTATGAATTCTAAGGTTTTTGTTAGGGCATCATTGAGGTCGCCAGAGATGAGACAGAAGCCTGCACACCACAAATAGGAAAAACTATACAATATAATTTATTTTAGCAAATATATGCATTCTGCATCGTATTTAGGAGTGCATAAAGTGACTCCCCCTTCCCTAAATCACTTCTCTCTGCCTCCGTACCCATCTTTTATGCCACAGTCACTGTCCCAAAGCAGTACTGGGAATTCTCGTTATGGAATGCTGGGAGGAAAAGAGTGAGATCTCGTATTTTGAGCTGTTTCGTTATGTTCGCTCTTTCATCTAGAATCATCATTGTCGCGATTACTTATAAAGAAAGCGACCAACAATAACCAAAATCACAATTCACGAGACAAATAATCACAGAGATTGTAGACTTAAATAAACATCACACGGTTTATTTTCACTTTTAGAACTTGTACGTACCTTTTCTACCGTCTACATTAATCGCAAAAGAGCAAACAAGATGATACTTCCATGCTTTAGACGAGCAGGAATCAAACTAAGACCCTTGGCTTCACAGTGCTCTACTGTGACTACTCCATCACAGAGGTTGGCTAACTAAAACACTGAAATTTTAAAGTATCACATCACTTTTTTCTGTAATTGTGTTGGTTCCGAAAATATTTTTGTTAAGAGTAACGTTAGTTACTTTATGTTGTTTGTGTTACTTTGTTATACTCAAAAGTGAACAGTTTATTCGCTGGAACAAAACCTCAGTAACTTCCTTAACTCTATTATCAGCGCTTACTTCGAAAAGTAACTGAAGTACGAATACATATATCGTAATGCTACAAGGCAATAGTAGAACAACAATTGCGCATCATGTAAAATATGTTCCTAAACTTTCAGCAATAGTTCGACAGGCTCCCAGCCAATATACTCTCTCAACGTGCCAATTCGAAATCATTTGTACCCTGTGCATCAAATGTGGTTGCATGGCAATGGAAGCCTTAACTAAACAATACAAAAAAAATCACACTCAAGTACATAAGATTGCATAACATTTAAGGATATACTTCATCAAACTGTTAAAAGAAAAATAATTGCTTTCGCAGAAGTACGACTTTTCACACTGGCGGTGCAAGTACTAATAAGTTATATTTGACGTTGTAACTATCTATGAATTTCTGATATTGTGCGAGATTTATTGGCGCTTAAAATTAAACGTGACTTATTTTGGCGAATGTGGATGCACTGTTAGCGAGATTTCATTTTAACAGCTACACAAAACACGTTCACCATGCAATGAACGTTCATATTAGTGAATAATGAAAATATTGTGCCAAAGGTGTGTATAAAGTTTGAACCTCCCCCAACAAAAAGAAACTTAAACTGTCTCCTGTTCTTTCTGAAATTATCTCTCCGACTGTTGAGGATGTTAAATGTGGAAGTACGGTGACGTCACAACAGATTAAAGCTTTAATGTCACTGGCGTACGCAGGGGGTGAGCTGATGGGGCTCCAGCACCCTCCGAAATTTAGAAAATATTTTTTTTTAAAAGAAAGTAGTGAAGAACTCTGAAAGGGAAAACGACAGTGGTAAATGATCGCGGTACAATTTTGAAGAACTTATAAAACAAAGGTTAAAAATTGCAAGAACTTTACACTTCAAAGGCCCTCCAAAAACAAAAAATCCTGCGTATGCTACAGCATACTATGGACTGTTAAAAAGCGTTTGCAGGCGCCAATTCGGAAGCCGAACGCGTTAAGTGGTTGACGTTTGATCTCGCCACCTAAGTTCTCGAGTTGGAATGCCCTGGAGATGGATGTTGTTTATGATTATCCCTTCATCGCTTTCACTTCATGTTCATTTATCATCATCATCGCGATTGGCCGAAAGTTGAAGAAAAGCGACATAAAATAACAAAAATGCAAGATATGGTCTACAATTTTTTTTTTAAATAATTGTATTTGTATCACAAAAAATTAGTTTCGAAATTCATTCTGAGAGACTCGGAATTTTCATTGTCGGTAGAGTAACTAACTTGATTTTACAATTACACTTATTCCTCGGCTCGCGCTAAGACGCCAGGGGTCCGTGTTCGAATCCCGGCCTGGGCAAGGATGTTTGTGAGTGTCCAATCATCAATTTAGTCATATCATCACTCATCCCTATCTTCGCAAATTAGCCAAAAGTGGCACGAAAAGCGAAGTAAAATAAAGCAAAGTCAATAAACAATAAACAATTATACCTCGGCTTTGATTTATTGTTATATTGTTCAGAAAGTCATTACGTGTCTCTTAATCTTTCTTTGAATTGTATCGATTGTTGTAACGTCCAGTCTAATTCATAGGAAAGCAGTGAGGGAAGTTTTCGTGTCGGAAATGTTGATTGTTATCGCACGATATAAACGCAACATTCAGACATTTCGGGAATCTTTTTCAAAATTCTGCAAATAAAGGAGTCGTCTTTGATTGTTGCATGGTCCCATTCAATTTTTAAAATGAGATGAGTTTTTCCATGGAAATGTTGATTGTTATCGCATAGAGCGATAATCAGAGATTTCGATATCTTCGAAACATGTGGCAAGCGTGGCTTGCTGCAATGTCCAGTCCAATTTAAATGTTTCAATACAAATGTTGATTGTTATCACACGCTGCGAGCGCAACAATGAGAGATTTTGAAATCTCAAGAACTTGTGGAAACTCAACGATTGCAGCGTGGTGACTTACGTAACATGAGTTGGGCTAAGCCGGGTAAAATTCAGAAAGAAAAAGTAAGTTCTCCTACCTTTCAGTCGTTGCGGTCACACTGCCCGATGCCTCGTACGATGCGAGCTGGAGGAAAATTATCGGGGAATCCCGCGTTCACAACTTCCCGCGAGGATACTGAGTCTGTGGAGAAGGCTTCCGTGGGGAGTGCCTGTCCGTCCGTCGATCATGCGCACTGGGGCCCCCAATAGATCCCCCCACCCGCGCCCCTCTTCTGCTCCTGTTGCATCTCGCCTCCTCCCCCGCTCCCCCTATCGACGCTACGTCATCCAAAACCGACCCCTGCTTCAGACAAGGCTATTAGCCCTTGCGATATATAGTAGCAGCTTCGCCAGTTAACTTCGGATACATTTTCGGAGACGGATAAAGAAAGAGAGTTTTTGGGGGGGAGGGAGTTAGCCAAGAGAAAAAGAAAATCCACGAAAATAAAAACTTCGGTAGCGGAAGAAAGAAGTGGCGGTGGGAAAAGGGGGAGGGAAGTATTGGCCAAGTTGAAGTTTCGGTCAGCAGCTAGATTTTTCTTTTTTTGTTGCTTTCTGGACGTTGTGGGGGGGGGGGGGGGTCTGTCATAAGGAAACTATGTTACTTTTGTTTACCTGCGTTATTGCTACCCACCGACAAACTGGTTGACGTAGGGCGAAGCGCGAGTTGGCTCAAATGGGGTTATTTTTGGTTGGGGTGTAGGGGGAAGGGGTGAGTGATATAGGAAATACGAAGATATAAATTTCGTTTTCCACAACAAGACACCAGGCAATGTTCCACCTAAGGAAATATTCGCGGAAAAAGCTTGTGTGCGCACAGACGTATCCAGATTTTTTTTTCCCAGGAGAGGTACAGTACATGCTGTAAACACATAATAGGTTGTAACCTAAAAAATATAATGGGTACCTAGGGGATGGCTGTTCTTTGCGAGTGTCCATTCTTCAATTTCATCATATTATCACTCGTCATTAGCGATTAGCCAAAACTGGAAGAAAACCGACGCAAAATAAACCAAATCAATCAATTAATCCACAAACATCGTAGCCCTGTATATCACACTCTCACCACAATCACCCAAGATATTTTGAAAACTTTATTTAGGTCGGTTATTTGCTCAGACTGCTCATCCGGACGTGGTAGAAAATGTAAAGTTCCCAGTACACTTTGCACCATGCCATGGGGCCTATATAGGGAGATGTGAGGGATCTCGGACATTTTGGAGGTCATGTGATCAGCACCACGCTCCGGCCGTTTTTGCCCTCCAGAGTTGTCCCCGGGTACACATTTATTTGGGGCTGGGTGAGGTTCAGAGCCACATGTGGGGACAACACCAGAAAATTTCCGACCTTACATCACCCACCCTACAAATCGAGCCCGAGTCTCCCGCCTGGCAGTCAACAGTCCTATCGACTACAATCAAAACCATTGGACCATAGGACCCTTTGATTACAAGGCCAAGCATTAGCATACTTTCGTGAATCAGAAATCGTTCCACAGTCTTTGCAACAACTTTGGTTTCTATTATTATTTTTATTATTACAGTCCCAATTATCCTATTTGTACTTTTTTATTTTTTGGTCGTTGGAATATAACGATATCATCACTTTTGACAATACTTTTCAATCCCTTTTGGGAGGGGCACCCCCCGCTACATCTGCTAATGTGTGTCTGAGAGGGATGAATACATGCTTGCATTGCGGTTATTCAGCGTTGCTTATTGACTTTTCAATTTAATCGCGACGTTGAAGAATGATTAGGTGAATAGATGACAAACTAACGCCCTTGACCTACTCCATACCCAAACCCACGGCAGAAATTGAGATTTGACATAAAATATTGTCGATGAATCAGTTGGAAAGGCATTTCTTAATTAACAAATGTTTCCCTACATCTCTTCATCTATGACTCCGCTATGTTCCAATACTGGCTCCTCCTCCTCTCTTCTGAACACTACGTATATCTTCCTGCTGACCCGGCACTCCTCTCCTTTTAGCATGGACCTATCCATTGTTTACCTAGTCTCAGACAACTAGTTACACCTATTCTAACACTACGTTTCGAAAGAGCACCTTTTCTTTTGGCCGGTTTCGTTTCTCCTGAAGACGGAAGAAGATGCGCTCTCTCGAAACATAGTGTTAGAATACGTGTACGTAAATAGTAGTCTCACTAGACTAGATAATGCCAAATTAATATTGCATGCTAATAAAGAACCATTATCACTATCATTCAGAAAATTACTCTCCTCCTCTCTCTTCAATATTCCCCTGCTGTTCCATCACTTTTTCTCTATCATTTTCTAGTTCTGATCTCTTCTCGCACTCTTCACTTCTCTTCATCTTCCTCTTCTGTAACACCATTCCTGTTTTTTTTTGTATGTTCCAATCATTGGATATTCCCCTCTACTCACTCTTTACTTACACCTGGAACTTGGATCTTCTTCCCCACTCCTGCAGTGAATGCCTTCACTGACTCCTTGTGCCCGAAGTATCTTAATTAGCCACGTTTAATTTTGTCCTGCAACCTCACGTATCTTACTCTCTGCTGAATCACTTCAAGCCTTGATTTTTCGTATTATACTTTAGAATATCCTGGCACATCTTGTTTTTCTCCTTTATTATCCATGCCTTTACTCTCTCTGTAACCGCGTGTGAGTATGTGCGTGTGTGTGATCAACCCTTAATTCCAACACTTTACCCTGTACTCTTCTGAACATACAAATCCTCCCTTTCCATTTTTTTTACCTTGGCGCGTCAGTTGTTGGAGAAATCTTTAGCGTGTCGCCGCCAAGTCGCTGAAGACAAGTTGCTGAAAAATCCAAATCCAGATATGAATTTCGGCGCACGGGTCGTGACAGATGCTAACATCTTGGAGATAAATCTTCGTGTCTTGCTGTTCCCCTTTCTCATCCTGTCACCGCTGCGCTATCTTCCTTCTTGCTCCCTCGATCTTCGGAGGACGAGGGATTCTCGCACACGGCCTTGCATTTTTATCTCGAGCTCTCATTACGCATTTCCTTCGTTATCCGGGATGAGAGCCAGGAGCGTCGTGACTGCCTGGTCTTGCAGCACTGAGGAAAAAAATCACAAAATAGCATTAAAGATTCTGAAAAAAGTTTTGACTCATTTGTCAAGAACATGTTCCGAAAACTCACCATGCTTGTAGGGCATCTATACCTTCCATCTCGGTATTGTGACAGTTGTAACGCTCGATTAATCTCTAGTTGAAACACTCGATTAATCTCGAGTTGAAACGCCCGTTTAATCTCGAGTTGAAATGCCCGTTTGGTCTCGAGTTGAAACGTCCGTTGAGTCTCAAGTTGAAAGGCCCGTTGAGTCTCGAGTTGAAACGTACGTTGAGTCTCGAGTTGAAACGTCCGTTGAGTCTCGAGTTGAAACGTCCGTTGAGTGTCGAGTTGAAACGTTCGTTGAGTCTCGAGTTGAAACGTTCGTTGAGTCTCGAGTTGAAACGTCCGTTGAGTGTCGAGTTGAAACGTCCGTTGAGTCTCGAGTTGAAACACCAGTCCCGTCTCGAGTCGAAACTCCTGTTCAATCTAGAGTTGGAAACTTCCGTTCCGTTCTCTTCTTGACTTGAAAAAAGGTTAATAGTTTCGCCTAGGCCATGGATATTCCTTTGCATTTATTCCTTAATTTGCCTAATCATCCTTGTTACCGCAATCAATCTACTGAATATCAACGAACGGAGAAAATACAGATTCCAAATTTAAATTTCCGTATTGCTAGTTTTACGGCCGTGACCAAAATCCAAGCAAAATTGAAACTGGGGTTATGTGAATTTGCAGCAAGATTCTCCGTATGGATGTAATTAACGAAAAATTTATCTTTGTTTCAAAAAAGTTCAGGCTCTCCTGTATGAACGGTCAGACTGATTGTCCGAACGGAAGTCAAGGGTGAGGGTGTAGGAGGGGCCCTCACAATTTCACCGAACGCTGCACCGGGCACCCCAAACCCCCCCTCTGCCGTAACACGTGATCGCTCTCTGCTCACTCAACTGTCATGATTCACAATTCCTGATGGGAAATCGATTTTTAGTCATTTTTCCTTCGGATTTTCCTGCTCTAGTCTGTGCTGGAAGTGCATTACACGTTCCATCGGCTCCCGAAAGTGATGCAAAACAAAGGAGGAGGAACAGGAACAAAGGACTCAGGAGAAGAGATTTCCCTCCATCAAACATCCCCTTTGAGGACCTCTGCGGAGAAAATGCCGATCTAGTTATTGCTGTAATTATATTAATTTTTAATTTAGGACCAGAATTCCAAAGCATCCTAAACGATTGAAAGAAGCATGTCCTAGATTCCAATGTAATTAGATTCCTTGTTAATAGAAATGAAACTCTACACCAATGAATAGTTATCTAGTTATGAATAAAATGTCATTGTTTTGTAAGGTTGCAATCGTAAAATGGGGGAGAAGAAGCAGTGAAATTCGTATTTGTAGCTAAAGTTATTTCAATTAGAAATATTTTTCTTCATTCTGTGTGAATTAGGGGTAGTGCACCAACAAGCCCCTCCACCCTCTGGCAACGCCCCTTAGCAATTGAGACGAGTAAGAGACCATTCCCTTGGAGTCAGAACGAGGCAGACCTCTGTAAAATCGAGACTAGACGATACCAAATATCCGAGACGCTCGCTCTGGTTCGATACTTTGGTAAACTATAACCTTTAGGTATTTTAAAACCAATGTGACGTTCCTTTTTGAGTCAAGATATCTACGTCATTGTAATCTGCCTAATCTCATTGAGCGGTAGGGTTATGAGACTCTCCTGAAAATTATAAATGCACTAATTCTTCTCAGGACGAGACTATAAAAATGAAAACATAATCTCGTGAATGGTTAAACCAGAAAAAATTATCAATATCTTTAGAAAAGTCCAAAATAGTAGTATTTAAGCATAAGGGTCTTCAAAATATTTTCAACATTATTCCTAGGAGATTACAAATTCCAATTGTTTCACAAGTAAAATATCTAGGTGTATACTTCGATGCTTCATTATCATGGCAGTATCAAATAAATATGATGAAAAATAGATCCGATAAAATATTTCATTTATTTAAAGCTATGGCGAATACCAAATGCGGAGCACATCCTACCAGCATACTTATGTTTTATAAGAATTATTATCGAGCAGTATTAGATTATGGATTAATGGTCTTGTGTTGTCTTCCAGTAACAAAACTTTCTCCACTAGAAGTCCAGCAACGAAAAATTCTAAAAAGATGTTTGGGATTAATGAACAGTACTCCTAATGTAGTGGTATATATGGAGTCAGTAGAATGTTCGGTTTCTGTGAGGATAAAGTAAATCGCAATAAAAATGTTATTTAAAATTCAACATTCACCATGGCATCCTTTCAATGATGTTTTATTAAATCTTTCAGAGCTGCATGATTCAGGAATAACCAATGATAAATCAGCTACACTTTGGGTGCAACTATTTGGTAAATATCATCATGAATGTAGTCAAGTACTCATAGCAAGAACATTGCCAGTGTACTCGTTAGAATTTCCCACACAACCAATTCAAAATATATATTTCCCGAAATATAATCATTCAGCTGAGTTTAGAGAATCTTGGGAAGACTTTTATCACATATATACAGATGGGTCTAAAACTGAAAGTGGAGTAGGAGCAGCTCTTTATGATACTGAAAGAAATATATCAAAAATGTTTAGGTTACCAGTGGAGGCATCCATATTTACAGCAGAAATATATGCGGTATATCAAGCTTTGATTTATATTGGTACAGTTCCTGAACAGAAATTTCTAATACTAGTTGATTCGCAAAGTGTTTTACAAGCAATACAATCTAGTTATAAAAATTTATTTAAAATATCACCATATGTCATCAATTGTATTCGTGCAACTAATAGCTTAATAAGCAATGGAAAAGTAGTTCATTATGTGTGGGTAAAATCACACATTAATATTTACGGAAATGAACAAGCAGACAGATATGCAAAACAAGCTGCTCAATTGAATGAAACAATCCAGTTACCATTGCATTACACAGATCTTTTGCCGAGGGTTAAGAAGAAAATTTTTGAAGAATGGAACTTATGGTGTAATAATTCATTACAAAGTGTTGGTGAAAGTTATCGTCCTTATGTTGATTACACTAGGAAAAAAACTTGGTTTTATAATTGTAAAGGTTCAAGAAATGCAATTGTTTTAATAAATAGACTAAGAAGTGGTCACGCGAGAACATATCATCATTTATTTAAAATACACATTTTACAATCTCCGAATTGTGACTGTGGTGATTTAAGGGGTGATGCTCATCATATTATTTTAGAATGTCCAATTCACTTAGAGAAAAGAAAGACCTTATATAAAACTTTGTCAAAAATTAATGTTCCTTTTCCCATTAATATGACTTCAATGTTGTATGCTCCAGATATTAGAATTGGATATGTTATACTTGCTTTTTTGAGAAAAGCTGATATAAAATTATAATATATTTTTGTTACTGAATGAGTTAATGTAGTTATATAAAATTGTATTTAAGAGCGTTTATGAACTTTGTGTGTAAAATTTATATTAAAAATGTATCTTATGTTCTTATAATGTATACTGGGCATAAACAGCCACCTGTAAAGCTGTAAGTCCAATAAATCTTAGTTGAGTTGAGTTGAACATAATCTCATACCCAAGGTTTATTGAAGATTTATCACTATTAACACACAATATGATCATCAACACTACCACAATCTCACTGGAAAAATCATATAAAATTGTCTCTCTACGCGTATAACACACTCCGTAATAGCGTATATCTCATTCCGTCTAATTCTAGGTGATCGCGCTTGGATACTGTCCCAACAATAGGTTTGTCTCGTTGCTCTATTCTGGATATTTCTAGAAGTCTCTGGAAATGGGAAATAGGTTCAGATTCCGGTGCAGATGTCCTGGGATCCTAGACAACTCCATTGTCAGCACTACAAAGGCTTTTCACCAATATGATCTATGTTTTTATCTATTTGCGTCAAATGAGAAAGTATTTGTCATAAAAAAACTATTGTAAAATATAAAGAAAATATTCTTACCGAAATCAAATTGAAAGGGTGTAAATGGCGCTATCTCACTGGCCAATAGCACTATTTTGCTGAAACATGCAACATTTGAAAGCTACCCTCTGTATCAGGAATTTGTGAATCAATGACGCGAATAACGGGAGAGTTCTTCTTGCGCAGAGGCTTTTTTACGTTAGCTTGCTCCACAGATTCCCGGGACAGAGTGTAAAATTTAGTTCTTGAATGTAATGAATATTATTAAACATAAATTCAATATCTATGATTACATAATAACGCAAATAAAAACATTAGGCAAATAGACCATAATAACCAGAAAGTAAACAAGCCGTAACAATTTTAAAATGCGACTTGTTCAAGATATGCATAACGGATATCCAACGATAGGTAAATTATATGCATTGTAGCCTGGTTGCATACATTCAGGATACAATATTACTTTTCGAAAGTTCATAGCGTCCAAACGAACTACAAACGGAAAAAATGTTATTAATGATCTATGTGCTCTGTGAGCATTTGTGCGGTGACACATTGTACCTGTAGTATTGCGTATATCACGCATTTTGAGACTCCAGACGAAACCGAAACGTGCCGATCTCGATGGAGGAGTGGTCAGCGTAACGCTCTACAAAGCCAAAGGACCCAGGTGGTTCGAACCCCAAGTGAATCATTGTATTTGTCCCATTTCATACGCTTTTCATCCTCATCTTCTAGATTAACACAATAGGTAGAAAAGCGACAAAGATTAACATAGTGGTTCGGACCTACGTACGGAGTTGTAGAGAAACTCCCAGAAATGTACGGAACATGTTCGGGCGAACTGGACGGAATCGGGAGATCGAAGGTTCAAATCTCGCAGATTGACATCAGCACTGAGAGATTTACTTGGTTTACTTCAGTTACTCCGGAGAGTGATAGGATGGTATATCTTAACAATGTTACCGTGACACGTCCTTTCCCCTAGGATCAATATTTATTGTTGTTAATTTCCTTTCTTATTCTACAAATGTTTATTGTTATTAATCTTAATCTCTGTTATTTATTTTGTGATTCTTCTGGTATGTAATATTTAGACCTATCACTGATAATGTCAGGATAGTGACTTACCTTTATATACGTACCTTGTATGAGCTGTTGCCGTGGGAATTACGACTGTGTTTTGTCTTTAGTTCGGGCTTTGAGTTTTAAAAGAGTGGCCAAGCTGATTTGTAATATGCCGTTATTTCTTTGAAATTTCAATGGAACTACGCACCTAAGCATTTTTATTTTGTTAAGAAGTCAAACATGCTTCTGTAAACTTGACTTTGATTTTTATTTGACCAACGAACGAACAGAGATCCATACCCTGAGAGGCATCACGTGAATGCTGCGAGTCTTCATGTGAACATATTATTTCGTGTTTTAGTTAAATAATGTTCTTTTGACTAAAAGTGCGTATCAACTGTCGCTTTCTCTCTTACTCTCCCCTTACCCAGTGATCCAGTGGCGTACGCTTCATTAACCAGCAATAGCGAGCGCTATGCGTTTGAAAGGTGTGGGTGGCGACTTGGTATTAAACATTTTGGTCAACATAATGAGAGTACAAAGGTAGATAAGATGAGTGAAAGCAAATCAATTATATTGCAATCAATGTACGTAAAAAAATTATCTCTCTACGTACCTACGGGATACCTCACTGAATAGCAGAAGTCAAAATTCTCAGCATTCAAGTTCTGTCACAATTTTTGGTCTCGCGACGATGAGGATGAGTGATGATATGATGAAATTGATGAAGAGACACTTTCAAAGATCACCAATGTTCAGGACGGGATTCGATCTGGCGTCGTACCGCAGTGTGCTAAACACTGCACCACGCAGGTCGGTAGCGGCAACATGCAATAATTGGTCAGCCTTGATGGAAGCATTGGCCGGCAGGATATCCTGCAATGTTACACGAGGAGCTTTGCCTATGCACAAGTTTTCATTACACTGAAAAATCTTTCTACATGTATCCGGTATAAATGCTATCGCGTAACATCCAAAGCATGGAGGAAATGGGTGTGTTATGGAGTGTTGGTGTCACCAGGAAAGAATTGCAGAAACTACGTCATACTGGCCACACGTACAGGAGGTGTCCCAAGTACGCCCCTATTTAACCTCATCACAAAGCAATATGCGAGGATAGTTTAATTTTTGCCTTTGGAACGATGTTTATCCTTTGCTGTATTTGCGTGAAGAGGAAATAAAGAATCAGGCGTTTTACAGTTTCTTTTTTGGGGGGAGGAGTATACTTTTGTATGTGTCAATTAAGAATTATGAGGGTGGTAGGTGTCATCTAGCTTCCCATACTACTCCTCTCTGAAACACAGTGTTCGACATTGCCTTCATCTCTTCGTCGTGATTAACTGATTTAAAAATAAATGACTTCTCCAAGTTCTACCGTAGATACATGTAACACGATTAGTGTTTTGTATTCAAAGAGTGCCTGGTTCTGTTCCACGTGTGAGCAGATTGTGGTTTGGTTGTTAATTTAATCTGGAAGCACCGGCACTGGGAAGGAAAGATTAAGTTAGGGCTTACTTCCATACAAATACTTAACCATGAATGATGGTGGCCGGCGGTAAGTTCGTTTTTATTGTATATACGTACGTTTCTGTTCAATATAATTTCGAAAGTTAGAGGAAAACGAAGAGAGAAGCTAAAAGATGCCTTGTTGCACAACAACGCTGGGAACTATGGCAAAGTAGATTGTAGTTTGTCAACAATCGATAGATGATAAATCATGTAAATACTGCAGTGAACAATTTATAATGTCCCTCACAACTATAATGCGCTGCAGGTTAAATCACACTATCGCCGCAGCTCACCTTTACAAGAAGAATTTAGTGACTTCAGCAGTTTGTTTGTGCAATGAATATACTGCAACTCCGAAACATTATATTTCAATGCGAACTTTATGAAACGTACAGAGAACCATTTTTACAGGAATTGTACAGGAGTGGACATCAAATGCCACTGACACTGCCTTGTTTACTGACTTCACCTTCATCCTCGGTAATCTATATTCTTACAAAATATCTTAAGTTGAATATAATTCTGTAAAAGTGTAATGAAATTTGGTAACTATTTATTACGAAAGGAATAATTGTGAGTAAATATTATGTGCATGAATGTATATATTACCAATTGATAAAATTGTTAACTGGTGCATGGATTTCGTCCACAACCAATAAATATTATATATATATATATATATATATATATATATATATATATATATATATATATATATATATATATACAGGGTGTCATTTTAATGGCGCCCACGGACCACAGATTCGTATAGAGGACATCAAAACAAACAACTTTTCTCAGTAACATTTTTCTCCTTGGTGCGTCGATTTGACGTTACAGCCGTTCAAAAAAGACCGTTTTGCCGCCTGGATGCTGGCAACCCAACACAACATTTGATCGTATCTGTGACGTAATTTCCTGCAGCGAAACGGCGCACGGGAGGGTTGCAAGGAACACACAAATTTTGTGAAAAATGACAAACTACCAGCCATATTATAAGTTGTAAAACGAAGCGAGAATCGCGTCCAGTAGACCGAACACCATAGCCTACCAGCCTAAGATCAGCAGTCATCTCAGGGGAAGGGGAAATTGAACCAACGAAATGAGAAATGGTAAAAAACGTATTCAAAATGAAGTGTCAATATCGGATTTTGTCTCAGCCTACATGTCAAATATCAACAACAATAAATTTTATTGGACTTGCAGCTTACATGTGGCTGTTTACGCCCAGCTACATGTCAAATATTTGCAAATCTCGTTTCAAATTTGATATCTACAGGTTTGTGTCTAGATGCCTTGTGATACTCTTGTGCTGATAACGGAAGTATTCCAGGTTGACGTTGTTACATTACGACTAAAACACGTACAGCCACAGTAGCAATAAAGATGAATCAGTAGCGAATATACTGCCCTGTTCACAGTTGCAAACTATTACATGCGAATCCGGTGCATAGATAAACACAGTCCTCTGAGAGCTTGTATTACTACTACTTATATCCCTGTATCTTTTAACCATTTTTGCCACTTGCCTCATAATGCCCTGAATGTACATTATATGTGTTGCATACCTTTGCAATTTTGAGTTTTTTCATTTCAATTTTGTCATCTGTTCAGTGTGTCACAGACAACTAGCATCAGAAGGACGAATTGAATAGACTAAATTGTAGATGCCAACTTAGTAACTAGATTTGCAAATATTTGACGTGTAAGCTGAGACAAAATTCGATATGACCACTTCCACTTGAATTATATTTTCTATCTACCATTTTTCGTATCGTTTGTCTACTTTCTGTTAGGTTACAGAACGTGTTTTCTCATTTTGTTTTACGGTACATAATGTGGCCGATTGTAGCTGTCATTTTTCATAGAATATGTGTGTTCCTGGCAACCCTGCAACGCATCGCTTCACGACGGGATATGACGTCACAAATGCCATCAAATGTTGTGTGTGGTTGCCAGCAATCAGGCGGCAAAACGGGCTTTTTTGAACGACTGTAGCGCCGAAACTACGCACCAACGAGAAAAATGTTACTGAGAAAAATTGTTTGTTTTGATGTCCTCTATACGTTTCCGTGGTCCGTGGGCGCCATTAATGGCCAAGGAAACGTATAGAGGACATCAAAACAAACAACATTTCTCAGTAACATTTTTCTCGTTGGTGCATCATTTCGGCGCTACAGTCGTTCAAAAAAGCCCGTTTTGCCGCCTGATTGCTGGCAACCACACACAACATTTGATTGCATTGTGACGTCATATCCCGTCCTGAAGCGATGCGTTCCAGGGTTGTCAGGAACACTCATATTCTGTGAAAAATGACGTAGCTACAATCAGCCACATTATGTACCGTAAAAGAAAACGAGAAAACACGTTCTTTAACCTAACAGGAAGTAAACAAACAACACGAAAACTGGTAGAAAGAAAACAGAATTCAAGTGGAAGTGGTCATATCGAATTTTGTCTCAGCTTACATGTCAAATGTTTGGAAATCTAGTTACCAAGTTGGCATCTACAATTTAGTCTATCCACTTCGTCCTTCTGATACTAGTTGTCTGTGACACACTGAACAGATGACAAAATAGAAATGAAAGAACTCAAAATTCCAAAGGTAAGCAACACACAAGTTTTAATATAAAGTTTTAATATAATGTATATTCAGGGCATTATGAGGCAAGTGACAAAAATGGTTGAAAAAACAGAGATATACGTAGTAGTAATACAAGCTCTCCGACGACTGTGTTTATCTGTGCACTGGATACACATGTAATGTAATAGTTTGCAACTGTGAACAGGACAATATATTCGCTACTGATTCATAATTAGATTGTTACTGTGGTTGTACGTGTTTTAACCGTAATGTCACAACGTGAACCTCGGATACTTCCGTTATCAGCACAAAAGTACCACAAGGCATCTGGACACAAACCTGTAGATATCAACCTTGCAACGAGATTTGCAAATATTTGGCATGTAGCTGGGCGTAAACAGCCACATGTAAGCTGTAAGTCCAATAAAATGTATTGTTGTTGATATTTGACATGTAGGCTGAGACAAAATCCGATATTGACACTTCATTTTGAATACGTTTTTACCATTTCTCATATCGTTGGTTCACTTCTCCTTCCCCTGAGATGACTGTTGGCCTTCTGGCTGATAGGCTATGATGTTCGGTGTACTGGACTCGTTTCTCTCATCGTTTTACACTTAATCATGTGGTTGGTAGTTTGTTAATTTTCACAAAATTTGTGTGTTCCTTGCAACCCTGTCGTGCGCTGTTTCGCCGCAGGAAATGACATCACAGATACGATCAAATGTTGTGTTGGGTTGCCAGCATCCAGGCGGCCAAACGGTCTTTTTTGAACGGCTGTAGCGGCGAAATGATGCACCAAGGAGAAAAATGTTACTGAGAAAAGTTGCTTGTTCTGATGTCCTCTATACGAATCTGTGGTCCGTGGGCGCCATTAAAATGACACCCTGTATATATATATATATATATATATATATATATATATATATATATATATATATATATATATATATATATATATATATATATATATATATATATATATAACAATTTATAATCGAAAATCATGCCTCAATCACGTAGATATCAACTGAAATTTATTTTCCTTTTGTTTTCTTACGCACATATTGCGTAGAGATCGAAATGAACCATACCTATTCTTTATGCTCTGAACTATTTTTGTAGAACGTATACGTATACCTACATCAACATGTCATTATTACAGGGACGTAATAAATTTTGTGCCTACGTTCGCCCCTGAAATGATTTTTCGCACTCTTGCTTCCTGATGTTTTACAAGTGCCTTCCCGATGGCGCAGTGGTAACGTCGTCGATACCTGGTGGTTCGGATGTGTGAGAACGATGATTATCCTTTGCTGTATTTGCGTGTAGGTGGAGTCCCGATTAGCCTACCTGTGCATTAAGTTGACTTAAAACAAAAAAATCTCAAAACTAAAAAAAAAATGTGGTTTTACTTTGTGTAATATACATCATCTTCTGTGGTTCAGTTTGTAGAGCGTCTGATTGCCGCACGAGAAAGCTGAGTTCGATTCTCAGGGTGGGCGATCTAAACTGTGATTTTTTTTAACCTGTAGTAAATTGGTATCATGGAGGATGGGGTACATGCAGCCGGAGCGTGATGCTCGTCGCATCACTCTTCCAAATGACCGAGTTTGTGATCCCCGTCACAGTATGTTGCACTGTGCAGGGAGTATACCCTTTTACCACTAAGTTCATCTGTACAATACGAGCATTTTTCCCTTGACGATTGAATGAAGATTGTATTTTGTAACAAATCAAGAGTTCAGATTGTCGTATGTGTGACGCTTATTACGTAAATAGTCTGTATGGTTTATAAGACCTTTGAAGTTGTCAAGATGTTGGTAAAAACAGATTGTGTTTTGTCTTGTTTAAATGGAGTTCATTATAGTTTGTTGAATGGTAATTTGTGGTCAATTAAATAATGTTGAATTATGCCTGCATATCATTTTTAATGTATTCGACACCTTGTGTGAGATCTGCATGTGTACCAAATACACAACACAGATGTGGAAGGAATGGAAGAGTGGTGAAGGCGGCGTTTATATTCTGCGAAGCGCAGAGGAAGACTTCTTTCCGACTCTCTGCTCAATTATCTCAAGGTCAGATGTATTAAGCTTATGACACGAAGGCTGTACAAAAAAACTGGAAGTCGTTGACACTTTTCTTGGTCATGTGTAAAAAAGCTGTACACTGTATGTCTATCAGCTGCAAAGTAGGAGTGGTCTAATTCACTTCTTTTTACAGAAAGTAGAAGCGGAGGAAGGATTGGATTTCTCGGTACCTTTGACCCTCTGTACCCCCTAGAGAAAGTTAAATATCTTGCATGGTTTATGAATATTTTGTTGTTTATGAACGTTTTCAGTTGATGTTAACTCTCGGAAATGTGTTATTGTGATGTAAAGTACGTCTGTTACCTTAGCATGTTACTTTACTGTGAAGTAGAACAACCCGAAGGCTTAGCGCAAGTGAATACGTGTCATTCTATAGAATGAAGGGATCTGAACCAGTTAACTGATGGGGTGATGTAAACTACTCATCATTCATCCTCTTGATGAGACCACTCGTCATTGACATGACGAGTTATTGCTTGGCATGCGAAAGGTACAAATTACACAAAGGAATTAAACTACTGAAAAGACAATGGTCACTCGTTGGATTTTGTGAACCGTTGAACCTGTATCATGGCTGGGTGTAAGATAATTACCTGTCTAACTGAAGTCTCTTAGCTGAATGAAAATAGCGAAGTCCTCTGTAAGCTTCTCTCTTATGCTGACCAAAGCGTGCTTCCACTACCGACCTCCTGCCTTGCTGACCACCTCTCTCTACCAACTCAATTCCCAAAGTCCAGTCACCTCCCAGCTTGTCTCACCTCTATATTCCCTGGCCATCGAGCTCTTCCTCGATGCCGAATCGCCGAATCGTGTTTATTATAATTGCTACCATGCAAACCGCTGACACCATAACCAGAAGTGTTACCTGTTCCTGAATGCTCAGGAGGTTTGCATGGCACAACACAATGCATTGTAAACATGCCTAAGAGGCTTGAGACAGCTGAGAAAAACAAGTGAATGCCCTGGTCAACATGAAGCGTTCAGAGAGACTTAATAAAATAAACATACAATCTTAGGGATTGTTACGAATATAGCACCCAAAACGACTTTCCACAACAGCAGCTATAATTTTACGTAGTTATGTTAGGATTGGTACTGATAGTCATTTTCGGCGTGTTCTTTCGCTACTTTAGTGTACATACAAACAGTTTTTACTAACAAAAAGTGACGAAAGTACTCCGTGCATATTTTAACTTACATGGGCCATTCTTTGGGATCAAATATCTCCGTTATTTGTGCTTTACTAACTCTAGAACCACTTTTACATTACGTAAAACATTGAAATCTGTCGATTAAAAAAATTGACATAATTTTTGAGGGGGTACAGTGGGTAAACAGCCTCGATTTCTCGTAGCCAGTGACAAATAATTTCCTTTATTTTTAGTACTACTGTGTCGAAGATATTTTGGGGGATTGAATTCCCACAGCCCTACTCTGCCCACGTCCTTAACTAGTAGGCTACGCTTACTTCACCCTCCTCTCAATGTTTCGCGTATTTTCTATATTCATGGGCATGATTGTTTAGCACCCTTCCAGAATAAGAAAATATGATTATCTATTGATTGATTGGTTTGGTTTATTTTACTTCGCCTTTCTGCCACTTTTAGAAAATCACGAAGATAAGAATGAGTGATGATATGATGAAATTGAGGAAGGGATACTCACAAACAACGCCAATGCTTAGACTTGGATTCGAACCCGGGACTCCTGGCGTCGTAGCACACTTTGCTAACCAGACCGCCACGGAGATTCCTTTTTCTGTATTATTCTTGGGAATTTCAATTCCTTTCTTAGTCTTAGAATCTGTTCCTTCTTGCGTCCTCCTTTCCTTGTTAGTTGTTGCTTTAACTACATTTGCTGTTCCTTGTTGTGTCTTGTTTTCTCCTTTCCTCTCACTTGCTCCAACTACTTTTCTTTCTTATCTTTCTTTCCCTAGCTCTGCTGAATCTTTCCGTCTCTACCGCTTTTATTCCTCTCTATTCTTATTTCATTCTCTCTCTCGATTCCTTCTTTCATTCTCTCTCTGTTGTGATTCTTTTCCTATCACCCTGTCGTTTATACTTTCCCCCTTACTATCGCTTCTATCATTAGTTCTCTCTTTCTCCATAAGCATTGTTATTTTGCAATGACCCATAAGTATTCCGTCATAGGACTTTCAACATATATATGTCACGTAAGGAGATTAGTTTTCTAGTTTCACCCCTTTACCGATGTTCGTTAAAAAATCTAGATATTAAATCCCCTAAAGGATAGAAATCATTCCGTGAAATTTGTAAAGCTATTTCCAATTCCACACATCGCCCACGTCAGTCGAACTACAGTAATTTTGTAGATAACTGTGTCCATCCTCTATCTGTTGTTGTTCAAGTAGTTTAATTATTAAGGCGATTGTATTGTTGCCAAGCAACAATCCTACTCGAGATGACGGAATTGAAAAATCCTTAGCACATAGATCTTCATGTACTCGCCGCTGTGGGTGGAGCAAGAACTGACAGGGTGCCTCGAAAGTGGTTTCCGTTCATCCACAACGGGGCCTTCCGACAGGTTAGTGATAAATCTTATTGACCTGCAATCAAAAATGTTCTCGGGTGAATTCTTGATGAGAACACATACGAATATCTGTTAGGCTATTTTGCAATCACTGCCCTTTTGTTTTTATTTACATGATACTCTGAGATCCTGTAGGTAGCGTCGTCGCTTTCAATGAAGGAGTCCCGGGTTCAATACCGGTGGAGGTGCATAGCGGTTCGGATTCCACTTTAAACTGTAGGTCCAGTCCAGATTAGCCTTACTGTGCATACAGAGGACGAAAAACAACAAATCAATCAATCTGAGATCCTGTAATATCTACCCAAATGAGCAGAAAGTTTAAATTGTTAAGTTTCTGAAAATATTTCTTGAATGAATTTATCTGCGAGCTATTCTGAAAGTGTGTGTATATATATATATATATATATATATATATATATATATATATATATATATATATATATATATATATATATATATATATATATACACATACACACACACACACACACACACACATGAAGGCTAGTCAAAAAATAATGACAATGAATATTTTACTTACAAAATACATTAAGCAGGGTCCAGGTTGATATGGTCTATTTCGACGTAGTCCCCATCGAGTTGTATACACTTGGGCCAACGTGTCTGCCAGTCCTGGAAGACGTGCTGGAACCAGTCTTTTGACATCGTCTTCAGAACCGCCTCCGCCTTCTTCAGAACGGCCTTTGATGAGTCGAAACGCTTGCCCCACAGCTCCGATTTCAGACGAGAGAACAAAAAAAAGGTCACACGGAGCAAGATCCGGCCTGTACGGGGGGTGCAGGACACATTCAATGTTTTGTCGAGCCAGATATTGCGCAAGGACGTTGGAAACGTGAGGGCGTGCATTATCCTGGTGTATGCGCCAACCAGATGGATGCAGCTGAGGGCGTTTTCGACGGATATTGTTATAACTCCGAGTTGGCCATTACATCGTGGTTTTATATTATTATTATTATATCTTATATTATTATCTCATGCTTATTATGGTTGCACGTATATATTCATAAATATTATATTAATGCTTTCAGCCAATTTTCCAACATGGCCGCCTTTATAATCGTTAACATTATACACTGATATATGTGACAAGTATGAATAGCGGCAAATTTAAGCAATTTACATAGATTCAGCATTAATCATTTGATTTGCCTTCAAATGTTCTAAGGAGTGTTATAAGTTCAATTTTGATCAGTGAATTGAAGCCGAGGTTATTAATTTCCAAGTTAAATTCCTTATATTCATTTGTAGTTCATGTTTTTGGCAGACGCTATTCTATTCCGCATTATTTCAAATTGCATTGTTGATTTGTTTAAATTCTTTTGTCGAGTAGAAGATCACGCGTTCCTGCTTGCATTGTTGCCACGGCATATAAAATTTCACTGTCCCAGATGAATGTATACTTCTAATATTTTACTGTTCAAACATATCCAATTTCTGGTAATATAAAAGTGGTTTTGTCTGGTGCCACTGTAGCAGTGGAAAGGTGTAACCGTCTCCCAGAGATCGCCCAACAGTTTTTCGGTGAGATCTCGCGAAGCAAGAGCTGCTTCGCATCGCGGGCATTTTCACGTACGTATCTCGCACGGATAACGGTCGGAATTGTCTGTTTTAGGTTGTATTACGTAGTATACGAGTGTGTTTAATATTCTAATAAAGCCAGATTAGAATAGACTGCGGTTTTCTTTATTTAAAGTCGTTATACTTAGTTCAGAGCAGGAATACGAGAACATCCACGAGACCGTCACGAAACTTCACCAGTGGATCAAAGGGGAAGGAACATAGTAACTTAGGCCGAACCCGGAAATGTCCATATCATGTTCTGCTGAGCTTACAAGGTAAGTGTACTTGTGAAGTGCATCGCTACGGGACGTAGCAATATGTTCAGCCAGGTTCTTTAAAACTGTCACGTAATACTGCCCAGTAACTGTGGTATGCGGGGGCACTTCATGTTGGTAGACCATTCCACGGTAGTCGAAGACGGAAATCACGATTACCTAATTCGCCGACGGAACAGCTTTGGCTTTCTTTGGCGTCGGAGAACTGGGTGATTTCCAGACTGTGCTCACCTGTCTGCTTCCGGGATTGTAGTCGTGAAACCAACTCTCGTCACCAGTTATGATGGAATTCAGGTAGGCCTCGCCATGTTCCGCTACCAGACGCTGAAGCTCCCGACACACCTCCACTCTCACCTGCTTCTGTCCAGGCGTTAGCAATCTTGCCACCCATCTTGCACATATGCGTCTCATGTGCAAGCGATCGTGCAGAATGGTGAACGTACTACCATGGCAAATGTGTAACACGTCCGCCAGTTCATCTATTGTTATTCGGCGATCTTCCCGAACATTGACGGCAGCTGTGTGGACCATGATCTCGTTCACTGCGGTGGCCGGAGCGCCCGGACCGCCCTGCTTTGTGGTCGAAACACGGCCCTCCTTATACTGTTTGAACCACCGAAATGCGGTTGATTGTGTAAGGACATCTTCGCCGTAAGCCTGCTGCAACATTTCGTATGCTTCCGTGGCAGATTTCTGCAGACGGAAGCAAAATTTCAAAGCAGCATGCTGCTCCTCACGAACAGACTCCATTTTCCGTATGCGACTTCTGACTATTCGTGTTTTGTTTGCGCATTGTTGCCAGACGTATGCGCATAAGCGCTTGGAATTTTATCTGCCGATTCCACGAGGCACGTTCTTCTCGTGCAAGTTTGTTTCACCGCTGCATGTTCACTGTGTGATAAAAAAACAAACATTCTCACTCTCTTTTGACTAGCCCTCGTATATATTCTTCTTATCACCACTTTTCTGTCTCTTTAGGCTGTTGTAAAGATGAGAATGAATGATGGGTGGATAAAATAGATTTGATTTTGTTATTCGTTATTTACAGTCTCTTTCTACCACTTGTGGCTAATCGCGACCATGATGATCAGTTATGATGTGACGAAATTGAAGGACACTCACAAATAATACCCATGCACAGGCAGGAATTCGAAACCGACACCCCTGGGGATAAAAGAGATGAAATTACTCACGAAGGAACATCCATTCTCACACCGGAACTCGAACCGGAACATTAGACGATGATCTTGTGACAAGACCACTTAACCCACTCGAAGTATTTTGAAAGAAGTGCCAATT
This sequence comes from Lepisma saccharinum, assembly GCF_977018435.1. Taxonomy (NCBI): domain Eukaryota; kingdom Metazoa; phylum Arthropoda; class Insecta; order Zygentoma; family Lepismatidae; genus Lepisma; species Lepisma saccharinum. The sequence goes on along the minus strand of NC_139229.1, from coordinate 156,426,716 downwards.
TTAATTTCCTCAGACCTTCCCAATGATTTATCATACATATTTTTATCATTCAAATGTGTTTTTTTAGGTTTTTGAAAAGCGCGGGCCTTTTACATTGTTCCTGAGGAAGTTTTTACACCATCCTTACCTTTTGTAATGTGTTGTTTGTCTTGTACAGGTTCCTTTACAACTTGAATTTTTAACTCTTCTCATCCTTTTTTTAAATTTTTAGGTAAGGATTTCAGATTTGGGCATTTTCCCCCGTGTACGTAGAAGGGTGCAAAATGGTTGTACGCGCCGAAGCTCCCCAAAATTTCAAATCAATCAATTAATATGACAAGTCAGTTTACCGGAAGGTAACATTCTGGAACGCAAGCAAAAGCAATGTTGGAAATTTATTCTTCCAACTACTATAAAATGAGCGCTTATTTCAGACTCGTGCGATGCCCAGGACGAGGAGGACCACTCCTGCCTCTCTCTACAGTTCCTGCCTCGAACCCACGCTCCACGCCCTCTCCAAGATCTCCGTACCGGATGTGTCGGAGGCTGACACCGAGTGGCCTCTGGACCATCTGCCCTCAGAGATTGTGTCCGACCTCATGGAGGCGCAGATCGTCCGATACATAAGGATAGGCGACCCGGTCCTCATATACGCCATCAACTACAGGATACTGTTCACCCCGCTCGTGAAGCGAGCCACGGTCTTCTTCAAGCACGAAGACCTGGGGTTGTTGGCGTTGAGATGCAGAAGGTTGAAGCAACTGGTGATCGTCACGTGGAACAGCTCGTACAAGATGGACTTCTTCAAGCCTCTACTACAGGTCTCTTCAGTCTTGCAAGTCACCGTCGAGAAATACCAGTACGGTTTCATTGTGTACAATGCCGAGCTACGGCGCTCCGTTCTTCCGTCGAACGTGACGTTCTGTTGCTCTCCGTTTGCCGAGAGGATCCTCGCGCATGCGCCGTATAGCCTGCTGCCGAAGCTGAGGGCAGCGGAGCCAGCGAGCGAGCGGCCTGTCGAGCTGTATCTACTGAACGTTGACGTGCACGTCACGGACGCCATGCTGATCCTCAGTCTGTGTCCAAGAATACGCATCCTGCGCTGCAGGAACCAATTGGAGGCTCTGTACCTTCTCCACAAGGACGCGGACCTCGATGAAAGCAATATAATATGCACGTACGAGCTTCGGAATATGGACTACGTGAACTGCGTTCTCGGGGAAGAGAGCGATCAAAGTTCTGTCTTGAGGAGCGAGGACGACCTCTTGCTGGCGGTCAAAATCGCGGTGAGGCTCTGTCCTAAGATAAGGATAATCTTGCTTAGGTACGACTTCGACAGGATCGAGCAGAAGTTTCGTGTTCTGGAACCGCTCCTGGATCTAACATGCATCGAAGGGTTGTACCTCATGGGAGGTCCGGGGAAGGAGAGGGATCTTTACATGCTCCTGCGAAAGCATGGGAGGACCCTGCTAGCCCTGGAGCTGAGCGTCTTCCAGACTCTAGATTTGGATCTCATAGTATGCCTGTGCCCCAACGTCGTGTACCTAGAGTTGGCCATCGGAGACCTCACGGTCCAGGAACCGGTCGTGCTGCCCTCATCGGAGCTCCACAACTTGAGAAGCCTGAAGGTGGGCCGCGTCTGCAACACTGGGCTGGCACCCGGGTCCTGGGACGTGCTCCTTGGTTCACGCATGTTGACGTACATCCAGCTGCTCGACATCGAGATCCATCCGCACATCCTGGACCACGTCACGTCCAAGAACCCGTGGGAGAACCTTCTGGAGCTCTGCCTGGTGCGGTGCCACACGGTGAACCTGTCGCATGTGATGAAGCTCTTGAAGCGCGACAACCAGTTGCGGACGCTCATCGTCCATCTCTGCAAGCTCATTGGAGAAGGCGAGGCTTTTCAAATCGAGAACTACGTATCCGAAAAGAATTTAGATATCAAAGTGCTTATAAATCCTTTTGAATAAATTGCTACTGAACTGTCACTGCCATGACGTATTTTGTGTACACTTAAATTTAGATAGAACTGTTAGCGAAAAATGCAGGCTCGGCCAGGACCCGAACCCGAACCCTGGACTCTGGCGTTCCGTGCCATTGCTCTACCACTGAGCTACCGAGCCGGCCTGGCTTCGCCTGATCTTTCGCTTCCCCTGTTTTACCTGGGTGGGGCCCGACCCTGTGGCCGAGTGGTTAGCACATCGCGCTGCGACGCCAAGGGTCATGGGTTCGAATCCCGGTCGGGCTTGGTTGTTTGTGAATGTCCAGTCATCAATTTCATCATTTCATCACTCATCCCCATCTTCGCAAATTAGCCTAGAGGCACAAAACGCCAAGTAAAATAAACTAAATCAATCAATCAATCAAAATTACCTGGGTGGGGAATCGTCTCTGTATTGACACTGGCACTGGCACTCTGCACTGGCAGAGACGATTCCACCCAGGTAAAACAGGGGAAGCGAAAGATCAGGCAAAGCCAGGCCGGCTCGGTAGCTCAGTGGTAGAGCAATGGCACGGAACGCCAGAGTCCCGGGTTCGAGTCCTGGTCGAGCCTGCATTTTTCCCTAACAGTTCTACTTAGTACATCTCCTGTGTGTGCCTAATTTAATTAAATTTAGATGTATATACCATGTTCCGAGAAGAGTCCTTTCGTTTCTTTAGAGAGCTGTGAAGGAGTGCTTGTCTCAACCAAGTATAGTATTTATTTCAGCATATAATGTCCAGTACAATCTGTCAACTTTCCACAAGGTCATTTATGCCTCCTATGAAGAACTACTTTTTAAAGTGCTTAAGTGGAATTTCCTCTCAAATGATCTTTCAAGTACCAAAACATCGTGGCAGTTCAATGGGAGAAAGGTCAGGTGAATAGGGTGGATGGGTTAAACCCTCCCATCCGAAAGTTGTTCACGTATGAATGAGTTGATTTATTTTACTTCGTTTTTCTGCCTTCTTGGCTAATTTCGAAGATGAGGACGAAAGGTGATGGGATGAAATAGATGAAGAAAACAATCACAAACATGTATAGACAGCACATAAGCCCCATATGTTCAAGTGTCGTTTCTGGAGCATGGAGTTTCGCGTTGTTCATGAACAACACTATGGCGATTCACTAGTGAAGGTTGTTTCTTCACCGTGAATTGTGATCTCCTTGAAGCTCTCAACAGAAACATGTGCAATAATCGTTTCAATCTGTATCAGCAGCTCGTAGTGCACTCTCCCTCGTGCTGTGCAAAACACAGTAAGAATACGCTTCTTCGGATGGAGATCTCCCTTTGGTATTTTGCTGGGTGTTTCACCGGGCAGAAGAAGGTCGTGTAATTTTGTGCCAAGCCATCTTTCATCACAGGTGATGATGCGAGCAAATAAAGACTGTCTTGTGGCACATGAGCAATAACTAGGAAATTTTCTGATACGATCTCTTGTGTTCGCCAGGCTGTTGATGAGAAACGCATTTGTCAAGTTTCCTCGCTTTTCCAATCTTGTGGAGTTGAGGTCTGGCAGAAGATTCTGTTATCCCAATCTTTATACTGTCCTCAAAGCAAGTATGATGAAGATGTGACTCGGCTTTCGAAGGTGGCTGCCATCCTCATTTTGCAGTATTTTTGTATGGTTTTCGTCCTCCAAGGTTACTTCTCTGTTTTGGAACCAGACGAACCAAAGCCAAGGATGCAATACGAGCAGTGAATACTGCAAGAACACTTTAAGAATGCTTCCTGCTGCCTCGAAAGCTTGAAGGCCCAAGAGGAGAGTACACCTGATCCATGTTCCATGTTCGTTAGCATACATTTCACGAGCAACTGATCGACATACGTATGCTCTGGTCATATCCCAGGAGAGCTTCACGGTAAACACCTTTCGGTTAATTGATTGATTTGGTGTTTTTTAAGTCCACTTTATGCACATTAAGGCTAATCGGACTGGACCTACAGTTTAAAGTGGGATCCGAACCACTATGTGCCTCCACCGGGAATCGAAACCGGGACCCCTTGATTACAAGGCGACGACGCTACCACTGCGCCATCGGGGAGGCCCTACCCTTTCGGTTAAATGGGACTGTTCTCAGATGTAAAGAACTAGGTGAAAATTTTGAAACAAACGACATGCTTTCTGCGGTCCTGACATCAGCAACAATTCGCTGATGAAGGTAATGTTTTTTTGTTGTTAAAGAAACGCAAACAGGGCCTTTTTAATATGGTGGAGAGGATTATGACATCTTTTTAGTAGCAGTAACAAAATTATATGACACTTTAATACGTTACTTCATCAACATTACCAATTTCAAATTGGTCAATTGATTCACCAGAACAAAATTTGGTATCTTTTATAGTAAGAACTGTGTTTCTCAGAACTTCCTACCATAGTGACTGAGAATCATTAGTATATATTTCTTCTTTCAGTTTGCTATTCTGTCTCTGTTGACAAATCGCGACGATGAGGTTCAAACCGTAAGTTGAAATGTAAAGCTATCCCTTGTGCACTATATAGACGGTGTGAAGGTGCGGCCTCATACATCCTCGACCATAGTGGATGTTACTGATGAAAACCACTGTCTAGCCTTTACCCTCCAGGAGTGTTACCCGTTACCAATTTATTAGAGGCAAACAAGGAAAAATTGAAATACACATAATTAAACTTCAGTATACAAGTTTCAAGAAGTATGTTTGCACTTTTGAAGACATTCTTGCCTAAAGCTTTTGGGCATTGAAAATACATAGCATTGTAATATTCCTTTCATATTTTGCATTTTGTTATTTAACACCTCTTTGCTACCACGTGTGACATTTTTCTGCTACGACGAGTGGATGAAATTGAATAACTGATACTCACAAAGAACAACCATGCCCACGCCGTCGCCTTGTAATAAAGGTGTCCCCGGTTCGATACCCGGTGGAGGCACATAGTAGTTCCGCTTCCACTTTAAACTGTAGGTCCAGTCCCGATTAACCTTACTGTGCATACTTAAAACACCAACTCAATCAATCAATCAATCGAAAGTCGACCATTTTTGACTGTATATTGTTTGATTGAGTTGGAGTTTTAAGTCCACCTTCTGCACAGTAAGGTAATCGGGACTGGACCTACAGTTTAAAGTGGGATCCGAACCACTATGTGTCTCCAGCAGGTATCGAACCCGAGACCCCTTGATTACAAGGCGACGACGCTACCACTGCGCCATCGGGGAGGCACTTTTGACTGTAATACTTAGAGGGAGAACACTATTCGAATACAACTATGTAGAATTTTCGCATAATTTTAAATTTCTCTCTCCCATACTTTTGGGGCACAGTCGGAAGTTATTTTTCAAACGATTTGGAAGTACATCTCTTGTACTTTCAAATACTGTGGGAAAAAATATGAAAGACAGATCCAGGAATCGTTAAAGAATGTCCACAGTTTGCCATTACGACGACAAACAGTGTCGAAGAAGACACGAGAGAAATCCAATACGGTCGTCTCGGTCTCGCGCAGCTTAAAGTGTTTTAATTTTGCCCCCCCCCCCTTTCCGCCCCCCTTCTCCCTCGTGCCGTCGCTATTCCGAAAGATATTTTTCATTAACACCGCGGAAATCTTGAGGGCGACTTTCCAGTAGTTTTTAATTAAGTTTTATTCCCTCGCACTGGATAAGCTCGACATAATTTAAGAATACATCCGAAGTTATTTAATTTCAAAACGAGAAGAAGGGTTGGGGACGGAATGGGATTCGTCACAGGGGAATCTTTGAGCGGCGGTCTTCTGGGTTTCTTTCTTTTTTTGTCTCTGTACGAGTCTTTTATTTAGCCCAGCGGGAAGGAATTTATTGGGAGGAAGGTGGAGATTCTATAATACCTTGGATGTAAATCAGGAATGTCTAGGTTGCATTTTTATAGAGAAACTGCGTTCTCTAGATGTAACCATCCCGGTTACGGCGTCTTTTCACCAAGCGCGTTATTTATAATACAGACAGAGACAGCATTTTAAAAATCTAGACCAGACAATGTAACCGAAAAAGGAGACGCGACTTATACTCGGTCTCAGGAATCTTTGGAGCATGGCGGAGCGGAACGAGCGAAGGCAAGTCTCTGCGCAAGTATACTTTATCCCCGGAACCTGTGAAGCAAAGCTGCACATAGTGGTAGAGAAAGGAGGGGGTAATCGAGTGGGTAGAGCGAAGCAGAATACGCTGCTACGAAGGCTGGTAACTTCAGTCGCTTTCCCCCTTCCACGCAATCCCATTCTCTTTCGTGTTCATTGGTAGAGCCGTCTCGTATCACTGCTTCTTCAGAAACTTGTTTTCGTTTTCTTGCTCTATAGATAGCCGGATCAGAGTATAGTGATTCGAGATGGCTCGATCTATGAACACGTGAGAGGAAACAGTATTGCGTGGAGGGAGAAAAGCGAAGTCAGATACCAGCATTTGGCAGCAGCATTTACTGCTTCGCTCTTCCCACTCGATTTCCCCCCTTCTCTACAGCTACTCTGCGTGGTCTTGCTGCAGAGACATAGGCGCCGACTCCATGGGGCTTGGGGGGCTCGAGCCCCCCCCCCCCCCCATGTTATCGATGTGGGAGCAAAGCCCCCAAATAATTTTGCTTTACAGGATCTAATGTATTATTTTGCTTCTCTTGTAAAGTTTACTCTGAATTGTGCCAAATTAACTTAACTTTAAATACACATTTGAAATGTTCTAGATCATCAATTTGGGGGTCTGAGACCGCTAAACCATCAACTTTGGAGGGGGCTATGATCAGAGACAGCAAAACACATGACTTATTACTATATACTAAGTATGTAATTATAAGTATTGTTAAAATGTTTACTAAAAAGAGTTTCAAGAGACGATGTGTGTGCATGAACTAGGGTAGTGGATGGGACGTTTGGGCTACAAATGGCTCTAACATGATCTGTTTTGCGCTCCGTGGTAGCAGATATTAAAAGTCGGGAATATTTTGCTATTATGGTTGACGAAACTTGTGACATATCCATCCGTGGACAATAATATTCTGCATTAGAACAAAAGTAAAAAAGGTAAAGTGCTCCCCTGTGCTTAGCACCACGCCATGAAGGCGTATAGGGGGTGTGGGGGTAACGCCCCACATATTCTTGATCTGGTCGTGAGTGGGGATGATGTGATCAGCATCACGCCCCTGATCGCCTTTACCCCCAGGTACCCATGTTATTCGACGCTGGGTGGGCGCCGGGGCCGCTTCCAACGTTAGAAAAGTTCCCGGATTTGAACCGGCCGGGGATCGAACCCGGGACCTTTAGCATGGTAGTCAGACGCGTTACCGACTGTTCCACCGCGGCCACCTGCATTCTGCATTAGAACTGTGAATAAAAATTTTGATATTTTGGAGGAATTCGTGGGCTTTTATGAGATTCCGAACTCTGAGGCTAAAACTTAAAAAAGGGAGAGAATGAGTCATTCATTTAGGTATTTTAGTGATCAGAGGCCCCCCCCCCCAATAATTTTGACCAGTCGGCGCCCCTGTCCAGAGATAATTGAGACAGGGTATACAAATAGCGAATAATAGAATTATGTTTACCCATTCCATACTTCCTGTTCAAAGTGCCTTTCTTGAACCGTCTAACCCACTGAATCCTATCTTCCTAAAGACCGTAACCACAATCGACTTGAAACCTTAGCCATCTCGGCTGAAGACAGACGTGGACAGCAGTTATACTAAAATACACAAGTTATGGAAATAATTTACCAATTCACAAAACGTTCGAGGCGTCGACAGAAGAGAAATAAATACACAAAATAACTAATTTCCTTGAGAGGATTTCGCAAAGCACCACTTTACATCGGCCGAACACTCACCGAAAACCTCTTCATCCATCCCCGCGAGGATGCTTCGGGGGAACAGTTTTGTGGAACTGATATTCAGTTCGAGAGAATTGATCTGCGAGACTGGCTTCCTGACCAATAAGGGCCCATCCATAAAAAATGTCTCGCAGAAAGAGACTGACGCCCAGCGCCGTCCTTCCGAGGCGTCCATTATATAACCAAGCTATAAAATACCTCCACCGGCCCTCTTTTATAACTTCTGTTTAAGTGCCTCTGGTGGAGAGACAGTGTTCGCCTCGAATCCGTCTGCCTCTGTCCGAGGGATCTTCGTGCGGTATGCTCCGAACTTCTAGGATCATTGTCGTGCATTGAGTTACATTGTTGTGTTCCTCTATTGTCTTTCTCAGCGCAACAATTGGTCAGGACTTTATTACGCCATTCCTCTTGCAACGAGTACTATTGTTGCGATATCAGTATTTTCTTCTTGGCAATGACCACAGGAACTATCGTAAATGTGGAGGTTTTGAGTAGAAAACTTTATAAAACCTAGAGACCTTTCGAGAATTTTTGAGTTTAGTCTTGAGAATTTTGAGAATTTGAGTCTGGTATTGCTTCTCGCGATTAGCCACTTGGCAGAAAAGAGACGTAAAATAACCTAATTCCATCTAGTATTGGTACATACAGGTCGAAATGTTTCACGATAGCTGACGAAAACCCGATTTTTCTTACGTTGTGATCTCTTCGATTCATATAAATATCGTAACGATCTGTAGGATCTTTTAAATGTAAACTACAACGAACTCTAATATCCTAGTTGTTTAGCCATCACCTTTCCAATCAGGAAATTGCTAGAACCATCCAAGGAATGTCTCGTCAGACATTGCCAGGCTTCCTTGATCGCCATCGTTGTAAACAATCGCAATCAAGGAAGAAACTACAGATATGAGGGGTGAGTGAGATATGAGCAAACGGAGTACTAAGGCAGAAATCGAGGAAAGAGGAACCAGTGAGAGAGGCAGGAGAATTTTGGGGCGAGACCGTATCGAGGCGAGTCGCAAGTCAGACTCTTGATACAGCCTTAGCATAACCTTTCATCGTGGATCTTCAGCAATCGTGCAGAAACAGGTATACGAGTACCTTATCTATAGCCATGCTGATCCAATCTGTAAGGGTTTAAACTCAAGTATTGTGTAACTGTTGCCTCTCGTAACTTTACCATCAAGCTCACCATGAGCAGCGAGTCGCTCTGCAAGCGAGGATGAATGATTTTGAGCTACATCACCCATCGGGATATCTAAAGGTCCGAAGTTCGATTCCCCGTTCCTAGGAGAACGTTACGATATTTTCAAACCTTTGTCTACATTACATTTTTAGAGAGACAGATATGAAATTGACAGATGTTTTATGGCATCATTTTAACTACGATTTGGTAAGAGAAAAAATAGTTGATGCAGCATTTACAAACCAGTGTTTGGAAGTAACTGGCTACTTGTAACGCAGTTACAAATAATAGTTACTACGTATTTTGAAGAAACTCTTACTGCAACTAAAAATTTTCAAAGATAAGTAGATGTAACTGTAACAGAGTTACTTTTTGGCAATATAGTAACGTTATCAACGGTTACTTTACGGCCCTTAAATTGTTAATTTGAAAATGTTTAACGAGGGGAAGGGCTAAATTTGGTGCTGTTCTGGAAAAAAGCACCTAAGTCAAACACTGAAATTTTACAGTAGACAGTTATTTATGTTCATTATTTGAATAGCAAGCATTACAGACATGATATACATACATGTTGGATCATCACTGTTTAGTGATTTTGTAGTTCCATCCTTTCACTGCAGTATTTGTCCGGTGTTTCCTGTTGAAGCAGTTCCACTACTCTTTTGGCACTAAGGGGTTTTCGAGACATTAACACATGAATGAAAGTCACTATCCTTATTTGCTTTTGAAAAAAAGGTTCCTCAGTTCCATGTTCGCAATCAGAACATTGAATTATTTCTCACTTTTATGTGCTCGCAAATTAAGACATTTTAAACATTGTTCGCAATTAGGACATTTTAGACTTTGCTCGTAATTAGAAACATTTTAAACATTGTTCGCAATTAGGATAATTTAACCATTGTCGCAAATTAGGACATTTTAGGCATTGTTCGTAATTATAACATTTTAAGCATTGTTCGTACTTAGAACATTTTAAGTATTGTTCGCAATTAGAACATTTTAAGCATTGCTAGCAATTAAAACATTTTAAGCATTGCTCGCAATTAGAACATTTTAAGCATTGTTTGCAATTAGAACATTTTAAGTATTGCTCGCAATTAGAACATTTTAAGCATTGTTTGCAATTAGAACATTTTAATCATTGTTCGCAATTAGAACATTTTAAGCATTGTTCGTAATTAGATCATTTTAAGCATTGTTCGTAATTAGATCATTTTAAGCATTGTTCGTAATTAGAACATTTTAAGCATTGCTCGCAATTAGATCATTTTAAGCATTGTTCGCAATTAGAACATTTTAAGCATTGTTCGCAATTAGAACATTTTAAGCATTGTTTGCAATTAGAACATTTTAAGCATTGTTTGCAATTAGAACATTTTAAGCATTGTTCGTAATTAGAACATTTTAAGCATTGTTCGTAATTAGATCATTTTAAGCATTGTTTGCAATTAGAACATTTTAAGCATTGTTTGCAATTAGAACATTTTAAGCATTGTTTGCAATTAGAACATTTTATGCATTGTTCGCAATTAGAACATTTTAAGCATTGTTCGTAATTAGATCATTTTAAGCATTGTTCGTAATTAGATCATTTTAAGCATTGTTCGTAATTAGAACATTTTAAGCATTGCTCGCAATTAGATCATTTTAAGCATTGTTTGCAATTAGAACATTTTAAGCATTGTTTGCAATTAGAACATTTTAAGCATTGTTAGCAATTAGAACATTTTAAGCATTGTTCGTAATTAGAACATTTTAAGCATTGTTCGTAATTAGATCATTTTAAGCATTGTTCGCAATTAGAACATTTTAAGCATTGTTTGCAATTAGAACATTTTAAGCATTGTTTGCAATTAGAACATTTTATGCATTGTTCGCAATTAGAACATTTTAAGCATTGTTCGTAATTAGATCATTTTAAGCATTGTTCGTAATTAGATCATTTTAAGCATTGTTTGTAATTAGAACATTTTAAGCATTGTTCGCAATTAGAACATTTTAAGCATTGCTCGCAATGAGAACATTTTAAGCATTGTTTGCAATTAGGACATTTTAGGCATTGTTCGTAATTAGGACATTTTAGGCATTGTTCGTAATTAGAACATTTTAAGCATTGTTCGTAATTAGAACATTTTAATCATTGTTCGTAATTAGAACATTTTAATCATTGGTCGCAATTAGAACATTTTAAGCATTGGTCGCAATTAGAACATTTTAAGTATTGCTCGCAATTAGAATATTTTAAGCATTGTTTGCAATTAGGACATTTTAAGCATTGTTTGCAATTATAACACTTGAAGAATTGTTTGCAATTAGGACATTTTAGGCATTGTTTGCAATTAAGACTGGTAGCAATTAGAACATTTTAGGCACCATTCACAATTGGGACTGTTAACAATTAGGACATTTTAGGTTTTGTTCGAAATTAGGACACAACCGTAATGCCATGATACACACACACACACACACCAAAACATCCATCGTCTCCTCCCCCGGCCACCTCTCATTCTGAATTTTCTTCTAGCGGCGCAATGTTTGAAGCAACTGCAAAAACAGAATCAACCTTATTAAAGTATCAAAACCAAACAACTCGCAGACGTCTCCATTGTTTCCTCTCTCTCTTATACAATATGGTTCATGCGGGAGGAACAATGCAAGGCCCAGTAAAGGGAACGTCTTCGCAAGAGAGAGAACTCAATATCCCTTTGCTCTGCTGCGCAGTACTTTTCTTCTTGTATTTCTCTCGTTTATAATACTTCTATTGTCAGTATATTTAATATCCCTGTCTCTTTCTTTGTTATTCGAAAAGAAAGAATAGACAAGCATTTATGACAGACTGTTGCTGAGAAGAAGAAACAATGGTAGGTTTCAAGCAGTGGAAAAAATATTCATATAGTTGTTGCGAAATGTTTAATATTTTTGGAGTCCTGAGGTTTCCTAAGAATAGATTTCCTTCTGGGGGAAATTACGTAACAGGAATGCTAAACTTGTAATATATCCACGTAAATCAGGCCATGAAAGTCTGTATACTGGCTCAGAGATCAAGTGAGCATTTGTTGTCCTGTCCCCCTACCTGATAATATTTTGGGGGATCTTGGAATCTACTCGTATAACTAATCATTGTAGAGATACAAAATTAATCTTTCTTTCTTGCATTCTGTATTTCTCACATTCTCTCTATTACCCTTTCTTCCTTCCTCTATTTCTCTCCCAGTCTCTCCACCCCATCTTTCATCCTCTCCTTGAGTGTTTCTTTCACTGTTCCTCTGTGTATCATTTTTGCTTTGCTTTTCCACGTATCTTTTTTACTTTTCTTCCTTTTTGTACTGTCACACACGCTCTTAGCTCTCTCTCTCTCTTTTATATGATTCTGAATATTTCTCATTTAGATGAGGTGGGTATTCTAAGAATATTTTACGGCGATCTAGAGCCCATCCTCTCCCACACAATCACTACACCACTGAATCATTGTGAAATTTAGTAGAAAGTTCAAACTACAACAATTATTGATCAGAAATTGACAACCGGAACACTGAAGGCACTAATTTAACATTAGAAAACCATGATTAGTTGAAAATTTCATGAATACTATACTTAAAATAAGAAAAGTGTCGTAGGACTAATTCTTAAGCAAATTAGAATGAGGCTTGCGAATGGACTAGAGAGGGCTCGACCAATGAACGCAGAAGGAAAAACGCTGCTGCAGCTACCAGCCGTTGCAGCACTGTGTACTGCTTCGCTCTGCCCCGTCGAGTTCTCCAATTCTCTACCGTTATGTGTGGCGTTTCTTGAGGACTCGTTTTCAGTCGCTTGCTCCACAGACTTCTAGGACAGAGTATAGCAAATACAAAGCTACAAATGAAGTCCTAGTAAATGGTAGTTTAACGCGATATAAATTATTTTCACTTGCACTTGGGATGTTTGTTATCTCCACTGATCTCAATGTATGTCTCTCTCTCAGCCGAGTTCCGTGGCGGAATGGTTACCACAGAACGCTATGACGCCAGTCCAGTGGTTCCATTTTCTAATCTCGCATGGGTGTTCTTTGTGAGTATCCCTTCATTACATTATGAATCATCTTCATCTTAGCGATTAGCCACAAGTCGCAGAACAGTGAAGTAAAACAAACCAAATTAAGCAACTGTCAATATCTCTGTCGGTGTGAGTTAAAACTTGACATCAATTGATATTATATCAACCTATCCGTAACCCCCCCCCCCCAAATAAAGTAGATAGAATCCAATAGAATAGAATTGGTCTTTAAGCTGACGTGTTTCGGTCTCATGGACCGAATATGGCTGGGGTACACCACTTTGCGAGCTGAGTTCCAGACCGCGTCGCTAGGTGGCAGCACTGGCAGGGAGTCAGGAATGACTGACTAGTGCCTTGGAGGCAAATTGTACATACACAACCTAACCTCCCTTCCCTGCCAGTGCTGCCACTTAGCGACGCAGTCTGGAACTCGTCTCGCAGACATGTGGCGTACCCCAGCCTGTCCTACATATCCCGAAAGTTTCATCACTCTTGTCACTTGATTTCGCTTTTTCACGGCATTAATCCGGTTATTTATTGACCGTACCAAATAATAAATTATAACTAATAATAAACAAAGAAAGATAAAAAAAACCATCATGATCATAATAATAAATTGAATTGATTAGTATGTATACTGTGAAGTACAGATAAGTAATAAGTCATTAGTAATGCATTTGTGGGGGTGATAGGTATGCGTTATAAATAAAATAATAATTTTAATGAAACATTAGTTATATCGATTTGTCTGAACTGAACCACGAAATTTATATTAATTAGGTTAACTATGTAAGATATATTAATAAATGGTCACGCTCACTTTTACGTGGTTGAATAGCAGCGGAAATTGATAGCCTTATACCCACATTTCTCCACACAGCTTTTTGGTGTGCATGCCGCTTGAGGAGATCCTCCAGCAAATCCCCAAATTCTAGCCCTGTCAGACAGATATGTTGTCGGAATACGACTATTAGAATCGGTTTCCACAAAAGGCAGTGAAGGAAGGTGTAGAACAGTTTTCGGCAAAGACTAATTCCAGAAGACCGAAAGCTTAGCTGTTATGAAGGGCGGGGTTCGTAGCTGCCCACCTGCGAGTGGGAACAACCTGGAGCACGGAGCGCGTGTAACATCTGGAGCCGACGATCTCTTATGTGGGCAGCCCCGTCTTTTCACCTTTTCTTTGGTTTTACTTTTTTTTCCCATTCCACGGGGGAAAAGAAATTTCTGACTTGCCTCCACTGCGGAGACAGTGTGTCCAACTGCTTGTCAAAATCCGTGTTGTAGTGTCTGAGCAGGTTAAACAAATGGATCAGAGTTGTATTTTTCGAGTTCGGAAGGCAAATTTCACTGTGGCATCAATAGTCCCTATTATTGCGTGATAACATCTTTTGGAGTCGTGACGTTGAAATAAACTTAAATAGTAGAAAAAATAACAATAAAATAAAATTAATTGTATTATTAGTCCTCCTGGGTTATTTTATTTCTCTTCTTCGTCTGCTAAAACATATCTATTTTTACGATGAGCTGTAATTATGACGTCATGGTTCTCAATAATATTATATATACTGCTTGATATCACAACTTCTTGCATATGTCTATTTATTTTTGACATTAACATCTTGGTTATACTCTGTCCCGGGAATCTCTGGAGCAAGCGAACGAAAATAAGTCCTCTGCCCAAGTTGTGAGACGCGAGGTCTCGACCAATCAACGCGTGAGAGAGGAAGTGAGTGTATGGAGGAGAAAACGCGGTTAATGCTACCAGTAGTTTGTAGCAGCATGCACTGCTTTCCTCCGCCCACTTGCTTTCTCCCCGTCTCTACTGTTATGCGCGGCCTTGGTCCACAAGTTCCCGAGACAGAGTTTAGAACAGCTGATTTTTATAAAATTTTCGTGGTTTTAATTTATAGTTTTAGCCATTCATGTAATAATAAGCATTGTCAATTATATGTATTTATTAATTTTAAGGTAACAATGATATTAATAACATTTATTATTACTTTATGTGAGACATTTGTTTGCTTGCGGGACTTCTCCTCAAACATATTTCTAGATACGCACCTGCACGTTACACAAATATCAGTAACTGTCATCGCAATGCGTTTCAATTTTTCAAACGTTACAGTTGTCGCCTGTGCATTGAACCATGCAATAAAGGCTAAAAGCGGATGCGAAAATAGGGCTTCACAAATATTTCGAACTTGCCCATAGCTGGAGGTGATGTGATCAGCACTACTCTCCAACCGCCTTTACATCTCAGGGTTGTCTTCAGTCACCCATTGATTAGAGCTTGGGTGTACCCCAAAGCCGATCTATAGAGAAATCGCCATCAGATATCACCCATCCCAGGAATGGAACTGGGGTCTTTGGCGCCGCACTCGGACATCATGCCTCTACAAGTCCTATTTTTTACAATAATGATAATTATTTTATTACATGCCCAACTTTGCTACATTCAGTATAGACAAATGACGAATGTGTGTATGGTGGAGGTGTGGAGTATGCACGCATATTTCCCCAGAAATCATGCCCCTGCACATAACTCTCCACCGAGACATATGTGAAGTGTTTCTTCTGTCCTGCTTAGAAAAGTGAGGAATAACCTGGTAAGTTTTTTATGATGTAAGTTGGCAACCCGGAAACAAAAGCAGATCGGAATTCTCAGATATGACTGAGAAGAAAAGAAGGAATGGAGATTTGGGCGTGCAGCATTTGTCCGTAGCTAGCCTCATATCTATTCAGTGTCTGACGGGGGCAAACGTGAGAGAGGGGCCGTAAAAACATGACATTGCCACGGTTTTGGGGGGTCCGCCATGAAAGGGAAGAGAAGGCTGTCAACCATTTTGTGACAGAAGTCTAAACTGGCGCACCTTGCAGCTCAAATGGCCCGGAAGCCTCAGGAAGACTGTTTATGATCGGTTGTCGTGAGGCGGGTCTAAGGTGTCTGTGGTAAATTACATATGTTCGTGGTTGAACACCTTCGGGCGACAAATTCCTTGAGAATGTTTGTCAGTCGGTAGGCGGTATTGATCTATGAGCACGTGGGACAAGTGTTTTGCTTTCTGAAACCATATGTAGACTCTCAAAGGAAATTAGGGAATTTCAACATTGACAGTTTCTTAAGGATCAACTCATTTAGTGATACGAGTACGTTTGTCCATTTCTATATAATTTGCAGGTCGTCTTGTGTTTTGTTTCTCCGTAGCTTAGTGGTTAACTTTGTGTGCTCTTAGATTCGATTCCTATTTGTGCATTCCTTCGCACATATCATCAAATGACTTCTTTCTAGTCGTCGGATCTAACTTATTCGACCTCCGTGGCGAACTTATCTTAGCGCGTTACGACACCAGTGGTCCCAGGTGCAATTCCTAGACAAAAGTGGCCCGTGGCGGAGTGGTTTTAACAGAGCGCGCTACGGCTCCAGGAATCTCGGGTTCGAATCCCGGCCTTTGTGATTGTCCCTTTATCAATTTCATCCTATCATCACGCATCCTCATCGTCGCGATTAACCAAAGGTAAGGAAAAAGAGTCGATAAATAACACATATAAAATCAAGTCAAACCTATTAAGGGTGAGAAATATTAGCAGTGTAAGTCTATTTTTATGCTATGAGGGTCTAATCCAGACAGGTTGTGTTTTGTACTCTTATTTACATTGCATTGCTGGCTCGTTATGTTAATTGAAATAATGAGAATGAATGATGATTAGATAAACATTAGTAAAGGGCACACACACACACACACACACACACACAGATACCATATCCAAATCCGGACTCGAACCCATAGCATTCAATGCCAACATTGTTGTTCGGCCACTCGACCAGATTTGTATGAAAAGGCGCTCAGTGAAAATTTCGCTCAAATGGAATGTTGGGAAAATTGCGCTCAGATTCCTGGAGGAAAGAAACGCACCAGCGTATGACTCACCGCTGAGAGCAATGCACCCCTTCGCCACCAACTATTTATTTCATTTCATTTCATTTCAGTTGTGACTCTTGTGTGGTGCACTAATGGAGATTCTTACAACTACTAACGTCAATACTTGAGGTGAAAGAATTACAATTTTGAGCGCAGAAAAAAGGAAGAGAGAGCTTGCAGATTTATGACAACTTTTTGATGGACGGAACGTTTAAAGTTCTGCCAAATTTACACAATTCACGCTGATTTTGGAGCAGGAAGGAAGAGACGAATATATATCCGATTGTGTTTGCTTTGTTGCCGAACAAAAGAAAGGATACTTATGATCGATACATTAGATGGTGTCTCAGAGCGATATCATTCTTATAAAAGCTGCAGTAAACTCAATAAACCGATGATATGACAAAGCTTTCTAGCAAGAAAATAATGACGAAGAATTTATAAACAGATTTTAAACACGTCTAAATAATTGAAATATATTTAAATTAATTAGCCAGTACACAGCCTGGAAAAAGTGCCATGGGAATCAAATATTAAATAAATATATTACATGAATATTTGATTTTTTTAGTGTGGGGGAGGGTCCTTAATGGTTCTTGGAAGTGTAAGCGGATATTTCACTGAGCGTATAGAGCGGAACTTTCGCGACACCGTCCACCAAGACGGCTGAACCTACAGTTGAAAGTGTGATCTGAACACTTGCTGTGCTCCCACCAGAGCTTATCATTTTGTTTCAATATCGGTTACTCTCACGGGTCTTC
This sequence comes from Lepisma saccharinum, assembly GCF_977018435.1. Taxonomy (NCBI): domain Eukaryota; kingdom Metazoa; phylum Arthropoda; class Insecta; order Zygentoma; family Lepismatidae; genus Lepisma; species Lepisma saccharinum. The sequence continues at coordinate 156,409,031 of NC_139229.1, read as the reverse complement.
AACGTCTTTGACCTCATGGGTCGATCTCACCCTCAGGCCATAAGGGATGACCTTTTGGTAATGAGGCTCTGATGTCTACTGCCAGCATACTCCTCTGTGGTGTTTGTGGTATGTCTTGTCCGTGTGTGTTTTTGATTGTCCCTTCATCTTTCTCACCTGATCCCCATTCAACCTCATCTATGCGATTAGCCAAAAGTAGCAGAAAAGCGAAGAAAATAAATGAATCAATCACTCAAATGACCTTACCTTCACAGGTCTACCACGTCCTTACCCTGAGGGGTCAACCTCACTTTCATCCATGTAGGCTAACGAGGCTGTGTCATTATAATCCTCCGTGGGACCCGTGTTGTATTGCCCATATGTTTATGATCATGCTGTTACGTTCCCACAACTGCGTAGTGTGAGTGACTCCACACTGTATCTGTAAACAGACAGACGCAGTCGCAGGAACTAAGTTAATTTCCCTCAGCTCCTGTAGTCAACATCACGGAACTCCAAAGGTCCGCACTGGAACCATCTCAGGTGTGCAGAAGAAAAACTCGAAGCTCAGGATATAGGTTTTATCTCGTTTTATTATGGTAAGTCAATTTGTGTACATGGGGAAAGCTAGGAGCGCCAGACTGAGAAACCGGGCAATTTCAGATTTAGAGATCGTCCTTAAGAACTTTACTCAGTATAGAAAAACCCGCGGGGTGTGAGCGACTCAACACTAGGCCTGTAAACAGACTCACGCAGGAGCGGATATCACGAAACAACTCTCTAGCAAAGAAATTTTGGCTTATTTATACCCGATTTCTGTACTCTCTGACCCCTGACTAGCAAGTTATGAAGACAAAATCTTACTTAAATTACAATAAAATGTGAAGTTTATACATAAGTTATATTTGATAAATTGTCGAAAAGGTTCTGATACATCTTTTTCAGTTAACAAATACTTGTACATTGAGAAGTATAAAATAAAAACTTCCGCCATTAGTTTCTTACATAAAGGTTAGTACATCAACATCTTTTAAAATTTTAATAGGCGTTCATTCGATTATGTCATAACATTTAGTTTATCGGAACAAACAACTTCACTCTTTTTGTCATAACATATCCTTTAGTTTTACATTTTTAACCTTGCGCCTTATACATTTTCTCTTTCTTTTTTTATTTTTATAATGTATGCTGGGCATAAACAGCCACTTGTAAAGCTGTAAGTCCAATGAAACTTTGTTGAGTTGACTTCTTTCTTTCTTTTTAAATGATTTAACAAATTTATCAAATTAAGCAGGGCGTAACAATGATTTCATTAATTTCATCCTCATCTTCGCTATTAGCCAAAAGTTTCGGAAAAGCGAAGTAAAGTAAGTAAATCGATAATCCAATAAATCAATCTCTAATTTTTACTCTCGTAGACCAGCATTATATTCACTCTCAAGGATTGAACTTGCTCCTTCGTCATGGGTCAATCTGACCTCAAGGGATTGACCTCACACATATCATCAAAGATTATCCTCATATTCTTATGTAGGGCAAATTCTTTCCTAATGAAAATGGCCTTCCAGAATGACTACCTGTAGTCAACACATTGGGGAGGCCTCCTGTAAGCCACGAAAAACAACAAAACTACAGTTTGCCGCTATCTAGGACAGACGGCCACTTAGGCACACTGGAGCAGCAATAGTGCACAGGAGCGATAAGTGAGAACTAGAGAAAAAGTTCGACGGATCCCAAATTCATAGAAGGGGGACAGATATTTCGAAAGCGGGGAGAAGGAAGGGAGAGATATTCGTTTTGAAAATGATCCCCGAAGTGGAGCTGCCCCCCGGGAAATCAAATATACTGTGGAGTAATTAAAAATCCCTTATATGCGTTTCTACGCAGGATATGAATGGGACCTCGGGCTGTTTCCTCGTCTCGACGTCTGCCAACATCCCGCTGGCCGTCCCCTGCCAAAAGGCCGATCTTCAAAGAGCTAACATCCGATGCTTTGTTTGTCTTTTCTCCCTCTCCCGCCATTCCTTTATCCGTCCCTTTTTTCTTTCTCCTCCTCTTTCCCATGTATTCTCTTCCAGCATCCACCGAGGAGCTCTTGTTTGAAATGTTCTTTTCGAATCTTTTTTTCCTTGTTTTCGTCTTTAAAGATGCGTCGTTCGAAATCTCCCTTCTCACCAATTTGCAAAGTAAATGAAGGGAGGGTTGTGCTCGTTAGAGTGTTACACCCTCTGGTGGAAAGCTCTGTGTAATTTTCTTCACGAGTGTGTGCTAATTATGATTTTTTATTGTTATAGAGCGCGGAATAACTGTTAACAAAGGGCTACAAGTGCCCATTGAAGTTTTTTAGATGAGCTTTCGGCTTGCTACGGAGTCACATCCTATGGCCCTCTTGTGCTTTCTCCAGAGGGGTGGGGGAAGCTTGTTACACATAACCTTGAATATGGTATTCCACAATAGTATCAAGCCCATGGTTAGTGGCGGTACCGGCGCCAGAGGAACTTTGTCCCTTACACTAAAAAATGACCATAAATTAAGATTATTTGAAAATCCTTAGGATAATATTTGGACCTAAAAGGGGTGAGGAGACAGGTGAGTGGAGAACTACACAATTTGTATTCATGTCCTGATATTATTAGAATAATTAAATCAAGAAGACTTAGGTGGGCAGGCTATGTAGCACGAATGGGAGAGGACAGAGGAGTTTACAGGATTCTTGTTGTTGGGAAACCTGATGTTAAGAGACCTGTAGGAAGGCCAAGACGAAGATGGAGGAATAACGTTGAGATGAACCGAAACGAAATCGGTAAGGATGGAAAAGATTGGATTGATCTTGCCCAGGATAGGAACAGATGGAAGGCTTGTGTTGCTGCAGCCATAAACCTTCGGGTTTAAGAAAGCTAGAGAGTTAGTTAATTACGACGCCAGGGGTCCTGGGTTGAAATTCCAGCTTGGGCATGGGAGCTCTTTGTGAGTGTCCCTTCATCAATTTCATCATATCATCACTCACCCTAATCTTCGCGATTAGCCAAAGGTGGTAGAAAAGCGATATAAAAAAAATTAAAACGATCACTCAGGCATGCACATGGTTAGTGGATATATATTGTATCTGTGATTTATCCCTGCGTTAGTTATGCTATTTGAGCAAATGTTTCTGGTTCTTGGTGGAGTAGTGGAGGATGGAATTATTTGTACTCTTAGATTCATTGCACTTACAGTGGAAGTACCTATATTCTATCCCGGGAATCTCTGGAGCAAGGATGCGCAAGAAGGGAAGAGAGCGAGTTGGCGGAGGGAAGCAGTACACGCTACCGCAAAGGCTGGTAACGACAATCGCTTTTCCCCTTCCACGCAATCCCGTTCCCTCGCACATGTTCAATGGTCGAGCCCTGTCCATAACTGCTCACGCAGAGTTTTGCTTTCGTTCGTTCGCTCCAGAGATTCCAAGGACAGACTCGTGTGAAAAATGTAGGCTCGACCAGGACTCGAACCTGGGTGCTCTACAAACTGAACTACCTAGCCACCTCTGGTTTTGCATGATTATTCGCTGTCTGGTAAAACAGCAGAATCGATAAATCAGGTTAAAACAGGTCTGGCTCGGTAACTTAGTTGGTAGAGGAATGCTATGGCATGCCAGAGACCAAGGTTCTATACGTGGTCTCACCTGCTCCTTTCGCTAAATTTGTTCGTAGCAAATCTCCTGTGTGCGGGGCAATATACGGATTCACGCTGGGAGATATACAAGGCACGGTCGATGTCATCGGTGTTTCAAAGGCAACAGATCCTGTTGCGGTAGCGCTGACAGGGACAACCCCACACAGTTTAAAAAGCAGACGCGAAAAATCCGGCAAAACCAGAGCTGGATTGATGGCTCAGTTGGTAGAACAATAGCAAAGTATGTCAGAGACTCGGGTTCGAGTCTACTGGAGCTTGCATTTTTTACTTAAATTTTTTCTTAGTGCATCTCCTGTGTGTGGCAAATTATGAAGTCTCTGCCGGCGTATGCATATGTTTCCGATACACGGATGTTGACATTCAATATATTCGTTGATTGATTGAATAAATGAATTAGGCTGTTCTACGTTGCTTTTCTGCAACTTTTGACTAAACACGACAATGAGGATGTTAGGACGAAATTCATGAAGGGACACTCACAAAGAACAACCAGGCCAGGGTTAGAACCCAGGACCCCCCTCATCGCAACGTGCTGTGCTAATCACTTTGCCACGAAGGTCGACTTGATGTCTTCGTCTATCCACTAGCACATGTAGGAAGTCGTTTGCTGTGTTACATGCCCATTGTAAACTTGACTGACGGTTCGATGTCATTAAGGTTTTGAAGGAAGTCTGGCAATGTATATGTTTTCAATGGAGTCCTATTACGAATTTATCATCTATGTACACGAGTCCTGCCGTCTGGTGCTTGTATTCACCCAGACTTTTTGTCGTAGGAGGTTTGTTTAACGTCGTCCCTTCCCTGACTCTTATCAATATTGTGCTTTGATCTCTTGTCATTGCCAAGCACATACAATGAACAGGAGTAGGCAAAAGTGTGGAAGAACAACTCGCAGCTGTTCACACTGTTTATGGCTCTGAGAAATCTCAGCCACCTGTTTAGAATCCCCCACTTCTTTCCACGGATGATTTAGAGGAGAAGAAACAGGTGCTTCTTCGCTCTCTGGTTTGATTATGATGAATACAATAAGTCTGCTTCGTGGTCTTACTCGACCATTAGAAAGAACTACAGGCAATGTTGCATTAGAACTTTTGTCGGGATCTGCAAGTTGCACATCATATCTCTAGATTCTTTTTCGCCATATACTCAGCTGCAACTTGATCATTTGCTGTTTTATGTCGCGCCTGTGTTTCATGACTCGACGTTAGCCGAATAGTTAGCGCTCAAGGGTTCGACGTTGGAGTCCCAAATATAGGTGTTTACCCAGAAGCATGAGGACAGTGAGGAAAGAAGTAAGTAGCGGACTCCGGTGTAGAATGCCAGAAAATAACGGGTCTAACTTATGGCACCAAACTCGAACACCTTCTTGGCCAAGCACCGTATTTTGTCTTGGGTATGGTTACCAGGCGTTTTGTTTATCCCGTATATGTCCTACATTTTAGCCTAATGTCCGACGTACGTGAGGAATTTTTTTTAAAAATACAAATGTCCTACATTTTGAGCATCACATAATTGGAATTAAGAAAATATCTGTTTCGGTCGAAAAAAGGGTAATTAAAGATAACATCGTGCATTAAAATCCTGTGTACTGCACTCCCACACCCAATAGTGCAATTAATTTTGATTCAGACATTACAAAACTAAAAACAAGGGCCAGAATAAAGATTGATACAGAACAAAGTTATTGAACCAGAAATCACCCAAATGAAACTTTTCGAATCATTTCAAGTTATCTTAAGAACATTATGTTTCATATTATTTCAAGTTATGTTAATTTCTGAACATTTATTTGTCATTCCAGGTAATAATGCAAATGTTAAGAGAGTATTTTCATTAATGTCAGCACAATGTAGTGATAGAAAAATTTTCATGGAGTCTGTAAAAGGTTTGGTACTGGTTTCTGTATAATTTCAAAGAGTATATTTTGAGTAAATCTGAATTTTTAAAAAAATTGGCTCCTCCGAGAAATATGATTGAAAACATGTGTGGTAAAATGTATTGTTTATTATTGATTACAAGTTTGGGAATTTAGTTTCTAAGAAATTATTATTTTTGAAAACTGAAAATGTGTCAATTTTTACATATTTACTAACATTTTCCAGTAATGTGTATTACTTGCTGTGAATGGCTTGTGTCCTACATTTTGACTTAAAGTCCTTCTTTTTAGGATAGGAAGTCCTACTTTTCCCTTGTAGGGATGTAGTAGCCCTAGTCTGATGTGTCATCTACAAGTCATAAACTTAGCCTGACGTCAGGCTAAATTCGGGGTGTAAGGGGTGATTTTCCACGTAGTACACCCAATTGTCAACCTCACTTCCACGTTAGTACACCCTGGACTGCGTTTTGCAGACAAACGAGGCTCTGGCGACTGGCACTCTGGCCAGTATAATTTTGTGTGTGTTGTCCTGTTTTTTTGTCCTTGTGTGTGCTGAGGGCCCTTTACAGCCTCAGCTTTTAACGGAAGTCAGAACATTTTCAGTTTTTAAGATTTTACTTATGCAACGTTCGAGTTGTTCTTTGTAAAGATAAGGGGCTGGACCCCGTATAATGTGACGGGTGCAAAATAGCCTAAGTGCTGACGCACCCAAAATTTTAAATTCAATTTCAAATTTCAAGTCAGGCTAAATTCTTTCGTTTTTAGACTAATTGTATACTCTATTCCAGGAATCTGTGGAGAGAAGCGGCAGAGAAGAGGGGAGGGGAAATCGAGTGGGCAGAGCGAAGGAGTACACGCTGCTAAGAAGGCTGGTAACTGCAGTTGCTTCCTCCCCCTCCACCCAATCCCGCTCCTTCTCACGTGTTCATTGGTGGACCCGTCTAGCGCCCCTACTTGCGCAGGGACTTGTTTTTGTTCGCTTGCTCCAGAGATACTCGGGACAGATTTTAGTGTATTTATGCTAAGAATTTTAAACCTAACAAGCCTACTGCGCTCGACAAAGAAGGTGTTTGAGTTCGGTGCGATGAGTCATACCTGTAAAGAATGGCGATGCGCTTAGATGAATAAAATGCCACTTGGAACGCTGGCGCTAACGGGGTTGTTGAGTCACGGATTTAAGTTTTTGTTTACTGCCTCTCTCTCTCTCTCTCTCTCTCTCTCTCTCTCTCTCTCTCTCTTTTTATGTATAATTGTCGTTTTTACATTAAACTCGCAATGAAATAACGCATAAATTGAAAGATTTACATTCAAATGTTGAGGTAAGCCAGCGAAACCTTGTAAACGAAGTTCTGAGTGATATGGAAAGAATTGAGTCGATGAGTCACTCTTCTCTCATCACATGATCTACATTACTTTCTTCACCTGACGGAAAGCTCTTAACTGTTAAGATAGAGCTTAATTGAATATTCATTATCTGGAATTTACTCGTAGTTAGGGATTCTGGATGGATTCCAGGTTTTCCAAGCAAGTGACAGTTTAACACAGAGAAGGACATTGAAATCCTCTCCAGTGGAAGAAAATCTAAATCAATTTCTTATGTCTACATCACAGGAAGCGTTGCTTTAAAGTTCCTATGTGTAATATTAACGAATATATCACCATTCATACGAGGGTATGTGTAGTTTGCTGGACGCCAAATATTATTCTCCATATTTGGTCGACGCGGGCATGGATTTTTTTAGGAAATTCAAAATGTTTGTCATGGACGCCTAAACTGACACTCCATCAGTTATCATTTTCGTACTGCTATTTGTAATGTAAGAACCTATAATGATTCGGCTAGATGCAAAGTACAGATGTGACCGTTTCAATGTTACTCGAAGACATTTCATCATTTAAACGCTTCTACCTCTGCCGTTACTCAGAGAGTTCTAACAAATTGCATTTCAAACTAAACTCCTTCAATATTATTTTAAAAGTATTCAATGCTTTTTTCGCTAATGGTAGCCAGTTTCGGTCAAAATCTATTTCGATTGCAAAATATATAGTAAAATCTCCAATTTCAGTGACATGACACTTCTGCAAAAGAATTTAGATTCTCTAATAAAGTGGTGTGAATTATGGAACTTAAAACTCAACCCTCAAAAATGTACCATCATGACCTTCTCCTTGAAGAAAAACACATTTAATACTAAATATTTCATAAAAAATAATTGTGTTCAAAGAGTTGGCGCACAAAAGGACTTGGGCGTCATATTTGACGAGAAACGTTCCTTTTCTGAGCAGATCTCTACAGTCACAAGGGGTTCAATGCGTATAATGGGTCTTCTCTATCGTTTCACGGAAATAAACAACTTGACTGCCCTCAGTACCTTTTACAAATCTTTTGTGTCACCTAAAATTGAATACTGTTCTCCGATCTGGTATATGGCATGCCCCTCAAATTCAGATATACTAAATTCCGTCCTAAATTTTTTCCTGGCCATTGTTCGACACCGAATTCCGTCCACAAAACACTTGCAAAAGTCCATCCTCCTGCAAATGTTAAATATCCATACTCCTCAAGAGAGACATAGACTGGCTGACCATATATTTCTACACAAAATAGTGAATGGCAACATCAGAAGTGACCGCCTTCTTCAGGAAATTCACTTTCGTGTGCCTGGCCGCTCAACAAGAAGCACTCTACTTTTTGCTTCTCAGAAGCCGAGATTGTGCCTCATCCAGCGCTCTCTGTGCCATAGACTGCCCAGTGAATACAATAATCTAGGAAGCGAAATAGACATTTTTGAAAATCTGGACCGTTTTAGAAGAAAGTTATCTAAAAGTATGGAAGTCTCTTAACCACATTTAATTTTTCTGTTATATATTTTTTTTTGTATTATGTTATTATTTTTTTTTGTCCTTATGTTCTATAAAATCGTTCCAATGTAAAATGGCTTACGCTGTATTTGGAATCTTCTATTAAATAAATAAAAAAATAAAAGCAGATGTTGTCCTTTACATTTTCCTTTTAAAATGTCCATTATAGAAAATATGCTTTATGAACGATTAAAAAAGAACTGGTCCAATTAAATTCTATTGGTTGTTACGAAAACTGGCTTGAAAGAAGGCTGTGTACAATTATCCAATATGGCGTCTATTTCAAGGATGTCGACAATAATTTTTGGGCTATTTCTAAAAACATGCTTACGTATGTATAAAAATACGTTGCTTTTCTTGTTCCTACTATGTATTACATATAGAAATCCATTCGCTTCCGTCCGTTAAGTGAAGTCACTAACGTTAGCCAATTACGTGAAAGTCCCGGAGTGCCCATCTGGATAACAGCTACGCTCTTCCCTGTCGGTTGAATTGAGATATCAGCCTTTCGGCACCCGAGAAAAGTAGGCCATAGAACTGACAAATTTGGCTCTCTTTATATCAAATAGTTATTTACAAGATTCCTCGACAACTTTGTTTTCGGTTACAAGTTTCCATGTTTTTTTCTTCTTCAGAATTACGTGTAATCTTGAAATTTAAAACTTCTACATAAAATATATACGATGTTGAAATTACATAACTTTCTTAATATTTTCCCAAAGCGGAAATAAAATACAAATCTTTTAAACTTCGCTTCGAAATGTAGATCAAAATTATCTCTAGAACATTCTAATTAAGTACCTGCCACAGATCACGTCTACAGATGTTGCAAGATCTATTTAAAATAGAAGACATGTCAGAATTGACTGGAGCGACACGCTCTTAGTGATTTGGTGCAAAAACTCTCTCATCAGTTCGCGGAGTTGCATATTTGCAGAATGGCCACGCACGATCAGTTCTTATGCTCTCTCTTAAGTAGTCAAGCTTGTGTGACAGTTTCTTTCAGGGGCGCATTTGATGCTGCCGTTTGTGGGCGTTTCCTGTTTGGATAGTGAGCACGTATCCTTGCTTCGGTGTTTTCCTTCCTCCGTTTCAAAGGAACCGACCAACGGAAGCATCTGTGATTGACGGCGAGTGCTACATGTCCGCGAGGTATGCGAGGTCAGAAAGTCTTGTGTAGAGAGAAGCTCCACCTTGTAGTGGCGCACTGTACGGCCATTTTTGTGCGTAGGGAGATAACTTGGCTGTTTCCCCTCTCGTGTGTGTAACTTGATCTATCTCGGTCTCCCAAGAGATAAGTTTCACTCTCGTTTCCAAATATACAGTGATTCTTAACCTGTGGCCCGAGGAAACTGAAAAGGTCGCCTTGAAGAGTCTGCCAATACTTGAAGAAATGTTACGACATTCTGGCACACTCTCTCGGGAATCTCTGGAGCAAGCGAACGAAAGCAAGTCCTCTGCCCAAGTAGGACTCGAGAGGGCTCGACCAGTAAACGCGTGGGAGGGGAAGTGAGTGCATGGAGGGGAAACGCGGCTGCAGCAGCGCGCAATACTTTGCTCTGCCCACTCGCTTTCTTCTCTTCTCTACCGTTATGCGCGGTCTTGCTCCACAGATTCCCGAGACAGAATGTACACTTGTCACGAAGGTTCGAGGTATAGCTACAGATCTTCATGATTTCAAGAAACAATAGGTTCCATGGCTAGCCAGGAGTTATATACCTATGTTACAATAGTTGTTGCACATGGCGACATACCGTGAAGGCATATGGGAAGATGTGCAGGTTGGAGCCCACACATTCACATTCTAGGCTATTTGTGGTGGTGACGTAATCATCACCATGCTCCAGAAATCTTTATCCTCCGAGGATTAGCCTCCAGGTACTCATTTATAACAGGCTGGGTGAACCCTAGTGCCGATCCATGTAGTGATTTTCCTGCAAAAATTCCCGCCTGAAATCACACACTCGGGGAATCGAACCCGAGCCTCCCACGTGGCAATCAGACTCCCTACCTCTTATTAATATTAGAGATTGTTTGTAATACGAAACTTATTATTATAAATTCCCCATTTCCAAATCTTCAAGTCAAGGTCCTTTCTGTACTATTGGACTCATTTACAAGAAGGCTCTGATGCCTTCAGTAACGACACACTTGTGTGAATAATCGTTTTCTGCTCGGTCCTGTATTAAAATAAATACAGAAACCATTTGTTAAATGTTGCACCTTAACTTCGAATGCAAGTTTCCAGCAATTAAACCCGATATATCGTGCCTTCCAAGTGAAAAGTAGCGCCAGACCTCTCGTTAGAATAGTATTAGACCATCATTTATTCACTGTTTATTATTATTATTGTTACAATAAGATGTGAATATTGTAATACATTTATTTTTATCACTGTAAGAAGACCATGATGAGCAAGTTCAACTTCTGGATTTCAAGTATTCAGTCAAGCCCTAAGGGTCTGCATCATCAAAATACATTTAGAGAGTCTGTACTAATTGTAAGGTTAACAACCGTTGTTATAAACAACATATACAGCGTGTCCACACACACAGAGAAACACCTTTTCCTAGTGCAGTTTTTGTGTTCGACGCCACGTTCCGACACTACGAATCCTCAAAAAACTTAGTTGTTATCCTGATTGATGGAACCGCACTGGACATATTCACATTAGCCACTAATGGATTAACTTAGCAATATTTTTCCTTCAACTATTTGATGTGCATTATGAAGAGGGAGATTTTCACAGATTGACAACTCGAGACGGGAACTGATCTCTTATTGTGCGAGAGACATCACTTGTTATCTTGGTCTTCCCAGCAGAATAGAATGTCAATGTTGCAAACCACATTGTCTCCCTGAGTTTTTGTCAGCTATCTTTTTTGTCCCTTGTACTCGTGGAGGAGGTGTAACAAGGTGGATTCAAAGGTTCAACTAGTGAGAATTTGGGTGGAAGTTACTTAAAAAAGTATAAGTTGCAAATCTACTTCACTGTCCTTCCACATGTAACGAACGAATACAGACCCCTAGCCTCGAAAAAGTTCCCAATTTGAAATTTTATACTGATCTGTGCAAGGCGAATGTCTGAGTATGTCTAAGGGCATATTGAGTTATTTCTTTTTAATTTGGCGTTAGTATATCTACCACCTTATACATTGCAGAAGATTTGAAAGGCAATTGTGACTGAAGACGGAGGAAACTTAGACAATGATAACCCAAAACCCTTTCTTGTCTCAGTTCCGTGCTCTTGACTGACATTGAAGGTCAGAGCATTGTGATTCTCAAGAAATCTGCCTGACAAAAGAGAAAGCAATGGAGTTGGTCACGGAACGGTCTTTCTTTTTATACCTCCACTTCCAGCAACCACAGAGACCAGAACATCTGCCGCCTGCTCCAAGGGATGCTGGGGGATGAAGAGAGGGGTGTATCCAGTACAGAAAAATCACTTTTGAGGTTCGTCGAACGCCCGATCCAAAAATAGTTTGGGGGGAAAATTTTCGTCCGAGTGTCAAATGGAAGTTTGGGACCTGTCGCTGGCCATCGACGGTGGTTTTCGGACCGCCTGTGATGAATTGCGTTTCGACGGGAGTGATTGATATGGCAAATAGCAGATGTAATGGTGCATCCCCTCCCTACCATACCCCTCTCGATGGGAAATAACAAAGGGTTGTTCTGTACGCGTGTGAGTGGACATGCATCGCTGCAGTATTGCATACGGTGATGAGGTTAACATGCACAAGGATTGGATTGAAAATTAGCTGATTTATAAGTGATTAACTGAGGTCGCTTGATTAAGTATTCTTACAGGGTTGCTGCATTCTCGTCCCCTCTCCTCTTTCCCTTTGGTGGTAAAGGCTGTGACAATGTTCGGTTCCTGACATGACCAATGGTAAAAATGATACTTCCATCTAAGTGATCAGTCAAGTGATTAAGTGTTTTATTTTTTTTAGTTTCCACCTTGTGCCAAGTTGAATCTGTCGGCTACAGAGAATAGTCGACCATAAATTACATAATATTCTCTATATTAAGTCACTTCAACTCTGGACTAGATCAGAGGCGCAACCATGATTTTTTGTCTGGGAAGGGGCAAGTACCAGGATAAACGTACCAATAATAATAATGGCATTATTATTATTATTATTATTATTATAATTACTAGTGGTAGTAGAAGTAGTATCAAAGACGTTATTATCCTCATAAATTACGCAAGAAGGGGGTAGTAGTCGGTGCTAAAGCATTTGTTTGGTCAAACGATTTGAAATATTTTTTCCACACCGACAATTTCACATTAGCTAATGATGGAAAACAAGCACACAAACTGTATTTTTGAATGGCAGAAAATGAATGAGAAATGCATTCCGAAGATAATTCATTTTTACATATAACATGTATAACTTTAATGTACAACATATGTTTTACACATATGCAACATGCTAACACTAAATTGTGTACGTATTCAATATATATTCAATATATAATATATGTATATACAACACACAATATTGAAATACATTACAATACAGATAACAAGCAGAATATGAGCGAAGCGAGCAAGAAAATTTTTAGATCCAATTCTTGCAATTGAAAACAATATTGCTCTAATAGGACTCGAATAATTTCACTGGTCGCCATGGCATTCTCTCTTTTATAACTTTTCTTTTTACTTAGATCGGTCGTCATCCGTGGCCGACTCCGGCCGCTTTCTAGCTACGGCTCTGAACTTGACGAAACTGAGAAAAGCCGGCAGGCCTTGCGAGCGAAGCGAGCAAGAAAATTTAACGAAATGTATTTTAATTTGCATAAAATTTGAAATCGAAGGGATCAGTTGCTCCTCTGTGCCCCCTGCAGGTGCCCTTGGCCTTGCACCTCATAGAGCACAAATAATATCACGGGGCGCCAAGGCATTCTCTCATTCACAACCTTTTTTTTCATTTAGATCATTCGGTGCCCATGACCGACTTGCGCCGCGACCTAGCTACGGCTCTGAACTTGACGAAACAGAAAAGCAGGTTTCTAGTTGAGTTCGCTATTTCTGAAAGCCTGCATTTAAAATAATGCCTCGCGAAAAAAATGATGGCGACAGGTAGTCGCAACGATTCCGTATGAAAGAGTAAGAGTTGGCGTCTACTGAAGATTCAATTCACAATCCTTCCGTAAGATGGGGTCCATTGAAGATTCAGTTCGCAATCCTTCCGTGAGTTGGCGTTTACTGAAGATTCAGTTCAAAATCCTTCCGTAAGATGGGGTCCATTGAAGATTCAGTTCGCAATCCTTTCGTGAGTTAGCGTCTACTGAAGATTCAGTTCACAATCCTTCCGTAAGTTGGTGTCCATTGAAGATTCAGTCCGTAAACTTCTATAAGTTGTTGTTTACCGATTATTCAGTCTACAGGCTTTCATAAGTTGCCGTTTACTGAAGAATCAGTAAAAAAGTTCTTCCATAAGTTGGTGTCTACTGAAATTTCCGATCACAAATCACCCCAGCAGTTACCTACTTAAATGAGAGAATAAGTAAATGCGAATAACGTCTGAGAAACATGCATCAGAATAAGTCGGAATCTTTCTACAAATTTGCAATCTGCAACAATGTTTTCCTTGTAGCTGCACCAAACTCTCATCTTTAATTGCATTACTGGAAGTTCTGCATCCAAGAAACAAAAACTCTTGTTTACATCTCAAACAATTTGTCTTGCCTACGCGACAACCCTTTAATATGCTTCCAAGATAACCATCTGGCATTCCGAATGCAATTAAAGCTTGTCTTTTACCCTCCTCCCATTTTAGTGCTTGCCATCTTTTCTTTCAAATTTCTTTCCAATGTCATTTTTCTTACCTTAGCATTTCCAAACCCGGTTCAATTTCCCCTCTAGATAAGGAAGCCGAATAGTTAAAAACACATTTCTCTGTACAATGTCATCTTTTTTCTTTCTTTTTCTTCATTCTTTTTTGAGATGGAGAACGATATCACTAAAGTTACCAAGTATTGCTTTCCGAAAGAAACAACCATGCGGAGAAATGCCTTTGCAGAGGAATTCCAATCGGAATGATTGGCAGTTGTCTGCTTTCGTTGATCGATCGAACTGGGAACATCTATTTTCACGGATGCAAAGGTCCCCCTCCTCACCTATTTATCTCCCCTTCTACCTCATTCATTTCGTCTCGAGCTGCTCCGCGTCTGTTAAAACGCATCTCGTGTCTTCTTTTGCCTACAAAGCAGGAAGCCATACGGGTGGCTGTTTCCCAGGTTCGTAAGGGATACTTCCAGACGTAATGGGACATTTATTTTCACATCTTGGCTCTCACCGTGTCGAGAGTTGGCACTGTTACTCCGTGTGCTGGCGAAGCGCAAAGGTTAAACCCTATTGTGTGTACCGATTGTGTAATTAGTACATAATATCAAGTTGAAAAATAGGAATTTCGCCGGGAAGCGAACTAGCGAGTTCATAATTACAAGCCGATAGAGTGAACCACTACTCTATCGTTGAGGTCATACGGTCACCGGCAAACATAACAGGTAAATTGTCCATTGTTTGTTTCGTTCTCTTTCCTGCTGCAGTCTTCTTGTTTTAAGGAATAACATTTTTCTTGAGCTGGACCGTAGGTTAGCATATCCTTATTGACGATTTTGTTTCAGTTTTTAACCTCACGTTGACCAGACTGATAGACGTGCTCCTGGATAATTTTCCTCTTATCATCTTTGACGTTGGCTGTACTTTCTCAAGGAAGCCACAAGTAGCAGAAAAGCAAAGTTAAATAACAAAACCACAACACCATCAATCTCTTCGATGGACTGGAATGTTTTGGATAAAACTGATTAAAGCTAAAATATATTTATGGTAAATGTGCTTTGCTAAAATCCATTTTAAGATAATTGGATTTTAGTGAGGAGTTACAGGATCACATAATGCACCTTTTTTGCCTCAGGATTTTAAAAATATAAATATCTGGATCTATTTTCTAGATTTGAGTATAATTTATCAAAACATGTCAATATTGAACACCCCTGTGCTACAGCTAAAAATCAATTTAAATCAATAGTATTTTCTGTTCAGGGTTAAGGGATCATAACACAACTTTTGATAAGAGTTAAATCTCCGCAAAACGTATTTCTTCAATTTTGCAGAAGTAACTACTTACGAAAATGAGTTTCTGTGGCATTTTCAAAGTTCGTGAAGGTATTTTCTTTCATCGTTGAATCTATTCGACCGGGAATTCATGTATTTTTGAAGAGAAATATATCTCCGACGCACAATTGCCGTTGCTCCGTACGTTTGATGACGTAACCCCCTGTCAGTGTTTCCAACCACGCCGTTGTTTTGCAAGAAGTGAAGGTGATTTTTTTAAAAAGAAAGTTGTATCGCATTGTTTTACGAACAAAATTTTAACTGCTTGCCTAACCTAGCCGAACATAACCTCACCTTGCCGGAAATGGTTTGTGGGGCTATGCGTCAATGGTTTGTGGGGCTATTCAGGTGTTCTTCGGTTACGAAGGTTGGAAACACTGCATACCCACATGATCCACGACGCGACTCAAGCTGTGCCCGCCATATTGTGTGTTACGAAAGCGAAAAAAGGAACTACAATAATTACTGTTAATGTGAAAAATTGAAATTATTTTCGTGAATAAAACAAAATGCCATCTTAAACAATGTTTCGCAATGCAGAATAGATAAGTAGGAATGTTAAATATGGCGAAATAAACGAGTGAGAGCTGTTTTGCGATGGAACAAGTATTCAACTTTTTACTCCCATGTTTTTCAATTTTAAAAAAAAGAATGGGTCACATATTTTAGACCCACCCTACTGTGGGTGGGTCATACATGCAAAACCTATTCCCGACGAGCTCCCTCTATCTCTTTAATGCCGTACTTCACTTGAGATTTATGTAATAGGAGGGAGAGAAAAGTAACCCCCTTGTCAGTTTGTCAGCGTTTAAACTACCTCCGGTTTTGTGCAATGGGATGCTAAAACTGCTGCCATTTTGTGTGCTCGCAAGAACCGCTTCACTTAACATTCGTATCCTTCCGCCGTCGGAGTCGGTTCCCTTTCGAGAGATCAACCTGAAAGCGTCAAAAAAAGAAAAAGAGAAGGAAAGGATTGTGTTTCTGAAAAGGAAAATCCCTCCGATGGATGGCGATATTGTGTTGACTAAGCACCACCTCGCTCTCATGGAACTCACTCGCGCCCTCTTTTGTCGCCCCGCGCGCGGAGGGATATCACCATGCTGGACACGCGCGGGGTTGTCATATTCATCATGCGCACTTGCTACCGTCTTATGAACAGACCGAACTCAATTTCCGGTTACAGACCTATGTTACAGAACGTAGCAGAATGACATGGATGGAAGATTCGGAAGCAGGGGTCCGGGGGGAGCCGGAGTTTCGAGGATCGAGGGGTGGGTAGGGGCGGAGTGGGGGGAGGGAGGTATGAGTAATGCCAGTCGAAAATCCTAGCTAAGTGATTCTCCCCGGCGCAAGGAATCATGGGTGTGAATTCTCGGCTTCTTACGATCTCTGAATACGAAGTGGCCATTCTGGCAAGAGCCCCCCCTCACCCCCTCAGCACAGCCTTTCCATCTCCTATTCTGCTTTTCATCTTAGACATATACGTGGCAGTTTGAAATAATGTGCTTTTAAGGCGGGCGGACACCCTCGAACATATCAATATCTACGAGCACCCCCCACCTCTCCGCCCCTAGTCTTTTTTTTCCATTCCTTTTTAGTCCTTTCCTTTTCCTCCCTTTTTTAATCCCTGCTCCCAGCATTGACAGTGGGAAGACGGCCCTGCACATTAGAGTGTAATGGAGCGTGTATACATTCACGATATTTCTCAGCGACAGAGTATTGGAATGAGAGAGACGTTCTTTTTTTTTCTTCTACCCTAAGCTTCGCAGAAGCAAAGGGTTGAAAATATAGACTCCGAGGCTGGCCACGGAACGCAAATCTTTTGTCCTGTCCGTCTCTGTGTCACAAGCTGTCTGTGTCCCTGACAAACGGACAAATGAGTTGTTTCCGAGACAACCATTCTGAAATTTCTGATTTTCCTCGGTCACTTAACCAACCAACACTCTGGCATTCCTAAACCCGATAGTTTATTGCCGCTACAACATGTCGTACTTCTATAGAAAGTAACGCGTTATTTTTTCGTTGTAAAAATGCAAAATAACTCGGGAAGTTTTGGTCATGGACAAATCAAGCAAGAGCAGTGGTGGCGATTGAGTCCCAAAACCCGGAGGAGGGACAAGGTGCCAAAACTGGGGGGGGAGGGCAACTGCCCCCTCGCCCCCCCCCTAATCGCCGCCACAAGAGTACACCAATGCGACTCTATAGTTAGTAGCACAGATAAACGTGGTGAACGCTGCTGTCATAGCTTTGTGACTCAGTTGAGACCGTTATATACGTAACTCAGTTCTGCGTAATTCTGTTTTATACGTAAGTTACTGTAGGTCCCGGCAAAGTATAATTTAAAAACGTGTTTATTAAACAATTCGGTGTTATACGTTCTAATTTTTATAAAATGCAGTTGATTTGTACGTAACCAGGCTACAATGTCACAGAAGTAGGGGCATTTCTTGTCTCGCCGACAAGCGTCAAGAAATGAGAGGTAAAAGATTTGGCGTTGTTGTTCAGAACATGTGAAGCATTTTCTTTTGTAGAGTCCAATTACTTTCGGAACATCTCCAGCGGACTGCGCGAGTCTGTCTAGCGAGCCTAGTGGGCGTGTAGAACCTGAGCAAGGAGCTTAGCGATAGGTTCTGGGTTGAGATGACGTCAGCGGCTCGCTTGGTCAATTGGCTGCTTCGAAAGTTGTGACTCGTTCCGAAGCTTCAAATGCAAAACTGCCAAAGAAGTTACGGAAATAATCTTCCTCTACGTAATCGCGATACGAAAGTATACACGTTAAAAAGATGCCGATAGCTGACGTTTGTCGTGTTCCATTATAAAATGAGAACAGCGATTCCTTCAGTGAACGTTTTCAGTTGCTACTGATCGGCAATGGAGAACAGAGACAGGAAAAGTTACATGGTTGACCAGAAAGTAACATTTATACGGGAAGTGGACGCTGCTAATCCACATAAAACTAAAACTGAAATAGCTGCAGATTTAGGCATCGTTTATACCACAATTTGCACAGTCATTAGTAAAAAAAATGCTATTTTCAAAATTTGGGTAGTATATGAACAAAACGCAGCCGTCAACAAGAGGGAAGATTGCAGATTTAAAAAAGCGCGTCTTACCTGTATTTAAGAATCAAACTTTTAGATTTGTTAATTTACATCATTATGACAGAAATAACCTTATTACATCATTTTCCTCAAAATAGATACAATTACAGTATTTTAATAATGATATGACATGGTATCTAAATCTGATTTGTAAGTAATTCTCAGTTATACGTATTATTTTCTCTTATTTATTTATTTTATTTATTTCGTGTTCTTTTACATGGCGAAGTTAAGGCTGTGGAGCCTTTTCTTCCACTTGACCATGTTTACAAAAAAAAAATTGAATTTGGAATATTGAACTATTGAAAAAAGAAAGAAAGAAAACATATATATATATATATATATATATATATATATATATATATATATATATATATAAATTACAGATAAATAAAAAAGTACAAAAAAATACATATTAGAATGGTAATCTAACCTATAGATACGGACACACACACTCACACATACATATTTTTGCCCTTACACATACACATGTAGCCTACTACATGCAAGTACATAACAGTACACTTACTTAAACACAGTCCAAAACGGAATACTTTGACGATAATTCATCTTAACTATTACGTTAAATCATTTTTGTGCCTTACGTTCTTCTACCATTCTCTGCACCAGCCACTTTATTAGGGAATTCAAACATTTAATTTTCATTACCATAAATACTGTCACAAAGTTTTAAGTCAATTGACACAAAATGCTGAGAGATATTTTAATATCCTAATAACATTACTGAAATGGAAGCATGAAAAATAAAAATCACAAATCGTTATTCAAAATGGCCACCCTTAGCACGCACACAGTCCTTTAAGTCTTTGTGGCCACTCATTAATTGAATTACGCAACACGTCGACTAGGAAATCACAACTGCCTTCAGATGAGACCGCTTTAAACTTTCAATATTGGAATGTCTCTTCTTGCAAGCCATCTTCTGAACCTTGGACCACAATTTGTAGTCCAATGGGTTTAGGTCCGGACTTGCAGAAGGCCAATCTGAAGTGGAAATAAAGTCTGGAACATTTGCCTCCAGCCACTGCTGTGTTGTTCGGGCCTTATGTGCTGGGGCTGAATCCTGCTGGAAGCTCCAGTTCTGCCCATTGAAGAGGGTGTTGTTGAGATTCTTGACTAGTCTCTGAAGCACTGTCTTCTGGTACACTTTGGCTGATATTGTGACCCCTTTTTCACAGAAATGGAGCTCCGTTGTGCCCTCATAGCTGACATCCCACCACATCATGACTGATGAAGGATGATGACCCTTGGAGCCTTTTCACCAGCTTCTCTAGCGGATTTGGCATATACCCTGTCATTTTCTGCATTAAAAGTCTCCTCAACACTGAAAAACTTTTCATCTGCGAAAAGGATGCGACGATGCCCATTTGCCGCGTAACGCTGCAGATTTGCCTACCTTACGCAGAGCTATAACAGCCACACGATTCTCGTACACGCTTTTACGGTCCGAGGTACAGCCACCCTCAAAAGTTGTTACAGTATTTATGGTAAGACTAGGTAATATGTGTAACTTTAACAATTTTTTGGACGTCACAATTGAGGAAGAGACATGAATTTCAGGTGGCAACTTGTTCCGAAGGCCTGCTGAGGTAACAGTAAAAGAATTTGCCTAACAGTTGGATTTGCGGAGTGGAATGGAAAGCAGAGACCTTTCGCACGTGGTGTTCACCTTGGCATATATATAACTCTGTACGTTATTATACGACAAAGCACTATGTTTTAGTAATTCATTTTCTCAAACCATTGTTCCTTTCTCCAACCAAAAAACTGCTCAAGTGTCATCATTTTCAGAGTATAAAGTAATACGTTACATTCATAGAAAGTAACCTGTTGTTATAAAAGTATTGTAACGGGTGATTTTCAGCACCACGCTGTTTTGCAGAGCACAAAGCCCCGCGAGCTGCTTCAAAAACGAAGCAACTGGTTACCTGTTTGGAAACTTCTCCATGTATTTCCAAGAACTAAAGACGTTCCACTCATGTTCCTATCTTTTCTACAAGATCTTATAACAGAAAGGGTTATCAAGAGCATTAAACAAATGAAGTCCAAAAAATGCAAACTAATAAGGCAATGGCGCTCTGTAACTCTCCACTTATAACCGAGTTCACTAGAGATACAGAGCCTAGAATAACGTAGTGTGGAAAACGGCATGCTTCTGCGCTCTCAGGCTGGTTCCACTCGAAAATGATCCGCTAGAGGCGCTGGTGTTGACCCCGGTGCTTGATGTTCGACTGCTTATAATGGAAGTAAATGGAGTTTTTGCTGCAACGTCTGATTCTTTTACATGAAGCATTTCTATGAATGTGATAATTGCTATGATATTTGGTACAGTGGTCGCGAAGATATTAACGAACATTCTAGACAGTCGACCACGTCCTGTTATCGTCATACTTTTGTTAATAATACGGGAGAAAAAATACGCGTGGAATGATCTTGGCAACTAAATTTTTGTGTATGAATTAGGTTCATTATTATTATCATCATCATCATTTCTTTTAAAGATATACACACTGAAGCATTTGTATTTTTTATATTTACTGTCTCTTTTCTTCCGCTTTAAACTAATCGCGGCGATGATGATAATGATGATTGCATGAAACGACAAGGGGAAACCCCACAAAACTTTCTTAGTGCCATCGACATGAGTGTAAGGCAACTTTCAAACCAATGGGACAAGCGACACGGGATGTTCACACTGTCACATTAGTGACACACACTTCCAGACTGTAAAATAGCATTCATTGCACATGAGGGTCCAAACAGCTAACGACACGTTCATATGGCGTATTCGCGTGCTACTTGTTACTTCGGTCGGAAAGCTCCTTAAAGGAAGGGTGCTGAGACCGAAGCGACGCGCTACAAGGGGAGTTCCCAACTAAGTGACAAGCGACATGGTGCTTTCAGTCTATTAGCAAGCGTTGCTTGCGAACAACAGATACGCGACACGATAAACCGCACAACACAACAACAGATCTAGGCGACACGATAAGCCACTCGTGTCGCTTTGTCGCTTCTGCGTCGCTCAAACTGGGCCATTTCCTCAATAGCTTGCAACATGTTGCCGTGGTTTGTTGTTCGCGCATACGCGATGCAATGAGTGTCTTGCTTTAGTGAGATTGCACACCAAAGCGACAAGCGGCACGCGACACTTATCGCTTGAGGATTTCACCAACCGAACGCTGGCCTGTGCTTCCCGTCATGCCGCTACGATGTGAAATGTTGCTCTTGATTGGCTCCTTTCCAAGCAACATGTGTCACTTCGGTATGAAAGTTGCCTTGGACCGAATGACCCGTGTCGCTTTGGTGTGAAATCCTCGTATCGTTTGTCGCGTGTCGCTTTGGTGTAAAATCTCCTTGAGGAAACGGTGCAGTCAGAGCTTTTGTCCCTACGGTTCGAAAGGCTGCATTGGTTTCCGACTGCTCGCTTTCAAGCGACATTTGTGGTTTGTCGCCTCGGTATGAAATATCTCTCAGGATACTATTTATATTCTAATAAAAAAATAAACTCTAATACACAGTCCAAGACCTGACGTCCGGAATCACATTACGATGTTTCTTCTTGTGTTACGCATGCTATTTATTTATTAATTTTATTTTACTTTTCTTTCCAAATTAATGCCATTTCGTGACTACAAATCACTCCACAAATATAACTGTTTCCATCAATTCACTTACCGCCTTTCTAGAGAAACAAATCTACACAATATATTCCAAAAACTAACTAAGCCGCATTACTTTCATAACAAAATTAGCACCTGGGTCGATCGCACTGCCATCTACTTGTCATCGTCTCGGGGGACCAGTTTCTTGGGTCGTTTTCCACACTACGTTATTCAAGGCGCTGTTCTAGAGACTAAGTAGTGGCGTCAAAATAATTACAAGAGAAGCTATCACGCAAGTTACAGTGTAAGGCAAGAACTGCAATACTGTGATGCAGCACAAGGCTGTTACCTTGTCTCATATAGTACTCGTAGTACTTAGAACTAGGATGATTCGGAAACATTGTACAGATTTTCTCTCGGAAACGAGGTTTCCTTCTAAAAGCGTGATGGAATGTTTGTGTTACCTCACACTAGATATTAGCTGGAGGAGTTGTCAAAATTGTTGGCATAGATGTGCAGACTTTATGTAAAGAACAGAAAATCGGTGCCCACTGTCCTCAGCACGATGGACATAAAAGACAATGGAGAAAGCAAGACTCCTCGATTATTGACTTTAATTACACTGCTGCCATCTCTGGAGAAGTGCGAAACTATTTCCAAGCAGAAGATAATGTTTTCTTTCGTTCCTCTTTCTCCATTCCACAATGACTACATGGGACGTGTATTGACATTTTCATGAACGACTACAAAGAATGAGCTGTTGCCAAGTTTCCTAAATGCTTCCATTTGACTTCCATGTGAAATATTAGCAGCTGCTTCCATCTCTATGAAACAAGGTTGGTTTGAACCTAATTTTACCCGTAATTAACAGTGTCAGTAAGCAATAGCTACCACATGATCGTTGAAGACCTTGTTCACGTGTAGTAGAACTGCGGCGACCTTAGCAAGTACTTTTATTAATTTCAATTCGCGACAAAAGGGAATGGCAAATTGATGCAATGCAATAATGAGTGAAGCAATGAAATATCCAAACGTCACCCAGGATTCGAACCTACGACCGCACTTCGGTCATCACTCCGCATTCATCTCTGTCACTATATCTATAAGCATGAACACATTAATGAGAATTTCCAGTAACATGTAAAAATAAATTTTATTAAAGAATAACATTAACTTGGGTTTGAGTTTTCTGAGACAATCTGTATTCCTGTCCAGACATTATTAGAATAATTAAATCAAGAAACCTTAGGTGGGCAGGCCATGTAGCACGAATGCGAGAGGAAAGAGGAGTTTACAGGATTGTTGTTGGGAAACCTGATGGTAAGGGACCTGTAAGAAGGCCAAGACGAAGATGGTGGAATAACGTTGAGATGGACCTAAAGTAAATCGGTTAGGATGGGAGAGATTGGATTGATCTTGCTCAGGACAGAGAGAAGGCTTGTGTAGCTGCAGCCATAAACCTTCGGGTTTAAGAAGGCTGGAGAGTTAGTTATTTAGTGGGTTTGGGTTTGTTTTTGTTCTAAAACCATTTTATGCGCAAATAGACTAATCGGAAGTGGACCTACAGTTTAAAGTATGATCCAAATTATGTTCCTCCACTGGGAATCGAACACGGAATCCCTTGATTACAAGGCGATGACGTTACTGCTTCGCCATCGTGGAGGCCCGTAAGATTTAATTTGGTTGCCTAAACCACGTCTTGAAGCAAATTAACGTAATTAAGGGCGCCCATGGCTGCCTAGAGCCGAGACACAAACCCAGTCCCCCAGTTCGAGTGCATAAATTACTTTATTTCAGTTACTTATGCATTAAGCAACTCCCATTCCCCATTTTCTTGTTTTCCTCTCAATTACAGTTTGTTTGATTCTTCCGCTGTAACTGATTTAATGGCCACATTGTATCGTTAAGCACACCTTATTACCTTTCCCACGTGTATTAATCCAATTACAAGGGCTATTTTCTTCCTTTCAATAATCGAGATTTATGAGTGAATGGAGCGCAGTTAAAGAGAGTCGCCCTGGCAGCCTGCTTCAGGTAACGATCTGAGGATGCTGGGAGGAAGATGAATGATGACTCTCCGTGACACAGCTTTTCCGGAGACCCACGAGATCAGATGCAATCTCTTCATGCGGTCTCCTCCGAGACTTTTTTCCAGCTGAGAGAGTCGCGGGCCGAAAATTGGTTTGGTATTAAAAGACGTGGTTGTCATACAACGCATCTCTCCGGATGTTATTGAAAAGACTGTGTTTCATCGCGGTTCTTTTCCATCTGTTCCGGTTTCTGGGAATGCTAGAGGTCGCTTTGTCTGTGTCGGTGTATGTTTCAAGAATTCCAGTGCGGAACAGGCGAACTTTTATTAGAATACACGACGGGAAAATAAACGGCAGTGGCAACCGTGAATCGGTGAGTATGGTTTCATACACGAAGGATAGATATGACCTATTTTCGTGGGCACGTGGTCTCAGTTATCTCTGGATCAAGGCCGCACATAACGTCAGAGAAGGGGAGGAAATCGAGTGGGCTGAGCGAAGCAGTATCTTCGCGTCACTACTTGCGCAGAGACTTGTTTTCGTTCGCCTGATCCAGAGATACCTGGAACAGGGTATAGCATGGGAACGAGGCATCACAGAACGAAAGACTATTAAGACTAATCCCAATCTTCACGACCTCTACAGGCTGCGTAGTCAAATGGTTAGCTCTGTTACCTTTGGTGCGAACGGACCTGGGTTCGAGTGGCAGCCCTCAAGATTTCGGTTTTTACCAAGCTAAGTGAGAACAATTTGGGAGTTACTTTAAAGATGTAGTGTCGTTTTCCGGTCTCGAAACAGCGACAATGGGACTCGATGCGCTGAACACGCGTCACTCAATGAAGGACCATTTTGAAGACCCTGGGCCATAAAGGGCTGCTGTGCCATGGATTTGAGTTTGTTTCGTTAGTTTGAATTTTCCAAGTCCATTTTATGCACATAGAGGCTAATCGTTACCGGACCTACGGTTTAAAGTGGGATTCGAACGACTATGCAATGTGCTTCCGACGGGTATCGAACCCAGGACCCTTTGATTACAAGTCGACGACGCGTTACCACTACGCCATCGGCTATATTTTTTCATTTTTGGGTGTGTGTGCATGTATGCAATTATCAAGATGTAACAGGGAAAGAAGAATTTCTATGATTTAATGGACATATTTGTAAAATGTCAGAGAGAGAGAGAGAGAGAGAGAGACACACCAGCGCTTATCACTAATTTCAATAATTAATTTTCACATACCTCACTTCCGCCGACAGAAACAAGCTATTCTATCAGCAGTTAATGATAAGTTTTATCAGTTCTTCATGGTTGTTTTCGCATTTTAAAAAGGTTTCTGATTCAGACTGTTATTCACATCGTTCGATTACAAAACTGCCAATATTGTTATCAAAAATCTGAATAACATACAATACTTCTGCGGAAAATTAATTAAAAAATACTTTACGTTATCCCCACTCGACTTCGAATTTATGAATTTCATTCTGCTGCAAAACAAAAGAATGAACATTAATTCTAGGAAACTTTCAAATACCAAGATTCGATTCTTCAGTTAGTGGTCTCATTATTTCCTACTGCAAGAGGATCCTCCTGATGAATTGGTAAAAAGGAACTGAAGATGTGAAACTGGTTACCAGATCACGTTCTGAGAATAATTGTTACATTCTTTTTATCCTACTTCAAACTCTAAATTCCTCTCTCTCCTGTCTATTCTCTTTCTGTCCCATTTCTTTCTTTCGTTCTTTCTCTCTTCTATTTTTCTCTCCTTTAATTTATTTCTCCAATTTTTTCTTTTTGTTTTTTCTTCTCTACTTCTTCGCTCCCTGTCTTCTTCTTCGCCGATTCTCCTTCTTGCCCCTTCTTCATCTTTGTCCAGTCTTTCTCTTCTCTTAAATTTGTACTTCTATCTCTACTTCCTTCCCTCCTCTTCTCCTCCGTTCCATACCCTTGATCATTTCTTCTCTCCACCTTCTCCGTTCTTAATCTCATTTCCCCTCCCCTTTACCTCATCCTTTCTTTCTCCTTCCCTACTTAAATGTCAGTGGTAATATTCTTAAGATCTCGATAGTATTATAGCTGCAAAAATAGGATCAATATTGAAAAGAAGTGCAGAGAAAAGAAAAGTAATAAGCTTGAATGGACCAAAGTGATTCAAAACAGAAACACAAAAACAGCGTTGCTTCTTCGGATCTCAAAACCTAAAACCTGATTGCCCGTAATCCATTTCCTCATGAAACTGAAGGTTGCGCATCTATTCTTCCCTTTCCTTCGTCTCAAACATTAATTTATTACAGCTGCTTTGTTCAGTAACGTCTGCATGTTGAACTTTCAGTACTTGTCTTTCACACATTCATTTATTTTAGTGTATTGAAAGAAAGGAGACAGTGATGGAACCTTCATGGCTTAATCTGAGCACCAGATATTGGCGCTTAATTGGGCTCAAGGGGATATCACTTGACCTTATTCCCTACAATAATGAGAATCTGTCTGCTTATTCTTATCTTTTATTTGGATCTCTTTTCTGTTTTGATTTCCTTGTACTCTCTCTCTCTCTAGTTTTCCTTCAGCTTTTCTCAGTCCTGGCATCTTTGTTCGCGCTTACTTCTTCTTTCATTGATACTTTATTTTTCCATGCTTTCCCTTCCTGTTTTTCGTACGAATTTCCACTCCCGACCTTCGTGGTGGAGTGGTTAACTCAGAGCGTTACGAGGCACCAGGGGTCCAAACTTCGAATCCGGGCCCTGGAAAATTTAATCATGTCATCAATCCTGGTGATCGTCGCGATTAACCAAAAGTAGCAGGAACGCAACCCTAAACAACAAAAATCAATAAACATTATTTTTCTCTTCCTTGCTTGTGAAATGGCCAAACAAAAATATGACACTGTGCTAGAAAGCGTTCATGCAAACAGGACAAATATTCCGAACAGGTGTTCTCGGGTTACTAGCCAGGTAAAATCCCGAAGTTAACGCCGCTTTAACCTGGCTGGTAACCCGGAACACATGTTCGAATCACGTTGCCAGGAAAGCTACAATTCCTATTTTCGAGGACAAATACTGTTAAATGATGGAGAGAATTTGGGACATTCTGCTAAGATGATAAAACTTCTTTTGTTAGATGCGTTAGGAGAAATAGTTAACGGAGAAAGAATTGGGGAAGAATTATATATGTTGAAAGTAGACGTTAAATTATGTGACTCCTGCTTTACTTTTGGCTCCTGGCCACTTTTTGGGTTCCTCCATCTCCTAATGTCTTTGAAAATATCGGCATGTATTATTGGAGGAAGGGAAACGAGTACGTTTGCTTATTTGAAAAGTTTGTGTGTGTACGGGCTCTAATATTCAAAATATAATTGTTTATTATCTTAATATTACACTGGGTAAGTAATATCAATTTCAAAATAGTGAGTTACATGTTTTATATAGACGAATTCAATAGCAACACTAAGTTGGAAAAGCGATATTTACTTCTTTTTTCATTTTGACATTTTTAAACTTGAATTGAAAATTAATTGCTTTCCCGCAAATTCCTACCTTGCCTCTGTAATAAATTTTGACGCTGATAATTATTAAATTATAATTTAAAATTCCAAAATTCAAGTATAGCCTAACTCACCGTAGTTTTCAGGGTGAAAGTAACCTTTTTTCAAGCTCCCTAACAATGTCTGTTTCCATGGTCAACAATAAACATAGCATGCTCGAAGGAATACGTATAAGCACCTTTTTAAAACTTCTTTTATGTAGATATTTTCGTATTGAGTACCAATATGTAGCCTATATCTGGATTGAATCTTCTTATGTGGATGTCACTCTTGTGTGAAGCAAGTTTTCTAATTAGGAATTGATTCATCTGTTATTGATCTGTGAGAAACAATGTAGGATTTCTTGATTTCCTGGAAACGAACGTTGCTAGAGACGTGAAAAAAAGACATTTGCATCCTTAAAAAATGGGTGAGAATGTGTTTTTTTTTAAAAAAATTCTCGGGGTTTTGAGACAATTTCGGTGGGGGGGGGGGTGGTCGTAATGGAGCAATTTTTTGTCTCCGGGCCTTCTTCTTATGTCAGTAAGTGAGTGAGTAATTGACTGGTGGGATTGCGACTTAATACAGTGCGTTCATTTTGGCTGTGGGCCGAGATAGCGCGTGACTGCATACAACGCGGCATGGCGCCAATACCCGGCATTTTCAACCCGTGACATCCCACTTATTTTTACACACATATCTTTAGCATGCAGACAATTATATTTATATTGCATAACGAGTACTAACCTGTGTTGTAAGAGTTGTTCAACGTGGTGGTCTACTGCATTCACACAATTCCCGGAATCTTTTGATGAAATTTTGATTGACATATTTGTTCATGTTTGCAAGTTATTTCCTTGCTATTGTTAACCCGGTAGCACGCACGCTGGGTGCAAAAATACTCGTTATGCAATAAAAAAAGGTAAAGTGCTCCCCTGTGCATAGCACCTCGCCATGAAGGCGTATAGGGGGTGTGGGGGTAACGCCCCACACTTTCTTGATCCGGTCGTGAGTGGGGGTGATGTGATCAGCATCACGCCCCTGACCGCCTTTACCCCCCAGGGTTTCCCCCAGGTACCCTTGTTATTCGACGCTGGGTGGGCGCCGGGGCCGCTTCCATCGTTAGAAAAGTTCCCGGATTTCAACCGGCCGGGCATCGAGCCGAAAATGTCGTCATCCGCGCCATGCCGCTCCGTCTGCAGTCACGCGCTATCTCGGCCCAGAGTCAAAATGAACGCACTGTATGTATTGGATTCGAAGTTAGAGTGAAAATCGTGCAGGAAATAATGAACGAAAGAATGAACCAACCTTGTAACAACATGCAACAAGTAGAATTATGAAATTAATGATTTTATGCTAAGTTTCCCAAGCATTCATTTCCAGAAATAAATGTCAATAGACAATATAGAAGTCAATCCCCTGCATTTTCACATGGCTATGGATTCCAGAGAAGATTGCATATGAAATGCCTGGAAATACATGGCCATTGCTGGAACGAACAAGCCAAAAAAACATCAGCGTCGAAGGATTTCACGACCAGCTTGCCTTCCTCATGAAAACATTTTCCTCCAACGATGTCCAAAAAAGAAATGACCTTTCGCGTGTGACCGTTGTCCGCCCCTCTTGGCCCTTTCTTGTTGATGGGAGCCAATATATTTTACGCCGGGGACAATGATCGCCTCTCGAAGAGGGAATTGTGCGGACGGGAGTCGCTTCGGATGGGGAGCAAGAAAACGCCTGCTTTGGTCCAGACATTGGATCTTGCGTTTTATTTGCTCAACTACTCTTTTGACAAATTTGATGGCCACAGAATGGTGGATGTTTTGGCTCTTGTGGCTGCTGGACCTCTGATTCAAAAACACATGTTTCTAAATCTGCCTTATTCTTTCAAGCTTTTCTGCTTTTTATAATCTAACGATGAGATGTGTATACTCCGATTTTCCAGTTATTTTGACTCAGAGGGGCCCAAAATTCAGAGCTTTTAACTCCCTTTATTTAACTAAACTTCCCTTTTTATCAGTCCTAGATACTTAACAAACAGAACTAGTAATGTATACAGGATGTACCATAATTCATTTACAAGCAGCTTAATGAAGTATTAAAACATGGGGGGAATCAGTATTTTGCTCTGAAGTAAATTGTTAATGTATTTGTGTACAAAAATGCGCTAAATCTTATTTCTCTAGGGCCTCCCAGATGGTCCAGTGGTAATGTTGTCACCTGTAATTAAGGGGTCCTGGGCTTGATCCTCAATAGTTCGGATCTCACTTTAAACTTTAGGTTCCGTCTCAGCCTAACTGTGCATAAAGTGGACTTTTAACAAAAACTTAAGAACTTGGATCTCATTTATGCATTTATCTGGGTAATTCTCTATCATAAACTAAATTATCACACACCATGTCTCGGAAATCTATGGAGCAAGGCCGCGGATAACTGTAGAGAATTGGAGAAAGCGAGTGGGCAGAGCAAATCGGTGTGCGCTGGTACAATCGGCTGTTGGCTGAGGCCGCGTTATCCCCTCCGTGCATTCACTTCCCCCTATCACGCGTTCATTCCCATACAGCACAACATGGTTTCAGATATGTTAGCAACACATAAGTCGTGAAACATTGTAACATTGCGGCAATGTTGCAGAACATTACAGAAATGTTTCGGGTAAGTTTCAGTAATGTGGAAATGTCCGCGAACATAACACAACATTGATAATGTTACAGAAACATGTAAATGTAACATTACCGACATTACAGAGGCATTTCCATTAGGTTGCATAATATTTCAGTTACATTGCTGCAATGGTATTTTACATTGTGGTTATATTGCATGTATTCATGGATGGTATATTTGAGGGGGGTTATTGGGGTTAAGCCCCTTCAAAAATTATTACAATATTAGCTTGTAAATCATTTCCTGAAAATAGAATTCACAGGATTCTACTTTGAAAACTAGGTTTAGGCAAGATATCTAAATGTTATTATTTTACCTCTCATGATTTGACCACATATCGTAATTGTCGCAATTAATATAAGGGGAGAAAAACTGCATAAAAGTACTGGATATGAATTTATTAATATCAGATAACAGGTAGAGCTAAAAAAAGAAGAAAAGGAAACTGTAGTGAAAATGAAATATTGACAACTACAATCACTAAATTCTAAAGTAACATCAAATTTGTATAAAATAGTGTTTTACATGCTATAATAAAGCTCTCCCTGGTTTGTAACACCATGTCATGAAGAAGATTGGATTTGAGTGATGTTATCATCATCATGCTCCAGTCGCTATCCATCCGCTTTACCAATTGATGAGAGACTGGCAGGATGTAAAACATTTTGCAGAATCATGGTCATCTGAAAATTCGATTCTGTCTGCATTTCTCAGGGATAACACATATGTTCAACTTTCATGGTTTTTCAACCTACACAGTGGTCAAACTATCAGTATTACACAGCAATATTCCAAATTAGATTTCAAATGTTACAAATTGAGTATGTGGTTTTAAAGTATATAACTTCCATATACTAAAAATTACCATGTGTAAATTCTGGTATAATCTGGTGTAACATATTGTTCTGTTTTGTAATATTCCTGTTAATTACAAAAGAATCAAGACGTGACTTCAGCCTTTCATCTCAAATAAAATAATAAAATAGCACACTTGCCCTTGTTTGTAGTTTATCAAAACCTTGTACGTAACTACTTGAAATTCTTGACAAGTCTGCATTCTAATAATATTAATTGTGAAGTATTATGCATTATTCTGTAAACTTGAAATACCTCTGGAGATCATGCAAAGGGTCCTAAAGTAACCTGAATTGCAAGACAATGTCTCTTATACTTACATAACTGGAGAATGTAGACATACATTGACCATGAAAAGATATTCAGTTAATGAACCAGTAAAAAAATAAAGAAAACTGGGAAAAACGACCAGTTCACAAGAGACAAATGCAAAATGGATTAAAGCTAAACTTCAGGATTTTTTGTGCAGTAACATTACAAAAATGAGAACACGCCAGACAATTGTTATTATGTTTGGCCGGTTTGAGACTACACTGTAAGATATATAAATGAGAGCCTTGTAATCAAGGGGTGTCTAGTTCGATACACAGTGGAGGTACATATCTGTGTATAGTGTGTTTAAAGCAACAATAACAACCAAACAAATATAAATAAACATACTTTGACACAGTTATGATGTCAGTGAGTGCTCAGGCACAATTCATGTCCAAGGGCTTCCCCGATGGCACAGTGGTAACGTCATTGCCTTGTAATCAAGGATCCCAAGTTTGATATCTGGTGGAGGCACATAGTGGTTCACATCCCACTTTAAACTGTAGGTCAAGTCCCGATTAGACTTACTGTGCATAAAGTGAACTTAAAACACCAAATCAACCAACCAACCAATTCATGTCAGCATTAAAGTCCAAAAATTACACATTTACTACATGGTTATGGTTATTATGAAAAAAACATTTTTTCATAAAATATATCCTTCATTTTTTTTATTTTTTTTGTTTAAATACACTTTTTCTGTAGTTCAAAAGAATTCAATTGCAGGTTCTGCAATATACCCTCATGTTGGAGTGGAATAACATTCAGTTCCTTCCTGTAAAGGAAATACGGTCATGTGTAACATCAAATCGGAATTAACATTCTAGTCAGAACTTTCATTTAAAGAAAAATATTTTGCATCAGTAAAATAACAACAACCCAGATTTTTTTAACTTCTACTTCCCATATACCAAATATTCTTAAATTCAATTTTATTTTTAAAATATATTGTGTGTGATAATATCTGCAATAGAATACCTATGCCACACTAGGGCTTCTAAACAAAGATGACTTTCATCAACAAAAAAGACCAACTTCATCACAGAAAGAATACTCCAGCTGCCTCCATGGTGGAGTGTAGTAGTTATCACAAAATGCTATGATGCCAAGGGTCCCGGACCGAAGCCTGGCATAGGTATTTGTGAGTGTCCATTCATCAATTTCAGCATCCCCATCTTTGCGATTAGTCAAAAGTGGCAGAAATACAAAGTAAAATAAGCCAATTCAATCAATCAACAACAATCAGGAATATTGCACAAATTTGCAAGACATTTAATTTGAAAATAAAAACGTTGCAACAATGTGAAAAGTTATCAATAAGTCATCGGGAAATTGTGATTTGACCAATGTTTGAAGATGAAATTTTGGCATTGTGGGCTATGCAACAACCTACTGCATAACATGCGAAGTTTCCTTGTGAGATTATTGAGTTGCAAAAAATCTAGCTTTTTGAATGAACTGTTTCTTTTTTCGATAAAAAGCAGGCTTTTTTAAAGAAAAAACAACAGAAATTTTGGCTTTTTATCAATTGCATCTAACCTATTTCACTTGAAGTTATTGTTATGAGTTTACAGGTTTGTAGTCACATAATTTACAACTAGCTACAAAAATTTACATGATGCAGCAGCCAAGAGACATATATTGGCCAATCTCAGTGGGCACATATTGCATAGTGGTTCAGCTACAATTTTAATCCTAGCTTACTGAGGAAGAGGGGGAGGGGGGCTTGCAGTCCAACCACCTCTTATTTTTTAGATTTTTCAACTGTTTGAAAATAAATTACATGGTTCCCTGGAAGGTTCCCAATATTTCTGTATTACTTCTGCTCATAAAAAACATAAATGTAATATAATTAGGAGGTAAAATGCACTTGGTGGACATATCATGCGCAATCTTTGAATGCGTCGAGATACTCATGCCAGTGACAGTGTACAATTAGTTGGTAATGATGGTAATTATTGTAATAATTATATTTAATAAACAACTGCACTTCTACAAACAAAAAATCATTAATAAAAATATCATGGGTTTTGCGAGTTTTAGGGAATGATAAAATATATGTGACACACTCATGTAATAATTTGTTATTATTTTTTATTCATGATAGTAATTTCTGTAATTATAATTAATAAATAACTAGCCACATATAATCAGCAAAGGAAGCAGTGATTCAATAATAAAATGGTTTCAATGTGACACCCCCACTACCATTCGTTCCTTTGGTCTGAATGTTCTTTCTCTATACTTAACAAGATTATTAGCTACTTCATCCGAGATTAAGATTTAGTTTAGCCTGCAAATCAGAGAGAACAATTTGCAAGTACTGTTGTTGGAAAAAGGCCAGCTTTTTATATAAGGTACCTTTCATAATAATAAATGGACCTCTGGAGTGGAATAAAGTAAATGCTCTTGCCTTGTAATAAGAAGGGGTCTGAGGTTCAATCCTCAATGGAGGCAGAGTGCTTTGGATCTAATTTCAAACTCTAGGTCCAGTCCCGATCTCTTAAATATGTTTTTGCCATTTGCGGTCAGTCTTATTTGCTTCTGCTTCAGTTTTAATGCCAGTGCATTTCAACAAAAGGTCCGTTGCACCCAGGGGTTGACAACTAATTTAAATCTAATTTCATATTTGACAGCAAGCCTATACATAATTGAACTATGTATTACTCTTTATGATTATGCCACAGTTTATATATTAATATTGAATATTCATTGAGAGCGCATGTTAATTTACACAAACTTTAAAGATCAGAAATGTATTTATGAATGAAATTCTTGGGATCAGGGCATCGACTTAAAAGAAATAAATTTAGTGGGCTGTGATCTCAAAGGTGAGAACCACTGCAACAAGTAGCAAAATTACATCACTAGTTGCTCTGTGTCCAGGTTTAGCCGCCATTTAACCAAATTATACATTATGTACTGGAAAGCCAGAATACAAATGTATTTTACTGAACACAAACTTTAATGTAAAGATATTTCATACTAGATTCTCAAAAGATAGAGGAGTATATTATTTTTTGCTTCATGTAAATGATCCTATAACAAATTCAAGCATTGAAAATCATATCATACTATTAGGTTATATTAAAAACACACACAAAATTACTCTAGTTATGTGAATATTTTTATACTACATAGATATATTTAATAACCTTATCGAAATATGAAGATGACACTCTGAAAGATCAGCCCATTCAAAAAAGCCAGCTTTTTTGAAAACCCTGTTTATATCTAGCTACGAATTTCATATTGTAAATTGTATTTTATATTTAGAAATGAGTGCCTATTTTACAGTAGGGAGATATACGAAAACCATGCAACAGGAAAAGTACTGCCAACTCCTGTATTTTCATTGATTTGAGACACTTTTGTGAAAAAGCTCAACCAAAAAAAGCTACGGAGAAAAATACTTGTTCCCCCCCCCCCCCCAAGCCAGTTTTTCCGACCACTTCCAACTCTATGAGATTATAAAACAAACATGGAATGACAGTTATTCTATACATTTATATCAAAACTTTTACAGCAATTCCTTCAATCAAACATCTCAAACTCACTGTACCACATATAAGGGAAGGAATAGACGTGCCAAAATGAGACTTCTTTTTCTAATGTCTGTGCTTTAAGAATACAATAGGCACAATTTTGGAAAGGGAGAAAATAAATTAATTATGAGCTCTGTATGTTTGAACCATTTGTCAAAGAACCAAAACCATTGTTGGAAAAAATTCTGCATCTCACATAAAAAATGATAACACAAACACTTTATTGCATCCCTGATGGCATAGTGGTAACGTCGTTGCCTTGTAATTAAGGGGTCCCAGGTTCAATTTCCGGTGAAGGCACCTAGCAGTTCGGTTCCCACTTTAAACTGTAGGTCTAGACCCGATTAGCTTATCTGTGCATAAAGTGAACCTAAACAAAAAAAATCACTTCAAACCGCAACGAACACTTCCTTATGCTGTGCGAAAGTCACACAAAAGGACAAACAGAAATAATCATAGGTGAATATACTATGTCTGCTATGTAATTTAACCAACATTTTCAAGGCTGATTTGGAAAAGAAATTTACATTTCATTGTCTCTGGATTCTGAGTTTGAAGTGGAAAATGTTAGCTGGGGGATGTTTGATACAGCCTTGGGGTTAGTTGGGGGGGGGGGTGCTCATGTAGTTTAACATGGTGACAGTGAGACAACTAGGGTGGAGGGGTGCTTGCGAAAATGTTTTTTTTAGTTTTTTTATGGATTTTTATGCTTGCCATATGGAGGGAAAATGTTTCACCAAGTTTTCTTGCTATGTATGCCTTTAGCAAGCTGTCTGGTGGGAGGAACAATGGCTGACGGGAGCAATGGCAGATATCTATATCTTGCTGATGCCAATGTTCTCACTGTAAATCAAGGAGAATGTGATGGTAGATTACACTTTAAAACTAGCACAACCACAAGCCCGGCAAATATCTAATTCGTAGTTAGGTTTCTGTAACTGCAGTGTAAATATGTTAATCTGAATCAGTGTATTGCTTTTCATGACTTTTGAGAGTAAAAAAAATGCAAATTATCCCAGTTTCCATTACATCATTATAACTTACTTGTTTTGTTTGTTGTTTCCGAGTTTGACCCGCACACGCCACTTCTGCCATATTAGACACCTCTTGCTCTAGCATTTGACCAGTGTTAGTGAACAGTTCCTAAAAGAAGAAATTTTATGAATTAAATCAGTAGTAATTTATTTCTATTTAAATTGGATTCCTAATGTGGATGAGTAGTCAAATAAATTACTTATGAATTAACATGTGAAATGCTCGGTAGTGCATAGAAGACAAATTGCAGAAACAATAATGCAACCTTGGACATTGGGTATATTCTACCCCAGCCCGAACACAACCATTACATGCAACAGTCAACAGTCAGTAATGAACTGACAGGATTATTTTCATGGGTGACTGATAGTGGAATTAATGTAGAGTATAAAAAGGGTAGTGGTGGAACCTACCCCACATGCAAGGTTGGAGTTTATGTTTCATTTCCCCCATAACATTGCAATTGAACATTCATCCTCCCCCTCCCCCCCCCCCGCCAACCGTGGGACCATTATTACCATTACAGCAAATTACTTTTCCCCCACAATTTAATAATAGAAAATTATTCATCCTTGTAGCATTTTAAAATAATAGGATTCAATTGTCTGGAATGGCACAGCAGCATTTAGCAATCGTAGCACCCTTTTGTTGGACTTTCAATTCATCCAGCACTAAAATTGTTGCTTGAGATTAAGAACTATATTAGGTGTACTTTTTTTAAATATTTTTTTATAAGAGGCATGTTCCTGGCTATGATGTTTATATAACTACATATTAACCATTCAGTACCACGAAGGTCCACCTAACTAGCAGACTCACATTTTCATTTGGTTGACAACCCCCAACCCCTCTCATACAAAAATTCCTGGGTGCACCTATGCTTGCACATATGTTTAAAACAAATAAAACTGCCATCCTCAAAAGGCTGGAGAAAAAAAATGAGTAGAGAACATACTTTTTAAAAACAGTTATGGCTTGGCTCTCAAAATGTATATCACAAAATTTAAAAACAGGTACTGCCCGATACAATGAAAGGAAAACATGCATGTTCCATGGGCCTAGTATGACAATGACAACCATCTTCCCATCTACGGCTACATATCTTAATAGTCCAATTTGATATAATTTTAAAATCTTATCTATGACTGTAGAAGTACGTTTTTACCGCATGCTGTTACCAGCCATAAAGAGAGAGAGAGAGAGAGAAAAGAGATGTATGCGACATTCACATACACAGGCTGACATCATTCTTTGTTATTCCTTCTTTGTTTGTGTTTATGCTGTTATTCTTAGTAATGTATGTTTGAAGTCCAAACTAATTGCTTATCTTTGTTGTTATAACACAAAGTCTTACCCTCGAAAAATTTTAATGGAGAAAAATTTTAATAGAACAAGATCGTTGGTGGGAAGGTGGAGCTTGCTGCAATGGAAACTGCGATGCCGGGCGATAGTCCACAATGCTGGGGGTCCAATAGAACATGATCGATGGTGGCGGCGCGGTATCTCTTAAGGTGAGTATCCGTCAAAAATGGTCGGATATAAAGCGAACAACCTTCTGTATTATTGTCTATTTAAAGAAATTCACACCCTGAATGTGACCATCAACGCTATGGAATTATACTTAAAGAAGAACATGTCTGAATGTGAATTATACATTTTTGACGATAGCAACGATAAAGAAACAAAACACACTAGATCAGTAAGTGATAAGTGATAAAATATATGGAAATTTTAAATAGTGACGTCCGAGTTTCATTGAAGTTATAAAAATCCTAATTGCTATTTCGTAAAGTGAATACTAGGATGCTTCGTTGAAGTTCAAGTAAAAGCTTGCTTCAAACATTTAGTAGCTTCGCATAAATGGTTATAAAACTAAAATTACTAAATATATTACTCTGCAGACTTCTGGAGTCTGCCTCTCTGCAGAGACAACCCAACCCATTCATTTATACAAGAAGAAAATCTAAATTCTTGCAAAATCTTAAAAATTATCCATGTTATTTTTGTAGGTTTGCATCAAAATATTTCATGGCTCGAGGGGGGCGGCATGGCCCCCTTGGCCCTTCCCCTGCCTACTGATGTAGTGTGTAGCGTGCAGTGTGTAACACGCTGGTGGAACGTTGCAAATTACTAAAAATACAGAAGTAGTACACGTAGTGAGCCCTCATGTTGCAATCTTTGCCTGCCTTTAGGAATGCTGCGCCAAAGAAGGAGGAGGTGAGGGTGTTTTTGTGATCACCACCAACCCCTCTTTGTGCACGCCACGGGATGCAGGCTTGAGCGCAACCTTAATTTTAGATACAAGTGAATTAACTTTTAGATATCAACATGCACTTATGATTTTTGTTAGTTCTAAATCCTGAAGAGCCCTCTACCTGAATCCGTCTACGATATAACCCTAATGCTTCTTTCAATCTACTTACCTTGATAGCCGATACTTTTGTGCCATTTTCCTCTCAAGCTGCAATCTTAGTTTCCTTGAACGCCTCCCACCCCCCTCTTGCCCTTGCACCAATCACAAAAAGTTCATTTCTAATCTCGCAGCACGTGCATTCAATATGGCTCTGTCGGGACTGTAAATTTCGATAATTGAAAGTATCCAGTATTGTTAGGGACACTATAGCTATCTGTATAAACACCGGGGGCCATAAACAAGGGCTGTAAGTTACTGCTGTCGCGATCTGTTTAGTTTATCAGGCGATTCGAGCCCGGCCACGCTGGCTAATCCGCCATTTTGTGTGATCAACAGTAACCGTTTATGGAAACGACAGAAAACGCTTGTTTCCGGGGGACGGCGGCAGTTGGAGTCACCGTCGCACCAACACCACGTGGACGGCGATAAAGTACTTTTACGATCAAAGGTCCTGACAGGAACATGTTCCGCCTATCGAGCGTCAATTGTTTGTGCGAGCTACCCGTTTCGCTTCGTTCTCCTCCGAGTCAGAAATAAAATTAAATTTTACAAGCTCCACAACCGGGTTCATAAAATTGTTGTAGAGGGTCGATCATTGTTTCATCAGCTTCTCACCCCCTTTACTTTCACCCCCAGAGGTATACACCCCTGTGCTTATATCGGGGGTTTCCCCCGTTTATCCCCTCCACCACCCACTCTGGTTGATACAAATCCATATTTGAAAAACCCTTCCACTTCATGGGTCCAGTGTTCGATCTCCCAGAGAAGCATTTATTGGCGATAAACAGTTGATGGTTGCTGGGGGAAGTAGTCTAGATTCCAGGCCCTATCTCTCCCTCAGACGTGGGTCAAAGCTCTAAAATATCAATCAAAAAGTTATCGTTCTGTTGTGGAGGAAGGGGAATGGGATAAAATAACTAGACCGCATTAGATCACACACTAGAAAAGTACCATTTTTTATTTATTCAGTTAACGTAGTATCTGCGAAGGCAGAGTTATTGTGGATTCAAAATGTGTGAAATCGAGCTCAGGAATTTCACCCTTCATACAGTAGTCTCTACCAGGGGTGCACACAGGAAGGTTTCATGACGCGACGCACCTGTGTCATGAGAATTTTAGGGGGGACAAAATTTTATACCAATTCTATATATCTTCACACAAAAACGTGGAGGATCGTATCGTTTGATTGTCTTGTTATTGATTTTTAGTTTTGGTTATTATGTATAGTTTTTCTACCTACCTGTGGGTGATCGCGGCGATGGGGTTGAAATGAAACACCACCTCTTATGCCTTTAGAATCGGTTTGGATGGAGGGGGGGGGCATGGTATTTGCATTAATACAAGGTTAGTCGAGCAGACAAACTGGGCAGAATAAGGAGTAGTGTAATTGATGATATTATAAACCCGAGAAAGTATGAACCCCCCTCAAGCAGATTTGGCTACACTTAAAACTAGCTCAACATGCCCATATGAGGTTTTTGCTCAAGTGTGGAACCCTGTCTAATCCAAGATTTTTGTAAAAATGCCCTCGGGAATTTCTCGGAAAGTATGACCCCCCTCAGATTGATTTGCCTACACTTATAAAAGCTAAATCTGCAAGATTTTTGTCCATAAGCTTGTCAAAAATATGCCTTTTTGATATTGTTTTGACTACACCTAAAACTAGGCCAAAAATGCTCATATAAGCCATCCATACCCACACCCACCCACACACACCCACACCCACCCACACATATTTACTTCTGGTCCGGGTGATCCAGCTTCCCCATTTCTGTAAGTAGAGTAGATGGAAAATGGGGAAGCTGGATCACCCGGGCGAGTCGTAGCCTTTTATGCTGTATATTTTAAGATATCTTCACGATAAAAAAAATTTGCATTACATATCAGCTAGTATTGTGAGAGTGGCTGAAAAGTGTGGGTATGTTGTTGCAGTGCTCCTCATATTTTTTAAAAAAACACAAAAATATAGCAGATTTGTATAAATTGAATTTGTTTGATTTAATATACAGAATTTTTTATTATTCATATCAAGCATATTTATACACACACACACACACACACACACACACACACACACACCCACACATATTTACTTCTGGTTTAAGTTTAATTGGACCCCAGCCTCAACTTGTATATCTAGCATTAAGATAATGCAATTCTTCTAGAATTGCTCTGTGACCCTCTCATTTCTTACATCATAAACATATGATTTTTCACCTATGAGAATAACACTACATATGGTGTCATCAGGTAATGCCTCATGGAATTCACAGATAATTTTAATGTTTGTCCTGTCATTAACCACAACTTGTTTTCTTTTTGAAGTGTTGATTACAAACATGGGCCTCTGTGCTTTGAATTCATCTGGTGTGTAATACATGTCAGTATTGCCAGTAGTGACCCTTTTGAATGCTGTAAATGCCTCATATAATTTGAGGAAATCATCCTTGAACATGTCTAAATTATAATTTTCTCTAGGAAATACCTCATTTCTGCCATTTTTAAGATAAATGTTCTTGATGTTGCAGGTATCAAATTTACTTGAATTTTTTTCCTGATTATTGTGTCTTCCAGTCTGAAACAATACCACCACAAAATCCGGCATGTCATATTGTATACTGGAGAATGAATTTGTAGCATCAAACTCATAATAAGTACCAGATGCGGGCTTCTGTACACATTGATATGTATAAAATTGTAAAGGAACCTGTGGATTTTTTATTATATCAGCTTTGTATTTAAGAGCATAACTGGCCTCATATTCAACAACCGGGATTCTTAACTCCATAGTCTGAATAATGCATTTGCCTGCATCTGGTAGGGTATTAGGCAGAGCTTCCCCTGTAGAGTTTAATGCACTGTACCTCATCAATGCATTGTTATCATTTGCAGCTCTTCTAAATGTGATTCTTAAACCACCCTTCCACATAATATCTTTGTAATCTGAGAAGAATCCTGGCAACAGGCGCATGGGGAACAGCACTGTGTGGCTCTTAGATAATATCTTATCACCAGCCTCAAATCCACCTATTTTGTAGTAAGAAGCCTCGGTTTTGGATAATTTTAGTGTGGCCAAAGCTGTGGAGGTAATACCGGGATAATCTATTCTGTTTATAACAACACCATGCTTTCTGATCTCAATTTCAGAGAATAGATGAGGCACAAAATTATCGACCAATCTTATATTTGAATTTGCCGGATAATCGGTACCATCGAGCTTTACAACATCAAATCTGATGTATAGATCTGCTCTGTGGGGGTGTATAAATCCATCCCCTACATCAAGATCAACCTCAATCTCTGTGTTGGGTTGATTTAAATTTGCAAATGTCCTCCTGTTTGGGGGGAATGATTGTAGCTCATAACTCTCAATATTTTCCATTTTCTTCTTGTATGTATTTTTATTTAAATATTAATCTCTATGATAGCAGTTGTTGTGGCTCCAGCAAAATCAACTAATTCTTCTTTTTCATTAGTGACCATCAATTCAATATAATCTATTCTATTATGACACACAGGAAAATATAATGTTGGGGATGGATTGTAGATGATGGGCTCCATAAATTCAGAATTAGGTTTAAATGTTGCAATGATGCCAGTTTGTTTGTGAGTGCCTATGCCATTTGATTTGGTGATCATACCCTCAGCCACATTACAGTGAATATTCAGAGTCTCTATGGCTAAGAATTTAGGTATATTCATAGCAGTGTGTTTGATGGCCGCTTCAAGTTTTGTGTTGTTCTCAAATCCTAACAGCTCTCCTATAGTACCCAGATCCACTGTTTCTGTAGCAGATACAATCTCTACTCTGTGAGTGACAGAATTTTGACTTAACACTACACCTCTGGGTAATTGAGCATTTAGAGTGGACAGATTATATTGCCCTGGAGTAATGACAATTTTTTCATCACCAACTGCAATTGTGTTGTTGTGGTGTGTAATATTAGGGATCAAGTACATGCCATAAAATGCTCTGAGAGCTATTGTTTTGGGATACACTATGTCATCATGCAATTTGAGTTTCAATATTGAATTTTGGCTGGTGAGATGGAATACCCCCATGATGTTTTAAATACCACAAGGCTTTTTGAAAATTTTCAATTGATGGTTTATTTATTTGAGACATATATCTAAGAACAGATAAACACAAATGTCCGCAATTAACATCTTTGAAGTTTTGAACACGGGCATTATTGTAATAAAGATTAGTTGATTTTAGATATTTTATTAAATTTTCAGGTGGAACACCTCCAAATGAATCAAACACAAATGCCTCATTTTTTAAATATTTAAGATAACAGATCCAGTGAGTGCCTTGATTTTTGTACTTATCCAAATTAACAATGCCACACTCTTTGTTGAGTGGTTGTTCTGGCAAAGAATCAGACATGTACACACCTCTAAAATGTTTGATGCCCAGTGGCTTGATTAAAGCTTCAATATCTTGGTTTGTAAGCGGCTCTTGTTTTTTTTAAACTTATTCATGGCTCTCTTAACACCTTTGCCTTGTTTCTCAATGGCCAGGT
Source organism: Lepisma saccharinum (assembly GCF_977018435.1). Lineage (NCBI taxonomy): Eukaryota > Metazoa > Arthropoda > Insecta > Zygentoma > Lepismatidae > Lepisma > Lepisma saccharinum. Next base: position 156,365,897 of record NC_139229.1, on the reverse strand, counting down.
TATGGCGCCTCTGCTCGTCTAATTCTGCCCTATTCTTCTTGGCATCTATTACTGTTTTTGCTATGGCAGCTGATCCCCCAGCCAAGCTCCCCACAGCCCCGAGAGCAGCTAAGATGGCAGGGATGGTAAATATAAATCCCCCCACATGTGATTTTTTTCTTGATTGCTGTAAATTTTTTAATTGGGGGGTACTAAGCAACAATTTCATACCATGCCCCTTTGTAAGACAAGAATTTTTTTTTTGCGTTGTTTTTTGGTCAAAAGACTATCAATAGTTTTAAGAGATTTGAGACCTGCATAAGGTATTTGATACATAACACCCTTGGCCTTCATTGTAGGTTTATTATATACATATTCACAACCCCCACCCCAATTTTTGTTTGGTGCTCATAGCTATGGTGGTTCCCAATGCTGCTATTTTTTCACTTAAAGAAGCATCTTTGCTTACAAATCTACCAAATGCAGCCTCTTCTAATTTCTTGTCTGCAACATGTCTCTTGTCAAGATCAGAATGTGTGTTGTATGCTATGTCATGGTCTCTACAAGCAGCATCTAGGGGATTAACACCAGGATCACCTCTGTTTAATCTATGGTCCAATTTTGTACCGGGTCCACAATATTGATAGCCTGGAATGTGTAGTTCAAATGGCAGCTTGTTTATAATGTCATTAACAAGGCCCCGACCCTCAGAAATATTCCAAAATTTAGGTGGTAGAGTATTAATAATTTTTATGAGATATCCAATCCCCTTAGTGTCATTCACTATAAAATTAGACAATTTTGTGCTTATCATGTCCATAACTCCAACCTTTTCATTGTAAAAATTGTGGTTCCCAGCATTTTCCTCCCCAGCTATCACCAATAACCTATCTACAAGTTTCCTGACATCATCAACCCACACAAATTCTTTGGGCAGGGTGTTGTATTGTTTGATTCCACTGCCAGTCTTGATCTGTGACCATATGGGCTTGATTAAATTATTGTATTTTGCTCCACTGCTAGACTTGACTCTTTTTTGTGTGGGATCATTGTTCTGGTATAGAGCATCTGATTTTATTAATATTTCTTTGTAATATTCATAATCGTGATCTGTATAGCTGCCAGGCCTTTTCCTAGTCATCAGTTCCCACAATCCAGGTGTGCCGGGGTACTTAACAAAAGCACCTTTTTCTCCAAGACGAGATTCTGAATATACAATCAGATCATCTCCCATAAATGTTACTCTGAAATTGCCAATTCTATGTATGATGCTACCATCAAGCTCTGTGTCAGCATATAAGCCAAACACCTCATCTTTGTTGTCTTTAGATGTGCTTAAATATTTTTGAGCAAGAAGACCCAATTCAATAGGATCCTGAGTAGCTTCAATTCTTCTAGGAGCAACAGGACTAGGTGTATGAATACTGGAAAGTGGGGTGAATGGATAATCTAATATGTTTCTTGCAGCTACAGGTACAAGCTCTGTGATCAAATTTTGATTTTGCTCTGTAACAGTTTTGATATTTTTACCTAATTCACCAATAGCATCAATTACAGGCTGTTCTGTTTTTTTGTGTTTTTCATAAATTCCTCGGTTCTCTGATTTCCATCCCTTAAACCTTTTTACAAGATAATCTCTTAATTTAAGATCATCAATGATTGGCCTTTTCATGGTTATTTATTTATGTTTCAATGTCTAGAAAATTGTTGATTTTATTTCTATATTTGCCACTATTGGGTGTTCTTGTCATATCAATTGTGACAAACCCATAACTGTCCTGGTTCCAGCACTTACTGCAAAACTTGGAAAAATCATTGTAGCTCAAGTCCCCACCTACATATTCATCATGTATGTGTTTGAGGTTGGTATGATCCTGATGAAACACACATATAAAATTGCTGTTGTCTCGGATCAGCTGCTTGGGTATTTTTGAAAAAGTCTGTGCCAGGTAGAAGCAATCAATGTTTTTGTGTCGGCCCTGTGTAAAAAAATTCCTAACCTTGTTTTGATTATCCAGTATAATGTCATCAAACACAACAACAGAATTATCGAGACATTCATGGAGTGGCTTAACATCTGGTTCAAAAATGGCTATATCCAATCCATCATATAGCTTCATCAGCTGCTGATATTTTAATTGTTCCAAGCTCTTAGAAAAAACATACAAGTGCCTGTTTTTCCAGTCTAACCAGTTGGGTGCCAATAAAAAATTATCAACCATTAGTGTAGTTTTACCACAAGCAGATGGCCCAACAATAAGACATCTAATATTATCAGGCAGCAAGTTGCCATTTCTCTTAATCTGCTGTTCAGGTTCTGGCAGCCTCTTTATAACATCCCAGGTGTTCATATTATTATTTTGTTTGCATCGATCCAACTGTGTTCTGGAAGTCCTAGCCATTTGACAAGTAACTTGTTGCCTTTTCTGCGGATGATTTTTTCTATGAGATATGTGTCAGGCTGTTTAGTTTTGTTGAGCTCTTCTTCATAAAACCTGCCTTTGAGAATTTCTCCTCGGTGGTCTTTTATTATATATGTGTTAAGGGTCCCAGGTTTAACTTGAACCACTGTAAATAATTCAGTGCTCCAGTTTCTTGTAAAGCCTCTTTTGAATAAGTGCTTATATTTGCTGATTCTTACTTGATCCCCCACCTTGTATTTGGCCTTTCTTATTGTTGGCTGATATCTAGGATAATAAACAGTACTGATCAATTTTTGCTCATCAGATGAAGTTACTTCAGAGGGTTTCATGTTGATTGTGGAATGGACCGAGTTGTTATATTTATGTAGAAGTTCTGGAAGAATATTAATCCATTTATAATTACCTTGGAGGGTAAATTGTTTATACATAAGATTTTTTAAGGTTCTGTTGAATCTCTCTACAATTGAGGCCTTGAGATCACTGTAACTCGAATAATGTTGTATTGCCTGGCTTTTAATAAATTGTTGGAACACAGAATTATAAAATTCTTTGCCATTATCTGTTTGCAAATAGCGCGGTGATCTTCCACTCTGATTGATGATTGTTCTGATGGCTTCTGTAACACATTTTCCAGTCTTGGATTTGAGTGGCACAGCCCAGGCAAATTTTGAAAATGTATCTATAACAGTGAGTAGATACTTGTAGCCCTTGTTGATTTTGTCTAAGTTTTTCAGCTGTCCACTTGCCATTTCAATCAAGTCGCTCTGCCATAAATCATCTATGCCCTTTGTGACTACTGGCAGTCTCTTAAAATTATGTCTGGCTTGTCTGTGTAATTCATCAACAATAATTTGTCTAGACATAATATGAAAACAAGAATATTGCAACTATGGGGTGTTCAGCAGCTGATACTACAGGATTTTCTAAATATAATTTGTCCCCTATTTGTATTTTAAATTCCAGAGAGCCATCATCTTCAACATATGCTGTTTCTAATGTATTGGGATCTGTAAAATCCTCTAATTCTACACTGGTGATTTTCACTTTGTTATCAGCATTTGTTATTGATAAGGTGGGGTAGTGGTGTGCCTGTGGTTGAAGCCAATATTTGATTTTGATTGGTCTCAATGTGCCCCCAACAAAAAACTGGTAATAAAATTGTGCAGGGGACAGCATATATATTTTGCCACCTGGTGTAAATGGAGAATCATATTCTTTGTTGGGGATGCTGTACAATTCAAGAATTACTGTATGTTTTGGATTCTCAATTATGCCTGTTATTTCCTTTTCTGCTGTGAGCAATCTGCTTGTTACAGATTCAAGATGCTCATTGATGGTCCTAACAACATCATCATGGCCCGGCTTGATTTTTATGTCCACGACAAGTTTTTTGTATTGTTGCACAATCTCTTGTAGCTGGGTGGCAAAAACAGACAAAGCATTTGCTTGATTGGATTCCATGGTCCCTAGCTGTTGCTTGATATTAGCTACAATTTGCTGTAAATTTTCAACAACAGCCAATTTTGAATTTTGAGCAGTAAGATCATGGACCTGTCTTCTGATATCCTCAAACAGGGCATGCAATTCATTAATATGTTGATTGGTTGGTAGAGTGGCCACTGTCTGAGTGAGTTGTTTGATCTCTGCCTGGATATTCTTGATATCTTCTGATTTCAATATGCGATTCACTGTTCTCTTAATATTTTTAAGTTCCTGTGATGTAGGCAGATTTGATACTGTATTTTGCAAAGATTCAAGTGCCAATTTTACATTGTTTAATTCAGAAGCATCAGCCACATTTTGCATAGCATCTTGGAGCAGAGCTATATCTGCCTGAGAGGGTGTTGATTGTTGTAATATTTCAAGTTTTGTTTGAATATCATCGATCAAGTGATGAAAATGAGATAGCTCAGATTCAGTGTTGAGGTTTTCAAGCTTTGTGATTTGTTGCTGGACACTGACAAGGGTATCTACAATACCGGGCAGGCGGGATTCTTGTACATTTGCCAAATCACTTTGCACTGCTGCTATTGTACCTTCAAGATGGGTTATGGTACTTTGAATTTTTCCAAAATCTTCATATGTTTCAAGTTGCAGCTTAATATTGGCTACACTGCGAGTTATTGCATTCAAAGCATCAGAAGATGGCAAATTGTTCATAAAATTTTCAAGTGTCTCAATTTTTTCTTTAACCTCGGCTATGGCATTGTTCAGAGGGTCCAGATTAGGTATTTGGAGTGACTGAATCTGTTCTTTTAGAGTGGAAATCACTAGATCAAAATCTTCTTGTGATTTTATGCTTTTGACAATTGTTTGGAGCTGTGTCTGGATATTATTTATCTGTTCTTCTAATTGTTGTTTCAATTGCTCAAAGTTGTTAGCCTGGGTCTTAAATTTGGCTTGAAGAGCTGCTACAGCCTCTTCTAAACTTTGAAAATTATCCAATGTGGCCAAGTCAGTATATTTCTGAAGCAGCAATTTAAGTTCAGAATCAATTTTAAGAAGAGGGTCCATGCATTGTGATTGCAAATTTGTAATTTCTAATTGAAGACTGGCATTGAGTGTAGTTTGTAAAGCTTGTAAATCACTTCTTAATTTCTTGACTCTGACATCAAGCATCAGAATCTCATCACTGTGATCTTCATGTCTTGTATGGCCAAATATATCATTAGGCATTTTTGTTTTAGCGGTTATTTATTATTGAATATCTAATTCTTAATTCTATAAAAAGGGTATAAGCTTGTCATATGATCCAGGGACCACAATATATAAGCAGTCACCAGCAGAAACAGTATAAACAGTACCAGAAATCATGTTTGAGTGCTTAATTCTATAAATATTTCTCCCTACTGAAATTTTAACATCACCCTCAGGGGTTGTAATAAATTGCAATTGCCCACCTACAGGTAATTGGTAATGATTTAAATTATTGTTAAATATGTACAATGTTTTACCTGTTTTATCATCAATATCTGTAAGTATGCTGTTCAGATGAATAATTAACAAAGCACTTAGTTTAGATATCATATCAGAAGAGGGTTGTGGTGTTGGCAGGTCCATAATACCTTGTTTTTTGAACCCAAATAAGTTCATAGGCATGTTTATTTATTTCAAATCATGCTCTGTGTTTGGGCATTGATTCCCACTTTTCAAATCACAATGACCCCATGGTAGAGTATGTATGCCACATGATAAAATGCATCTCTTATCATCATGTGGGTCCAGAGCCACTTTTCTTACAATATTGCTAGTCAATAAGTGATCCACACTCTGAATTCTGGATTCTGATGTTCTGATGGTGCTACATGATTTGAGGCAATTTTTATAATCTTCAAATTCAAGCTCTTTGTCAACAGTCACTCTGCCAATGCCCTTGGCTTTTTTGGCAACAACACCACTACATGTTTCAAAACTGTACATCTTGGCCCTTAACCCAGCAAATGCCGCAATAACATCACCAAGTGTCTCATCTTTTAACTTGCCAGGCACCTTTTTGTTGTGGTGTTGAATCTTTGTATGTTCACTGGTATCAAAATATTCAAGCAATTCAGGCTGTGACATATCTTTATAAACATCTTCTGTTTGAATATCAAGAACAAAACTATCAGTGTCCATGTACATCAATTTTACACTATCACCATAAAAAGGCTTCAACACATCATAATACAATTTTAACATATGTAATTTGGCCAATTCCAATATCACAGCCCCTACATAAATAGGTTTATCAAACTTAATCTTTGTTTTTTTCATGTTGAAAAGTGCCATATTTTCATCATAAATTCTTCTATAATTGAAATTAGGCTTTGCAACCAATTTTTTGCTCAGGCTGGGGTCAGTAATTATTTTAACATCGCTATGTTTTCTGACATTTTCAATAGTTTTGCCATACACAGAATTGACCATCAATTTAAACAAGGCCTTATCAAATTGGCTCATTGCAGATGTTCGAAGCTCTGTGTTTGTATCAATATATTTTTTCAACCATTTTAAGTGCCTGAACCTCAAAACTTTGCCAATTTTGGTCACTTGAACACCATGATGCATCAGGAACTGGAGGTTTTTGTAATATATGACATAACCCTGTTTTGGCTCCAGTGTCATCATCAATTTCTTCTGTTTAGAGCCAGGTGAGCACTGAACCTCAGGAATTGGGGGCAGATCAGAAAATTTGTTGTGTAAATCATCTGGAATTGTCAGATCAACCTCTAAGAAGAGGCCATAGTTACTGTCATCAAAATCCTTAAGATTCTCAATATTGAAATCTTCAACCCATTCAAGCCCTGCATATGGCAGTTTATCCATCATGGCATAACCATACAGGCTGTTTGCATCCACATACAGTATATATTTTGATGGCAGTGCTGGATCATAATCAGGAATATATTTGTTATAACTCTGGCATATCTCTGAGAGCATTGCACCATGCCTCCTCTTATACATTGCTCCATAAATAGATACATATCTTGATCTTGGATAAGGTCCAAATGTATTTTAGTGTTTAAAAACATTGCAGACCATGCTAGGCCCGGGGCACTGTAAAAATATATTGGATCCAGTCTATAATTTTGCATAGAAGATTTTCTGAATGCCTGAAGTATATCAGCTAAGAGGGTTACATCAAGTTTTAAATATGCCTTGTGATAATCACCAAATGTCTGGCATTTTAAATTGTTCCACATCAATTGGGCATGGTGATAATCATCATCAGTGATTCCAGATCCTCTGATTTTGCTGTAAAACTCTTCTTGTGGTGGCAGAGCACACTCATCAAATTTAGAAAAATCTGTAACATAGTCATATGGATATACACCCTTCCGCCTAATTAATTTCAGGTTCGGATTTGGAAACAAAGCACATGTGATTTTGAATTGATCATCAGATAATTGAGTGGTCAGTGTAGCCAGGCTAGCCGATAAAATTCTGTAAGAATCAAGAAATCTTATGTGAATAGGAACACCATTAACTTTAATTATTTTGCTAATAGCAATATATTTCTCATCATTTTCAGCTAAAATATTTAAATTCTGCTTGTCAAACCCCTCATATCTGATCAAATGATGGAAATCATAATTGGATGCTCCATGGCAAAATATGGGGACAAATTTTGGTCTCTGGATCTTAATATTACAGCCATTACACAGGGCCATTTTGAATTTACCATCTGTATGAGAATGGTGTTTCACCTTGATTTTTGTATCTGAAAATTCAGAATCACATACCGGGCATTTTTCTTCATTGTTGAAATCTTCAATCTGTTTCTCTGTTAAAGGCAACATGGGTTTTGATTTTAATAAGACATTAGATGCTATGTCACGGCACTCATTTTCTATTCTATGTGCAAATTTTTTGATGGCATCTGCTCCCATGTATGAATCTTTTTTACTAACTACACCATCCTGTACAATCACATAATAAAAGCTGGAAGGTTCATGTAACTGGTATGGTGTAATTGAAGATTCTTCAGGATCTGGGCTACAGAATGCAAGAGGTTTGAGGTTTGATTCAAAATCACAGACTATATATGCTGGGTGTTCCAACAAGGCTTCAAACTTTTTGAATTTTGCATTTTCACTTGGATTGGGCATCACCATATGAACAGGTTTATGATTTTTACAGTATTTTAAATGTTCAATTAACTTGTTTTTAGCAATTTCTGCATTCACTTCCCGAACCCCATTCACCATTTTTCTACCATCAAATACACTTAAACATCTTCTGCACAACTTGAATATTGTATTGGATTCGTCTAGTTGTATTCTCACTAAAGCTTCAAGATTATGTATCAGAGTGTAATGATATATGCCATCCCCTTCAATTAAGAGCAGATCAATCGGGACAGCAGAATCATCATCAAATGTACTGATTCTGAGAGGTGCTATCAAGCAATTGCCACGGCCAGTGGAACAAATAAATACATTAATAGATAATTGTTTGCCATTGATATGCCTGGCCTTTTTTTCAAATTTATCAATATTCTGAACAGACATTGGATATTCTAAACCCTCCATTGCCTCATTAAAAATATGTTCCTATTGTTTGTAATAAGTTATTCTCTGAGGATTCCTTGAAACTGGAAACAAAGCAGCTAAAATACACCACAAAAAGCATTTCTCATCATTATTTTCAATATTAACCACGGCTGTTTTGTTTTTAATATTGGCCGGTAATGGCAGATATGTAGATCCTTGTAATGGGCTGAATTCAGAAATATTAACATATAACTTGTGTGGAGATCCGCATAGGCTCCATCCAGACTCTTTTGCTGCAAATTCAGAGTGTTTAATATTCAATTGATCTATCAAACTGCTTATTATTTTGTCTAAATTTGCATTTCAATATACCGGTACAGTTTCTGTTATGTGGGGCTGTGTAAATTTTGTGCCATTTGGCTTCTTATATTGTGTAAACAATTTGAGGGACAGCTTATAAGAGCCATTTTGTGCATTTAGAATTGCCTGCACATCAGGATTTATACTGTTCAAAAAATTCTTAATACCGCATCTTGGCTCTGATACAAACCGGTAATCCCTTAATTGGCTATTAAAACTGCTATGGATGGGTTCATAGCGTGGCTGCTTTGCAGGTCCAGCATTAACAGGTGCTTCATGCTTTCTTTTCAGACCAGATGTAGATGGTTGTGGGGGCAATATTGATGACTGTGCAGAGCAAGTATTTTTATGTGTATATGTGAAGTATTGCATGCTATATTTTCTATGGCATTTAGGGCATATTTTTGTGGGAGTTCTGTATTTGTCTGGATTACAAATCTTTTGGTGCTTGGCCCAATTGGGGCTGGATATATTCTTATTGCATTGATTACAATATTTTTGATTTGGCATTTTTGTTGTTGGTTTATTATATAAAATTTCTTGGGGTCCAAATCAAAATTCTATGCTTAATAAAAAATATCAGTTGGGTTCAGCAGTGTGATTTGTGTGTGTATATATATGTGTGTGTATGTGTATATGTGTGTTAATATTTTTGGCTTTGGTATTTATATAAAATTTCTTGGGGTTCAAATCAAAACTCTATGCTTAATAATAAATATCAGTTGGGTTCAGCAGTGTGTTTTGTGTGTCTCTCTGTGTGTGTGTGTGTGTGTGTGTGTGTGTGTGTGTATGTGTGTGTGTGTGTGTGTGTGTATGTGTGTGTGTGTGTGTAAATATGTTTGATATGAATAATAAAAAATTCTGTATATTAAATCAAACAAATTCAATTTATACAAATCTGCTATATTTTTGTGTTTTTTTTTAAAAAAAATATGAGGAGCACTGCAACAACATACCCACACTTTTCAGCCACTCTCACAATACTAGCTGATATGTAATGCAATTTTTTTTTATCGTGAAGATATCTTAAAATATACAGCATAAAAGGCTACGACTCGCCCGGGTGATCCAGCTCCGCCATTTTCCATCTACTCTACTTACAGAAATGGGGAAGCTGGATCACCCGGACCAGAAGTAAATATGTGTGGGTGGGTGTGGGTGTGTGTGGGTGGGTGTGGGTATGGATGGCTTATATGAGCATTTTTGGCCTAGTTTTAGGTGTAGTCAAAACAATATCAAAAAGGCATATTTTTGACAAGCTTATGGACAAAAATCTTGCAGATTTAGCTTTTATAAGTGTAGGCAAATCAATCTGAGGGGGGTCATACTTTCCGAGAAATTCCCGAGGGCATTTTTACAAAAATCTTGGATTAGACAGGGTTCCACACTTGAGCAAAAACCTCATATGGGCATGTTGAGCTAGTTTTAAGTGTAGCCAAATCTGCTTGAGGGGGGTTCATACTTTCCTGAGTTTATATTATAGCCAATTACACTACTATAAGGTTGACTAACAATGGCAGTGAGCCTAAAGTATCTAAAGTACACATATATTGCTTAAATATGTCTGTATTATACAGTGACGCAACCACAGGCGGGCAGGGGGTCATTGCCCCCTCCCCCCAACGTTCGACGGAAGTCAATTCTAAAGTTGCAAGGGGGGACAAACATTGAACGACAAGGGCACCTGCAGGGGGGGAACAATTACCCCTTCGATTTCAAATTTTATGCAAATAAAAATTCATTTTGTAAAATTTTCTTGCTTGCTTCGCTCGCATTATCTGCTTTTCTCGTTCTCGTCAAGTTCAGAGCTGTGGCTAGGGGCGGCGGGAGCCGTCCATGGGCGCCGAATGATCTAAAAAGAAGTTATAAATGAGAGAATGCCATGGCGTCCAGTGAAATTATTCGCGCTCTATTAAATCAATATTGTTTTCATTGCAAAAATTGGATCTAAAGATTTTCTTGCTCGCTTCGCTCGCATTCTATTTGTTTTCTGCAATTTAATGTATTTAAATAATATGTGTTGTATATCTGTATTGAATAAGCTTTGAATACGTACACAATTTAGTGTTAGTTTGTTGCATATGTATTTTCTATTTTATGTCGCTCCATGTTGAATATGTGTAAACCATATGTTGTACATGAAAGTTACACATGTATCTACGGAATGCATTTATCATTCATTTTCTGCCATTGAAAAATACAGTTTGTGTGCTTGATTTTGATTATTAGCTTATGTGAAATTGACGGTGTTGAAAAAATATTTCAAATAGTTTGTTCCAAACAAATGCTTTAGCACAGACTTCTACCCCCTTTTTGCGTAATTTATGAGGATAATAACGACCTTCATACAACTACTACTACTGGTAGTAGTAATAATAATAATAATAATAATAATAATAAAGCCATTATTAATATTATTATTATTATTTATTATTGGTACGTTTACCCTGGTACTTGCCCCCTCCCCACCCACAAAAATTCGTGGTTGCACCTCTGGTATTATACTTTTCCGCAAATTTTGTCTGACAAAAATAATTTGAGTAATTAATTCGGCATAACAGGAGGGGGAAAATGTTCTACCTTTGCAGGGGGGAGTGCGTCATGGGCCTTGTAGGGATGGGCACCCCTGCTCTCTGCTGCTCAACTGTGTGCTCTTTGCGGATCGAGGCTTCCCTGATGGCGTATTGGTAACGTCGTCGACTTGTAAACAAGGTGTTCCGGGTTCGATACCCTGTCTCCTCTGCACATATTGGTTTGGATCCCATTTTAAACTGTAGGTCCAATCCTGGTTAGCCTATTTGCTGTGCATAAAGTGGACTAAAACTCAAGAACAACAACTTTGCGCCAAGTATGTAGACGTTTCTATGGGGGGGGGGGGGGGGGGTGGAAGGCGTCTGCGAAAGCCAAGCCAATCAATGTTTTTCAAAAATCAATGATACTATTAACCCAAAAAACTCAAAAATTTGCTGTTTCATTTCGTGGACGCTTTCTCTTAAGGAATTACCTAGCCGACAAGATCCATAAAATAATGCAGTTACCAGCTTTCACAGCATCATGTACTGCTTCGCTCTGCACACTCGATTTCCACCCCTTTTCTGCCGCTATGCGCAACTTTGGTACACAGATTCTGGGAATAATTAAAAGTTGCTATTTCGTAAGGGCGGGTGTGGAAGCAGAAGATCAAGGCTTTCACCCGCCTATTGAAGAGCAACACACTTTAGTGTGGGAAAGAGGAACAATACTTCTATACCACTTGTGCAAAAGCTCCAACAGCCACACAGGCAGTGCAAATGGCATAGGAACGCTTCTCCTGAAACCAAAGCTTAACTTCCCTAACTGGCAACCAGCAGAGGCAAAATCCGAGCCACGGGCAACAGCGAAGGTGGGAGGGAAGACATAACTCAATTATTCATTATTTGATTATTCTCCCAAGACAAACATAACAAGAACAATGGAAATTCAGTTAAGTAATTGGGTAATTTTCCTGCCTTCTAAAAGCATCCCCGTATAATTGGCCTACTAATTACTGAGATTATGTGGAGCACCTATTAGTAGCAACAAGTAGGAACACTTGAGGACCCTTGAAGATATTTAGCTCATTAGGCAAAGTGGGAGGGCAAGGACTGTGTTTGCTGAGTGTTGCGGAGCTCCTCTGCGGAGACTTCAATCTGGCAGCTTTGCTGCACGGTGGAATTCATGAAGTTGGCGGCCGATAGTCAGATGTTATTCTGCTTCACGTTTCTGCTTTTCTGGGTGCCTCAGAAGCGGCGAGGTTTGTCCTGGTCTTCATTGTGTTTTTATCTGTTTTTCGTTGTGTAGGGTGTCTCGAAAGTAACTGACCACGATAGTGGCTTCCAGTGCTCTTGTACCGTCAGGTGCAGAAGTGAGGTTGTGTTCAGATGCTATGTAAAAGGAAAAGGTAACTTGTAAAGAGAGGTGTAGCCACCGGGTGGGATAGGGAGACTTCTAGCCCACCCGAAATAGCTTCAGGAATATACTCGTATAGAGGAAGAATTGCACAAATCGGGAGGGAAAAGAGAGAAAGCAAAAGCGATATAAGGAAGTCGAGAAAGAATGAAGAAACAAAATAGAAGGAAATATATAAAAAGGAAATAAAATATAGATGTATGGGAAGAATGGATGGAAAAAGAGTTGAGATACAAGGAGAATGGGGGGGGGGGAAGGGATCGCGAAAGACTGCCGGATCGAGGTGCTTGTCACATCACCTGCAGTGTTGCCGAGAACGAGAATGTGTGCACTCTCTGTCCTTGCATTCATCAGGGAAGGGAACTTTGTTGTTTAACGATGCTTTCTCATTCTTTAGTTTAATTGCGCCTCTCCAATGGCGCAGCGGTAAAGTTATCTCGTTGTAAACAAAGTCTCCCAGGTTCGTTCCTCGGTGGAGACATATTGATCAGTGGCACGGCTCCCATAAACATATCTGAACATAATGCACTGAAAACAGGTAAATTGCGATATTGAGGATGGTTATGTTACGTTAGTAATTATCATGTTGGAACATATCATATTTACATGATTGTTTGTGATAATAGTACGATGACGATGATTTTGTTAAATATATGATAGAAGAAACACAGTGACATTGCTGAGTTTGGATACGAACCTGCACTCTCGGAAGAAAGATCTTGCATTCAACACATATCTATCGAACTATCGGCGTTTCTCTGTTGACTGCGATGTTCCTCAGCCAATCTGGGCGAATGCTGCGACGGTATCTTTCCAGGGGACTATGGCCCGATCATCATAAACCCCACCCTCTTCTTTTATGTTCAAATAGGTCAATCTATGCAGCACCTACAGTATAAAGTGAGATGCGAACCACTGAGCAATGTTCCTCCACCGGAGTTCGAACCCAGGACCTCTCGATTACGCAGCGTCAACGTTACCAGTACGCCCCGTTGCGGTCAAGAACCCAAGTGATGTTAAGCAACCCCCCCACCAATCAACCAAAGCTGCTTCAATTTGGGCTAATTGAATCACGATATGGGCTGTTTCAGTCTTCTGCTCGGGTTACCGTCGCAACCGCGACCGCAGAGTTTCCTCCGTGCCAACAGCTTTTCGCCAAAGCCCGGAAATGAGGCAAAGACCCCGGGAAAAAAAGCCGGAGTCGAAGTTCGAGAAACGAGATAACTCTCCGGCCGCAGTTCCAAGATTCCCTTTAGATCCAGAGGCCCTTTTGGTCGCTTGGCCTTTTAATTTCCTGACCGCTGGAGATAAGACGGGGAAAGACCTTTCCGCTAATTGAAAAGCAGCCGGCTCCTTCGGAAGGTCCACTGGCCCATGCAGCTCCGCAACAAAGCTCTCAACATAATGGCTGCACACTGTCCTTTTGACCGGGAATAATTTGTCATTTCTATAGAAATTACCCCTTTGTAAATATGAAGAGTCCCCAAGGATAGACAGATTTTTATGATAATTTTCTGTTTCTCGTTGTTCTTTTAATAAGACAGATGTTGCGTTTTGCTTAACGCCCACTGAGACGTGGAGAAACGCGGCAACAGATAGCAACAGATTCATTTCCGGCGTCTCGGTGGGCTATAAGTTTTAATGGGACCAACTCATGCAAACGGTTTGCCAAGGTGGAGTAGAGATGGCAGCACAAGGTATGCAAGATTAAAGATTAACACAAGATACACGAATGGCAGTGCAAATAAGCTCAGAGTAATTTGAAAAGATAAATAACAATAAAATCCATGATAAGAAGATCAAGGAAAGATATAAAAATCATAAATTAAATGTAAATACTTAATAAATTAAATTGGTGCTCATATGTGAATACACTGGAAAACTAAAGAAGTGAAATAACATAAATAATTGTCTACTTTTGTGGGGTCAGAAAAAGGTTTATTATCCATTTTGCCTTGACTCATTTCTCAACAGGTCGCTAGGTGCCGTAGCTTGCCGCGAGTTGATAGCTTCCTGGAGATGAAGTCTTGCTCAAAAGGTTTATTATCCAATTCGTATATTTTAACAGATCTCGAATCTGTTAGCTTGATTTTCCATCCCTGTCTCAAGACATAATTGATATGTTTGATATTTTTATCCATAGATGTCAGGGGCTTTCAGTTTTGTTTTATGCTTACTCTCGAACAAAGATAGAGAGTGACGCTAAGTCAGTTCGCGAGACAATATGGCCGAGTGTGCGCGGTGACTTCATTCCGTCCATCGCGTTGCATTGCAGCAAGTTTGTACATACATGTAATCTTTTGTTTTAGTCAATATATCTTCGTTATTATCAGTGAGTGTCATTTGCAATCATCCGAGTCGAATCACCTTATGGAATACAAATGGTCCTCCGCTCCAGAGGCATGGGTTTGTGATAAAGCGACACGCAGTAAGTACTATCATTTTCTTTGGTGTGCATCGTACAAATTAGGCAGACCCATCTCGGCCCAACAGGCAAGCACATTTTGGTTCATCAGTGGCCACAAAACACAAACACATTCAATCCCCTTGGTGGAAATTTTGATTTATACCAGTGTCGGTGCGTTACCTTTGGTTGCGTTTCAGCCATCTACCAGCAAGCATACACTTTGTTGTACTTATTTAGAGTTGGCCACGTTCCAGTCGTTGCCTCAAGGGAGGAGAGTACGATATTGCCCAAAGCTCGATGGAAAAGAAATTGAAAAAGGAATTTCTCAATCGTCCAAGAGCAGAAATTGCCGGCGTAAACATCAACACTCACCCTCGAAATCGTAACCCTCTAGGACTTGGTGTGAACGAAGAAAAAGTGAGGTGTTACCAGCTTGTGAAAATAGAACTTAGTGAAGAGGGAAAACATACAAATGAAAATACCAGAGGAATTGGAATAAAGGATCCACGTTCCAGTGATTACATAAGAGTCCAGAAGGAAGTCCAAATCCTAATTCGCAGAAAGAAGAAAGTCCAGATCCGAATTCCCACAAAGAAGGAAGTCCAGATCCAGATTTCCACAGAGAAGGTAGTCCAGATCCAAATTCCCACAAAGAAGGAAGTCCAGAAGAAAGCATATACGAAAGAAGATTATACGCAATACAAAGAAGAAATAAATTCATGAAGCATACAAATTGAATGTAAATAAGAATCAGAAAAATACGTATTTCATTATGTCAATAAATCCATGTATCCTTGTTTAGATAATATAATCGGTTAGACGTCTCCATTGGAAGGCATCCTGTCTGGTTTCGTTTTCAAACAAGAACCCTACCCTGAAGATATATTAGCCGTGGTTTAATATTAAGATTTATGTACCTTTGCACAAATAGAGGTAGCAACTTCTGGCACGAAAATTCAAGCTTCCGTTCCGCAAGTTTCCCTGTAGTGGGCATTATACCATATGATTTCAATAGAAGACACCAACAGAAGTTATGTTGCTGCGTTTCTCCGCGTTTTCCCACGACTCAGTGAGCGATATGCTTTAAACTTCTATTGGCAAGATCATTATCTTTGGCCGTCCTCCGTAGTGAAGTGGTCAGAACAAAGCGCTGTCACACCAGGTGTCTGGGGTTCGAATTCAGGTCTGACCATGTGTGATATTTATAAGTTTCCCTTCATCAATGTCATCCTCATTAGCCCAAAGTGGCATAAATGCGAAATATAATCAATCAAATCAAATCAAGATCCTTAACTTCAGTATATTTTATATTGACTATTTTCTTTCATAGCCAGACGAGTCAATCCAGTGAATTTGTGTTTCATGGACTTACTATTTGGTAACCAACTTACTATGACTGCACCAAAATATATCATTATCGGTCTGGTAGTTATTGAAATACCAATAGGGGATAGAGATCAAAGACGGTGAAGAACAAGATGCCTCAACTTACCCCGAGAAGCATCGTATTTAACTGTCTAGTTGTTTAGCAGCAGCCCAACAGATGTCTCTAACTTAGGCGTTGTTCTTTCATCGTTCAAATACAAGGTAAACAAAAAAGTTCTTACCGTTTTTGACGTCCCATTAATCATGCGCTCACAGAGAGAGAACGAAATGACGCACGTGCCTGCCAAGCGATCGGGAGTTAGTCTGACCATCGACTGTCAGTAATACAGGCACGTTGCGCACACACAACAGTCATAGCTCGTCCAGTGTCGAAGAAAAATGGAGGTATCGAAGCAGCTTGTTCGCGTGTGTTTTTGTATGTCTTTAAAGTGAGCCTGTCAGCTGCCGCATCAAATCGCCGCATTTGCCAGGCATTTGGGGAGAATGCAGTGAACGAACGCACTGCTAGACATTGGTTCCAGAAATTGCGTTCGGGAGATGTGAGCCTTTCGGATGAACCTCGCAGTGGACGACCACATGTGTTGGATGACGAGGCCCTGAAAGCAGCCATCAAGGAGGACAGTGGTCTAACATGTGATGAACTTGCAGAAAGGTTCCATGTTTCCGTGAAACAGTCAGACTGCACCTACATGGGATAGGGAAGTCATTCAAGTTAAGCAAGTGAGTGCCCCACACATTGTCGGCAGCCAACAAGGAACAACGAGTGACAGCCTGTTTGTCCTTGCTCACTCGGCACATGAACACACCCATATTTGATCGCTTGCTCACTGGTGACGAAAAGTGGGTCCTCTATGACACTCCCAAGCGTACCAGACATTGGTTGTCGCCACGTGACCCTGTTCCTCACACCTCAAGACCACCTCTGCACCCACGAAGGGTTTTGCTCTCTGTATGGTGGAATTGTCGGCAAGTGGTGCATTACGAGCTCCTTCCACCTGGTCAGACCATCACTGCTGACCTCTACTCTCAGTAGTTGCAAAGGGTGCACCGTGCATTGCGGCAGAAGGAGCGGGCATTGGTGAATCGCAAGGGTGTGCTGTTCCTGCAGACAATGCCAAGTCACATGTGGCAAAGAGGACCCGGGAGAACTTTCAGCAACTTGACTGGGAGACACTGTGCCGTCCACCATATTCACCAGACCTTGCACCAACAGATTACCACCTGTTTCATTTCCTCGACAACCACCTCCGTGTTAGATCCTTCGCAAATGAGGGAGACCTGCGGAACGCACTCACGACTTCTTTGCATCCAAGCCCGCCGAGTTTTATCACCAGGGTATTGTGCAGGTGCAAGAACATTGGCAAAAGGTGTTGGATGCTGATGGAGATTACTTCGAAACCTAAAGGTACGTACCGTCCACTGTATTGCTCCTTGTTTATCACTGCTCTAGACCGGATGAATGAACATGACCCCGGCCAGAAGTTGTGTTATTCTATGTCGAACTGTTTTGAAGCAGGTTAAAAGTACAAAAAATGTAAAACATTATTGTCAATCTTCTGTGCCTGTTAACATAAGCGCAACTGTCCTGTTGCAGAAGCGACGATTGTAACCTGACTCTCCTGTTGGTGTCATTTTTTTAAGAAAATGGTGTCATCCAATTACATTTAATAGGTTAGAGTCAATGAGAGCAGCTTCCCGTGTACTGCTTGCAAGTAGTTTCGCACTTGACGGAGATTGCAAACACTGCATGTGTGATATGGTTCGGTTGTTGAGGTGTATTGTTCCCTTCATTAACTTTGATACAGAATGACGGACTTGACTGGCGCGTAAGGGTCCCTCATATTCATCTCTGCTGGCTAGTACCCTAAACATTCGTTGTATTTATTGGTTTGCAGGTAATCATCAACGTGAAGGATCAGATGCCTGTGGGAATGGTTCTAGTGCATTATGCATTAGAGGATAATTGCTTCTTGAGATAGTGATATGATAGGGGTGCAATAAGCATGAAGATGCGACGTTGAAGAAGTTTCTCTTAAGATCTCAACCATCAACGTGTAGCCAACCATTACCGGCTCGACTATCCCCGATTTAAGACTTACTATGATTTCATTCTATTTACGTATTTATGACGCTCTACCGGAAAGTCGACAGTCCATTCGCAATTTCATCGTCGGGTTAATTGATAGACCAGTCGAAGTCCAGCACATGCATTGAGTACACTACGCTACGCTCGTAGTTTCAGGAACCCAAATGCGTACTTTTCTATTATGTTAGTACAGTATTAACATACAATAGGTAAGTATTAACCTTACCTACTCTACTCTAACCCAGGAGTCACTGGAGCACGGCCGCGCATAATGACAGAAAATGGAAACATGGGAAAGGGCGGTTGCTGCAGTCTCTTTTCCCGTTCTACGCAATCCCGTTCTCTCTCGTGTCACGTGTGTTGAGTCACTACTTGCATAGGCACTTGTTTCCGTTCTCTCTCTTCAAAGATTCCCAGGACAGAGTATAAATTCCTGAAAAACCGTACCGCCGAACGAATTCATTTAAGCAATGTCAAAAATTTCGGAATACGTATACCGAAGGTGGTGTATGATTGATATCCTCTATCACAAATGAGGAAAAATTGTGACTCGACAACTTATTTCACGTTATCGATAGCTCATTTTACTGACTACTACATCTAATGATTAACCACGCACCCCTTAATTTTCCCGAATACCCCCTAAAGGGCAACTTTATGATCATTTTGCCTCTAAATTTACTTTTACACACCATAAATACGAACTTGCACTTCCCACATGGAAATTTATGGATAAACAAACCCTTTGGCTACGCCTATCCATGGTGCGTGTAGCATCTAAACAGAGCTCGTACTTATGTCCTTGCTGGGATTGGCCGAGAACGAAGAAGAGGAATTCACAGCTTTTATCTCTTTCGATTTATTCTTTTCTTCTTCTTCTCTATCTTTACGATATTTTGAAACGTTGTATCCTTTCCTCAGACCTCATTCCGAAATCTGGAACGAACAGAAAATTCCGAAGAAGTAGGTTTAACGCAGTTAGGTGTCCTGGCCTGGTAACCGCTTCACAGATCAACACCGGGAGAAAAGATGATTTCGGGAAGGCCGAAACGAAAGAACGAAACAAAAGAGAGTCTCATTTATGTCACTACCAAAAGAAACCGAGGGAGAGAAGAAGAAATAGATGGCGTTAGTGTGGTGGAGATACCAACCCCCCTAGAAGGAAAAGGGGGGGACCACGCAGGACAAAGTAACATAAACCAGGCCAAGATGGCGTTGCTTCGCTCTGAGGATCCATTACTGAATCCCTTGCAACTTCTGAAATTTGTGGGTGGCTGGTTGAGTGGAGAGGTTATTGGGGGGAACCTTATGGCTCGTATAGCTACTAACTCGCTCAATGGGAGGCCTGGGGAGGCTAGATTGGAAATCCTATACGGACTCGTGTCGCCCCAGGATGGAAACTGTTTCTCTATCTATGAAGCAAATATCTGTTCGATTTCTTCGTAATTGCCTCGAGGCACGATCATCGCACCCTCTCCCTTCAGAGTCATCTTGGGACGGAAACATTTAATTCCAGAACTCATGACCTGCCTCTAAAAATCCACCAAACGCAAGATGATAGTCCTTGCTTGTTACTCTTAACCACAGCATTTCCTTCTTTCAATGTTTCCTCCATGTTTTTCTCTTTGCTTTTTACTCTCATGAGAACAAACTTATTATTTTCTTCTTAATAAATGTTATTGATAGATACTCTTCAGTTTTTATTGTGCAGACCTCTGTGGTGGAGTGTTTATCATGGGCTGCTACGACGCCAGGGGTCCCGGATTCGCATCCCGACCTGAAAATGGTGTTCTTTGTGAGTATCCCTTCATCATATCGTCACTCATTCTCATCTTCGAGATGAGCTAAAAGTGGCACAAAAGCGAAATAGAAGAGACCAAATCAATCAGTTTGTCTTTACCATCAGGTATTGCTATTTAATTCTCATACAGATACACTTTACACAGTGCTAGTGTAAACAGAGGAAAATATTGTACTGCACATTCGATCAGAATAACAGAACAGAATAACGTTTTCCTTATTCCTTACCAAATCTTCAATAATTATTTCCTCATTCATTACAAGAGTTTTCCGTCATTTTTTGCTCATTCGTTACGTTTTCCTTATTTGTTACCAGATTTGCAATCATTTTTGTTCCTCATTTGTTACCAGATTATCGATTTGTTTTTCTTTTGCATTGCCAGATTTTTCCGTTATTCCTTTCTCTTGCGTTGGCATGTTTTCCCAAACATTTTTTTACCAGACTTGCAATAATTTTCTTCCTCATTCGTAACATTATTAGTTACTAGAGTTTCAATCATTTGTGTTCCTCATTCGAGCTACCATGTAGGCTAATGGTTAGCGCTCTCACCTTTGGTGTGGCGGTTCAGGGTTAGATTCTCGAAGAGAGCTCCAAAAATGTCGGTGTTTATCCAATCTCCCGAAGGTAATTGGGGAGGCAACAGTAGTGGATTCGAAAGCTAGAAACAGCGACAATTGGACACGATTTTCTTTTTATGTGCGAGCCGTTGGCTATACGCACTACATGTTGATTCACATTGGTTATTCTTTTGACAAATGTTTGAAAATATGAAACAAAAACAAACAAACATATATATATTTTGCACAATGCTGGTTCCACAGTCCACGTATTATAAGCTAAGGTTACTTTGTGCGGTTTCTTCGCTCTTATCGGTATCCGCTATCGCCTTTCCTCGACGTTCTCTCACTTCCCACAAATATCTCCCCACTCGTTGCACTATCTCACTTATGATTCCTCTTCTATCTTCTACCACTTCCATTATTTCCCTCCCTGTTACGTTCTTAACCCACTTGTCTCGCAAATCACGCGTAGAGGGGCAGGCAGATAGCAGATGCTCGTCCGTCTCTCCCTCACCGCACAAAGAGCATATCGTTTCCCCTGCTTCATTCTTCATTTTTACTTGTTTCCAACTCCCAGTCTGAACCATGCTAACCCTCCCCTTTATTTTTTTGCCTACTAAATTTATGTATCTTGTTTTGCCCCATTCCCTTGATTTCAGTTGGTTCCTTAGTGAAGTCTTCGTCTGGCAGTCGGCTATTATCTCTTGTCTGTGTATGTCCAGCAGTCTCTCTCTGATTTTTTTTTCTACTGATGTATCTACCCTACCTCCCGTCTCCCACACCCACCCCATCCCAATAGAGTAAAACATGTTTTTTTATATCCCTCGCCCAGTTCCGTGTATTTTCTTTTCTTACTTGCATTATCAGACAATGACCCTTCAGTGTCGCGTTACCCTCCCTTGCCAACTGGAGCCAATATTTTAAAGCTCTCATCCGAGCTTGTACTGTCTCTCTCATTAGACCCAGTTCCCCAATTGGCAGTGCTCCTACTTACACACATCACTTTTTTATAGAATTCTGTTTGGATGCTTGTGACTATTCTCCCCCCTCTAGCCCCACACAATTCAACCCCATAGTTCATGGTTCCTGTTACTATTGACTTGTATAAACGCTGAATCACCGACAACGGCATTTGAGGTACTTTACTTATGGTACGTATTACTTGGTCTATTAATAATAATAATAATAATAATAATAATAATAATAATAAAATCGCCTTTATTGGAGCGGGCGTGTTTCGGCCTCTAGGGCCGTTCTTACAACAGACCCTTGTCTGAAAGATTAATGCAATGGAATAAAGAGTATACATTGAGAAAAAAAAATAAAAATAAAAACATGAAAAGGATTACATATCAATACAAATAAGAACAATTAAATGTATAGGTATATACGCGTATATGTATAGATAATGAAAAAGAAAATCAGATTTACCTATAAATTGTTGAACACAGTCTAGTCTTTTGGACTTTCAACCACTGTTATTCCTTAAATAGACCCACCTACGCCTCGGAGGCTGAATCTGCCTCCGTCTTCAGGGCAGCGTGCAGTCATATAATTGTTGTATATAGAGGTCCTTGTGACCGACAGACGCGGTGGAGCCTAGGCCACCAAGAATAATCCTCCAAGGCAACCATTATATGACCACACGCCACCCTGAAGACGGAGGCAGATTCAGCTTCCGAAACTTTGCTTTTTCTTGTCTGTATATGTTACGTCCAACTTCCAATCATAGAGAATGTTACTCCAAGTATGTGAAACGCTTGACAAGTTCAATTACTTCCCCCACGTAATTCCATTTTTCTTGTTTGCTGAAAGTATACCCATTATTGAAAGCCATGATTTTCGTTTTTTTAATGTTAACTGTTATTTTGTATTTTTGGCACCCCTCGTATATGCTATTTAGTCCCATTTGTAGACCCTCTATTGTCTCCGACATGATTACTATATCGTCCGCATACAAGAGTACAGGTATCTCTAGCTCCCCTATAGATGGGGTTTTGCCCTGCTCCCTTGGTATTTCGTTCGCCACCCAATCTATGAAAAGAGAAAATAAAATTGGCGACAGGATACATCCTTGTTTTAACCCAGTGTGGGAAGGTTGTAATGATGAAACTCTGTGGCCATGATGTGGTGACCGCACATCACCCAACAAAAATAGTGCTCGGCAGCCCTTGCCCTTAAAGGGTTGTTTGCGCCACGGTGTTTGGTTAATTCCTCATTCTTTAACAGATTTTCAGTAAATATTGATAATCGCTACTAGACTTAATTATTATTTTGTTACTAAATTTTCAATCATTGTTTCTTCCTTATTCATCAACAGATTTTCGGTCGTTATTGTTCCTTATGCGTTAACAGAATTACATCTTTATTTTTACTTATTCATTACCAGATTTTCAATCGTTATTGCTCCTCGTCCGTTACCATATTTTCAATAATTATTGTTACTTTTTCGTCACCAGATCTTCAATCATTTTTGTTCTTTGTTACTTACCAGGTTTTCAATCATTTTTGTTCCTCATTTGTGCCAGAATTTCAATTATTTTTGTTTATCGTTCGTTAGATTTTGAACCATAATTGTTCCTTATTAAATTCACTGATTTCAATAATTATTGCTCATTATTTGTTAGCAAATTTTAAATCATTATCGTTCCTTATTCGTAACTTGATTTTCAATCAATTATTCCTCCTGTTGTTTACTACATATTCAATCATTATTGCCAATTATTTGTTACCAGATTTTCAATCAATTATTAATTCTTTGTTACCAAATTTCAAATCAGATTTGTCCTTCAAGTTATGTTTACAATCATTGGCTTTGATGGAATCTCCTCAACCTCCTCGTGTTGGATACCACAATATGAAAAACATGCGTGCCTGAAAGATAAGGGATGTTCCTAAAATACAAACCCAACAGCTGGATTCTGTACTTACCAGATCATCCATTCTTAATCGTATTTCACATCCCATCACAACCATATGTCGATCAGCGTCTTGCCCCCCCTCCTCCAGGGTTTTATCTCCGCCTAATTATTCGAAGGTTGCTAGAACTTCCTCTCTCTTGAGAACTCCTCAAGAACTCAAGAAATCTGATATCCGGCGGAGGAGGAAGCAGGCTAGTTATTAGATAAAAAGTTGCAAATGAATAACCACGGGGCCTCCAACCCTGGCAATTTCGCCTCCTGGGGTGGTTGTTTGTCAAGGACAGGAAGTTGGTTGCAGGGGAGAGATGTTAGAGGGTAGTTCTTTCCGTAGCAAGGTGGGAAGGCGGCATTTTCTTGTATCTAGCGATTCACCTTCTCTCAAGTTTTCTAGTGGTTTCGAATTGATGGAAACTTTCTTAGTTTACGTTGCAAAGATCAGCATCAGATCGACCGACATTAGCCTACTTGACTCCAGTAATACATTACAGCGTATAAACCGTCAATGATGCTCTTTTGTTGCATCAAAATACACACAGGAATACATCGGAAGCTACATCATCTTCTGTTCCGTGGGATGCACTAAAAATGCATGAAATATGATCAGATACAACTTCGATGAAATCACATGTTTATCTTTGCAATTGAAGCACCAAGAATACATCAAACGTTATTTGATGGATTTCGAGTTCTGTGTGTTACGAATCTTGATACGCACCCACTTATTGTATCATTTTAAGTGTTTAATATGTTAATTGTATATGATGACGTAATTTGTTTTGTTCAATTGGGTAGTCTGCTATGGTTATGGACTAACCTTAAAACATTTGATTGTGTGTTGAGAGGTGAGAGATATTATGAATGTTGCTGGATAATGGAAGTGATTTTGGAAATGTGAATGTGTTAATTTGTGTAGTCAAAAACAATTATGATCCTAATACAATTTTGTTTGTAATAAGGAGTTTAATTGCGAGTGCAAGTGTAATACACTGGCTGACAAAAAAAGTGAAGCACTTAGAAGGAGTGGTCGAATATTACCCCATTTCGGTATACATGCATACCATTGATGTGTGAGTAAATGATTAGATGTATAAGGATCTGTAATGTGTAGAACGCCCACCAGAGGGCATTTGTGACGTCACCTCCTGTTGCTGATAAGGTGGGACCAGTCACCAGTCGCCGCTTAATACATTATGTAATATTGGATTTTAAATATTGCTATGCACTATAGAATAGGAACCTCAAGATAAGAATGTCTTTGTTTATAATTTTACATTGGGTTTATATTATATCACTTATTTGGTGTGGTTAGAAATGTATGTTATGCGGGCTGTCAACATATAACTTGTAATGTACGTGTACACTCAACGGCAAAAGTAATAGTAGGCGAATTGTCCATCACCATTTTCATTCAGTCTGTTTTCTACAATGTGATGACGTAATAATTGAAATAAAGAAGTCAACAAACAGAGGAAACGAATTCCATTCCTTGAAATAACACACGATATAGATTTTAAAGAGAATGAAAATACTGTTGGCCTACCTTTGCAGTTGGCTGTACCATCACGAGCATGTTCGGTGCCCAAAAGTACTCAATAAATATCCCAATTCTCGAGCCTGCTCGGATATTTAAGTGGGTCCTGTCAACACTGTAACGAAACCAGCAATTGCTTTACCGTTCACGGGGTTTATTCAAAGCCTTTGTCCGCACTGAGAGGACCAAGTCAAGAGAAGAGAAAGAGAGGAGAAAGGCAGATTCAAGTCGATGGATTGATAAGGCTAATGGACTCTTCCCGAGGATCGCGTCCTCTTTCGGTCTCCTCAGCTAACCGTCTTCTCAAAGTCCGTAATTGAGGGGCTGCCTTCATATGGCGAAAGGGAGCCCGAAAGGAAACAGATGCTTCGCGGGGAAGCGGAACGGAATGAAGGCGACCACTCAGGGGCGCATTGGAAGGACGTAAAACGCAAATCTCTATGTTCTTTTCAGGCTTCCAGTCTCTTTTCCGAGCCACTTCTTTCTTTTCTTAATATACCTCCTCATCTTTTTTCTTACGATGTTGCTTCTGGCTGGAATTTCTTTCAAATCCTCTGGTTAAAATCGTAGGGGGGGGGGAGGGGTTCAACGGTTTTCTCGTCTTGAGATGATTAATGTCTTAGCGCATTCATGATTTTCTTTGAGTACACATTGACGCTCTCGTTATTGTGCAACACAAGTTTTAAACTTGCTTAAAAACTTTACTAGATTTAACTTGACATAGAAAAAAGCGGTCTTCTTAAAATAAAGTTTAGTGAGCGAAATAAAATTTTAAGAAATGATTATAAACGAAACTTTATTGATCATATCATGTACAAATACTTGTGAAAAACTAAATTCCAATATATAAAAATACAAGTATTATACATAGCATTCCCTGACATTCGCTACGAGACTCGGCGGCAAGCGGCCCGGCAGCAGCGCTTGTCTTTCCCGGTGAACGGGTCCGCGACAGTCGCACGCTGTAGTCTGTTTTTTTTGCTTTCTCTGCCTTCGCTCTCTTTCCATTTCTGTTGAAGTTGCAGATTGACGACAGTATAATCTTTCCTCGGAAGTTGTGTTGTGTTGTGTCGTGTCCGTGTGTTGAAGATTGTGGCTTAATATGGCACCACAAAAGTTTACATTGCAACAAAGGATTTATCTTGTCGAGTGTTACTTCGGAAAGAGGAATTGTGGAGAAGTGCGACGACGTTTTGCAACGAAATTTCCTAGTGTTCCCGTTCCACATTGAACCACTATATTAACCTCGTAAAATATATATATATATATATATATATATATATATATATATATATATATATATATATATATATATATATATATATATATATATGTGGCCGCGGTGGCTCAGTCGGTAACGCGTCTAACTACCATGCTAAAGGTCCCGGGTTCGATCCCCGGCCGGTTCAAATCCGGGAACTTTTCTAACGGTGGAAGCGGCCCCGGCGCCCACCCAGCGTCGAATAACATGGGTACCTGGGGGAAACCCTGGGGGGTAAAGGCGGTCAGGGGCGTGATGCTGATCACATCACCCCCACTCACGACCGGATCAAGAAAGTGTGGGGCGTTACCCCCACACCCCCTATACGCCTTCATGGCGTGGTGCTGTGCACAGGGGAACACTTTACCTTTTATATATATATATATATATGTGTGTGTGTGTGTGTGTGTGTGTGTGTGTGTGTGTGTGTGTGTGTGTGTGTGTGTGTGTGTGTGTGTGTGTGTGTGTGTGTGTTTAGCGTGCACATGTGGCATGTTGTATTCACTTACTCTCTACTCGGTCATTTCTTCTAATTTTCTATCAATTTTCTCTCATTAGCGTTTTTATTCTCTCTTTCTGCGTGTGTTTGGATCTTCTGTTGATGCTCTTCCTATCTCCTCTCCCTCTTATTTCTTTCTCTTTTCTTTCATTTTTCTCTCTCTGTCTGTCTCTACAGTTTACTTATCTTTCTATCTCCGTAGTTTATTTCATTTTCCCCTGTCTCCATTGTCTATCGGTCTGCCATCTCTAAATTATCTTCCTTCCTTTCTTTCATTCTCTACAGTTCTTATATCTCCTTTTGTTATATATATTTTACCACCGTGACGTAAACATGACGTATTGTTAATTATTTACACCATTTTTCTATTCTGACCTATTCAAAAATTCCCTGCCGACATCCATAAACACTCACATATGTAAAGAATCCGTAATAAATGAACTGAAGATCATTCATTAAATAAAGCTAATTAACTGTGTTTCAGAAATAATTGAGGGGTTACAAAAAGTTATTGCAAGTAAACTGTTGAACTTACGTTAATGAAACCAGTCCAGAATGATCGAAGAACGCAAACAGTTTCTGTGTGTATGTTTTGTTAAGCTGAGAGTTCACATCCCTGCCGCTAGGCGACACTCAAATCACTCACATCACTCACATTACTCTCGGTGATTTGTTCCACAAAATCACGGACTTCCATGGTGCACAAATTGAACATTTGTAGGGATAAAAAAACAAAAAAAAACTTTGCGTTCCTCGTTCGTTCTGGACTGGTTTCATTAACGTAAGTTCAGTACTTTACTTGCAATATTTTTTTGTAACCCCTCAATTATTTCTGAAACACCCCGTATAATTAGGAAGCTGATCTTACCATGCATGTCATTACAGGCTAAATATTGATCTATAGTTCTTCTGCATCTCGCATCACGTACGAGTGTTGCCTGTTCTTCCAAAACATTATCAACTGTTCTGATCTCCACAAATTAAATTGGTCCCGATAACTTTAGAGCTGTTGGCAACCATGCCGCACGAAGCCGCCTAAGGAAGAATAGCCTTCCTAACGAAGACATATTCAGGTGGCAAACTAAGAAAAGGGCCGGATCATGGCGACTGGAATTTCCAGCAGGCAACAGGCGAAGAAGAGGAGAAAAATTGAAACCATTCTCCTCCGCAGCCACAACGGACGAGGGCACATTTCAATGCGGGGCACATCTTACCAGATTCCGAGGTTTCAATGCCGCTGATGGAGGGCATCATTGGTCCGTCTTTCAGCCAGTTTCCAATTGAATTACCGTCGGCCCCTCTGCCCCTATTGACACGCAACCGGCATCGCATCTTGTGGCCAGGACTTTTTCACGGGCGGCATCTTGACAAATGTTAGATGAAAACTTACGAAATGAAATTTATAGTTCGATTTTTTGGGGCAACTATTTGAAATTGGGTTTGCTGATATTTTGCGCTTTTTGTTTTAGCCCTTTTGTTATTAGTTGGGGTTGAATGGTGGTATCCATGCCGTCGATGAAAGGTCACACTCGCCCACAGTAAGAATAAAATGGAGAAGGGTTACATCACCACCC